>NC_062568.1:41430000-42630000 GCF_022837055.1 Prionailurus viverrinus
AATTAAATCTGTGTAACAGCCATACCCTTTACTGTGCCTTTCCTGGAAACCTCCCATAAGTGGATACCTACCCTCCCAACATCTTATCAGAAATGGTATTTAAGGTGACGGCTTGGGCCATTTGGGGGATTACTCAGTTTTTCTGGATGTTTCCTATGTCTACAGGAGTTATACGTGTTGTTAAACTTTTGTTTTTCTCTTGTTACTCTGTCTTCTTTTACAGTGGTTGGGGGGAGGAGTCTGGGACAAGAACCTAGAAAGATAGAGGAAAATTATTTTACCCTCCTCCAGAATCAACATTTACACAATCCTCTTGCCTACCTCCCACAATTATTGACAAAATGCACAGATTTCTTTCTCTTAAATAACTCTCTCATAAACTCATTTCTCATTGCCATCACTTTAAACTAGGTTATCATCTTCACTTGCCTAGGCTTACTGGAAGAACTTCTCTTCAAATCTAAAATGCAGCTGACATCTTGTCACCACACTGTTAACAATCTTTCAGGGTTTCCAATTATTCTTCAAATGAAACACAAACTGGGGATTAGAAAGCCCCACCAGATCTGATCTCTGCCTCACCAGCTTCGTCTCCAGCAATTCTAGTCCTTCCTTCTCTTCCACTCAGTTCTCTAACTCTATTTGAAGTCTTCTATTCCTATGGTTGAACCATATATTCACTCTTTGTCTAAGACTTCCTACATGCTTAAAACACCCTCTCTACTGTCACTGCTTCCTACAGAGATGTCTTTCCCTTAACAAAGTTACTGTGTGTGACTCCAAGTGTTCAAGAGAACCTTATAATAATACCCAAGCTATAAAATACAAGATATCAAAGGTCTAACAGTTTATTTCACACACAAAAAGACAAAATAATAAAATCAAATATTAAAATTAGGACAACTTTAAATATGATATATTAAGAAATTTAAATAAATTCAAATTTATTTGAAAATAAAACTTAGACTATCTTAAGGGCTGAAATGTTCTTTGAGGTTATCTAGTCTCTCCTCTCAGTGAAGGAAAGTGTTGTCAAATATCTGAGCAAAAAGTATTTGTCATGCTATCAGAAATTATTAATATTAATGATTTTACATCTTAGGCTTTATTTACTCAAACTTTATCATTTTGACAAAACTAGGGGAAAATGAGATTAAGAAAATGTCAGATTTTCTCAATCAGTATGTTAACCTTCCAGACAAATCAAAATCAAGCAAAAGCCAAAGCAACAGACACAAGTTAGTCAATGGCTTAATTTTTATGAGTTATCTAACTAACCGAGATAAAAATGAACAAATACCTTGTCACACAGGAGTGCCAAGTTGCATGTCTGAGAGCAGAAGATGAGCAGCTCATTGAGCCACAAAGCAAGGGGGAATCAAGCATTAGCCAGGTGTCTAGGCAGTCAGGTTATTTAAAGGCAATGCACTTTCACTAGTAAAGAGAACTACTGAGGCTGGCCTAATCCTCCAGGGTGACTGCTGCTAGTCAACTGCACACTCACTCAACTGGTATGGTAGTTAAGATACATTATTTCCCATCCTACTATCTTCCCTGGTCCACTGTTTGCCAGCTGTGAAATCTTAGACAAGTTTCTTGATCATTTTTAAATTATAAAAAATATATAATGCAATGCTTAGGACACAGTAAGCACTCTATAAATGCATTTGTAAAGGAGGAAAAATATCTTTTTCCTCTACCTTTCTAAGCTCTTGACTGAGACTCCTTGTAACAAAAGATAGATTTACAAGAGAAAAACATAAGTTTTGCATGACATGGGCCTTCTTAAGAAAATAAAGACTTGAATAAATGGTTAAACCTGACTGTTTTTATGTCAGGTTTGAAGAAGAGTTTCAGTCTTGGAAAGAGAGAAGAAAGATTATGAGCTAAGAATAGTAAACTGTGGGAAACTTAGCAAGATCATTCAGATTCCTCTCTCTGTCCCTTTGCCTTCAGAGATAAGGATGTTCTTCCCTCCTGGGATACAGAGGATAAAATCCTCACTTGAGGACTTTATGACCTGCTTCAGAAGGTCAGAAAGTCCTTCCTTCACATGTTAGTTCTCAAATTCCTTCAACTTGAAATATTCAATAATATGTCAAGGTGCCATATTTTGAGGTAGCATTTCCTGAACCCAGTCATATTCTTGTTATCATTTCACTTATTCAAAAAAATTATTTTTGGTGTGAACTCACAGGTATAATAAGTTAAGAAAAGAGTGCAGGTTCCACAAAGACCCTACTTAAGGGAGACAATTTAAGGGCGGGAAAAACTATTCATTTTATGTGATTATTGTACAAGTGGAAGTTGGAATTTGAATGATCTGGATACATAATTTCTTCTTTGTGTTATGTCCGTTGAGAACCAAGTTATATTTTCTACCAAAATTCCCAAAGTAAATAAGTAGAGTCTCTTTATATTCATTTCCATACAAAGAATAATTTATTCACATTCAAAAAGCCACAGGAATGTGGTTCCCTTTTAAGCCAGGAAAAGGTCAGAGGGCACTCCTATTCTGTAAGGGCAAAGGGATGCCACAGGACAATCCCTGAACAAGGGCTTCTATAAGAACAATAATCCTCTGAAAATTGCAGCACTTTGTAGTATCTGGTCTTTCTGACCCAGCTTTGAATGAAGGTCATGATCTCATACAGGAAGCATCTCAAGCATGTTTACTGCATTTTTATGCAAAAAACTAATATGTGCATCTCAATCACAGTAATGTAGGTCTTGTTACTTTGGATAACTCCATCAGTACTATTCTGAGGACTCTTTTGTTTTCCTTTGGTATTCAAACTCCTGTCTATGTTCCTCTCCAATACAATAGCCTCAGTCTTTCTGGAACCAGTGACCTACCTGAAACTCTGCTTTACTGAAAGCTTTCAACAAATGAAACATTTCCACCTCCAGTTTCACCAACTGCTCTTTTTCATCTGCGCTGTATACACAACCTTTAGCTCCGTTTCTCACACCTCCTAATTCCAACTAACCTGCCCGTTGTGACACTTGCTTAATATTCCCTGAGACTATGCAATTATTCCTGCTTTTGCTTGCCTCCACCTCCTGCTTAAACCACTGGTTAACAATCATTTCCACTAAGCATTAATACTTCACTCCTGCTTTTGTCTTCTCAGCTTTGGGTAATTAATTCCTACCATCTTTAAAACAAAAAGGCAAAGACTCAGATATATCTCCATACTTTGATACAGCACATTACAAAAGCCAATATGCATAATGTTAAAAAAATCATCAAAAAAACTAATTCAAGAACATGGTGGCAGAAAGTAATTAAATTGCTAATGGTGTCAGTGAACTAAAGTTTTATAAAACTAGTTTCTACTTGAAAGTTTATTATATGCCTGCATTTTTTTATACCTCTGTGAATGGATCTGTACTTCACAATTTTCTTTAATTTTACTATCAGTTTTATTTTTTACATTTAAATAGTTACGTTAGTTTTATCACAACTCCAAGCTTTAAATTATTTAGAAGACGCATTGAGATTCCTTCAATGTTTTTTAATGTACATTTAATATTTCTAATACATTAAAACCCCCAAACAACCAATAAAGTGGTATGTTATAAAATGACTAGGTTATGAGTTTATATTTCAAATTTATTTTGTTGAGTAATGTGTTTCTGAGATATAAGTAGAATTTACTCATCTCAGAATAAATTTACTTAAGATGATCGATCTATTTACTGTATTAAAAACATAATAATATTTGGTGATTTAAATAATAAAACATTTTTATAGACTAATAGCACTAATCATATCCAATGTTTACAAAACTCAAGTACCCTATGTTTTCTTTAATAACCTAAACTATTACTTCTCAAATGTTTATTTCAAATTAAGATAACACTTAACAAATGCCTTAATTACGATACTTTCTCTTTTAAGCAACTGAAAATTCTAGTTCAAATTCATTTCAAAAATTAAAGAACTTCATATCTCATACAATAGTAAACCCAGAAATATGGTGGGTTGATTTATGGACCCAACAATGCCATCAAGCACCTATATTCTTTACTTTTTTTTTTCTTCCTGCTATCATTAATGCATTTGTTTTGCCCTCAAACTAGATCTCCTAGTGGACAAAAGATGATCCCCTGTAGCAATTTCAAACATCTATTTCAGAAAGAAGAAATATCATGAGCTGCCATATACCTTCTCATCCAGTATTCCCCTTGCTAAGCATAAAGAAATTTTTTCTACCCCCTTTCCCTCCAGTCCTGTTATTTCATGTAATTGACTATGACTGGGACAAAGTAAAAAGGTCCTCTCACTAATAAATCACTAGCAAAGTGAACAGAACACTACGATTATTAGCTTAGGCTAATTAAAATTTCACCTTTTTAGGAATGAACTGCCTTCCCCTGAGTCATGTGGGGTAGAGTGGACATCTGAATTAACACCAGAGTTCTATGAGAAAAGCAGAATAAGGAAATTATTTGAGTGGCCAACCAATAGTGTCTGCCACAACAACAAGGAAGGGAATATGACTCTCAGAAGTAAAAATACGCTCCTTATGAATTAATGTACAGGAAATGGAAAGGAAAATTAACTTCTGGTAAAGGATCACACAAGGCTTGAACTAAGCAGTGTCATTCCAGGGGAATCCGAAGATCCAGTAGGGGAGGGACATGAAGAAGTGTCAATGATACTTGACGCTTACCATCAAAGACACAAAGTGGAGCCAAAAACAAACAGACTGAAAGACAGTCCTTTCTCATTGGGATCTTGAAGCTACTGTCAGTTTACAAATACAAAATAAGTACATTGCCCCCATCCCTTGGAATTTTAAGGTGGTCCAAACCTACTAAAATCGGACTGATTTATGAATGTGAAACTCTTGATGGTAATTATGTCTAATTAATAAGTTTAAAGAGACTACTTTTGTCATGTATTCCAAAAAATAAAATTGTATCATCTATTTCAAATAAGTCAAGTATCAATGCAAGAAACTGATTTTATAAATGGAGGTATCTCACAGGATTGTCAAGCCAAGCAAAAAGAAAGGGAATATAGTGCAATAAATTACACCATATATGCTTTAATTATAGGTCCTGTTCATGACACAGGAGTTTGCTATACTTGTATACATTCTACATTCTTATTTTCCAAAATTACTGGCACACATTTACATTTTTCACATGAATAACATACACCATATAACCAAATACATAATGTTAAGTAACTCCGTGGTGCATAGAAAACAGTCATCTCCATATATACATAAATTATTAATTTATTCCTTAGCATTCACGTGAAACTGCTAATACTAGGGTAGTTACTTGTTGCAAAGTAGAGTATACAAAGATCTGTTCAGCATATATATTCTCTCTTGTAAAACATACCTATTCTCTCTTAGAACTCAAAGTGTAGTGGAGGAGACAAAACATTTATATATAAAAAATAAACCAGCACCACAAGGCAAAATTCCCAGCTAAATCATAACCATTCCAAATATAGTTAATGCTATAATGTGAAAAAGAGAAATCTGTTTTTTTAAATTTACATGTTCTGAAATGAAATATAAATCCTCCTTTGTTGGACTGTCACTAAGCAAGATAACCAAAAACTGCACACATGCTTCTTCAATATAGCAAACAATCTAGAAAAGAAGCATTATTTATTAGAAATTTACTTTCAAAAGTATTTAGGATATCTCTGTTTAACACATAAAACTGAGTTAAATAACTGTAATTTCTTTTAACCTCATTAAATGACCATAAAACCAATTGCCACCTCTGAAAAACATCAGTACAGATTTCCAGGGGTTCTTCACCTTTTTGTGCCATAAATCCATTTGGCAGTCTAATGAAGTCCATGAATCCCTCTCAAAAAGTGTTTCTAAATACATAAAACAAAATATAAATTATGTAAAAGAAACAGACTTAAAGCACAGTTATTAAAATATAATTTAAGACATAGCTACAGGTCTATATATATACTCACATATGAAAAAATAATCCCCAGAAGCAGATGTAATTATTACTGCAACTTCAAACTAGACATAAACATGAATATATTTCAAAATATATGCAGCCATAGCAATTAGACATGACAATAAATAGTTACAACTTCTGGAAAGCTACAGGTACTATTAAAACTACTGTGCATGTGTGTGTGTGTGTGTGTGTGTGTGTGTGTGTGTGCACGCGTGTGTTAGGTGTTCATGAGAGTAATGATGTTATTATTTCCTATCCAAGTTCATGGACACCCTAGAGTGTGAAATGGAGTGTGGACTCAACTCTTTGCAACTAATAACACATTAGTTAGATCTGGAGAAATGGGGGAAAAGTTTAAAAAAGATACAAGTTTTTTAAGATAATTCATCCAGCTAAAATTCTTAACCTTCCATATATAATTACTAATGATTAAGGTCATCAACATGAAGACAGAAAGGAAAAGCATCTCTACAGTTCCAACATCCACAAGTTGCTTTGTTAAACCACTTACATGGTTCCATATCTCCTGCCTTTGCCACCTGATCTGTCTTGAATGGCCTGTCCCCCCTTCTTTGCCTGCCAACTCATCTTCATCCTTTGCCCAACAATCATCTCCACACTGTTTCCAGGCACTGCTGCCCCTAATACTGATGGAGAACCCCATCCCTACTACTTCTACTGTAGCACATAATTTATGGAAATAAGTTTTATATAGGTTTATTTACTTTAATTTGAGATACATCACTATCACTACTAAAAAAGACAGAACTACAAACAGTTTTTAAAAATGATGTTCAACAAATATTTATTAAATTCAGCTGGATCAGATCAGAATCCCTTTATTGGTCAACTCATAATTTAAACAGTTACATTTTTCAGAATGAGAAGACAGTGGGTAAAAATGTTGCAAATTTTTATGGCTTACTGAAAAGAAAATCAGTATCTCATTGAATAAGGAAGTCCCAAAGAAACATTTATTATATCAAGTCACAAAACACTGTTCTTTAAAGCCTCCTCTGTGCCACTCTAGGAGACTTCCTTTTTCCAAATTGATCATAAATTTCCTAGTCTACTTAATTTACTCAATGAAGCCTATGATAATTCAGCTGTTATAAATTTAGTAGTGGTTCTTCCTTTAAAAAGGATTAAAGACAATATTGGCAATACAATAGTTCTTACTAGTTTGGTATTAAGAATTTTAAAGGCCTTTTTCCTACACACCAGTCACAATGATGCATTAAAACAGAACAATTGGGGCGCCTGGGTGGCGCAGTCGGTTAGGCGTCCGACTTCAGCCAGGTCACGATCTCGCGGTCCGTGAGTTCGAGCCCCGCGTCAGGCTCTGGGCTGATGGCTCAGAACCTGGAGCCTGTTTCCGATTCTGTGTCTCCCTCTCTCTCTGCCCCTCCCCCGTTCATGCTCTGTCTCTCTTTGTCCCCAAAAAAATAAATAAACGTTGAAAAAAAAATTTTAAACAGAACAATTGACAAAATTTCAAAACAGTATCTACTCTTATAAAGAAATGCTACTTGGTAGATTTGAAATATCAATAGACTTTTACCATTTCAGATGTTATTAGATAATTTCAAATACAATTCATTTACTAAAATGTGAGTCCTTAACAATTCTCTCAAACTGTGTTTTGCTAGACTTCACTGCAAAAGCAGCATCTTCCGAGCAATTATAATCAATTACTAAATGCAGCATTGAGATAAATCACTTTGAAATTAATTCAGTTATACAATTGTTCTTTACAATAAGCCAAATTTTGTATTTATTGCTATCAGCAATGATCAGCATTTACGTTGGAAGCATGTTTATGACTATAATAGTGCACATTCTCAAGGAGGTATTTAGGAAAGTTCCACCATCAACCAAAATTCTCCTTTTACTAGGAAATTCCTCAAAAGCAAACAAAAAATTAAATAGATTACAGAGAATAACATGCATGTTGACCTTTAAAAACACATCTTCTTAAATAAAACTCTTTTCAGTACTTACCAAACTATGTTTTAACTCAAGTGGAAATCTGAGTAAATTAACCTATTTGCTATTAAATTTTTACTTTAAAACATAGCACTTTCTTGATGGCTGTAAACAGCTATGAGAGAAATCAAGAGGGTAAAAATCAAGTTCATCCTCTTACATCAACTTTTAGTTACTTCAAATTTGGAGATCTGCTACTACAGCACAGATATTTCTGTTTGCTTTTTAGCTAAAATGCTGTCTAAGATCAATATTGCCTCATTTACAAACCAGGTGAGAAAGAGAGCTAGTTACCTTTTCATGAAATATTATATAACTATTTGACAATGTTACACAGCCAAATCTGTAATGATTCCATTAGTAGGTTATCATACTCTGTAGTTTCTTCTATCAAACCTCTCAAAACAAGCTGGTTTTGGTCATTTAAATAACTATCATCATTTTCTACAGAAGAGTGAGCTAAAAACTGCACCCAATCATTCACTTTCTCTGTTGGTAGCTCTGGCAAAGTTTATTAAGTGCCCTGAAATTCTTAGAGGACTTGTGGTTGAACTTTCAGGAAACAAGTTAACTGTAACATCTGATAATCCTAAGGAAAAGCTATACAATACCTGGAAAACACTGCATGTACACACAATTCTCACTTCACCATGCCTTACAAATTTACCAGCAGGAGCTACCTTTCAAGCAGTGAATTTACCTTCTTCCATTAGTTAACTGCACATTTGCCTGCACTCTACTTAAGAAAAGTAGAAAAGGCCTCCATGATTATGTCACCAACAGAGCCATTAACCAAGACTGTGGGTAGCATATCTTTCCTACTATTATTCTCTACCTTTACAGGTATAAAAAAAGCCTGAAAACTCCTTTAGAATTCGAAAAAAAAAAGAAGAAATTCAAGAATCTGTAGCAACAGTTAACTAAAAAAGATCTTAAATTAATGGTTAAAATTGGCCTAGAAATATCAATTAATTGAAGTTATTTTTCCCTATAAAGATACACCTAGCACGAATAGAGAAACACCAAAAAATATATACCATAATTACATGTACATATAAATACATTTATAAAGATATATCTAATATATACACAGAGAAAGAGAGAGAGAGGCATTAGTCACCTAAGCCTTGGAAATTTCTAGTATATATTCTGAACCTCTACTTCAGAACAATATGTAAATATATTTATATAATGTCAATAGCAAAAAACAAACATGAAATAAAAGCAGCTATTACTATCTAGATATCTCCCTTAGATGTATCCAGGAAAATATACACAGTGTTATTCAAAACTTTTTTTAAAAGTCCTATTACTCATTACAATCACAAGTGTTACATAAATTAAATCACTTATTCATACTATGTGATCTGCCTTTTCAACACTATCCTTAAGTACACAATATTGAAAGATGAAGCTAATTCCAAATTTATAACTATGCCATTTCAATGAAAGCAGAAAATTGGCGTTTATTCCCTTGTACAATATTTGTGTCAATTAACTGTCTCCTGGTGAAAAATAATCACACACTATAACTATCATTAGAGTGGCTGAAAATATTTTCTAAGTATAAAACAAACACAGAACTAGCAAATAGCAACCTAAAAATAGTATAAGCACTGTCTTCTAAGACTAGCTCTGGAACAATAACTTTTAGCCATGATCTTTAAAGGCCTGATTTTAATTTCATATCTCCATTGTTTGAAAGCAAAGAGATTCCTCTGCTCAAAATTTATACCATTTTTCTTCTTCTAGTTTGAATATATTTAAGCTCCCACAGGAGCAAATTTAAGTTTCTTGATCTCTAAATGTGTTAAGGCAAGCACTATTAGATCCCCCAGTCTCTGATCTGTTTTATGCACCAGGGCTCAGGCAACCATGCGGTTGACTCCTGTAGTAACTACTTTTGAATTTATTATTATATTCAAATAAAATAGCTTTTTTTGTCACTTAGAGGTTTTAGAAAACAAATTGCAATTTTACAGAATGAATCACAAAAAATTACCTGCAAAGTGAAATTTAAATAAAAATTATCTAATAGTGAGCAATGGAGACTAAAGATTTTCAAGATTTTTAATTTAAAATCAAAAGCAAGGGGCACCTGAGTGGCTCAGTCGGTTAAGCATCCGATTCTTAGTGTCAGCTCAGGTTATGATCTCATGGTTCCTGAGTTTGAGCCCCACATGGGCTCTGCATGGACAGCACAGAGCCTGCTTGGGACTCTAACCTCCCTCTCTCTCTCTCTCCCCCACTTGCTCTCTGTCTCTCTCTCTCAAAATAAATAAAAATAAAATTTTAAAAAAGTATTAAAATCAGGGCACCTGGGTGGCTCACTCAGTTAAGCGTTCGACTTTGGCTCAGGTCATGATCTCACAGTTCATGGGTTCCAGCCCCACCTGGGGCTCTGTGCTATCAACTCAGAGCCTGGAGCCTGCTTTGGATTATGTGTCTCCCCCTCTCTCTGCCCCTCCCCTGCTTACACTCTGTCCCTCTCTCTCTCAAAAATAAATAAAGGTTAAAAAAGTTTTTTTTGAAGTATTAAAATCAATAGCAAAACTGGATATTTTATATTAAAATTAACCCTGATATATCCTTGAATGTTCACTTGTTCTTTGATTATTCAAAAAAGGTGCCTATTTTGTTAATACAACCATAAATTCAACTATTATCATCCATACACTCCTCCTTTTTATATATTCATTATTAATAAAATAAGGTCTAAAAATAAGTTATTATTAAGTATTTTACCAAAGATTTTATTATTTCAGCAATTTATCCATACTTATTTTCTTTCTCTAATATATTAACCTGTTCACCTGAAAAATAAACATTCATGAATATAATACAGTACATTAAGCTATTAAAAATAGCTTTTTTTTTTTTTTGCTAATTGACATGTCTAAAAATGAAATATTTCAAAATTACCATGTGTGGAACAAGTTCCTATATTATTGGTATCAATATAGACAACAAATTTTATCTTGGTAAAATTCTGGTAAAAAGTAAAATAACACAAAGAAAATCACAGTGCTACGATGTTCAGTGCAAGGATTTGAATCCAAGCCTTCTGTTTTCCTGGACATAAAAAATATGCAATAAGTATTGGTTGAATCAATTAATGAAAGTCTCTTAAATCTACCCTCTAAACTCAAAAGGAAACTGTTGTGGCCTTTGGGAAAAGAAAGTTTATTTGTACACCACAAATGTAATTTTAGTCCCTCAAGTGTTATTTCCGAGAAGGGAGCCAAATTCTGCAAATATATTTGGTAACTTCTCATAAAGGCAAAATTGAGCTGGGCTTAAAAAATAACTGGTCCTGAGTATAAATATAAACCAAAAGAAAAGTAAATTAATTTGCTGATTATATTTTTCTGAGAGAATGACTCAACTTTAACCATAACAAAATCTCACCCATTATTCTCAAAGATTAAAATCTGATTAAACTAAAACTACAATTAAAATGCAAAAGTAGTAATTTTATAAATTAAATGCAGATATGTCACTATAACATGTGTATACTAGATATAAATCTCAATTTATATCTAGTAAATTTATACTCCTATAATCTCAATTGAATCAACTGAGTCAGAAACTCTATGACCTTTATATTTTTAAATATCTATTAACATAATTTCATCTCTTTAATGCTCACAGTAAACTTGTTATTATGTAAAGAAAAGTTTCTTTACTTTGCAAGTGGAAACACTGAAATCATAGGGAAAACATTTTGCCAAGTGTGATTCATAAAGTCAATCTCAAAAGGCAGGCCGATAGTCACAATCTCAAACTCACCAATCCAGTGGAAATATAATACATATTAGTGTTTATACCATTTAACCCCCGAACACAACAGTAAACCAAATTCCCTGGGAAGGAAGGAAGGAAGGAAGGAAGGAAGGAAGGAAAGAAGGAAGGAAAGGAGGAAAGGAGGGGGGGGAGGGAGGGAGGAATGAAGAGGAAACAAATTTTACACATAAAAAAAGCATCTGAATTGTAGATAAGGTTCTGAGTTCCTGGCTAATCTGGAACTTGGAAGCAGCAGGGTCTTAAGAATTGGGCAAATGCTTTGTGAAACAGTGAGATCACCCCAACTTCTACTCTTCCAGAAAAAAGGGCAAGATCTATTTATGGGGGTTACTGTTGACAAACACAAGGAAGACACGTTAAACATGTTTTCCACTTTAACTCCATGACCCAAATCTGTGCCCTTTGAGAGTATGTAATTGAATTATTCAATTTAGGTGGAAAGCCATCTGCTCAAAGCCCAAGTCTTTGGTTCTTACTCTCCATGAAAACAAAGAAAGTCAAGGTCAAGGGACTGAAGTTGCAGCAAGCCTAGTCCAAGTTGAGGAGACAAATGGCAACAAAATATGAACACTAACAAAAGTATAACCAGCACAGGCAGCATCAGGCCCCCAGCAATTCCACTGCAACACTGATAAGGGTCAGACTTCCCTCCTCCAGCACTTCTACCCCTTTCCTCTGACACAACCGACTGCACTGTGCTTAGTTTATTTTTTTTTGCCAAGAAGACTGATCTTAGTCACCTAAAAAATCTCATTGCAAAAGAAACCCCTTGTTTAAACCCAAGTACCCACCAGCTCCTTTCCAATTATCCCTTGCAAGTTCCCCAGTCTCTTTCATGCCTGGCTACTGAGCCCAGTCTGGTTTGGCTGCTGGCCAGGTTCCTCTCTTCTTTCCTTGTCAGTCGTAAAAACTTGGAAAACACTCCTGGACAGCTCAAGGAGACCTTTTAATTATGCAATGGGGCAGTACCTTAGCCTGTCTGCTGCTTCCAGCAAGGCTTGGAGTCGCCAGCGACTGCACTCTCCCAATTGGTGGGTTTTCTAGCAAGGCTACTTGTTTATGTGGGGGAAGGAGGGAAAGACTGGCAGAGAAAGGGGGCGATTTGCACATCTGAAAATATTCCAACTCCTCTCACTTTCCTACCTCCTAACACTCGCTCTCCTTTACTGTACAGTCTCCTTTACTGCCCTCCTTTAGCACTGTATCACCCATGTGGTATCACAGACACAAAAATCATCAATATTGTGGTCTCCTACCAGTCTTCGAAACGAACAAGAGAAACCATAACTAGAACACTCGCCAGAAACTTTTACTCTTGTGTTGATGCAACATTCTTTTTAAAGCAAGTCCAAAAATGAACTTAATTAAACACTTCCTAATTGATTGCCTTATACTTCGTCAAACTTGAAGACTGAAATAGAACATGTCAATGTCTGCCTGCACGTGAAAGTAAGGCGGGCTCAACTGAGAAAAACTGCTAGGATCCAGGAAGGGGTACCTAGACTGACGTCCTGCACCCACTAGGGGTTTGCCCAACGTCCTAAGTGGACTCGCCAAGTCCAACACCAGCTACGCTTTCCTTACTCTACCCTGGCACGCTAGTTCCAGCTGCAGCGTCCGGCTTCCTGTTCAAGTCCCATTCAACATCGTAAACACATTCCAAGAAAACCAGCCTGCCCAGAGTTCCCTCCCGCACACAGGGAAGTCGGCGCGGTGCCCTAGGAGCCACAGGAAAGATCCGATCGCGCCGGGTACTGATCCGCGTAGTGAGCCAGCCCACGAGGAGGTGGCCCCGGGCGAGCGAGCTTGAGCCCAGGGTCTCATCACCACGCCCCCCCGTGCTCCCCTCGTAACGTAGCCTCCGCCGCAAGGAACCACTTGACCCACCCAGCCAAAGGTTAACCGTGTGGGCGCCGCCCCTGAGTTTGGGCCCTCCCAGTCCTGGCTTTCAAGAATCCTGAGCCCGGCCTAGGAGCTTCGCGCCTCCCCGCCCCCATGCTCACGCTCTCTCCAGGAGCCAACAAAAGGGACGTCACGCTGCAAGAAGTTTCGCTCCTGGGTCGCCTCGCTGTGCCCCGGCGATGACTTGCCGGCTCAGCCCCGTCGGGTCCGTGCTCCCTCAGCCGTGCTGAGCCACCGGCGCCCCGCCGCCCGCCGCCAGCTCCTGCCCACCGGCCCTGGCCACCCCAAAGTTACCACAAAGGGCTAGAGGAGGATCCAGGAGCCGCGAGCCCGCCGCGTCCCCGACCTCCTTAGGCTCCTCGTCATCCCTCAAGCGCTGCAATGGCAGTCGTCAACAGGTCTTCGCCTCCTTTCGGGCTGGGAGACTCCCTGCGCCTTTCACTGCCCTAATTTTTGCAACCTGCCCGGCGGCGGCAGCGGCGACGCGCAGCCCCGCGCCCTCCTCCCCAGGCACCCGCGGCCGGCGCTGACCACCGCCCGCCTCCTCCCCGGGATGTCAGTGTGGAAGAGACTGCACGCTACCTGACGGGAGGCTGGGCTTGCAGCGGGGAAGACCCCACACAAATCGCTGTCTCCCCATACCTTACGGACTGATGCGGTCGGATCAGGCTTCGGGCAGGGGCGTGGAGCGCTGCCGCGTCCTCGCCGCCGAGCGATCTCCGCTCCGACACGGCCGGGGCGCCGTTTCTGCGGCCGAGAGGGAAAGTTTCTCGACGTCGAGACAGCGCTGGACTCGGGACCCTCCGGCCCCGGTGCCCTCCCTCTTCGCGCTCTCTGCCCCCTCCCTCCTCTTCCCAACCCGCTGAAGCTAAAACTGGCGGCGGCTGGGGCTCGAGGCTCGGGACTCCGGGTCGCTCCCGGCTGGGAACGCGGGGCTCCCCCTCTCGGCCAGAAGGAAACTCTCAGACTCCGGCTGGCGCACTTCTGGCGGTCTCCTTGGACACTTCCAAACGGGACGCCTGTGTTCGAGCTCTCAGACTTGCTTCAGTCTCTGATGGTCGTTTCCCCCGGGGCCCACTGAGCTGTCTGGCGTTTGCAGGCGGACCAAAGGAAGAGAATGAAATGTGAGGGAAACGCCACTGTGGCAGAAGAGGCCTCACCTTACCCTGTGCGGAGCCGGGACAGAAGCAAAAACACAGGTCTCTCCCCCCTCCCCCATTCTCGTGCCCCCCTTCCGCTCCCCCCTCCAAGTTTCCTTTTGAACCTCCTCCCTAAAGCACTAGAGCGAGACTGTGTTTCCTAACCCAGGTGTTTTAAAAAACACCTCTGCGGCTTCATAAGACAGAGGTGTCAAAACACACACACACACACACACACACACACACACACACACACACACGAATGCGAGTAGAACATGCTTTCTTTACAACACTTAATCAACAAATCATTGACACAGTTGTTGCTGCTGTCCTGATGGTGCCTGCACATTTTTCATGTTTCCTAATTTTTTTTAACTCAGACTGAATCTCTGCACTTTATTTTTGCCTTATAAAACATTACCCACCAGATTATGTTCATTTGCTCCATTCTTATGTTCACAAAGAATTCAGAAGTAGCATATAGGGTATGAGGGAAAACAGGACAAACCATTCTTACTGACCCTGGTAAACCTCTGTGCTGGAGGAAGGATATAAGGAGGAGGATCCTCATATAAGCAATGCTTAAAGGATGTGAGGACTTTAACATTTTTTGAGACGCTGCTTAGAATTTAGTTTACTAGATTTTTATTTGAATGTGAAAATAGATAAAGGGGGAAAAATCGTTTTGTAAGGCTAGCAAATATAATGTGTTACAGTGGAATCCAGGGCTTAGAATCAGACAAACCAGATTCCTTTTCAGACTCTATACTTACACATTCTGTGCCCTAGGACACTCAACACAATTACAACTGCCAAAAGGAATTATATAATCAAACTCAAAGAGTCACGGTCACATTTACAGGAGTTAAAATAGAGTAGTGTCAGGCACAGGGAAGGCACTCAATAAATATTTGGTTCTTACATCCCACTCACTATATTTGACTATAATTAGGAAAATATGGTACTGGAAATTTCCCCCAAAGACCTTGTTAACTGAATCAACTTTCTTCTCCCTGATGCTTTTTCCATTAAAAAAGATACAGCTCGTCATTTTTGAAATGTAAACTAAATTTAGGGATCACCTAGCTCTTGCCATATGCTCTTATTTTAAATACAAGATAACTAAAGTCAAAGAATCTTAAGTGACTTACCCCAAATCTCATGGTTAGGAAGTGCTAAAGCTGGGACCAGAAATCATGCCTCTTCATACTTGAAGGGTCAGGGTCCACTTGGAACTGTTTTCCCTTTTATCGCAATAGTCAAGCACAGAGTAAAAGAAGCATATTAAACACATTAATCTGAGGACAATGCTAATTGCTTTTTCTGTAAATAACCTTAAACAATGACTTTAAATTGTTTATAGATCATTGTAAACACTTAAATTTACAACCACTATAAAAAATAATTATGAAAATAAATCAAATCCTAGCCCATTGCTTAGAAATAAGGAGGTTGACTATACACCCGAATCCATGCTTATATCATGTAATTATAAGATCTTTTCTGGTAACACATTATTATAAAACTCCAATTAGGAAAGTCTAGATTCCCAAGAATACATCAACAAACCACTAGAATCTGCTAACCCTACATTGAGAAACACTAGATTAGCCTTCAATACATTAGAGATTCACTTGAACAAGTGCAGGGCATAAGAACAAATCAGGCTGCAGAAATCAAACATTGTAAGTGCCATCCTATGAATTAATGGAAAATCCCATATGTACTTATCATTTGCCTCTGATGGCTTTAAAGAGAGGTTCTTCCAAACCTTTTCTCACTTTATTCAATGTTGAAACTCATGTGGAGTTTTACACAACTCCCAGGCTCTCAAAGACTATTATTCTCCTAAGGAGGGGTTCTCTACTACTCCAGCTTCTCCCTGAATTAGCCACTAAAATAATTTGAAGACATTCTGTAGCCTTCTCTATGCTCCCTTTCCATAAGACTTGGAAGTTGCCAAATAAATAAATTAATTAATAAATAAATAAAAGAGAGAGAGAAAATCAAAATTATAAAGTGCATTCATCATGGAGGGATGAATGAGGATACATGAATCCCCATAACGGTCTTTTTCCATTGCATGCAGTGCTAAAAATTACTCATTTTTAATATTTTTTATATTTTCTCCCAATGTTTAAATTCTCCTAGCTTGCTCTTGCTTTGTAATTTTTGTAACCTGATTTTTGATATGAACTGTTCTTTGAAATGGCTTAGAGGTATAAGAATTGCAAGACTGTCAGAACCAAGTTTTCAAAACCACTACAACCAAACAGAACAAGATTTTAAATGAGATCCAAAGCATGCCCCAGGAACGAAAGAAGGGCAATGCCAGTAAGGGCTGCAGAGGCCCTGGCAGGGCACGACCATTACAATATGCCTAATCCTACCCATTGCAAACACTCAGATTTCCATTTGAACATTCTTCACATTCATCACTGTGCATAGAGACTCAGCACCTTTCCAGTATTTTTAAAATTAGTTTTCTGGCTCAAGCCAGTTTGAAGTCTCTCTTACTTGAAAACAGAACCTTGACTAGGACAAAAAACTGCCTGTTATTTATGTTGAGAATAACAATTTTATTGTTATTACAAAAATACACAAAAACATGCTGGCTATTTAGCTCTATTTACTACAAACTCATCATTTAAAGTATTTGACATTTTTTGAAAAAGGAAATAAAAACCAAGACAGAATTTAAAATCTCAGTTGTGTGAATTGAAAAGGAAGCATATTTCTTTTTGTTATGTGAAACAGTGGCCAAATTTTATACACTGAGTTCCTAGGGGATCTGGGTTCCAAAGTTAATGTGTTACATTTACTTTCTAATTTCCATCATTTTATCCCTTATGCTTTCTGTTTTTGTCTTCCTGATTAAGAATATGAAACCCCTTGGGAAAAAAAAAAAGAATGAACAGAGCCAATACAAAAAAGGAACAAATAACACCTGCATTTCCACCACCAAGAGTACCCATTGCTAACATTTGCTCTATACCTTCCAGGGATTATTAAGGTCCCTGAGAGACTCTTCAATAAATAACATCCCTTCTCCATGCCTGGACTGGGAATAAATTGAGAAATAAAGCAAAAGTTTAAAACAGAAGCTAAAATATTGCCTGTATAATTGACAGAAACCTGGTTTGAAAATGAACAATCAAAATAGCAGTTGCAGTCACATGGTTCCTGGTCTCCCTACCTAGGAAGAGACAACATCTTTGAAAAGGGAGTTAAATTCTGTTTCCTAAGACCTATGAGAACGAGAGACAGAGACAGAGAGAGAGAAGAGTGTAGCTGAACCCTGAATGCCCAGTAATTCTTCCCAAGTTTATTCTTAAATGTATTTATCAAATAACGTTGTAATACTTCTCCAAGAACAAATGAGAAAAGACCCAGAAAAAATATTTTAACAGGGAATACAGAAGTCCAGAACAGGCATTAATTAGCCAGTACCTACAGCCACTTATTTTCTTTTTCTCACAAGGAGTAAATTGTACATACTTACTAACAGTAACAATATAACAGTACATCAGAGGCTTGTCCCCTACCAGTGTTTATCAATAATGTTTTCTCTATTATAAGCAAACTATGGCCATCCAGACATATATTTATGTTAGACTCAGGTTATAAATATTTGGGTAAACATGGAAGTGTAATACTATATTCTTTTCTTTTCTTTTCTTTTTTTTAATTCTATCATATTGCATACAACTTTGCCATGTCTCACTATGGATCATCTTCATTTGATTAAGCTGATGGTTCTTGTCAGTTTTCTCCTCTGTAATGTTCCTCTTTTTCCCTTTGTAATTGGTGGGCATTTTCTTTTTTTTTCTTTCTTTCTTTCTTTTTTTAATGTTTCTTTCTTTTTGAAGGAGAGAGACAGAGCATGAGTGGGGGAGGGGCAGAGAGAGAGGGAGAAGCAGAATCCAAGCAGAATCTGAACTGTCAGCACAAAGCCCAAAGTGGGGCTCAAATTCATGAACCGTGAGATCATGACCTGAGCTAAAGTCAGATGCTTAACTGACCGAGCCACCCAGGCGCCCCTGTGATTGGGAGGTATTTTCTGAAGAGGTACTTTGTAACTATGTGGACATTTCAGTCCTCGTTAAACTTTCAATTCATTCATTTCTCTACTTATATTAGTGCAGACACATCGTTTGCTATTTTACTCAAACGGTTATAATCTATTACTATCATGATTTATTTTGAGACTGAGATTGGGCCAGATTTGGCCAGAGTGAGCCCTTCCTAGATGACTTCTGCATCCCAATGCCATGTCTCCGTCATTGAGAACCATTTCCTCACTTCAGGGCACAAAAAGGTATTTCAAGTCTCATTTTACATTTTCCCAGCTCCAGCCCTGGAATCAGCCATTTCTCCAAAAGAAGCCAGTCCCTTTTACTGAAGGATGGTATTTATAATCCGAGCTCCAGGTGCTATGTCATTGCTGTCAGGATTTTTGCTTCATTTAGCCTATTTCAGTAGCCAAGACCAGGGAATACATGTATATATTAATATCGTTTATTCCCTCTCTCTCTCTCTTTCATCTTGAGAGTCTTGAGTTCACACACTTACCTCCAATTCCAGTCCAGTACCTCTTTTCGTATTCGTAACTGCCTTCTCCTCCGGTGAAAATCTAGCTGTACTACCATTATCCTTAATACATTTTCTCATTTAGTCCATGTCCTTGTCAATAACCAACCTCCCGTGGCTGTCGCAGTCCCTCCTCTGGGTGGCCAGGCCATTTCTCTGCAGGAATATCTTCATTATCCTGCTCAGGGGCCAACAACTCAAGACGGACTCCTGTATCCTCACCCATGGAGGGTTCCAGCACACTGTGCCAGGCGGCCATCTGTGTGATTTCTTCTGCATCTTGCTTGGGCTCCAACTCATTACACAAGGCTGCTCCTCCAGGAGAACACCCTCTTCCCCACATTTGGGCTTCCTCAGCCCTCTCTGGGCCTCTACAGTCCCCCCATCCCGGGACCAACACAGGTGTTTACCTCACTTTGCCACTCCTAATAGATATCATTCATATTGCCAAAGTAATTCTGGAAAGTTAACAAAAATGTACCCTCCCATGAGCAGCATATTAGTGAGTGCCATTTCTTCAACACATAACACTTGTTATTTTATTTTTTACCTATGTTACCTAGTTAGTAAGAAACAGGTACAGGTGCCTGTGTGAATCATGCTTCCTAGTGTGTTTGGCACACCATCATCCTGCAAGTTCCCACAGACCCTTCTCAATTTTATTTCATGATGCACTTTTACCTTCATTCTCCTCCATTCACTTAACACAACACAAGTACTCATTCTAATGTGCTCTAATATGTATCTTTTTTAAAGTTTATGTGTACTCTTGCAAAATATTTATTTTTTATGCTTTTTAATGTATGTAAATGCTATTGGGCAAAATACTCCATTTCATTGTTACTTTTTTCTCCAAACACCTTTAATTTTCAAGTAAGTTAAGTGAAAAATTAGCTCAATTATTGGTTAACTTTCACTGTTAATAAAGCTGAGAATGTTTTCATACAGTTAGTAAATATTTGTATTTTCTTTATGAACTGGCTATTTGTATATTTTATTCATTTTTCTCCTTTCCCAATGGATTTGTATATTTTTTCTTTTTCTTATTGATTTTTAAAAGTTTTTTAATGTATGTATTAATCTCTGGCAAAAAAATAAGGTGTTTCTTTACACATCATTTAAATAATTATTTTGTTGATTCTTTTGGAATATGTAGAATTTTTAAAAATGTAATCTTGTATGATTTCTGGGTTTGGGTTTTTTTGTTTTGTTTTTGTAATGCTTATGAAGACCTTCCACCCAAACTAATCACCTATATTTTCTTCTAGTGCTTTGTAGGTTTACTTTTTGCTTTTTTTTTTTTTCCAATTTTAGTTTGGTGTGAAATCTAAGGCAAGGCTTTTATTTATTTTTTTACCCCTCCCAGGATAATTACCTAGGTGTCTAACACTGTTTAATGAATGATTTCATTCTTTTTCCATTCGTGCAGAACTTCCAGGTATAGTCAAACAATATGCACAATGCAGTCAGAGACCAAGAAAGGAATAGTGCAGACTGAAATCTAACCAAGTTCCTTTGCCAGCCAAGCAAGTGCAGCCCATGCTTCAGAGACATCTTCAGGTTCCAACCAAGCACTTGCAGACCTTCCTTGGAAGGGGGGAGGGGCTTCTCCAATTCTCACAGAGGCACCATGTAGGCTAGCAGCAGCCCTTTCCCTTTTTTTCCTTTCCTTTTAATTTTTGGTATATTCCTGCAATAAAACAGTGTCAATTACCTCAGCCTGTAATTGTTTAAGATAACTGTTAGGTAAGTTCTCTTTCATTATTTTCCCTTTAAAATTTTTATCAGTCTTGGGGCGCCTGGGTGGCGCAGTCGGTTAGGCGTCCGACTTCAGCCAGGTCACGATCTCGCGGTCCGGGAGTTCGAGCCCCGCGTCAGGCTCTGGGCTGATGGCTCGGAGCCTGGAGCCTGTTTCCGATTCTGTGTCTCCCTCTCTCTCTGCCCCTCCCCCGTTCATGCTCTGTCTCTCTCTGTCCTAAAAATAAATAAATAAACGTTGAAAAAAAATTTTTTTTATCAGTCTTCATTTTTCCACATGAACTTTGGGAACATTCTGTTAATGTTGATTTTCCTCATCACATCTTTCTCTTCCCTACTTTTGACCCCAACACTTTTCTGTTAGAATTATTTTAACTTTATATCCCAATTTACTTGAATCACTTCTTTATTCATTTTTTTCTTCCGATCCTGATACAGAAGATGTGCTTCCTACTTGAAAAGGCTTCTGCACCCATTCAGAAGTCTTTACCCTCCAACCCATTACATGGCCCCTTGTTAAGTTCGCTGTTTACTGCTAAGACTGAAAGAACCATTATTCCACAAGAACCACAGAATACAAATAACACTTACAATGCAACAGCCCTACTTTACAGTAGAAATGCGGGAAAACACAGATTTCAATCCAGGGCAGGTTTCCACTTCTAGTTCCAGCTCATAAGCACTCTAGACTCTAAATGAGCGTTATGTGGAAGCCAGTCATGACCAAGAGAGAATACCTTGGACGTGCTTCATGAAAAGGTCTAGCCTAATGACCAGGAGTGGTCTCCTGAGATGTGCTCTCCTGCCCCAGCGTTTGCAGGCCTGGAAAGTTTGCTCAATTCAAAGCAGTTTTACTTGCACGAAAAACTGCTGAGTTCAGAAGATATGTTGCCCATTTGAAGACTCACATACTTAAAAATACAAAAATAGAACAAACAGAATTTTATTGCAAATAGAAATATGATATTTTTTTTTCCCAATAAGGTTGGAAACAAATTATACAGTCTAGGCTGTCTAAACAATATTTTCTGGAAAAGGAAACTTTATTTTGAAAATTATGATTTGTTATCTTTTCCTAGAATATTTTCTTAAGTTCCCTTCAAAACCCTATATCAGAATTTACCCAGACCTGATGACAGGGCCTGACAGAAAAGCAAGGCAAAGCAAGGCACCTATATCCTTGGGCCTGACATAATGTGATATGGAAAAATGTCATCGTGCTTTAAAATGCAAAGGGGACACTGGCTCCTATCACAATCTAACAACAGAAGATTTCTCTCCCTGAGTTTCTGTTTCATTACATGGGTAAAATCATTCTAACAGGAGCCCTTCTGCAAAAGGCAATCTATGGAAGGAATTGCTAGAACAGAGACTTGTCGTGTTGGTTCTGCATCAACAGTCTCTACCCTGACAACCTGAGAATATACACAGATAGAGTGCTATCAGTTCAGTGGAAATTGGCTGGTTTTTAAAGGGTATGACTGCATAAGCCCACTGTCCAGTTTCAAAAATTAAATCCTTTAGAAGCAATTTCAAAATTACACAAATCTTTCATATATATTGATAGTGCAGGTAAGGCTCATCCATTTTCCACATAAAAACAAATTGCTAGAGACACTTAAATGAACACCACTACTCATACAATGTTCTATTTGAAAATTTATACATTGCACAAATGAAGAATGTAATTGAAGTATCTAATTAATAAAATTAAATTGTTTTCATAAATTTTTTTTGTTCTGTGCCATGAGTTTAGGGGAGAATTAATGAAGTGTAAATGAATGATCGTATAGATAGTACTTAAAGTTTAGAGAAAACTGTTGTGGCTTAAATTTTATTTACTGAATTTAGTTTCAGATATTTTTTATAAATGTGAACTTCGGACTGTTTACTTCTGAAAGAACCATAGCATAGTTTTTAAACATGGGCGTGGAGTCATAGTATCATGGGTTCAAATCCGTAGTCTGCCACTGATCGGTTGTAGAATCCTGGACGAGGAACTTTTCCTTTCATAATAGTTTCCTGATTTCTGAAACAGAGTTGTCAAAATTACTAAGCTAGTTATTTAGCATAGCCTGGCAAGCCACTGTAAAACAAATAATGTTGTACAAGTAAGAGGTAAAACTATTAAAACTTTTGATATGTTAATGAGAGTTTGTCTTGAAACTGAATCATTGTGGGCCAAAATATAAGGAAAACAATAGCTTTGGCTAAAAATCAAACTGTAAGTGTAGAATTTTCTTTGGAGAAGTAAAATATATTTCTGGCATTCTTTGTCAATTAAAAAAGGATTTTATTTATGTATTTCTAAATGTTTTTACTTATATATAATTGAGACATAACATTATATTAGTTTCAGGTGTACAACATAATGATATATACTAATATGATATATGATGTGATATACTGTAAAATGATCACTGCGGGGCGCCTGGATGGCGCAGTCGGTTAAGCGTCCGACTTCAGCCAGGTCACGATCTCGCGGTCCGGGAGTTCGAGCCCCGCGTCAGGCTCTGGGCTGATGGCTCGGAGCCTGGAGCCTGTTTCCGATTCTGTGTCTCCCTCTCTCTCTGCCCCTCCCCCGTTCATGCTCTGTCTCTCTCTGTCCCAAAAATAAATAAACGTTGAAAAAAAAAAAGTTAAAAAAAAAATGATCACTGCAGTAAGCCTCATTAACATCCACCATCACACACAGTTATAATTTTTCTCACTTATGATGAGAACTTTTAAGGTCTACTCTCTTAGCAATTTTCACATATATAATACTGTATTTTTAACTGTAGTCAATAATACTGTACATCATATCCCCAATACTTATTGTTTTTATAACTAGAAGTTTAAATCAGTGGGAAAAAGGTACCAACTTTCAGTTATATACTTATTTTTATCTCTTAACATGAGTTCACACTGGTAATGTTAATTTGATTAAGGTGATATCTGCCAGGTTTTCCCACTTTAAAGTTACTATTTTTCTCTTTGCAATTAATTTGGGAAGAGATACTTTGAGACTATACAAATATTCTGTTTATCCCTAACATTCTGTCTGGTAATTTTAACATGCATTGATAGATCTTGCTTGAAGCAATTATTACTTAGGTGTTCTAATAGTGTTTTTTCTCTTTCCCTCACAATTTTTACAATTATTATTTGGGATTCTTCTGTAAGGCAGAATGTTTCTTCCGCCTCATCTAGCATCATGTTTTAACTGAGTTTAGTTCCAATCTTAAGATGCTGTCTGCTCAAAGAACCAGAGTAAGTGTACTGCTAGGGAGCAGGAATGATGGAGATCAGAGTTGCTCTGGGAGTCCTATCATCATTCAGACACCATTCAGAGTACCTCTAATGCCAGTCACTGAGCTGGTGAAGGAGAAATGACAATGAATAAGTACAGTCTTTGCCCTAAGGAACTCACAGTCCAGCAGAGGGTAATAAATAAATGCAGGTTAGGCACTAAAATAGAAATATAGTCCTTAGTGTTGGGGGCAGGATATGCTAATAATTTAGAAACCAGACGTGTTGTCACAATGTGAGCTGAGTTTTGGAGGGTGGTTGGGTGTGCAGCAGGCAGGCAAGATGGAGAAAGGCATTTCTGGCACAGAGAATGTCATGTTTAAAGGCTGAGAAGCTTGAAATAGATAAATACAGAGAAGTTTAAGTAGTTTAGTGAGTTGGTGAGTATTTGGTGAGGTTGAGTTGGTGAGTACTTGGTGAGGTTTCTGAACTTATCTTGTAAATCTTTGTAAGGGGAGATATCAAAGTCTTATAATAAGATGATTTTGTTTTAGAAAATGTATTCTGGTGACCATTTAGAGAAGATATTGAAGCTGTGTGAAATTGGAAGTAGGAAGACCAATTGAGGGACTTGGTTTTCTTTTTATCTGGCTTCATATTATTGGGTATCTGAGCTGCTAAATACAAGAGGGTTATAGAATGACACATTTTAGAGTGATGTAATTCTTTATTGCATTGGGAAAAGGTACCAGTCATTGAGTCTTAAAGCTTTGATTTATCTCAGCAAATCTTTGATAGTATGCAGGAAATTAAAGTGATGTAGTTACCTCTAGGGATGTATGTATGTATGTATGTATTTAATAGAAAGGCAAACTGCCACATGCAGCACCTCATTTGGATGTGTCTGGAGTCTTGGAAGCTTGACTACCGTGTGATCTCCTACAAATGGACGTTGAGAGCTTGTTTGGAGGCTCTAGCAGGGGAGCGCAGTTACTGCTATGCCTCTATCTGGAAGATCATCATCCTGGACTAAGCATGCAGCTTTGGGAGGCACGCGCGTGGAGCAGAGGCGAGGGAGGAAGGAGACACCCCCCCTAGCTGGCCAGATTAGTGGAATCAACCCTGGTGATCAATGTGGTGACAGACGTCACAGCTAGATCACCCTCTCATCCCAGGGACCTATTTAATCTGCATTCCAAAAGTTACATTTATGCAGAGATCACCACTTTTTAAGTATTTCAGTTATTATTTTTTTTAATTTTTTTTAAACGTTTATTTATTTTTGAGACAGAGAGAGACAGGGCATGAATGGGGGAGGGTCATAGAGCGAGGGAGACACAGAATCTGAAGCAGGCTCCAGGCTCTGAGCTGTCAGCACAGAGCCCAACGCAGGGCTTGAACTCACGGACCGCGAAATCATGACCTGAGCTGAAGTCCGACGCTTTACCGACCGAGCCACCCAGCCGCCCCTATTTTGATTATTTTAATTTCACATTTGATCTCAGCTATTGAGAAAATTAAAGTCATGGGAATAAAGCCAATTGAAGGAATTTCAGGAAAGGATAAGATTAAGAAGCTCAGGAGGGAACGTACAGTATGGAACATTCTAGTTATTACTGAGCAACATGGACTCTAGATAATACAAGAGGGTGATGAGATATTAAAGAGAATGCATAGTTAATGGCATTTGAGACTACATGCTCTAAGACAAACTAGCAATGGGTTGACTTTTGAGTTTACATATAAAACCACTGAAGATTCAGAGAGTACCAAAAATCTTAGCCTATATAAATATTTTAGGAAGTTGTGTGAGAAACTGTATGCGTTAGTCAGAATCCTGGAAGGAAACAAATAGCTCATTCAAACCAGATAATTTGAGAAAAGCTTAATAAATGTACTATTTGTAAAGGTGTGGTCAGGGTTTAAGAAATAGTTACCCTCAGGGCACCTGGCTGGCTTAGTAGGTGGAGCATGCAGCTCTTGACCTCTGGGTGGTGAGTCCCAGCTCCACTGTTGGTGCAGAGATTACTTACAAATAAAATCTTAAAAAAACAAAAACAAAAACAAAAACAAAAACACAACAAACCAGTTACTCTCATATGCTTTGGGAATACATTGCCACCCCTAGAACTAAAGAGGCAAGAGGAAGGAAAGGGAATGGTTACTAGAAACTAGAGAGGATAACTATATGGAGAAGATACCTAATAGAAGTTGCGACCTTCAGTAAAGGGGCACAGCCAGATGGAAACTGGGCAGGAAGAGAACCAGAGGAACAGATGTGCCAATATCACTCTCCTCCCCAGACCATCTCTTACAGGTGCTTCCCACTGCCCAGTGGAAGGTGATGGAGCAACAGGATGTATCCCTGAAAAGCTAAGGAGCAGAGCAAGATGAAAAAAGATGGAGAGAAATCTGGAATGTTAAAATGAACATATTCAAGACATTAAACTAATATTTTATAAGATGCAAGAAAGAGCTATCTTTGTTTACACTGGACTTTATTTAAATGTAACTCTTTTTATTATTTTTTTTTTAATTTTTTTTTCAACGTTTTTTATTTATTTTTGGGACAGAGAGAGAGACAGAGCATGAACGGGGGAGGGGCAGAGAGAGAGGGAGACACAGCATCGGAAACAGGCTCCGGGCTCCGAGCCATCAGCCCAGAGCCCGGCGCGGGGCTCGAACTCACAGACCGCGAGATCGTGACCTGGCTGAAGTCGGACGCTTAACCGACTGTGCCACCCAGGCACCCCTAAATGTAACTCTTTTTAATGATAGAAAAGATTTAATCAATATGAGTATTTTTGATTTGGGATTTATTACATTCAGGAAAGTATAGAACTTAGCATGTGGAATATTCTTTATAATTTCCAAATACATTTTATAGTTATTGGAAACAGAAGGAACATGCAAAAATATAGAAATCACACATATACTTGAGGAAGTGTTTGTACATGTCAAATTTATATAATGGAAGAATGAAATAAAATACAAAATGGGTATAATTTATAAGCTTAAAAACTTCAGTTGCCTACTGGGCCTCATGAAATCCAATTTGACATTAAAATAAATATGAAAATCCACAAAATATATTTGGAAAAATCATTTACATAATAAGGCCCAAACATCAGAAAATACTTAAATTGCCTTTAGGCAAAGCATAAAGTGTTTTTATCACACTAACACTTAAAATTTCTTCTTCAAGCAAAGTATGTCATGAGGGAATCTATTTTTTGTTTGTGTGTCTGTTAGCACAATACTTGAATTTTCACATGAATAATTGAAGCAATATTGTCTCATCATCTACTTCAAATAATGTTTAAAAGTTTGTTATCATTTTAGTGAGTCAGGAGTATTAGAATTCATTATTTCAACTACTAATAACTAAGAAAAAACTAAGAAAAAATTTATTTTATTTTAGATTTTTTAAAAAAGAAAATATTTAAACACACTTAAAGTCTTAAAGTGAATTATTTTTTACAAATTTTATGCATTTGTTTTCAGTGTACTTTATTTTGTATAATTTAAAATATTAGTTTCTATTAGCCAGATGCTAGTCAAAATTTCCTTGCAAACATTAATTATAACTGGTAAGTACTAGTAGTTTCATTTTTACGGAGAAGAGGTAATTTTTCCAGACTAAACCACTAATAAGAGGCAGAGGAGGGTTTTAACCTATTGATTTTACATATTTACTCAGTCTTCAGACTTTTAAATTGATTGGGTAGATTATTTCTATACCTTTCAAATGTATACTGTTTTTTAGTAATATGATAGTATTATTTTTATTTTCTTGACAAAACATTTAAATGTTAAACTGACAGAATTGTTCTAGTTATAAAAATGAGTCCAAAACTTCATTATTATATAGTTAATCTTGACCAGTCTGAAACAATAATTTGAGATCATGTGTGAAAAAAGTAATGCAGTGACCTAGAAAAAGAAAAAAAAAATGCATGAATTGAAGTCAGAACAATTGATTCTGTGAATCAATTGTATTAGCCCAGGATAACATTTTATGTTATTAAATGTGATATTATTGTACATGCTTCATTATACGCATTGTTCTGGTAGCAGTATCTCCTTCTGTTCTCTGTCCGTATGCCCATATAGTTGCATACATTCTCGCTTTTGAGCCCTTGGTAAACATTTTAGAAACTCATCCTGCAAACAATAGCTTGAAATCATAAATGTTTTTGATTTCCAAGTGACAGGCTTTGTTGAGAGAGAAAAGGTTTTACTTGGAATTTCCAAAGCTGAGGTTTTGCATATTAAAAGCAAGGCTGGTAGAACTAATGGGAGGAACTAGACTAGAGAGGAATGATAATTCAATATCAACTTTCCTATTCAAAACAAACAAATAAACAAACAAACAAAGGCCTAATCTGGAGGATTCTGAGAAAAGCCCATATAGCTGCCTTGATTCCATGGAAAGCCATGAAGCTCTATAACCACCAGTTTACTGGCTGGTTAAGAGTAACAGCCTGGAAGGGACAGAGACCCACTCACAGGAGGAAGAGTGTCTCAGCCTTTCATGGAATGGAAAAAAAATCTCTCCATGGACATTGTACTCCCCAGGAGGTTGAGGACTATAACTCTGCTTTCCTCATTCCCGATCCTCTCTCTACCTGGACTAGGAGTAGGGGCTGATTCTTTTGCTCTGGAATTAGGGGTGACTGGTCTAGTTGTGGGTGGCTTTGTTTAGAATGTACCAGGATTTAACTCCTCTTTACCTCAAGCTTTGAGCTTCTAGCACAACAGGACAGGAGAAAAACTCTTGTTCAATATTGTGTTATGAAAATTTACTAAGATCATTTAGAAATAATTATAATAATTTTATAATATGCTCTTATTTTATTTTATTTTATTTTATTTTAATTTTATTTTTTAATGTTTATTCTTGAGAGAGAGAGAGAGAAAGAGACAACATGAGCAGGGGAGGAGCAGAGAGAGAGGAAGACACAGAACCCAAAGCAGGCTCCAGGCTCTGAGCTGACAGCACATGGGGCTTGACTTGGGAACCACGAGATCATGACCTGAGCCAAAGCTGGACACTTAGCTGACTGAACCACCCAGGTGCTCCTAAAATATGCTTTTAGACTATTCAGCAATAATTTTGCAAAGATTGCAATGATGGGTTGAGAACATTAAAAATTACTTATAATTTTGCTTATTGACATTTCAGCAATGATAAAATGAGTTTTCTTTTCAAAGGTGAAAAGAACACATTCAGCAATTTTCTGTCACATGGATTCAGATGTGTACAAATCTTATGAAATTTGCTATCTGGAATACAAGACCTAGATGTCAAAATTGAGAAATAATGGTCATGTAATTATACATCTCATTTATATTTGCTTCAGGATAAATCTGCAAATTCCCTCTTTTATAAATAGAGCTGTTATGTTAGGCATTATTTTCACAGAGCCTAATCAGAAGAATAGTTTATATGAATATTAGAAGAGTTGTGGTGGAAAATAGTCAAGAGCAATTAAACTAGAGAGACAACTTCAAACTGTGTTAGCAGTTCTAACAAAAGAAAGATTCCAATTCCGACTTGGAAATACTTCTGTTAAAAAACAAGACAACAAGTCCAGAATGGAGTCACTTATCCTAAGCTCATGTCACCAAACAAAGAATTAATTATATTTCAGCTCTGCCAGAAATGGAATCTTAAAGCAGTCAATTAGCCATCACCTTACCAACACTAGCTGGGTAATTTGTCTGATAGACCCCTGCTATCCACCCCCCAAAACTCCCAAATAACCTTGCAATAACTGACCCACTTTTTCACTTAGTATAACTTCCTTGTTCCCACTATCTTCTGGTTATAAGTTCCTTCCTTCCTTCCTTCCTTCCTTCCTTCCTTCCTTTTCTCTTTCTTTTCTTCTCTTTCTTTCTCCCTCCTTTCTTTCTTTTTCTCTCTTTTTCTTTCTTTCTTTCCTTCCTTCCTTCCTTTTCTCTTTCTTTTCTTCTCTCTTTCTCCCTCCTTTCTTTCTTTTTCTTTGTTTCTTTGTTTCTTTGTTTCTTTGTTTCTTTCCTTCCTTCCTTCCTTCCTTCCTTCCTTCCTTCCATCCTTCCTTTCTTTCCAGTATAGCTGACATACAATGTAAGCTTAGTTTCAGGTATACAACATTGATTTGACAAGTTTATATATTATGCATGCTCACCACAACTATAGCTACATTTGGCCTGATATATCACTATTACAGTATCATTGGCTATATTCCCTGTGCTATGCTTTTTATTCTCATGACTTATTCATTCCATAATTTCCATTCTCCTTCACCCATTCTAAACAGCTCCCCAGAGCTCATTTCTATCTGTTAGATTGGATGCTGTCTGATTCAAATTGATTTTTGCTCAAATAAACTCTTAAAATTTTTAATATGCCTCAGTTTATCTTTTAACACCTCACATTCCAAAATATGAAATAAGAAAGAAAATATTATTGAAGGCAAGAAAACTATGTAATAGATATTATAATTTCAACTATTTGTATTAATTTCAAAAGTTTGAATGAACCAGTTAATTACTTTAGACTCACACTTAAATTATAGATAAGCCTTTATTTTTCTTCTTTACAAGAAAGTTATGCTGTTGCTATTATTTGAAAAATAGCAACTTTAAAAAATCTAGTAGGATTGTTCTCGAAATATGGGACAGTACATTTCTTTTAGTTTTCTTCTTTAACTTAGGTGCTGCTTCCTTTATTGTTCATTATTCTTTATTCTATGTACCATTGAATAATTTGACTTTAGAATTATAATTTACTCCAATACAGGAAAAGAGTCATTTTCCTATAATGTCTATATTGAAGGAAGTAACATTTGGCCAAGACTTAGAAATAATAAATAAGTGAGAAGAAATTACAAACAAAGGTAATGGTATAGAAAAAGAGTATAATTTAAGGTAGGGAGTAAGTGCTGATGAATAAAATAGAGATGTTCTAAGCTAGATTTTTTACACCATGTGTCCAATGGTGATAGGAATATTAATGAAAGATATGCATAACATGTTAAAGTTAGTCTGAGTGATAGAAATAAAAATTAAATTTTTTATTTTATTTTTTAAAGTTTATTAATTCTGAGAGAGAGAGGGTGTGTGCACACAAGGGGGAGGAGTAGAGAGAGAGGGAGAAAGAGAGAATCCCAAGCAGGCTCAACACTGTCACTGCAGAGCCCTGTGTGGGGCTCAAACTCACCAACTGTGAGATCATGGCCTGACCCAAAACCAAGAGTTGGATGCTTAACCGACTGAAATGCCCAAGACACACAAAATTAAATAATTTTAAATTGTCTGCATTTCCTAAATTTTATACAATTTTCCTTCTTTTAAAATTAGCCATAGTTTTCTAATTTTTAGGTTATGATACTTAAAGTAAAATTATTAGAAATAGTATATATCATTATAGTTTTACAGAAATCATTTAATAGCATGAGAACAAGGCATTTTTCTCACTTTTAGTTCAGAAATTAGTGGAGAAACACCATTTCCTTCTTAGCCAAATTATAAATAAATTCTTCTAATTTAAATCCTCAATTCATTGAATGTTAATTAATTTGGGTGTGTATGGTTGTATACCATTGTTCTTGAAGAGAAATCTGTAATTAACAACGTTTTAAATCCTGGGTTCAAATGCTAAGTTTTTTGCCTAATATTTTTATAGTATTTCTCATTTTTAACATTATGCACTAAACAGAATGATGAATCCCTGAATTTCCTTCTGCTGCACATCACATTCTGCTTCTCACATAAGGGGTGCAGTTTACTTGTGGTCTCCTTCCACCTTAGCTGGCCTCATGACTAGTTGTGTCCCACAGAAGGCAGTGGACTTCTCAGTTGAGGTTGAGAAAGAAAGGCAGTTTTCACTCTCTTCCCTTGGAATCCAGCTTCCATGCTGTGAGAAGCCTACACCAGGCTGACAGCCCATGTGATGAGGCCATGTACAAAAGGAAAAGTCCTGAAACCACATGGAGGAGAACCAAAAAACTCAGCCAACAGTGAGACCAAGGTCCCAGACTAACAACCCCAGTTGAGCCATTCTAAGCAGAGCCCAGTTTTTCAAACTGTTCAAGCTAACATACTGGACATGTGAGTGACTTAGCCATTTTGGATGTTCTAGCAGGCTCTAAGGGTATGCAACCTGATCTATCACACTGAAGGTCCCCATACTTTGAAGGGCCTTGTGCTTGGCTTACTGTCCAGCCGTCACCAACTTGAAATATTTAATAATTTATGAACAAAGCCTCACATTTTCATTTTGTACTGACCTCACGAATCATATAGCTTGTTTTAGAATGATAGGTGGCTAAAGGAATAGAGGGATTTCTACAACCAAAGATATTAGGCAATGAAGTATTTGACAAAGATTTTAAAGATTTTATAACTGTAATCAATGTATGTTCATTAATTGATATATTAAATACTGAATAACGGATGAGATGCCACTTGATAAAATTGAAAGTTGGACAGTTTTAGAATGTATATTTTAATAAAGAACTAGCTCACAATAAAAAACAAAAAAGCAAGTATTTACATAAAAATATGTTTAAATGGAAAAGGAATTCAAATTTTCTAGAATAGATTAAAATGATGCTAGGGGTGCCTGGGTGGCCCAGTTGGTTGAACTTATGACTCATGATCTTAGCTTGGGTCTTGATCTTGGGTTGTGAACTCCACATTGGGCACGAAGCCTACTTAAAAAAAAAATGATGTTGGGGGCGCCTGGGTGGCTCAGTGAATTAAGCATCCGACTCGTTTTCAGCTCAGGTCATGATTGCAGTCATAATATTGAGCCTTGTGTCAGGCTCTGCGCTGAGCGTGGAACCTGCTTGGGATGCTCTGTCTCCCTCTCTCTCTGCCTCTCCACTGTACTCTCTCTCTCTCTTTCTGTCAAAAATAAATAAACATAAAAAAAAATTTTAGAGAGAGGCAGAGTGTGAGCAGGGGAGGGGCAGAAAGAGAGGAGACGCAGAATCCGAAGCAGGCTCCATCCAGGCTTTGAGCTGTCAGCACAGAGCCTGGTGTGGGGCCTGAACTCACAAACCATGAGATCATGACTTGAGCTGAGGTTGGACACTTAATTGACTGAGCCACCCGAATGCCCCAAACATTTTTTTTTAAATGATGCTATTAGAGGGGTGCATGGATGGTTCAGTTAGGAGAGGATGCAACTCTTGATCTCAGAGTTGTGAGTTGGAACTCCACATTGGGCATGGAGCCTAGTTTAAATTAAAAAAAATAATAATAATAAGGGGTGCCTGGGTGGCTCAGTTAGTTGAGTGTCTGACTTTGGCTCAGGTCATGATCTCCCAGTCTGTGAGTTTGAGCCCCGCGTCAGGCTCTGTGCTGACAGCTCAGAACCTGGAGCCTGCTTCGATTCTGTCTCCCTCTCTCTCTGCCCCTCCCCCGCTCATGCTCTGTCTCTCATTCTCTCTCTGTCAAAAATAAATAAACATTACAAAATTTTTTAAAGAAGAAGAAGAAGAAGAAGAAGAAGAAGAAAAGAAAGAAAATTATGCTATATAGCAAAAATTTTTATTGTTATATTTTTTAGGAATTAAAAAAATATCAAGTCCTTAGTTTGAAATGCCCTAAAATTCTATGCTTTGATTTACCTGGGCTGAATTTTTGTGTCTGATCTGAAACAAATATCTAATTTTATTTTTATTCATGTGAATAGCCAATTATTCTAGCACCATTAAGTCACCTCTTCACTGGTTTATAATTCCAGATCACTTATATACTATCATGTAATATTTATGGGTCTGTTTCTATGTACTTTATTCTGGTCTGTTGTTTATCCATTCAAGCATCAACACCACACTGGTTTTTGGTTTTGTTTTTTCATTTTTTTATTTTAAGTAGGCTCCATGCCTAACATGGGGCTTGAACTCACAACCCTGCCTAACATGGGGCTTGAACTCACAACCCTGAGAGCAAGAGTTGCCTGCTTTACTGACTGAGCCAGTCAGGCACCCCAATACCACACTGTTTTAATTAATTACTATAGATCTATATTGAGTCTTTATATCTTTTTTTTTTTCAACGTTTTTATTTATTTTTGGGACAGAGAGAGACAGAGCATGAACGGGGGAGGGGCAGAGAGAGAGGGAGACACAGAATCGGAAACAGGCTCCAGGCTCCGAGCCATCAGCCCAGAGCCTGACGCGGGGCTCGAACTCACGGACTGCGAGATCGTGACCTGGCTGAAGTCGGACGCTTAACCGACTGCGCCACCCAGGCGCCCGAGTCTTTATATCTTTAAGGGAAACTGCTCTCTTCTCATTCTTTTACTCATCTCTTTTCCTTTTTTTTATTCTTCTCCTTTTTCTCCTTCTATATCTCTTTTATCTTTTCTTTCCCTCTTATTTACTCTTCTTTTAAAAAATTTGTCCTTTTACTTTTTCTTTCCCTCTTATTTACTCTGCTTTTAAAAAAAGTCATCCTGTCTGGAGTAGAATAATTTTGTTAATTACATGAAAAACAGTTTTATCAATTCTGTTGTTCTTTATCTTTCTTTTCTCTTTTTCTGGAAGTCTTTTTATTTTTGCTTGTATATTAGACTTTCTCTACTTAAACACTTTCTTATATATTCAGCATTATCTATCTTTTAATTAACTAATTAGTTCTAGTCTCTGTGTCTAAGCTTACTGCTTAACAATAAATCGAGTTTTAAAATGCAATTTCTGTATTTTTCACTTAAGAATTTTTCTTTTTTTCAAATCTGCTCTTTTCTGTTTATAATTCTTGTTCTTTCATTATGTTTTATATTTCTTCTTTTATTATTTTACATTAATGGAATGAAATGTCCCTTTCATAGAGATCCCAATTGTATTTTGCTAGCATCCTCTGAACTAAGATACTTCTTACTCCTTATCAGGAATGAAACCAAAACTCATAGTGGTTGGGGTCTATATCGAGGTTTCATACTTTTCTGACCCTTCTGGGATACCTGTTACTTTCCATACTGTATTTGATTTCTCTATTTATTTTCAGTACCTGGACTAATAGATTAGTAAACACAAGTATTTACATATTTATTAATTTTCTAGTGATACTTTGAATATAATTATTTGGATTTCTGAGTATACCCACAGAGGCCAGAAAAAGATCCCATTTAACCTCTCCAATCTCAGCCTTGGTTAAGCTCTTCTCCTGATGGAATCACTATAGGGATTATAGGATGCACTGAAGCCAAGATCAAGGTCTCTAGTGTTATGATGACACCTCAACGTCTTCAAAATATATTAATGTTAGAAAAATACCACTTAGGACACAATTTTAATTGATGAAAGTTACAAGCCATTTTCATGAATAATTTGTGAAATATTTTACTACTTGAGTTGCCCTCTATATGTTAAATACCAAACATCTTCATTACATAAACTAATTATATATGTATGATAAAATAGGCAAGTAAATATCCACAGTAGAGGCTGCTTATGGGAATTCAGATAATTACAGTAATTCCACAAGATAATTTAGTCTTTTCCAAATGAAAGTAAACATTGCAATTTTGTTTTTGATAAGAAAACACATATCAAAATATGTGCAATTATCAAAATATTGAAAGTCATGTTTTCATTCCTCTTAACTGTATGTTTCCCTATGGCTTCAATTTAACACATTTTTTAAAACATGACAATAAATTTTCATGTTAGATTAATTAATGCTAAATTAAGAAATGTGAGACTAAACACAAAAACGTGTAAAATTCTTGTGAAAATGGTATTGTTACTTAGAAGATATCTGTAAAGTTGAAAATATTTTGGATATTAGTTTATTTTCTGTAGATATATTAGTGTAAAGTACATACAGAGGCTATTAGTAGATCCCTCATTAATTCAAATACTACTCTAACAATATTTGTTCATTTTCTTCTTGTTCTTAATATTTCTGGGGACAATTACTTTTTATTAATACTATTATATAATGTTTCCTCAGTTGTGATGTAAATGAAATCTTTCTGCAATGTTATTATATTGAAAATCATTGTCTTAAATGAGCTTGAATCAAACCATGGGAAATAATGTTATTAGAAATGCCCTCTTAAGAAAAGGAAAATTATTTGTAAAAGCTGTCAGAAATAATGTAAAAACAGCTTCCAAAACAATATGTAATATCTCCATGTGTAAATGAAAAGATGCTAACATCAAAGTTAGGAAACACTACTTGAATAGGAAATTCCAGTTCTAAGAAATCTCTAGCAGTGGAGAAATTAAGAACACACACCCACACACACCCACACCCCTCCACCCCTCCCCACACACATTTAGCAGATGTTTTGTAGTAGGGTAAATTGTGTTTCCAGAAAAAAATAGAATCTCATTTTAAATATAATAATAAAATGACAATTCAGCAAATTAGACTTTGTCTTTGAAGTCTTTGGTTCACTTGAAGAAATATCAAAATAACAGATTTATAGAAAATGATATATGAGAAAATTCTTGCAAAATTGATTCCGTTCAACAAAGTTGGAAATAGGAAAGGTCATCTTATGTTTTTAGCTAAAATACATGTTAGAGCATAGAGGTTAAAAACATAGTAAACAAAGTCATCTTTTCTTGGTGGTTGTCAAATTCTAACTCTACTGAGATTTACCAGCAGTGGGACTTTAGGAGAGGTGAGAGAAGGCAGTGTTTGAAGCAATAATGGCTGATACTTTTCTAAAGAAGTAATTCAGAATAGATGCAAATAAAGCACATTTAGATCCTTATATTAACATTAATGAAAACCAAATTCCAAGACAAATCTTAAGACTAGTTAGGATAAAAGGCACATAATCTTTAAAAGAGCAACAGAAAGACATACAGATAATTCTGTGACAGAAATTATGAAAACCAGCACGTAATGCAACATTTTACTAGTGCTAAGAAAAAAAAAAAGTCCAACCTAGAATCCTATACCAATAAAAAAATCTCCCAAAATTTAAGGAAAAGTAATTTTTTGTTCCTAGAAAAAGAGAATCCAAAAGAAATTTTCATCAGCAGACCCCCTATATATATATATATATATATATACATACATAATATACATACAGACTGAAATAAGTTGTTTTCCCTCATTTCTTAAGTAAACCCAGTTTATATTATATGATTTAGTCTAATAAACTTTGGATCTGTGAATTTAGTCTAAACAGTCTTCTCATCTGTGAGGCTGCACTGAGAATTTCTTCATTTACCACAGGATAACATTTATTTCATTCTCTGTGATCTATCTTTTCATACACTAACAAGTATTTCTTTGTTTGCAGTATATTAATTTGTCATAATCTGACTCTTCATTTAGGATAAACTTGTGGTAAGCTATAGTGTAAAACAATTAATTTGAAATCTGTGGTAAGGGATATTGTCATATTCATCTTTGTATGTCTAGCAGTTAGTACATTATCTAATGAATAGTATTATTCTCTATTTGATAAATATGTAGATGATGGAATGAATTAATGACTTTGTAGTAGAGGCTGGAGGTAGAAAATAATAAAAAACAGCCTATCTTCAAAGTGGTTATAACCTAATTAAGATGAAAGACTTTTGCACATTAAATTGTTTAGCATATTTTTAGGCTATAAATGACAGTGATAAAATGTGTAAAATAGAAAATAAGTCCTTTGGGATTCAGGGAAAAATACTGTAGGAAAGGAAGAAACTAGTTGGTTGGTCTTAGTAAAATCTTACCAATTTTATGCATTCTAAATTCAGCTTTCTTCTGAGTGATATAGGAAATTAAGAAATTTTTGGACATCTTCCCTGTTCTTAAGGCATTCACAACTTTCTATACACAGCAAATAGTTAGCCTTTGAGTGGATTTGTCTTTTTTTGCCTACCTAACATGCTGTCCTTCTCGTAATGACACCCCAAATTTTCTTAAGAAATAAATTAATCTCATGGAGCACTGGCTTTGACACATTGTGAACATGAGCACTTTACTTAATACTCTAGCTTTCTGAGAACTTAGATTTTACACTTATGGGCTCAAAGAGTATAAACACAGCAAGGATAATGTAAGAAATCAAACTCGTGGTTATTCACAGAGCTTGGCTTCACAAGTCTCTCTGGTTTCCTCACCAGTGACTACGCTCTTGCCAAGGCAATTGCATCCTCCTTGTCTCTACCTACATGGTCACAGGAAGCCATGGGAGGCAGCCGACCAATCCTTTTAAATCACCCTGAATCTCCAGCAATTTTATGATTGTTAGATCCTGACTTTAATAAATGTCACCCAGATCTAGTATCTAGATTCTTTCTCCGATGCTAGTCGTGGATATTTCTGAGACATAAAAAAATACATTTCCTTTTTATATTAAGCTTATGTGTTTAGAGCTTCTTTTGCTTGAAACCAAAAGAATCCTAATGCAAAGACAGTAATGATGGTATGCCAGTGCAAGGACCTTCCTTCTTGAACTTCTGCCCTGACATCTTTCTGTTTTTGTATAGCAATAGAAAAATCTCTTGCATTGCCCAGACATACATAGTTTGGGTACTTCACATAATTATAACCTTTCTGATAAAATTTTGTGTGAAGATCCAGCACAGAGACCATAGTTATGTTTTCTCCGGAGGTTTCAATGATGGTATATATTTCCATCTCCTCACCTCCTGCATGCAAATTTCATCATTTCTTTCTGTACCAACACTTTACCTTTAAGTGCCATCTTTGCACATATAATACTACATTGCAATTATTTCTTAATATCGCTCACTCCCATGATTGAGGACTTCTTGAGGTCATAATTCTGTCTTATTCACTTTTGTATCAACTAGTATCTAAAATGGTAAAAGTGAAGTGAAAGTAATATACATATTGAATGCATAAAAATATCAGAAAGGAAGAAAAAATAAACTAAACACAGCAATGCATTGGGCATAACTACGCCAAAAGTATTTTCTCAAGTAAAGAACTGCACGTTGAGGGACTATTTCTTTTTTATTGTTTTGGGTTTTCCCTCATCAGATTATATATAATGAAATCTGAAAATCTAGAGGCACTTTAAAGCATTCCTACATCAAAAATTTTCTTTATTTCATGAGGGTATTAAAACAAAATGCATGCTTTGTCAAGTATCTATTCTAAGCTATCACATTATTTCTTCTTAGAAATTTACACAAGAGGATCCAAAAATAAAGTGAACATACTGTGGGGAAAAATACACAATAACAAGGTCATAAGCAAATAATCAAATAGACTATATTCAAAGCTGAAAACTGTGACTTTGTTTAAAATCTGAGTGAAGTAGTCTGCATGCCTGGCCATAGTAATCAATATGCCACATTATATAACAACAACAACACATCCTAATAACAAACAAATAAATAAACAAAAAACAATAAATACAAAATCCAAATTTTTGGATAAATATATGTAATTATCTTGTATTTACACATATGTAAATATATGTAATTATCTTACATAAATATATGTAAATGTATGTAATTATCTGCTAACTTTAATAGCTTTAAATTGACCAGAGTATCTGGCTGTGAGGTCTCATGTTACGTACTAAATGAATGGACTAGGAGTCATTCTCATAAAGGAACAAGAATGTGTTATACTTGGGTCATGATATCAAAAGGTTGGAAACCCGGGCGCCTGGGTGGCGTAGTCGGTTAGGCCTCCGACTTCAGCCAGGTCATGATCTCACGATCTGTGAGTTCGAGCCCCACGTCAGGCTCTGGGCTGATGGCTGGGAGCCTGAAGCCTGTTTCCGATTCTGTGTCTCCCTCTCTCTCTGCCCCTCCCCTGTCCATGCTCTGTCTCTCTCTGTCCCCAAAATAAATAAACGTTGAAAAAAAAAATTAAAAAAAAAAAAGGTTGGAAACCATATGAGTAATCTGGATCTTTCTCTTACGCCAACAAGTATGGAAATTAATTTTTTAAATTAATTAATTATTATTTTTTAAACATTTATTTTCGAGAGAGACTGAGTGCGAGTAAGGGAGGGGCAGAGAGAGAGGGAGACACAGATTCTGAAGCAGGCTCCAGGCTCTGAGTTGTCAGCACAGAGCCTGATGCAGGGCTCGAACCCACAAACTGAGATCATGACCTGAGTCGAAGTCAGAGGCTTAACTGACTGAGCCACCCAGATGCCCCAACAAGTATGAGAATTTAAACTGTACTTTTTGTGAAACAACTTTTTGGTCATCTACTGTAATATGCTATATTAAAGGAGAATTTCTTAATGGAAAATGAAAAATTCTAGCTATTTTACTGCAAACAGGAAAGGGTATGTTGAACTGAAATACTCATAAAATAAAAATATTTTTTGCTAACCTCCAATGGGAGAGCATTATTAGTCTGTTTGGGCTGCTCTAAAAAAATACTGTGAATTGGATAGCTTAAACAGCAGAAATTTATTTCTTCTAATTCTGATGGCTGGGAAGTTCAAGATCAAGATGCCATCTCACTTGGTTTCCGGTGAGAGCTCTTTTCCTGGTTTGTAGACCACCTTCTTGCTATTTACTCACAGCCCTCCTCTGGTGCTTGCATGCATATAGAGACATAGGAGAAAGAGAAAGAGAGAGAGAGAAAGAGTGTGAGGGGGGGAGAGAGAGAGAGAGAGAGAGAGAGAGAGAGAAAGATCTTTTTATAAGGCTACTAATCCCATCATGAGATTACCATCCTTGTGATCTAATCTAACCCTAACTATCTTGCAAAGGCCAAGTCTCCAAATACAATCCCATTGGGGGATAGGGCTACAACATATGAATTTGAAGGCACATGACCATTTAGTCTATAACAGAAAGCTATTGATAATTTATTTCATTAATTTTACAACCAAACAGGAATTATGTTATTTCTTTTCTTTTTTTTTTTTCATAGCACTTCAGGAAGATTTAACCTGAAAGTGGCAACTTAGTTTTGTTCACTGCTATATCCTCAGCACCTGTAATGATGTATGGACAAGGTAAATGCCCATTAAATTCTTGTTGAGTGAATGGATGAGTGAAGGAAAAAACTGAACTTCACAATGATGTGTAAGTGCAGATAATGAACTGGGAAAGTTCATACTTCCCTTGAATTAAATAAGAACTCCCAAAGAAAGAGTTCTATCTCACATTGTACATATATTTTATACTGGCTGTTTGTATAGCAATGTAAGTGGGGTTTTTCTGATGGAGAAGACAGAATCAAGTCAAGAAAACAGAAACCACTTTTGGATTTCAAACAGAGAGAACTTAACACAGAATTTTTATTTATATTTATACAGGTGAAAGTAGAGGTGTGAAGCCAAAAAAAAAAAAAAAACAAAATAAAAAAAAAAATAAGACAATCCAGAAATTTGGAACACAAGAAACTGTCACCATCAGTGGACTGGAAGGACAAAGCAAGAAAGCTATATTACTGGATTCCAGAAGCCAGTGCCACCTAGTACAAGTCGGAAGTACAGTAAGACCTCAATCCATGCTGGATGGGATTTTTGGTGGGTAATGGCCAGAGTGAAACCTCAGCCTCTGCTGGACATGCCAGTACAGGTAGACAGTTATGGAAAGAGATCATGGGGTAAAATTCCCTGAATTCTCACTTCATCCCCTCTCCAACCCTCTTGCTGTACATACTAGCACACTAGCTGAAGTCAGTGGGCAAGGGGTTCTGGGAAATGTAGTTTCCTCTGACACAGAACAGAAGGAGGAAAGGAAAAATAGAACTGAGAACATGCAAATGTCATGTACTGTGATTTTGAAGAGAATAGTGTTCATATTTAATTCTTTATATTGACATATTCCATTTAAAGACAGAATCCGATGTTATATTTTCTCTGATTTCATTTAAAAGTATGTTCATAAAATGTAAAAAACAAATTCTTTGGATCATTGATATACTTTTTATTGAAGATGATATTATAAGCCAAGTGATAGACGAAAAACAGTGTCAGGTACTACATTTTTAACAATTATAATCTATTTTTCTTGCTGTTTAGACTAACTCAAAGCAACAAAGACAGTATGTCATGGCACAAAAGTCATATGATTTAATATTTAAATATAGTGAGAATATTTTAACCTGAAGTACCTATCTTCTAGATTTTAAAGACATTCATTTTTTGTCACATTTGTTTCAGATTTGTCCTTTAAAAAAAAGAAAGAAAAAGAGATACAACTAAGGGTCCATTTTCCCACCTACCCCCGGTACATCCCTTTCTGGAGGCACATACTCCATCACATGGATTTATACTATTGTTTATTCTGATTTTAAATTTACATAAGTTATACCAAGTGTAAGCCTTTAGTACCTGCATTTTTTCCTTAATATATTTAGATATACATCCATCTTGATATGTTTAAAACTTGTTCATTTTTTCATTTAAATTGTGTGTAATATGCTTTGGTATTGCTTTATAGAAGTTTATATATCTAGATTCTAATCTTTGGTTGGTCATTCTGCAAATATCTCCTCCCTCCAGCCTGCATTATGGTTTTGGCTAAAAAGTTTTAATGGAAAAAGAAAAACAACCTTCTTTTTACATACTATTTTATCTATATTTAGGAAGAGAGAAAAACTCCAGAATAGTAGATAATGCTTGTAAAACTTTTTTTAAAAGCTAAATCAGTGATTTTGCATGTATACATTTTCCCATTCATAGACATGGCACAATGAAAAACCCTGGAAAAATGCTTTAATTTGCATATATTTCACATTTTCTTTTTTAGTACTTGATTAATGACTACAAAAAAAGCTGAACTCATTTTATGTAGCGAACATTTGTAAAGAGAAAAGACAAAAGAAATTCTGAAAAAGAAGTACCTTAAAATGAAGATTCTGAGAGTAAACCAGTTCTTTAAAAAAAGCTTTTGTTTCTTCTCTGTGGTATTTATAGTTAGGAGTTAAGTATGTGCATTTTATTATTCATCTGCTCATTCATTCAATCTTTTTATTTGCTTAATTACTTAGTGAAATTTATCAATGAGAGTTGAGATTCAAGGTGAAAACTTATTTTGATTTAAGTGGAGAGGAATATGTTTTATAGCTGAATGGAAAGGAACAACTTGTAACTTTGTAGCTGTTTGCACCCATTTTCTTTTGGAGGTCGTTGGATTTTTTCCCCCTTGATTCTAGAGTCAGTTCTATTCTCTTTCTTATGGAATTTGGTGATTATCATATTAAATATTGACAAAGGTCATATCAAAACTGTCATTTATATTCTGGCAAACTGTGACATTAATCATAGCTTTTTTTTTTTTTTTTTTTGAGAGACAGTGAGAGAGAGAGAGCACGCCTGTGTGTGAGTGAATGGGGGGTGGGGGGGGAGTGTCAGGAAGACAGACTCTTAAGCAGGCTCCATGCCCAGCATGGAGCCGGATGTGGGGCTCCATCTCACCACTGTGAGATCATGACCTGAGCCAAAATCAAGAGTTGGATGCTTAACCGACTGAGCCACTCTGGTACCCCACTAATCATACTTCTTATATAGATTTCTAAGGATAGATTTCAAGAAATCACCTAGTGAAGGCTCATGTGCCTGGATTATATTTATATCCATATAATTTTCCTTCACATCATTCTGTATTCATTTTCTTCAAATGATTTGTCAGTCCAAGATGACTTCTCACTCACTAATTCATTCACTCATTCATTCAGTCATATATATTTACTTGTTTATTATCTTGTTCCTTAATTAAAATCTAAGGTACATGAGAAAGAAACTTTGTGTATTTTGTTCAGTGTTCCCAAGGCACAGAACAGTATGTGACTTGTAAACTGTATCCTGTTTATATTTATTGAATGAATATTTGCTGCATAATTAGAGCAACTAATGCCAGACAGTTAAATGACTTCCCCAAATAACATGGTCTATTAAAGTTTGGGAGAACACCATGGCTCTGGTCTCAAATAAGCTAGTTACTACCACTTCATACATATGATTTTAATCTAATACCAGATATATAATATTTTAGAAACTCAGAGTTGGTACTTTATTGTAATAATAAATATATCTATTTCCTGAATTGATGATAATATAAACAGAAATGTTAACAATCTTTGTGATGTTAATTGACTCAGATATAAAATCTATCTTTGAAAAAACAGAGTTGTGTATTTATACTCAAACTTTTGAGAACTTGGCTTTAACAAGAAATAAATAATATAAAGTTTAATAATTAAGATTCTTTATTTTGCAGTTTGACAAAAAGAAATGTTTATCTTTCTTAGTGGTAATATTTATCACTTTAGGAACACATTACTAAGTCATGACAGGTCCCTTCTAGAAAATATTAGACTATGCATATCTGTGAAGTTTAAATAGACTGGCTTTAAAATGAATTATCATATATTTCCACTTATAAAATTGTAACAGATGTCTATCACTTAGCAAAATACACAATCATCTCTCTACATACCTGTGAGTTAATATATTGTATTGTATATAACATATTATTTTGTATATCAGAATTCAACCAGAAAATCAGAATTAGTAGGATATAAAATTGCTTATGTATTTACAGGGGCTAATGAAACAAGTACAAAGTCTGCAGGGCAGGCCTTCAGGAAAGAAGGTCATGAGCAGGCTGGAACCCCACAGACACAGGTTGAAGCTCTTGTTCACAGGTAGGAATATCTTCTCCCTGGGGTAAGTCTCAGCCTGCCTTTCATGGCCTTCCAACTGATTAAGCCAGGCCTACCTAGGATAATCTCCCTTACCTATACGGATTGATTGAAAACTTTAATTGTGTCTGTAAAATCCCTTCACAGCAACATTCAGATTACAGTTAGATAGAATAATAGAGGATTGTAGCCCAGCCAAGCTGATAAATCATAAAGCTATTTTACTATATATTATTATATTTTATGCTATATATTATATTTAATATATCAGAGATCTCTGTATCCTGTCACAAAACACTCCATTTGTCATTTATTTCACTACAACTACTACTATGATTTCTACCAATAATTTGAATGGTTTTTGGGCGAGACACTTCATTTTCCTACCATACATGTCTTTGTACATCTTTCTTCTTTCTTATATATGCATTTGCACACATAAAGTTTTGGTTTGTTGTTTGATTTTTAAAATTTCATTTCTTCTAATGTGATTTCATTTATTATTTATTTTTCCCTGCTACCTCATTATTTTGGATTTCCATTATCTTAGTGGTTAAAATTCCTTAACTGGTTCTCATAGATAAGTAGCAATCTACATAATATGAAAAAACAAACAACTAGATACAGCCTTATTTCTTCTATTTTTCTACAGCCTATTTTGCCCACCTCCCCCTATACTCTCCAGTCTAATAATATAATGTTTGGGCTCTTCTCTTCTACCGCATTGCCCTATTCTGTTGTGACATTCAGAATTACTTTGCCTTTTCCTTCTCTACTTCTAATTGTACTTCTAGATTTTATTAAGGCAGTTACAGATTTTAGTCTTCACAAGTTGTACAATTTCTCTTGGAACATATTCTTTCTGTGTTAAGATTTTTTTAATTATAAACATATATTCCATATTTCTAGATAGTTATCTTTATCCATATATAGGGTTGTTACTAGCCCTTGCTTCCTTTTTATTTTATCTTGAATTCAATACCTTAATTATAACATTTTTCTTAATTATTTTTCTCAAAAGATGAATGTAGATGATAAACTCTCTGAATCCTTGGATATCCACACATATCTTTCTCTCTGCCAGGAGAATAATACTTGCTCTTCTCAGGCTTTCCTCCTTTTTTCTTTTTAGTCGGAGTATTAACCCAATGCTTTCTAGCAGATAAGAAGTGGCATACATATGGTTCTTTGTAAGTGACTTGTTCCTTTCATCTAGAAGCTTGTAGCTCATAATTTTTTGAGTTCAACAATTTTTACTAGGGTGTACCTTGATATAAATCTTTTGTTTTCAATACTACTTGGAATTTGATGAGGAATTTTAGTCAACAAGCTTAACTGTTGATTTTGTGAGGAGAAAATTTCTTTTACTATTTGTTTAATCATTGCCTTTTCTCTACGTATTTTTTCCCTTCTGCAACTCTTATTTTTCAAATGTTATATAAGTTGCCTCCATCTGTCTTTAAAGTCTCTTATCTTCACTCACATTTCCATTTGTTAGTGCTTTTGTGGTGCATTGTGAGCTCTCTCTTCCCCTAGATCTTCTATTTGAGGTTTCAACAGTGTCCGCACTCCAATTTATATGCCGATATTTTCAGTGTAAGGTTATCTATTATTTCCAAAAATCTTTTTTATTTTTTTAATTTTTTAAAATGTTTATTTATTTTTGAGAGAGAGACAGAGAGAGGGAGAACACAAGTGGGGAAGAGGGACAGAGAGAGATGGAAACACAGAATCTGAAGCGGGCTCCAGGCTCTGAGCTGTCCAGAGTCCCACACGGAGCTCGAACCCACCAACTGTGAGATCATGACCTCAGCTGAAGTCAGACGCTTAACCAACTTAAACCACTCAGGTGCCCCTAGAAATCCTTTTTATATACATGCATCCTTTAAGTTTCTTCTTCTGAGAGTGTATTTCAATAAAGAAGTATATGACATGTTGGTCTGCCCTTCTTTGTACTGCATCCCATAGGTCAGTGGTTGCCTTGGGTCTTCTATTTCAGCTGCAGTTGCCAGAGTACTATCACAGGTTGGGCTTCCCTGGAATGAAAATTTGTGTGTAGGACCCTTAGTCCGGAGTGCTCTTTGAATCAACACTTAACAAAAAAAAGAGAAAGGAAGCAGAATTGGGTGGAGGAAAAGTTGAGCCACAATTACAGTCCCAACCAAGACTTCTGTTTCAGGACAGACTCTCTGGAGTTGAGACAGCCCATTCTGAGTGGGGGTAAGGGAGCTGAATCTCTTGTGCTTTTACATTAATTAGTAATTGGGTGAAAGCTACTCCCAAGTAAAGGAATGACTTTCTGTTCGGCAAATTTCTCCAGCTGATGCAATGCCTCACCCTCGGACCACTGATCTCCCTTAACTTGTTTTATTATTTTACCATAATTACTTTAATTGTGAGCCTTGCATGCTATAATTTAACATGGTTGGAAGATTTATTTTTTCACTAATGCATTTATTTATTTTTCACTAATGCCACTCATGCATTGTCTGACTTCTGATTCATAGTTTAGCTAAAATAAATAGTGGCCCCTATGAATAAATGCATGAATCAATAAATGAATATAGAGAAGCTTAGGTATTTTCAGGCTATCTTCATAGAGTCTTTGATCTTTCAAACTTTGTGTAAATTTTTTCTATTCTTCACAATGATCCTGGTACAAACAGATTAAAAAACTAAGGCTCATCTAATGGGTAGAACATCCAAGATTCAAATCCAAGTCTGTCTGGTTCCAAACTTATATGTTGTTTGTTTGTTAATTTTTATTTTCCCATAAACATCCCTTCTAAGTGGAAAATCACTGTCTGGAAAATATTGAACCTGGACAGGACAGTTCTAAGAAAGATAGTTTCTCCTGTGAGCAGTTGAGTTCCTGTCCTATTGAAGATTAATTCCACAATTGGAGTAAGGAAGACAGGGACTTTCCTTTTATTTATAATATTTTAAGGTCTTTAATTCCTGTCCCTCCTCCTCAGCTGGGAAACATTCATTATCTTGCCCTTTAAAAATGTGTGTGCAGAAGAATTATTGGAAGAAATCTTCTGAGTCCTTTGCCCTTTGAGAGTCTCTCTCCATCATTCTCTTTACATAGTCACTAGAATCAGTATAGAACAGAATCCTGATGCTTTTGCAAAATTTATCATTAATAATACTAATATGTCTCGTAAAAGACTTCTCTAGCAGCCTGAAAGTACAGCCAACTTACCAATCAAAAAAATGTGTTAATATTTGTTACTTGTGAAAACATTGTCTTTAATTTAAAAAAAAATTGTCTTCAATTCCTTCAAAAGAGAACTTTTTGACCATAAATTACGTTTTGTTATATATTATATATTTGTTATTTTTTATATTACAGGAATTATATGTGATTTTGTTTTAGTACTTTTTGAAAAAAGTTTTATTGAGGCATAATTGACATAAAATAAACTGCATAAAGCATACAAATTGATAAGCTTATGACATATGTATACAATTGTAATATCATCATCAATATAATAAACATATCTGTCATCTGCAGAAGTCTGTAAGCCTTTTTAATCTTTCCTTCTATTTCTCACTTTTCCCTCATTTTCAGGAACCACTGAGCTGTTTTCTGTCACTCTAGATTAGTTTCATTTTTTAGAATGTAATATAAATGAAATCATATGTTACCTTTTTCTTCTGGGTTCTTTCAATCAGCCAACTTATTTTTTTAATGTTTATTTATTTTTGAGAGAAAGTGGGGGGAGGGGGAGGGGGGGAGCAGAGGTTCCGAACTGAGCTCTGCACCGATGGTAGAGAGCCCAATGTGGGGCTTGAACTCACAAACCATGAGATCATGACCTGAGACTAAGTCAAACAACCGACTGAGCCACTTAGGAGACCCTCAGCCCACTTATTTTGAGATCTGTTTGTGTTGTTATGTATGTCAATGGGCCATTTCTTTTATTAGTGTAGCATTCCATTATGTAGATATACCACAATTTGATTATTCGTTCAACTATTGGAATATTTATTTTTCAGCCTTTGGCTACCAAATAAAGCTGTTATGAACATCTATGCATTAGTTTTTGTATGTATACATGCCTTCATTTTTCATGGGTAAATACCTAGGGATGGGATGGCTTGGCCATATGGTATGTGAATATTTAACTTTTTAAGAATCTGCCAAATGTTTTCTAAAGTGCTTGTGGCATTTTATATTCTTGTCAGCAGCATATGAGCATTCTGGTTGTTCCACTTTCCTGTCAACACTTGGTATGCTCAGTCTCTAATTTTAGCTTCTAATTGGTTTGTAGTTACATATCACTGAGGTTTAAATTTGCACCTTCCTAATGACTAAATATATTGTGCCTTTCCATGGTCATAATTTCGATCCATATATCTTCTTTGGCAAAATGTTCAAATATTTTGCTCATTATTTTATTAGGTGGTTTGTTTTCTCACTATTAAATTTTGAATGCCCTTTATATGTTCTGGTTTATGTCTTTTTGATATTCCTAGCTCGACTTAATATATTCACTATTTCCCTTAGCTTCTTGTACATATGGAATGTAGGTATAGTAATTATTTTTAAGTACTTGACTGCTACTTTCATTATCTATCATTTCTGGATCAGTTTCCATTGGTTTATTTTTGTTTATTATAGGTTAGATTTTCTCTCCTTCTTTCTCCCCTCCCTCCCTCCCTCCCTTCCTTCCTTCCTTCCTCCCTCCCTTCCTTCCTTCCTTCCTTCCGACCTTCTTTCCTTCCTTCCTTTTATTTGAGGGAGAGAAAAGAGCAAGAACAGGGGAAAGGGGCAGAGGAAGAGAGAGAGAATCCCAAGTAGGCTCCACGCTCAGTGCAGAGCCCTATGCGGGGCTTGATCTCACAACTCTGGGATAATGGCCTGAGCTGACACCAAAAGCCAGACACTCAACTGAGTGAGTCACCCATGCATCCATATAGGTTAGACTTTCATGTCCCTCCATGTGTAGGATTGGATGTCCAACATACAAGTTATCTTTTTGGGTGGTAGATATTTATTTGTTCCTTACAAGTATTCTTGAACCTTGTTCTGGGAAACGATTACATTATTTAGACACCATTTGATCACTTGGGTCTTGCTTTTAAGCATTGCTAGCCTTTACCAAAGCAACATTTAGTCTGGTTAATTTTGCTCTGCCAATGAGATAGGATACTTTTGAGTGCTGTAGCCATTTGACCATGGATTATGAGGTTTTTCCATTGTGGCTGTTGGAAAAAGGAACTATTCCATGCTTTGTGTGAGCTCCCAGGGATTATTCCTTCTAATCTTTTTAGACTATTGTTTCATTGGCCTTAGATAGTTTTCTCACATGCAATGCCAATCAGCTGACACTGAAGCAGGTAATTACTTCTGTAAAGCTCCGAAGCATGTCACTCTGGGAAGATTGCACCTCCCATTCCCAGCCCTAAGATTTCTAGCCACCTTTTCCTCCTTGGACTTCCAACTCAGTTCTGCTCACATCAGGGCGATCATTAAGTCCTTCCAGAATTTCCACTCCCAGCATTGAGGCCCAGTACGTCTTTCCAGGTAGTAAGCTAGGGCAATCGTAAGCTTCATCTTATTTGTGTCCTGTCAGGGATCATTGTCATTAGTTGCTGGATTTCCAAAGTTTTAAAATTCATTATCATTTTTAAATTATTTTTAAAGCTTTCTTTTCAGCAAAGAGGGTACATTTTGTTCATGTCACTTTATTTTAGCTAAAAGCTAAAGTGTAGTTACTGCATCTGATTTGTATTGAATGCTTCTAATTCCAAAAGTAAATTTGAAACATACTAAATTGTTCAAGAAAACACAAAACAAAGCATGCATTCCCATAAAAAGTTCAAAATTCATGCTTCTGTTAAGAACATCTCTTTTCTTTTAGGGGATCATTTTAGCTGCCTTTGGTGATATAAATCCTAACAGTTCTTAATTTACAAATGGCATTGGATTTTGGAGTTTTTGCTTTTACTTTGATCTCCTGTTAGAGATTTAAAGAAAAAAAAAAGGTAGAAAATTTCTGTGCTGTGATGCTTCTCACTTTCAGCCTTGTAAGATTATCAATAATTTAAAGTATTTAATCAGTCGAAAGTCACATTTACAATGAATGAAACTTGCAGGATATTTTAAAGTTTAGAGTTGGAAACCACTATTCATCTTCCTTTCTTTCTTTCTTTCTTTCTTTCTTTTGGATTTTATTTCTAAGTAATTTCTACACCCAACGTGGGGTTCAAACTCATAACTCAGAGATCAAAAGTCGCATGCTCCATTGACTGAGCCAGCCAGGTGCCCTGGAAACTGCTATTCTTATTTTTGTTAGTGTTTCTATTCAGACCCCTCTAAGATTTCATCTACTTTTTAATTTTGATGATTTATAGTAGCTTGTCAAATTGTAGGTATTGTTTTAAATGTCTCACCTATACTGAAATATCTAGTCTTCAAAAACAATCCTCAGAGGTAAATTTTTACTTTTTCCCTTTTTATTAAATGAGAAACTAAAGCCAAACAGAATCCCTCAGCCAGGAAGTAGCAGAGTGAGTATTCAAACCTGCTATCCCATTACTGTCTCTCATTAAGATATCAGATTTCTATATTACTTTGTTTTTGATAATTTAGTATTTGAAATTAAACTTCTATTAAATCCATTGACCAATATTTGTTTCATGTTAATGGTAAGAGTATTAAAATTCTTATACAATTTTAGAATTTTGAGGCAATACAACTAACTTTATCCAATGTATTCATTTTACAGTTGGAGGCATGAAAATTAAGTCTATTATTCCAAACCAACTAGCTAGTGAGGAACATACTAATTTATTATTACATAAGTTATTACAGACATTTTAAATGAAAATATTTTGTGGCCTAATAAAGTACAAACTACCATTTGGATAAAGGGGTGCTCATTTTCTTTCTGCTTGCCTAATTTTTCTCAAGTGGTTATTTGAGAAAATATCTTTTTCCACTCCATTTCATTTTCTAGCTTTCACTCCATTTAACTGAAATGGTAGATTAAGTAACATAAATAAGGGGATTTATATTATTTTCATTGTTTTATCACCTATAAAGAAATTCTGCTAGTGCAGGAAAAAGTATAGGGAATAGCCAATTACCTAAGATAATAAGTAAGTCACAGGCAAAACATCACTTGAATAGAACTATATCAATTCCAATTCCAGTCTTGCTACACAGAAGTGTGAGGCAAGGACTGGATGCACCGTTTCAGGTAGGGGTTGTTAGAAATGCAGAATCTCGGGCTAGCCCCAGACCTGCTGATTCAGAAAGTGCATCTTACCAAAATCCCCAGGTGACTTGTGCACACAAATTCTGGGAAGTGTTCCTCACTCTGGTTTTGCAGCTGTGCCCCCCTTCTGTTCATTCATCTTCCCAGTAAAGAGCTATATTCTGCTAATTACCCTTGATTAGCAAACCTTACAAGGGGTGGGAAAAGAAAAGTTGAAGCTTAAACTCCAAATTACCAACTTCAAACTGAGATATATCACCTGCTTGATTCCCTAACACCTTCCCACTCTCTACCCGGCTCTTTCAGAATATCTGAAAGCACTTAAACCTCTAAGCCATCTTGAAGAGTTGTGTGTACATAAAAATTATCTGTAGTACTGCTCATCTTTGATTCCCTGCTCCTCTTTCACTCTTTTCCTTAACATAAATGTGCAACTCCATAGGACTGTGTTGATCTGGATAGGATAATTAATACTGCAGTAACAGTCTCCCAAGACCCAGTGGCTTACTGACAAAGGCTTAGTCGTCATCACATTCCATGGTCATTCCAGGTCAGCTATCACTCTCCTTAAGTAGTTTTACTTCAGGATCCATGATATTGACCCTCTGGCAGAAACATCAACAGCAAAGTGACAGAGAAAAAGAACATGATAAACTACACACTGTTTTTAAACTTTCTGCCCCTGTGTGATACGTATCACTTAACTTCACATTCCACTAGCCAATTAAGTCATATGGCCACATATGACATCAATTGGTTAGTGAAGTTATAGTTTCTATTCCCTGATTAGATCATAAAGTGAGTATGCATAATAACAACCCTACCATAGAGGTATTATGGCAAATAAAATTTTATCCACTTCATTATTTTATTTTTTTAATGTGTATTTATTTTTGAGAAAGAGGCAGAGTGAGCAGGAGAGGGGCAGAGAGAGAGGAAGACACAGAATCGGAAGCAGGCTGCAGGCTCTGAGCTGTCAGCACAGAGGCTTGAACTCATGAGTGGTGAGATCATGACCTGAGCTGAGTCAAATGCTTAACCGACTGAGCCACCCAGGCGTCCCACCTATTTTTATTTTTTATATTTGTTTATTTACATTTGCTCCTTCACGAAACTAAGATTCCTTCAGTCAAACTAATTTTATCAGAATGTTTCCTCAACACCTAATTAGGGCCTCACATATAGTAGGCGTTTCACAACTGTTTGCTGAATGAATTAAAAATAAGTATTATTAGGGGCACCTGGGTGGCGCAGTCGGTTAAGCGTCCGACTTCAGCCAGGTCACGATCTTGCGGTCCGTGAGTTCGAGCCCCGCGTCAGGCTCTGGGCTGATGGCTCAGAGCCTGGAGCCTGTTTCCAATTCTGTGTCTCCCTCTCTCTCTGCCCCTCCCCCATTCATGCTCTGTCTCTCTCTGTCCCAAAAATAAATAAACGTTGAAAAAAAAAATTTAAAAAAAAAAAATAAGTATTATTAAATCATAGTTATATCTAGAGCTTGCTGAACACTGATGTTCCTATAATAAAAACATAAGATTCTTAGGTATCAACACTTCTAACGTGAATAGCTGTGCCCTCGGATTATATTCTGGTATCTGCCAGACACATTTTATCATGTCAAGTATGTGGCAGAACCAAATCAGAATCATTAAAGAAGCTCCCAAAGAGTTTGTCTGGAGAATAATAGAGTTTTGACTTCTGCCAAAATGTCTGTGTATGATTCTTAAGATCTAAAAGAAATGGATGGAGGGAGTTTGTCTGCTTTCCCTCTTTCATCAGTAAAATAAAGTGTGTTATAGTCAATGAAATGTGAAGTATTTGTGGAAAAATACTGCACTGTGTAGGACATATCATTTACATTCATCCTCAGAAGATGAAGATCCTGGGGCGCCTGGGTGGCTCAGTGGGTCGGACATCTGACTTCGGCTCAGGTATGATCTCATGGTCTGTGGGTTTGAGCCCCGCATCAGGCTCTGTGCTGACAGCTCGGAACCTGGGGCCTGCTTTGGATTCTGTGTCTCCCTCTATCTCTGCCCCTCACCCACTTGTGCTCTGTCTCTCTGTCTCAAAAATAAATTTTAAAAAAATGTTTTAAAAAAAGAAGATGAGGATCCCTTCTGCCTTCTCAGAAATAAATGTGTATACTTTAGCTTCTTGTAGGATTAATTACTGTAGATTTAATTATATAGACTTATGAGGAAGCCTGTATCATTTATGAGAGAGAGATATAAAGATGCGCATACCCAAAATGATATTTGCTTTAAAAATGTTAGGTTAGGGACACCTGGGTGGCTCGGTCGGTTAAGCTTCAGACTTGGCTAAGGTCATGATCTCATGGTTCATGGGTTCCAGTACCAGGAGTCAGGCCCTGTGCTGACAGCTCAGAGTCTAGAGCCTGCTTCGGATTCTGTGTCTCCCTTTCTCTCTGCCCCTCCCCTGCTCGCACTCTGTCTCTCTTGTTCTGTCTCTCTGTCAAAAATAAAATATAAACATTAAAAATATTTTTTAGATGTTAGGTTAAAACATATTGCATGATAATATGGTCATAATAATAAACAGTATTATTTTATATCTTGAAATCCTATCTAAATACAAAAAGACAGGGAGAAAGGAATAGTTTTCTATGAAATTGTGTAAGTGCATATTAAATCATTACTGTTTTGCATTTTAAATAGTATTGTAAAAAGAGATGACTAGATTAAAAAAAATTTAATGTTTATTTATCTTTGAGAGACAGTGTGAATGGGGGAGGGGTAGAGAGAGAGGGAGACACAGAATCTGAAGCAGGTTCCAGGCTCTGAGCTGTCAGCACAGAGCCCTATGTGGAGTAGAACTAGTGAACCATGAGATCATGACCTGAGCCGAAGCCGGCAGCGTAACTGACTGAGTCACTTAAGCCTCCAAGATGAATAGATTTTTAAAAATTATTACAACAGAAAAATATTGGATACTTATTTCCTATATAAAAATGAATATTATTTAGATAGAAATGATAGAAGTTGAGGTGAAGAAATTTGAATTAATTATGTGAAATGAAATACATTAGTAAAAGAATGTCGTTAGATTTAGAAATACACAAAGTCAAAGCCTTGAGGAGAGTAAGGGGGCAAATCTCCCACCTGTTCACTGATGCCTGAAATTGGGCTGCAGACGCAGAATTCATTCCACTTAAAGTTTAAATTCCTGTTAAAATGCTTTTTTTTAACCACAATAAAAACCATCTCTTTTAAATTGCAGATGACTTGAAAGGTAGAGACAGAATATCATCATATCCACACTCAGATTTTCTTAAAGGGAAAATTTAAATATGGATGAACATATTGGTGGGAACCTGATTAGCCAGAAACTGAGCAACCAATGCTGCTATTTAGAAGCTGTCAACAGCTTCTCAGTGGTGGGGCAGACAGTGGGTCATCTTGGAGTAGATTGCATTTGTCTCAAAGCATTTAAGTGGCTCATCTTAATGATATGAATTTAGGGTTATTGAAATCTTTGTTGTTGCTACTGTTGCCATTTTTCTTTTTAAAGATTTTTTTCCTTCATATTTTTGGTAGGAAAAGTTCAAAGCCTTCTGAAAAGGATAACGAAAAATTTGCATAACACCTGCGGAAGTTTTTATGACAAAGAGTATAAGAATCATTCTCTTTTTACAGAAGAGTTTTACTATAAACAGTCTTATGGTTGAAGCTATTCCTTACCGAGGTATTTTGAAGGCAACGGACACTAAATGCTCCCTGAGGAAACTCACCAAGATGGCTGCAGTAGGAATGGGGGCCAAGAGTATTGGAGGGTGGGGAGAGCTGGTTCAACACTGCATGTGACCAAGATTGGTTCCACTTCTGATCTAGCAACCCTGGCAAGGACAGTGGAGCTCACAATGTGATAAATTAAACTTTAGGAGTACCACATGTAAAGTATCCTTAACCTTGAATAAGATAATAGATTGGGGGTAGATGGCTTTACTTTCCTGAAAATACCATTTCAACATGCTTCACATATCAAGAAAACCACAAAAACAAGAGCTGCACAGACTGTGGCAAGATGGGTTTCTTTTGTTATTTTTATTAGTAGTAGTATCATTATGAAATATTCACATATAGAAAATAATACATGAAACATTTGAGTACCTACCTCATAATTTTGACAAATATTTTTTTTTTTTTAAAGAGTTTCAGATTTCAACGTTTATTTATTTTGGGGACAGAGAGAGACAGAGCATGAACAGGGGAGGGGCAGAGAGAGAGAGGGAGACACAGAATCGGAAACAGGCTCCAGGCTCTGAGCCATCAGCCCAGAGCCCGACGCGGGGCTCGAACTCACGGACCGCGAGATCGTGACCTGGCTGAAGTCGGACGCTTAACCGACTGCGCCACCCAGGCGCCCCAACAAATATTAATGTTATGCCAGACTTGCTTCAGGTTTTTCTTTTCAACCTTAAGATATATTTGAAATCTGTGTATTCCCCCCGACCTGATTTCCTTCCTTTTTAAAAAATTTTTTAAAATTAAAAAAAAAATTTTAAGTCTATTTATTTATTTTAGAGAGACAGAGAGAGTCAGCAGGAGAGGGGCATAGAGACATGGGGAGAGAGAATCCCAAGCAGGCTCCACACTGTCAGCATGAAACCTGATGTGGGGCTTGAACTCAGGAACCATGAGATCATGACCTGAGCTAAAACCAAGAGTCAGATGCTTAACCGATTGAGCCACCCAGGCGCCCCTGACCCCATTTCCTTCTTAAACTATTATCCAGAACTTGATGTTTATTATTCTTGTATGTATTACCTTTATTATATATACATACTCATAAAAAATGTTTTATATATTATAAAATGGCACATAAATTATATGGAATTGACATATTCATTTGTAACTTTTCTGTTCATAATTATGATTTAACTTAATCCATATTAATAGACGAAGCTACTGCAAAGTTTTCTATTTTATGACTATACTTTTTTATTCTCTTGTTGATGGACATTAGGTTGTTTCTAAATATTTCCCTTTACGCTTTTGAGAGAGTATAGCATGTAAGTCAGGATAGACTAACTCTGGGGCTAGACTAACTCTTTGAAAATCCTTGTTCTATCACTTATCAGGTATCTGAACTTGGTAAATTCCTTATTCATTCTATGTCTCAAATTCATAAACTATATAAAATGGGATACAATTATCATCTACCTCAGGGGGTTTTTGTGAAACCTAAAAAGAGTTAATACAGATAAAACATTTAGTATAATACAATGCTGCATAATACTGTTACCTATTGTTATTATAAAATGATCTTAAAAATCATTCCTATACATGGGTCTTATACATAAATGTGTAAGTTTCTCTAGAATATATCCCTGGGAGTGAAAATGCTGAGTCTCAGATCACATACATCTCCCATTTTAGAATATACTGCAAACTTTACAAGATCTTTCCTGCAAAATCGCTTTCCAAAAGAAATTTTACAAATTTATACTTTCCTCAGCAATTCTCATTCCTTTATCTCCACTACCTCTCCAATACTAGGCATTTGAAAAATGTCTCCCAATTGATGCATGTGAAATGGCATTTTATTGTGGTCTTATTTTTCATTTCCCTAATTACTACAGCTTTTCATCTGTTTATTGACTATTTGGGTTTCTCCTTTTGTGGTTTGCCTGTTTCTAGCCATTATTGTTGTTGCTTTAGTTTTAATTTAGAGTGCTTTTCTTTATCTTATTGATTTGTAAGTAACCTTAATATTGCTGAATATTAATAATAGCTAGACTTTCCACATTTTATGAAATTATTTATGGTACTAACATTTTAAATTTCAGTGTAGTTAAAGATATCACTTTTGGGGAGGTTATATATTTCCTGTTTAATAAATTGTTTAATAAATTCATTTTACCTGGGGTCATAAATATAGGTTATTACCCTCACTTCTAGACATGATACAAGTTGTTCTTTATCTTAAGGTATTTACTCACCTGAAATTTAAGTGAGTTTTAGTATATGAGATGATATAGAAATATAGCATTGTTTTGTCCATACAGATTACCAATTTTTCTAGAGCTATTTATAAAATTATCCATCATTTTACTTTTATTGAAATGCCATTTATCAAATATCTGTATTTTGTGTCATTATTTGTCTAACTCTGCAATAATAAACATATAATCTCAAATACTAAAGTATAAAATAAGCTTATTTTCTGGTTGGGTTAATTCTTCTATTTTTTGTTCTCAAATTTTTTCTTTTCTTTTCATGGCTTTTTGCTCTTCAACATATATTTTAAATCAGTCTCTATTGAAAGCCCTACTGAGATTTTTTAAAAATTCACATTTATTTATTTTTGAGAGAGAGACAGAGACAGAGAGCAAGCAGGGGAGGGGCAGAGAGAGGGAGACAGAATCCAAAACAGGCTCCAGGCATCAGTATTATAGAGCCTGATGCAGGAACTTAGGAACTGTGAGATCATGACCTGAGCTGAAGTTGGCCACTCAACCGACTGAGCCACCCAGGCATCTCAATCCCTGTTGAGATTTTCATTAGTAATACACCAGGGACACCTGAGTGGCTCGGTCAGTTAAACGTGCCACTTCGGTTCAGGTCATGATCTTGTAGTTCATGAGTTTGAGCACTGCATTGGGCTCTCTGCTGTCAGTGCCGACCTCGCTTCAGATCCTCTGTCTCCCTCTCTCTCTCTCTGCTCCTCTACCACTCTCTCTCTCTGTCATAAATAAATAAACATTAAAAAAATAAATAAACTAAATTTATCGATTAATTTGAGTTGAATGGATACCTATATGACATTGATTAGTCTTGTTAAAAAACAAAATTCAACCAAGTAAATTTGAAGAACTAACTGGCTTTATTAAATGATTCATAAATTGGGAAGCTCCACTGAGTTTCTTTTCTAAACAAAAGAAAGGTTTTTAAAGGCAGAGAAAAGGGATAAAAAAAAGAGAAATTTATTAGCAAGAAATGCATTGTTTAGGCAAGGTTGCCCTCCTAAGGGGGGAACAGGGATCCTTTAGGAAATTCCCTTGTATTGAGCAGAAATTCCATGTTGATGGATTAAAGATTACATTCCTGGAGGCTTGAAACTGCACTTAGGTTAGGTATTCAGTCTTTGTTTACTGACTTGGGCCTTACCCTACATGATGGTTTTTTGTGGTTTTTTTGCCTGTGGTTTTCTTTTTAACAGTCTCTAATTAATGTATAAATAAAAGGACATTTATTTAGGTCTTATTATTTGTTCAACATATTCCCAAGTATCTTACCATGTTTGTTACTAATGTAAATATTATATTTTTTAAAATTGCACTTCCTAAATGTTTGTTAGTAACTATAAAACACAATTCATTTTTATAGTAACCATGTTGAACTGTCCTATGAGTTCTCATATTTATTTATTCGTTCACTCAACAAATCTGTATGGAACACCTACTCTGTGCCAGGCAATGTTACAGATACTGGGAATACAGCTGGGGAATAATCAGAGAAAAACCATTCCCTTTATGGAACTTAATATTCTAGTGGTTGTAATAAACAAATTAAATGGATAAAACATATAGAACATTAGGTAGTGATAAGTGCTAAAGAGAAACAAAATAGAGCAAGATAAAAAAAAGATGTGAAGTGTGTGTGTGTGTGTGTGTGTGTGTGTGTGTGCGTGTGTCCAGGATGGGTCAAGGAAGCCTTTATTATTAAGACTCTATTACCATAGTCATTTTAATGCTTTGTACTTTTTCTTGAATTTTCTTTGTAGTAAGTCTCTGTTCTGGTTTTGCACATAAGGAGCTTGGAAGGTACCACTCTGTCCCAACAACAAGTAAAAAGCTGAACAGATTGAAAAATCAATAGCTCTTCTCAGATCTGTAATAGAGGTGAGGATCCAGAACAAACCCCAGGACTGGAGAGGCAGACAGGCCATCCCAGTTTACCAGACCACCAGCAGAAACTACCAATGATGGGGAAAGAAAACCTGAATAGTAACTGATAAATTTCTGGAGGCTCAGTGTGGACAACTTTGGGAGAGAAAAGCTCCAGGAAGACCTAGTCATCGAGGAGGGGTATCACAATATTGTGAGATTTACCACCAGGATTTCAGCCAGGTTTCCACAGTAAACACCAGACAAAAATCCCCTCCTGTTTACAGCAGAGGAAGGGGAAGGGAAACATTTTGAAATAAACTGGAACATTCTGTCCTTCTTAACAGTCTGTTCTCAAGGAAAACTGCTTAACCAGAGCTTAAACTGCTGGGCTATTATCAGAATCTAAGTGACCTGGAGGAAGGGAAATGCCTAGCTCTAACCCAATCTAGCCACCTTGTCCCACCTAAGGAGGTGGAGGTGAGGGGAAACAGAGACTCTTGTGAAGTTCACAGTCCAGAGGTATGGGCTTATTAAAAACCAAGACCTAAGCACAGCACTATGGGATGCTCCTCCTCCCACACCTTACCATATTGCTAAAGACTTGTTTACAGCAATTCCCTTTACCTGCTATCAAGAAAAAATTACAAGGTATACCAAAAGGCCAAAAAACTCAATCTGAAGAGACAGAGCAAGCATCATGCCCAGACATGGGAAGGATTTGGAATTATCAGACTGAAATTTAAAACATTAAGCAGGAAATAATACCAGTTCTCTATAATTTCTACTGGAAATTAGAAGCAAAGACTCATTCTTAACTCATTCTATGAGGCTGGCATTACCCTAATACCAAATCCATACAGAAGGGACAAGAAAAGAAAACTATAGAGCATGTTTCTCGTGAATATAGATGCAAAAACTCTCAACAAAATATTAACAAATAAAATCCAACACTTTTTAAAAGAATTATACACCATGACTAAGTGAGATTTATCCCATTTATGCAAGACTGGTTTAATATTCAAAGGTCAATTAATGTAATCCATCACATCAGTAGGCTAAAAATGAAGAATCATATAATCATATAATCATGCAGAAAATGTATTTGACAAAACCCAACATGCATTCATGATAAAAGATCAGTAAATTAGAAATAGGTAGGAATGTCCTCAACTTAATAAGTCATATTTACAAAAAACCTACAGCTAACATTATTCATAACGCACAGCCAACTTTATACTTAACATTCGTAGTCAACACAATATTGAAGGAGAAGAGCAAAGATAGAAGACTAACACTATCCAACCTCAGGACTTGCTGTAAAGTTACAATAATCAAGATAGTATGGTATTGGAAAATAGAGCAATGGTATAAAATAGAGAGGCCAGAAATAGACGCCCATAAATACAGTTATCTGTTCTTTGACAAAGGGGCAAAGGTAATACAGTGGAACAAAGACAGTGTCTTCAGCAAATGGTGCTAGAACTGGATATCTGTCTGCAAAACAAACAAACAAACAAACAAACCTTAGAGTTTTCACAAACATTAACCCCAAATTGACTATAGACCTTAGTGTAAAACGCAAAACTAGAAGGTAATATAGAGAAAACCTTAGATGGTCTTAAGTATGGTGATGAATTTTTAGAAGGCATGAGCTATGAAAAAATTAATTGATAAGCTAGACTTCATCAAAGTTAAATCTTCTGCTTTGTGAAAGACAGTGTCAAGAAAATGAGATGCCACAGAGTGAGAAAACATATTTGCCAAAGACACATCTGATAAAGGATTGTTATCCAAAATATACAAAGAACTTTTAAAACTTTATTATAAGAAGATAAACAACCCAATTAAAGTATGGGTCAAAGATCCTAACAGACACATCACCAAAGAAGATACAAAGATGGCATATAAGCATATTAAAAGATGCTCCACATCAAATGTCATTAGGAAATGCAAATTAAAACAATAATGAGATACCACTACATACCTATTAAAATGGACCAAAATCTGGAATGGACCAAATCTGGAACACTTCCAATATCAAATGCTGGTGACAATGTGTAGCAACATCACCTCTGATACATTGTTGTTGGGATGCAAAGACGATTTGGTGGTTTCTCACAAAACTAAACATATCTTACTAAAGCAATCCAGCAATAGTGTTTCTTGACATTTACCTAAAGAAGTTTAAAGCTTGTGCTCACACATGGATGTTTATAGCAGCTTCATTCATAATTCCCCAAACTGGCAACTAAGATGTCCTCTAATAGGTGAATGGACAAATAGACTGTTGTGCATCCACAATATATTTTAGTGTTAAAAATTAATTGAGCCATCAAGGCAAGAAAAGACATGGAGGAACCCTAAATGCATATTACTAAGTGAAAAGGGTTAAAAGCACTACCTACTGTATAATTCCAACTATGTGTCATTCTGGAAAAGGCAAAACTACAGAAAAAAATTAAAAAATCAGAGCTTGCTAAGGATTAAAGTCAGAGGAAGAATGAATAGGAGGAGGAAGAACATTTCTAGAGCAATGAAAATGCTCTGTATGATACTATAATAATGGATGCATGTGATTATATATTTGTCCAAACCTCTAGAATGTACAGAACAAGAATCATATCATAAACTGTGGACTTTGGGTGATTATGACGTGTCAATGTAGATGCATCAATTTTAACAAATGTGGAGGAAGGGGATAGATAGCAAATCTCTTTAAGTTCCTTCTCTTGAAGTTCCCTTCAATTTTGCTGAGAACCTTAAACTTTCCTTAAAAAAAAAAGTCATACTAAAAGAAAAATCTCTGTAAGAGAATTAATTTACTTTCTCAGTACCTAATCCTAGTACCTTCCCCCCCTTGTCCCTTGTGTAATTTCAAAAAGTGATTGTTATAGTGGATGTCCCTTTCTTTTCTTGAGCTAAAGAGAATTAAAAAAAAAAACTCCATGAAATTTGCCATTTGCTGTAGCTTTTTGTAAAGTCCCTTTATAATGTTAAAGAAGTTCTAGTCCCTTTCTGCCAGGACATTTTTTACTTGTTCTTTTAGAAAAGAAACATGTTTCCAGAGTTTATTAAAATTTTAATCTAACTCATGTATTCTGGCACATAACATGATTTTTCTTCTTTAATTTCTAAGTAAAACAAAGTATATTAATATATTTTCTGAAATTCTTATCCTCTTGCATCCTGGAGATTAAACAAAACTTGATCATAAAAAAACTTTATCAGTTAATTTTTTTTCTGTTGGTTGATTTTGATTGCTAATATTTTATTTTTTATTAAAAATGTAAGCTATGATTGTACATAAATCACCTTTTATGTTTTCTTAGTCCAATTATGGTAGTAAGGTCATTGTCATCTCATAAAATGAATTGTGGGCCATTCCTTCTTTTTTTTGTACTATTTAACATTTAGGTGCAGATTGGGATATGATTTGCCTGAAACACTCACTAGACCTGATATTTTTGTTTATTTTTGGTGCTAGGTAGAGCGTTAATTACTTCTTAAGTTTCATCAGTGGATAACTTTCTATTTAGCTTTCATATTTCTTATTTAGTTTGTGCCTTCTTTCCACTGTGTTGGCAATCATTAAAACAAGGATGACTAAAATGAGGGCTTCTCCTGCCCTGATTTTATTTCCAATCCTTTACCACTAGGATTTTGGAAGAAAGAATATTCCTTTCAAATTGAGTAAACCCTTAAAGTTCTTGAATAATTCTGGGCAGGCAGAGAGGCAAAATAAAAAAGAGTTTTGAAACTTCTTATTAGTTTTGGTATTTAGGAGACTGAATTTTTCAGTAAGGAAAATGATTTTATTTGCACCCAAAGTGAGTGAATGGAATCATGTGTTACATTTATACTTATCCTTATTTCTATGTCATTATTCATTATCTTTTTCTTTCTATCTTTATGGCTCTTTTTATCTATCTACATTTTTCATAGTATCCTACACATAATGGTATATATAGTATAGTTGGTCTATTAGGGGTGCCTGGGTGGCTTGGTTGAGTAGCTGACTCTTGATTTCAGTTGCAGGTCACAATCCCAGGATTGGGATCAGGCTCCATGCTGAGCTTAAGTTAAGATCGTCTCTCCCTCTCTCCCCTCTGTCCCTCTCCCCTGCTTTCACACACTCTCTCTCTCAAATTAAAAAAAAAAAGAAAGAAAAGAAAGAAAGAAAACAGTTACTCTATTATGCCTGGCGTGTTAGAATAATGGCCATCTAAAGATGTCCATGTATTAGTTACATGGCAATGAGGAAATAAGGTTGAAAATAGGATTGTGTTTGCTAATCAATTGACTTTAACATGAGAGATTATCCTGGATTATCTTAATGGGCGCAATATAATCACAATAATCTTTATAAATGGAAGTAGGTACAGAAGAGAGAGAAACAGACTTATGGCAGCACAGGAGTGATTTGGGCCAGCATTGCTAGCTCTGAAAACAGAGGTGTGGAGTTAAGAGTTAAAGATTGTGGTGGCCTCTGGAAGCTGAAAAATGCAAGGATACAGATTCTAATGTAGGCCTCCAGAAATAATACAGCCCTACTGATCTCTCACTGGCCCAGTGAGATCCATTTCAGAGTTCCGACCTCCAGAACTGTAAAATAATAATTTTGTGCTGTTTTAAAAAATTACTACATTTGTAGTAATTGTTACAGCAGCCACAGGAAACGAATACACATGGGACTTCAAAGAAGTAGAGAAGACTACCAACACTTTCAACCAAGAAAGGTTTGTGCATCATTTTATGTCCCTAAGTTTCTTTTTCTTCATATTTAAATTAATAACATCCATTTCTCCAATACATTTGGAGGATACGGATATTCCATCAAAGGGAACGTTGGCATTGAAAGAATCAGGTAAATGATAGAATGACTAATGATTCCTAATTGATTGCTGATGAAAATTAAGATAATTTCCTTGAATGATGGATCTCAATATGTGAAGAAAATACAAGGTAATTAGTTAAGAAGCATATTGTGTGTGAGCAAAATATAAAGAATAATGGCACCCTAGGAGAAGAATTTTTTATTAGCATGAAATTTTTATGTTTTTATATCTAGTAAAAGGAAAAGAATAGGTTTCTTCTTATTATTAATACAAAGGTCTTTCTCAGTCTAAATAAGACCTGTCAGAATGCCAAAGCCAGATTAGTTGTGTTAGAGCCTGAACAGAAGCTTTTTGATGTTGTAGTGAGATAAGGAAACGTGAGTGACTTTCAAAATGCTATAAAACAGGCCTTCTGTTTACTGGAAAATTTGCCACTGGGAAATGATACTGAAAAAAACAACAAAAAGAGAAGACAAAAAACCGGGTATGGTATCTTTGCCTAAAAAGAGTTTGAATTTTGAATTTTGAAAGGGAGTAGAATTTTTAAAACAGGATTAAGACCAGACTCTTAGATTCCAGAGTGAAGAGGTTTTACCAGTAGGTGGATTTCTACATATGTAATTCTAGTAAAAAAGTGGCTTTCAAATCTTTGACAGTTTACACTGGGACCCAGTGTGTGCATGTGCGTGCACATGCGTGAGCGCACGCGCCACACACACATTCTTTACTTTTCTCAGGTGTGATGTACTCTAACAATGTCTATTTTTTTCTGTTCTGTTTCTATTTCATGAAGATGCTGTTCCAGACACATTAGATTTATTTCATACCATGCTGAGGTTGCATCCGGCAATTTGAGAATCATTGCACTAGAGAGCCTTCTCTAAGGGACTTGAGGACAGGGAAAGGTGTTTTAATGCCCAGTATATGGTGTGCTGTATCTGGAGAGATGCCCAAAGGACGTCAGAGAGTCAGGGGTACTGAGAATCTAACTTCTGGGGAAGCATCATTCATTATGCTAGGCTTCACATGGCAGTAGTGAAGTGTCAAGAATTTAAAGATATATAAGAAGTAGAACTGGAGGGATATTAGAATTAGAATTGGGGCACCTGGGTAACTCAGTCAATTAAGCGTCCTACTTCAGCTCAGGTCATGATCTCTGTCTTTGAGTTCGAGTCCCACGTTGGGCTCTGTGCTGACAGCTCAGAGCCTGGAGCCTGCTTCGGATTCTGTGTCTCCCCTCTCTCTGCCCCTCCTCCACTCACATTCTGTCTGTCTGTCTGTCTCTCTCTATCTCAAAGATAAACATTAAAAACAATGTTAAAAAAAAGAAAAGAAAAGTAAAATGCCATACAGAAGAGATGGTGTGAGATATAAAGGCAGAGAAGCAGGTGTGAGTGACACCATTATATTGTGCTGTTCAGGACAACTGACCTGAGTCAGACATTTTTTTCCAGTGTCAGCTTTGCTACTTACAATTTTAAAATTTTTCAAGAGCATTTGGTCTTTCCATGCTTCATTTTACAACCTACGAAATGGTATGTATGGTATACTGAGCACTTAGGTGCCAGGTACTAAGAAAAGTGCTTTCAGATATTAACTCAGTGGCTATTTATCCCATATTAGTGTGGTAGAAGGCACAGAATTTAGTCCTATAATACCTATACGCCGGAGTTGTTTTAAGGAGAATAAAATCATGTGAAACAGTTTCTGGCATATAATAAACACTCATTAAATCAAAATGAGGTATAAAGGTTTTCTGAAACCCTAAAACAAACAGCAGGCAAAGGAAACCCATCCAATCACTGTCAGTGCTCTCCCTACGTGTGGCATAGCAATTGGGTTAGTGTGCTTATCTATAAAGGGGGATAAAATAAGGCTGAAGTAAAGAATAAGTGAGTTAATGGATATAAAACCCTCCTTGTGAAGAAATAATTCTCCATAACTCTTCTGCATATCTTGTATTAACTTTTGTTCTGGACTATCTTTTCAAGGATGTTTGTAGAGGTAACAGTCTTGAGAGATAGAGATGTTTCCCATCAGGGCAAGGTCCAGGATTATTATCTTCTAAAGATAATATCTCCCCCTAGGACAAAGGTTGGGCAGGTTTGCTAGCAACACTCTTTCAAAGACAGGGGTTTCTTAAACTTGGCGTTCCTCAGTTATGACTTATACCCATTGTGTGGGCAGTATCCTCATGGTCCACCTGCATATAGCTGCCCTGGGTCTTGGGACGTAAGGAGAATAGACGCAAACCTAAAGCTTATGTTGCCTACTGTGCCATGAGTAATAAAGTCCTTTGTCTGTGACCCTGAGGTCTATTCTTTTCTGCCATCATCTTTGAAACTGTGGTGAGCTAACTTGTTAATTTCCAAGTAGGAAAACAATCTCAGACGTTTTGCAGTTCTTGATACTTAGTGCCTGGCCATATACCGAGTACCCAACAAATCCTTCCCTGTCAGCCCTATGGTATTTATCAATGTGGCAACGTGGCTGATAATCAATTTAATCAAGCAACTATTTAATGCATATCTGCTACATGATAGTCATGATGCAAGATGCAAATGCTGAATAAGACAGGTTCTCTGATTTCACAGTCTGGAAAGGAAGACATCTGCAATAGATCATCATAAAATCCTTAAATACTATGATGGAAATATGAATAGGGATTGAGAGCTGCATACAGGGGGAAGCTTTTGTCTTGATCTAAAATGTGAGATGGAGAGGAGACAGCAGGGAAGTTGCTCAGGGTAATACTTCAACTGAATTTTAACAGCTGACAGTGGGTGTGGATTTGTCAGTTACAACAATAATTTGTATTATTTCATTATTATTCACTTTTACCATCTCTGGTAAATTGAGTTGTCTCCCCCAACAGTTTATGTTGAAATCCTAACCCCTAGTACCTGTAAGTGTGAACTTACTTAGAAATAGGGTCCCTGCAGATATAATTAAGATGTAATTTAAGGTGGGATTATGTTAGAGTAGGGTTGGCCCTTGCCCCAATATGACTGGTATCCTCAAGACAGACAAAGACAGATACACACATGCAGAGGAGAACATGTAAAGATACAGACACACAAAAAGAAGACAAAGGCAATGGTTAAGAGTATACAGATGCGAACCAAGGAGATGCCAAGGATTCCTGGCAGCTACCAGCAGCCGGCAGAGAGAGAGCATGGTCCTCCTGACGCTATTATTTTTTACTTCTTGCCTCTAGAACTCAGGGAGAATAAAATCTGTTGTTCTAAACTACCCAGTTTGTGGTAGCATATGACAGCAGCCCTAGGAAACCAACAGACCATTTTTATCATTATTGTCCTCAATATCATTACTTTAGACAAGAATGAGGAAAGGACATTGCAGTCAGCAAGAAAAGAAGTGTGAGAAAGAATCATTTAAGCCAAGAAAACCACAAATTGCTGAATTTTACTCTATGTGGAGGTAAGTGGCAGCTTATGAGGCTGGAAAGTGGAACGTACCACACTTCCTGGTAGTGTGATGAATATGGCATCCGGATGCTGGCAGACCTGTGTTCAAGTTTCAGCTCCTCCACCTACTGGGACATTTAGCCATCGTCCCCAAACCTTGCCATCATCGGCTGTAGAATAAGATAACAACTGCCACCTTGAAGGGTGATTTGGAGAGTTTGGGAAACAAGGATAAAGCACATGCCAAGTGTTTGATTCACGGTAGTGCGTGGTGCTATCAGATTTGAGTGTTAGGGAGATCTGAGGTGTTGGAGGCTTGATCAATAGCAGTGGCACAAGTGGGGAGGGAAATGAAGTAAGAAATGTTTCTCCATCAAAATTAATTTATCATTACTAATTGAATGGAGGCAGTGATGGGATAGCAGTAGTCTTCAAACACGCTAACCTCTACCCATTCTTGCTCATGCATGAAAAGGACATGGTATTTCAGGGTTTCTGTTTTGTTATGTTTTATTCTTCCAAATAAAGAGTGATATTATTTCACTCCACTTAGAAGGCTAGATTTCTTTCTGGGCATTACTCCTTAAGTGAGGCCTCAGTAAGAAGGTGTCTAGAGAAATTACCAGAGTGAAGAAGAGGTACATATAGTCATTTTACGTGAAGAATGGCAGAAAAACTGAGGAGTGTTTTTTTTATCTTGGAAAAAGAAAAGTCAAAATTCTGTATCACCAATGCAACATTGATTCAACTCAATATGAAATTTAAAATGTCTAGTAAAAGAACGATTCAAATGTAATGTGACCCCTGAGCCTGGAATTTGACCATATAAAGAATTGTATTAGAACCACCTTCAAAGCCTAGTCACACCTTAGATTTCTTGATTTCAGTTTAACAGAATTATAGAAAAAAAATTATCTTCTGCTCTTAGAAAATTATACACAATACAAGGAACCACCACCCAAGCCCCAGGCCTAAAGAAACAGAATCACAGGAAAACCATGCTTGGAGTGGTAAGTTATTTCTGCAACAAAGAAAAGTAACATTCTTTTGACAAAGTACTCAATAGGTTTTAAGAATAGTTTTATAGATTCAGAAAGGCATAATAAAAATAAATAAAATGTGGGTACTGATAAATTTTATGCATTAGAATATTTTTTATGTATTAGGATAAGCTTCATGCATTAGAGTACTTTTCCTTTAGAAGCTTGTCACATAAAATGTGAATCACTCTCTGTGTCTCTATTACATACATATGCACACATTTATACACATTTATATTAAATACAGAATACAAGGATTTGAGACTTAGAATAACAAGGTTTGTATGAGTTACCATTTGACCCGAAAATTCAACACTAGATACTTCAAATGCAGGTGAGGAAAAAAAAATCCGAAATGACAAGAAGCCAAATTAATTTGTAACAACTAAGCAATGAATGTGAAGTTTACCAAGTGGAGATAACAGATTTCTGAGAATATGGAAAACAAAGTCCTCTCCTAGAGGATTCCTCTCATTCCAAGGCTTATTTGAAAAACTCCTGGGTTAGGTAAACTCATTACAATATGATAGATGGCACTGATTTTCCTTTGGAGTCACGAATATTAATGATCATTCTATTTTCATCTCCATGGTACATTTCTTATGAATACCATTTAACATAATTTCTAGATCCATGTGTTTTCAGGTCCCACCATTCCAGCACAGGAAATAGTTTTCAAATACAGCTCAACAAAAACTGTGGATCAAAGATTGTTTTCTGCTGTTAACTGTGGATTTGCCTTTGCAATCTAGAAAAAAAAATTGTGGCTTTAATTTTTTTTAATGTTTATTCATGTTTTGAGAGAGAGACAGACAGACAGAGCATGAGCACAGAGGGGCAGAGAGAGAGAGAGGGGGGGACACAGAATGGGAAGCAAGCTCTGGGCTCTGAGCTATTAGCAGAGAGCCCAATGCGGGGCTCGAACTCAAGAACTGTGAGAACATGACGTGAGCTGAATGAAGTCAGACACTTCACTGAGCCACTCAGGTGCCCTGAAAAATTATTAGATAGCCTTAGTGGTGGCAAAACTTTGTCCTTTAAAAATAAATTTGAGGGGCACCTGGATGGCTCAGTTGGTTAAGCGCCTGACTCTTGGTTTTGGCTCAGGTTATGATCTTACGGTGTTGTGGGTTTGAGCCCCAAGTCGGGCTCTGCACAGGCACTGGCTTGGGATTCCCTCTCTCCCTCTTTCTCTGCCCCTCCACCACCCATGCTGCCTCTGTCTCTCTCAAAATAAATAAACTTTAAAAAAATAAATAAATTTGATTTTTCAAACAACCTATGTCACTGAACTCACGTCTGTTTCAATAAGTCTAATGATTAAATTGCAATATTAAACACATCTGATTACAATGAAGAAAAAAACACACTTTTTTGGTCATTCATGTGGCTAATCTGAACTCTTACCATTCAGGATAAGAGTCAGTATTAAGGTAATTACTTTCCACATCCAAATACTGATTAAGTCCTACTAGGTATATGAATTAAAAAAAAATAATATTCTGAGAAATTGTGACAAATTTTCTTCAGAAAAAAACATTTAAAAAATTACATTTTGAGAAACTTCCACAATTTGGTATGGTAGCATTCATTCATCTTTCTCTTGTAGAATAATTTTTTGACTTCTATACTGATTTGTATGCAGTGTATTATCATGTTTGTATGCAGCCAAATATGACTTTCAAGGATCACTGATTACTGTCCATTTGTCACCTGGGGTTAGCTGGCTCTGAACCCCTTCCATCCTGGTCTCTCCAGGGAACCTGATCCTTGAGCCTCGGTCACTGTTGTGGCCCCGTGGGGGTCATGCACTGCTGCATTCCCCTTGGCCTCTCTCCAACATAAAGAGTTTAAAATGCTTATAGTAATAAAGATTAACTGGAAGGAGTTCCTTGAATATTTGCACATGTGTTCTCTTATGAGTGAGGGGCCTTCCTTACCTAACGGCTGTGATTTTCCAAGCAGGCATGACTCTGTCCTGTGGTCATTGTTAACAAAACTTATTAAGTGTTGGTAAGAATGATTCTGCCTATATATGATTTACATATGCCAAAGGTTGACGAAACGGTTATGGACACTGGGAGAGCAGAGGCAAATTCAATTCTAACTCTGGGCTTGCCTTAGATATGATATTTCTGACCACTTCCAGGAATCAGGCTGAGTGGTGCCAGAAACGACAGGGGAAGTAGCTCTATGTATTTCATTTTGCTGAGCCAGGGCCTGGATATATATCAATATAGGAAAAATGCCATATGGACAGGGGGAAAATGGACCACTTTTAACCTTTCTTTTGATTGACTAAGAATTTATGTATTTTCATAAAACAAATAAACATATGTATTAAGCCAGAGGATAAAAATAATTTACTCAATTGCTTTTTATTGCATCATAAATCTATTCAATGAACACTTACAACTTACTGTTTTTTTTTAATATACTATACTGTATTGCTTTTACAAAGAGCTACTGACGGGCAAATCAAAATGACTGACTGGAGAATTGGAAAAGATTTCTTGCTACGGCATAATTTAAATTCAGGATCCTAAGCAGAATTTGCATTAAATCTGTCATTTCCAATATTTGCTTTGCCTTTATAATTACTGTTGATAAGTGTGAAAATGATGTTTCAGTATACAATCTTAGTGATGAACAAATTAACTGTAAGTACAGCATAATGGGAATGTTATGATGATTAAGGGCTTGTTTTTGGAATCAGGCTCACATATATTCTTTATATTCACAGTGTGAATGAAACAATTATCTGAGCTTCATGAGCCTCAGTTCTCATTCACATTTACAATATTAATAACTTCTTCATAGTTTGTTTTGAGGATTAGACGTTAGTACAGTGTTGGCATAACATCTGACCCATAATTTTGTATAAATAAATACTATTATCTCAATGTTATTCTCTAGCTAGCTAGTTACTGCTGATTTGTTATTTTTATACCATTACACATTTTCTTTAAATTATTTCTTTTCTTCCCCATATACTCTACTAAATAGGTCTTTATCTTATTTTTCTGAAATTTAGGTAAAATATGTTGACTTATGTAAATGTAAGTTAGTTATATATTGAATTACGTTATATATAGTTTAGTTACATATATTATATATAAATGTATATTATATGGTTCTCTTTGTCCATGTATCAATAATATATCATCAATACCAATTAACTTTGGCTGACTTAGAAATTTTTAAAAATAATATTAGGTTGCTAACAGAATGAAGAATGACTATAGAGCGTCCTAAAAACAAACAAACAAAAAAAAAGGAAAAGTGATATAGGAATTATACAACCAGGGTCACAGTTAAAATCATGACAGAACAGGGGTACCTGGGTGGCTCAGTAGGCTGAGCATCCAACTTCCACTTTGTGAGTTTGAGCCCCGCATCGGGCTCTGTGCTGACAACTCAGAGCCTGGAGCCTGCTTAATATTCTGTCTCCGGCTCTGTCTCTGCCCTCCCCTGCTTGTGCATGATCTCTCTCTCTCAAATATAAATAAACATTTAAAAAAGTTAAAAAAAAACATGACAGAACAAGGCAAGGAGGACTCTGAGGATACCACTATTGAACACTTGTTTTTTGTTTTTTTTTTTTAAATTCTTTTAATGTTTATTTTTGAGAGACAGAGAGGGACAGAGCACAAGTGGGGAAGGAGCAGAGAGAGAGGGAGACACAGAATCCGAAGCAGGCTCCGGGCTCTGAGCTGTCAGCACAGAGCCCGACGTGGGGCTCGAACTCACGGACTGCGAGATCATGACCTGAGCCGAACTCGGCGCTTAACTGACTGAGCCACCCAGGTGCCCCTTGAACACTTGTTTTAATAGCTTTTATCTTTGGTGCTGTTGATCCAGAATAGTGACATCACATTTGCCATTGTTGCCACATACCCATGAGAATTGTATTTTGGTGGCATTCCTCTTGAAAGAAATCTCTTCATGTTATTTTTGAATCTCTTAGTTTTGTTTTCCATGCATCAGATCAGCCGAACTGCTCTGGGGAGGAGGGGAGAAAGAGACCCAAGCAAGCTCTGCGTTGCCATCTTTGGAACCTGATGAGGGGCTTGAACCAATGAACCATGATACCATGACCTGAGCTGAAGTCAGATGCTTAACCAACTGAACCACCCAGATGCCCCTCATATATTATATTCTTACAGTAAAGTAAGCTAGAGAGAAGAAAAGGCTATTAAGAAAATCATAAGAGAAAATACATTTACAGTACTGTACTGTAATGGATTTATCATAAAAAGCCATCTTATAGACAGACTCACACATTTCAAACTTGTGCTATGCAAGGGTTAATTGTATTATGTATTAGGTATGGTAATATCATGAACGCTGTAGCTATTAAATTGAACTCTTACTGAAATGATTAAAACCATCACTTGTGTGAGGAAATTTGATAAAGGAGGTTGTGCTGGGTGAAATGTTCATATGGGTAAAAATTACAGCAAATTTTCTATCCTATTATTTTGCATGTTGTTTAGAGTTGGATGATGTCGAGAAACAGAAGAACAATACTATCACTTAGCATTTGTATTACCCTTTATGCTTCTAAGATTTCTGCACTCATCTTTTTTCTTCTGATATATAGAGCTGCATTTTATTATTTTTTTATAAGGTTTTATTTTGGGGGTACCTGGGTGACTTAGTCAGTTAAGCGCCCAACTTCAGCTCAGGTCACAATCTCATGGTTTGTGAGTTCAAGCCCCGCATCTGGCTCTGTGCTGACAGCTCAGAGCCTGGAGCCTGCTTCGAATTCTGTCTCCCTCTCTCTCTGCCCCTCCCCAGCTTGTGCTCTGTCTGTCTCTCTCAAGAATAAATAAACATTAAAAATTTAAAAAAAAATAAAAGATTTTACTTTTAAGAAATCTCTACACCCAATGTGGGACTTGAATTTACAATCCTGAAATCAAGAGTCACATGCTCTACTGACTGAGCCAGCCAGATGCCCTTCAAGCTTCATTTTCTGACATAGGGAACAGTTGTAAACAATTCCACTTCCTAGATGGAGAGAAGAAGCCCACAAATTCTTCTTTTTGCCTTATTAAAGTCAATTAATTTTTCATCTGTACATTTACATTTGGGTGAGTTCAGACAGAAGTTTAATCTGAAAATTTTCTTTACATCACTCAATCCAGAGTCCTTAGAGAAAGCTGTAGGCCATGAAGTTTATGTAAGTTAATTTATATCTGTTGACATCTCAGTTAAGAAGACGTATGGATAGGAAGAAAAATGAAGCTATTTTCTAAAATGAGTTTGGGTTTCATATATTTAAGCTGACTCTGACATTTATGATCTTGGATCATTAGCTGTATATAAGGAATTTTTTTAATTGGTAGGGTTGGATTGGCTGGAAGATACAGTCTTCTCAGGTCTAGTAGGCTCCTGAGTGAACCTCAAGGGACAGCAATGCAAATTTGATCACCTTTCACTCAGTTACCTTTCCTGCAGTTACTTTGACACGAGCATGGTTATTTTTTTGCTAATAGACATTTTAGAAGCTTTGCTTCCCTGTGAGTTTGTCTAATACACCGTTTAATATTTGAAAAAATCAATCAAATCTAAATAGTTTAAAATAGAAAAGTCAGTGCATAGAAGTAGTAAATTTTTAAAGTGAAGACATTGTTCTGAAGGTCAAATGACTGAATTGTCTTTGTTTCCTTTTCTTTACACCTCTCAAGACTAAACCTGGATTAGAGAATGAGAAAGAACATTTATTCTTCAAACTCAATTAACATGCACATTGTTTTAGAATTCTTTGCTGCACTACCCCCACTTCAACTTTCAATCTATGTAATAGCACTGTTGGGTAATTGTGGATAATCCTATCTCTGAGTGTGTGTGTGTGTGTGTGTGTGTGTGTGTGTATACATGTGTGTGTATAGTTTCTCGACAAGCCCTCTTGTTGATTCTCTGCCCATCATTTATGTGATTCCCAAAGGATGAGTTGTCACAAATTTGCTCATTTTTTTTTAAGGGAGAGAGAGGGAGAGAAAGCCAGGGAGGGGCAGAGAGAGAGAGGGAAAGATAAATCCCAAGCAGGCTTCACACTGTCAGGCCATAGCCAGATGTGGAGCTTGAACTCATGAACCACAGCATCGTGTCCTGAGCCAAAACCTAGAGTTGGATGTTTAACCCACTGAGCCACCCAGGCACCTCCAGATTTGTTGTATCTACTTGTTTTGTGTTGTTTTCTCTTAAGCATTGGGCTTTCTTTTAGGTTACAGAATAAACTATGATGTTTAGATGTTGATCAGATGTAATAAATATAACTTGTATTGTGGGATCTGCCAAGGCTCGCTTCTGAGAAGATAAATACATTAAATCACCTTGGCTACCCTTCAGAGTCATCTTTCTTCATTTAAAAGGAAATTTTCCTATGATATTTTAGGTTTTAATGTGATTTTTAGTAACTTTTGAAATCGTTGCTTATTTAAGGTAAATTAATTAAGTTAAATAAATTCCAATACACACACATATAATCTTAATTGTTGGAGACCACGGTGGTGATGCTCTGTTTGAAGGATTCTTATCAAATATTTAAGCAGATATTCCCTTAATACAAAATGGCAAAAAGGATTGTTGTCAAATGAGAACAAGTCTGAACTATTCATCACAAAGCAATTAGATAAGGAGATGCAGGAGGTCAACAAGAATATAATGTGGGGTTTTTTTTGTATTGATTAGATGACATAAATATACTAAAAGTTGTGTGGTAGAGAATGCTGAATATTTAAGCCACCTAACAGTCATTTTATAATTCTGAGTTTGGCATTAATCCTGGATATCTAGTTGTTTAAAGTGGATGACATAAACAACAATCACCACCACCACCACCACCACGACAAAACAACTATTTGTCTTATTTGCAAAGGCAAACAAATTTCTGGAGAAATCTATGAGAAAGAAAACCATGCTGTGCTTACTTGTCTTGCCTAATTAAGTGATTATAGGAAAAATATCAGTTCACTGAAAGAGCAACTGCTGGTCTTAGATTTCTCTTTATTGCGTTCTTTCTCCTCTAGTATTTTTTATTTCTCCTTATTCATTACTCGTTGGCTGTCTTTCTGATAACAAAGTTCTCATTAGCTATTTTACAAGAAGAGAAATTTAAAAATAATTTGTTGTATCATATTCTCAAATGAATAAACCCAGATGGTTCAGTTTACTAAATAAGACGGGGAGTGAGTGAGGTTCAGAATATCAGTTTAACCATGCCTCTTAAGTCCCAGTTAAACACACCTAAATTGAAAAAAAATTTTCAACTTCACCGTCTATTGTTCATTGTTTTCAAAATCAGAAGTCAAAAGTTTTCACTGAGTACCTAAGTTTTTATAAGGAACTATACCTGATCCCTAGCACTGGCTTAGAAAGAACAGAACAGACATGTTCCTGCCATGCTAGGTAGGAAAATGACTAAGGAATTACTTCAAGTAAACAAAAAATTTGGTGATTGTAATTGTATTATTTAAAACTAGATTTTCAGTTGACCACAGGAGCATATAGCAGGGTAACTTCACCTAGCCTGGGAGTTCAGGAAGTGTTTCCCTTAGGAAGTAATGCTAAGTTATGAAAGAAAGCAGCACTTATCTAGACAAAGAAGAATGTCATAAGCAGGAAGAAGTGCAGGCAAAGGCTTTGAGAGGACAAACAACCCAACAGATGTGAGAAAATGAGAGAAGGGCAGGAGAGTCGGCATGGAGAGAACAGGGACAGAGTGTCCTTGCTAGAAGACTGAGAAGCACAAAGCATTGAACTATTCAGGACCTTGTAGATGGTGCTCAGGATGCTGGAACAGTACAGGTGAGAGAGGATAAACTACGCTAGCCACAGTAAGAACAGAGAGATATAGACTGCTGATATATTTGTAAGGTACAATCAACAGGAAGGGACTGGATGCAGACTAGAAAGTAAGAATGTAAGGAATTGAGAGGGGTCCAACATGACTCCAAGCTTAGTGGATGATGGTGTATCGGTGACTGGAAACAAGAGAAAGGTCAAGTTTGTAGATGAAGATCAAAAATTAAGTCTTGGGGGCACCTGGGTGCCTCAGTCGGTTAAGCCTCCAACTCTTGATTTCGGCTCAGGTCGTGGTCTCACAGTTCATGAATCTGCGCCCCAAGTCAGGCTCTGAGCTGATAGCATGGGGCCTGCTTGAGATTCTCTGTCTCTTTATCTCTCTGCCTCTCTCTCTTTCTCTCTCTCTCAAAAATAAATAAATAAAGGGGCGCTTGGGTGGCTCAGTTGGTTAAACATCCAACTTGGGTTCAGGTCATGATCTCATGGTTTGTGGGTTCAAGCCCCACATCAGGCTCTGTGCTGACAGCTCAGAGCCTGGAGCTTGCTTGCTTTAGATTCTGTGTCTCCCTCTCTCTCTGCCTCTCCCCAATTTGTGCTCTGTCTCTCTCATTCTCAAAAATAAACATTTAAAATAATTTCTTTAATAAAAAATAAATACATAAACATTAAAAAATAAAAGAAGCATATAAAAAATTAAATTTTGGATTTAAATTTGCAATGTCTATGACACATGCCAATCAGATTATTCTACTTTTTCTTTTAATACTCATTCTTAAGTTTTTCCATTTTCGCCACCTTTTTTTGTTTTATTTTATATATTTACTGTTTAAGTCTTAGGTTTTTTTTTAAATGACATTTTGATACACTTGTGAACTTCTGTACTTTTCTCATGCTCTTTCCTTATGTCAGCTTTCTGCAGTTTTAAGTGATCATTTCTTTATAGAAAGTCACCGTCCCTCATTCCGTTTGACTTATAGTTGGGTTTTTTTTTTGGTTTTAGGTATTATATCTTCTAAAACATCTCACTTTTTAGTTTATGTTTAATGTATTAAATCAGAAATGGCAAATAGGTAGTGCTAGGAGGCACCACCTCTGATTAGTTATGCCTGCTTTGAACCAAAATTTGAGGCATGTGGAACACATGCCCTGCATTTCATTATCTTCCTTCCTGACTTTGTTTCTTGTAATTGAACAAATGAGCAAGTATAATAACAACTAAAGTGAGGGCTCAGTCTTCTAGAATGTAATCCTGGTTTCATTTCCACCCATAGACACTGGGGTGACTTGAGCAGACAGAAATTCAATACAGCTTTTAGAGTGTAAAAAGTAGAAATCAGGAATTTTCAAGTGGCTAATTCTACTGTTCACTTTATTCTTATATCACAGTGGTTGTCTCTGAAAAGAGGTTGAAGGGCAGTATCAAGATTTGCTAGCTCTTAAAAAAAACAATTTAGATATCTGAGTTTAATACATTAATACTTCCTCCATGTGACTGATCTCTGACTATTCTAGAAACACAATGTCCTTGTAGGAAGTCTGGACTGATTACTAAAGATATGTGGCATCTATTATCTCCTTTACTCCTATCTCAACAATAAGTGAATGGTGGAAGTGTATGGGGCAGATAAATGTAGGCGGCTACAGGTTTGGTCTTTAAACTTTGAATCAAAATGTCAAGGACTCAAAATGTAAATACCTCCAAATGTAAATGAGTCTTTTAGACTCAATATGGTGAAGTATTTAGCGATTAAAAAAAAAGGGGGGGGGGCTGGTCCTAAATGTGGTCCAGTGAGAGCCAGACAATGGTTCTAAATGTGGTCCAGTGGAGAATTCCTTTGGTCAGGACAGATAAATTAACTCCAGTTAGATTTTGATGCAGATAGAGTAAATCTTATGAGTCATGAGAAAGTACTGGCTCTATCTATGAGCAGTCCTAATATTTACCTGTATGCAGAGATAGGAAAGTTCTGCATTTGCAGTAGATTCACAGTGAATTTCTTAATTTTCATAATTAAATATCAACTACGATAATAACATGCTTGGCATTTGGAATATATAGACTTTTCTTCAATCAATAACAGTGACTAGCTCAACTTCAGACATTATTCTCATATTAGTTAATAATCAGCTACTCTTAGTAATCTGGCTGATATAATTAAATATCATTCAAGAAACACTCTAAGACTGGTTTTCAAATTGTACTCCATGGGGCACCAGGGTTTCTCCAGACTTTTCAAGTTAACCTTAAGAGGCTTCCTAGGTGGATGAGGAATGACTACTAATTCCTACCTTCTGCAAAAAAGAAAGTATGCTTTGATATCTTACAAGTAGTTAGCTCCTGCAGAAGCATTGATTTGAAGAACATGTTTCTCCCTCACAAAAATGAGGTTTGTAAATCACTGTTTTGAGGACCATAGGGGTCATCTTTTTCTACAGATTCGTTAAATTCTATTCCTGAATCACAGTGGATGAATATCATAGGAACATTACTTTAGCACAGATAGATGATAGATAGATAGATAGATAGATAGATAATGTCTTTCCAAATGCTTGTTTCTGGTTTCAGGGTTGGGTCCCAACTATTGCTGGTCAAAGAAATCTCATCTGCCCCACTACAGTTATTGATTTAGGAATGGGTATACAATTCTTTTCAATGGAATGAATAAAAAGAGAGCTTAATAAAAGTCTCTAGAAAGGAAGTTTTTAGCTCTCCTGGAAAGTGATGAGAATTCAATCTAGATGTTAATGAGAAAGCAACTTATAATGATTCCAACTGGCAGATGTCCTTGGAATATAAGGACTAGATTTAGAATAGATCTAGCATGATGCATGATTGAACAAAAAGGAGGAAAGAATTCATGAACTTGATTACAATGTTTACCTCTGGATTAACCAGCCCTAAAACCTGTCCTCCCTCTGACTTCCATCTATGTAAACCATTATATTGTTTAACACACTTTCTTTTTTCCAGCCACTTGCAGCTGAAATAATCTTGACATATATATTCCAGATAAAGGAAGGAAGTAGCTTGTACAAAAAACACAGTGGTGAGAATAAACTTAACATGTTCAGAGAAGAGTAAGGATGTTATCAGGAAGTTACAAAAGAATAAAGATGAACTCAAGTCGTTCTGGGCACTGATGAGAAAGAAGGGATGGCTGCAAATGTAGATAGACTAAGGGAATGAAAGTTCAGTTCAATGGAATTAAGTTCTTAAAGAGTCAACATAATGTGGAATTTAGGGTTACAGAAATTTTTTTTCTCAGACAGAGAAGTTTCTAGTGACCTTACAAGCCTGATAAGGATGTAGGTTAAGGGTAGCACAGGGGAATGATGTATGGATTCATATTGCCAAATGGCTTATGGAATGTGGGACATAAGAATAGCTTCTCCTGGAAAGGATTCCACGTAAGGATCATTTCAAGGGAAGATTTATATTTCAGTTGAGGCCAAAGAGTGGAGATGGAGGGTTCTGTGAAAAGTTCATGAGAGTTCATAAGAGACCTTAGTAAACAGTGAGTGTGGTTTCCAGAGAGCAGAATGGAAAGTGTTTTCAGAAAAGATAGGACTTGGATAAGTCAGAGAAAAGAAGGCAGAAAACTCCTAAATATATGTAGTGAAGGAAATAGTATCAGTGGGGGACACTAACAAGGATTGAAGGGATGTGAGCCATGGAATAAACAGCTGACTTTGAAATATTACGTGACCCTGCCATTTCAGTGTAAGCAGAGCTTTTGTTGGTCTTGAGCATGAGAAGACTAGCAAATAGGTTTTCAAAGAGAAATTAATGAAGAGGTTGTTATGAAAAATCCAAAGAAATCCTTTGTCAATTGTGCAGTGGACTGAATTAGTTTCTAGAACCCCTTCTTAGTGCAGAAACAGCAGGAGCCTCAATAGATGGGCAAACTCAGGATAATTAAGCTCCTAAGGGGACGGTAATTTTATTGTACAGGAGAATAGACTTAGTTCTCAAGGAGAAGCATCAGCCACCCCACAGGATTTGAGGCTTTGGACTCTGTGTGGAACATACAGCATTTTTTTAAAGGGCAGATTATGTTCTTTTGAAATAGTTAAGATAACCAAGGAGGTAAAATAAGCTTTTCAAACAACTATCAATCCTTGAACAAAAGTTCATTTTCATTTTTTGGTTATCTTACCTATATGTCCAGTGGAGAGAATCTTTTAGCATCTGAAAATGTTTTCCTTTAAAGAAGTTTATATATAAATATTCTTCCCTGTGTAAAAATGTGTTTTAAAACTGTTTTTAAAACTTGCTTATTTCTTTTTTTTTTTTTTAATTTTTTTTTTCAACGTTTATTTATTTTTGGGACAGAGAGAGACAGAACATGAACGGGGGAGGGGCAGAGAGAGAGGGAGACACAGAATCGGAAACAGGCTCCAGGCTCTGAGCCATCAGCCCAGAGCCCGACGCGGGGCTCGAACGCACGGACCGCGAGATCGTGACCTGGCTGAAGTCGGACGCTTAACCGACTGCGCCACCCAGGCGCCCCAAAACTTGCTTATTTCTTTACAACACTCATGATACTGAAAAGACTATAGAACAAACAAAGACTCATAGTTTAAAATTAGTTTACTGAGTTGGGGTGCCTGGATGGCTCAGTTGGTTACGCTTCTGACTCTTGATTGCAACTCAGGTCATGATCTCGCGGTTGTGGGATTCAGCCTCATATTGGGCTCTGTGCTGAGCATTGAGCCTGCTTAAGAGTCTTTCTCCCTCTCTCTCTGCTCTTCTCCACTGCTTGCATGCACACACTCTCTCTCAAATAAGTTAATAAACATTAAAAAATATAATTAGCTTACTGAGTGAAAAAATATATTTTATTATAAACTCATAACTAAAGAAGAGTATAAGTTACTATAATCAAAAGATGCACATAAGGAGAACTGGGTAATTAAGTACTTTGAATGTAGACACAAGACTTGGGGATTTAAAATACCTGACATATATTTTACAGAATAGTTTTTACAAATAAAGAAATGACACAGTGAAGAAAAAAGTTTTACATAATGAAGGTATTTCTGGAAAGTTTTCTACTTCCCTCTATATATTCTAGTAGTTTTAAATTATGATTATGTTGTTCTCATTGCCTCAAATATTTTTTTTTCCTTTGTGACTCTATCAAACATGTATGAATTTCTCAAAGCTTAAAATTTTTCTAACTTAAGTGCATCAACGTATTAATCCTTTTTTAAGTGTAAATGTTTTATGTGCATAAGTTTTACCTTAGCTATGCTGTGCTTACATCTTTAGCTCTATTAGGAGATAATAGTAATTTGCTATTGATACACATGGCATATACAAAAACAAAACAAAACAAAACAAAACAAAACAAACAAACAAACAAAAAAAACAAGAGAACTAACCCCCAAGTTGTATTTGTACTCATTAAAGATTTTGGTATGCCATTGATTTTCTTACTGGTCAGTGCTCTTTTACAATTATATATACAATGGCTCAAATAAAGTCAGCATATTTCCCTTCAGAGGCACCAAAGGGAATGATCCAGAATCATTCATTGTTAATAGTTTGCCTTATATCCTACTGGTATCTTTGATTAAACTTGAAAACAGCCTAGGACACTATTTTTGCTAGTAGTAGCAAATGCCTCTGATTTCAGGCGATTCTCTGATCAAATTAGTTTGAGTAAAGTTAATTTAGCTGGGTTTATAGGATTTGGACTCTCAGGATAAGTAGTTATTTCAGTGCCATACACACTTCTTTTGCAGTGGTTAATAAGCACCTAATAGAATAATGGATTTCTAAGGGTCACTCTATAAACATTTGTTGTGTCTCTAAACGACAGATCTTTGGGACTTGAAGCTTCTATTCATAGGAAATTTGATAAAAATTAATTATTATGACATGTTTGATCAATTAAAAGTGTTTAGTTTAAAAATCTAATGGAAAATTCCTTTAGGTGAATATTATTTGAAGCAAGAGTATTGAATATTGTTGCTTGAAATATTAATAATAATGTAGGGAATTAGGTCCCTTTGGAACTATAGTAAAACCTTGGATTATGAGTAACTTGCTCTGTGAGTGTTCCACAAGACAAGCAAACATTTCTAATACATTTTAACTTGATAAGCGAGTGATGTCTTGCAATACAAATAGTACATGATGCCGAACATCACATGATCACAACTGAGCCAATGATTCTTCTCTCTCTCTCTCTCTCTGCGGTATTGTGGGTGATTGTTTCCCATGCTCAGATGCTTGGTTTCAGGCTGTGGTGTTTGGCAGAAATCAGTGATTTTTCAGAACATTGGAAGGTGCCCGCAACAGATACTAGTGTATTTTTTTCACTTCAAGGTCCTTTGCTTTTCCATACAAGAGTAAACTTAGGAATGTTTTGCTTCACTCTAGGTCAGGCCACCTGCAGATATAGACCCTTTCCTCTGCTGCCTTATTGCCAGTTACATTAAATACAGTATATGCTGAGTTTATTAATACTGTACTGTAGTCAACATCTGTGTAAGCATACACAATGGCCCCCATGCAGAAAAAGGTTGAAAAGAAAGGCAGTAAGAAGAAGGAGATGATTATAGAAGAGGTTAAGAAGGAAACCATCAAGAAGTGTGAACAAGGTATGCAAGTGGCCAAAATTGCAAGATTTTATAAGAAGTCTACATCTGCATCTTGTCTGCAGAAGATGGGGAGAAAAAGGCATTTTCTCACTTCAAATGAGATTAAGGAGATGTGTAAAATGTGGGAAACAGTGCAAAATTTTGTAGAAAAGCACCACCCAAATAAGGCTATAGCAGTGGGAGTGATGAATCTGTTTAACAACAATGCAATGTCACATTTCCATGAAATCCTCAAAAGGAGGCAAAATCAAGTGTCATTGGATAGGTTCCATGTTAAAGTTGCACGGAAAGTAAAAGATTCCATTGTGCGTGATTAATAGCAGTGATTCCGTTAGTGATAGTGAAAGTCATCCTACACAATAACCCTCCTCTCTCATCTCTCTCACATCAGCCATGAAAGTTTTCAACAAAAAAATACAGGTTAATTTATTTTTCTCTATATTTTATATTTTCTTTATTATTCTGTATTATATTACAGTATTGAAATCATTTTTATATGAATATTTTTGGGTTGTGGAATGAATCATCTGAGTTTCCATTATTTCTTATGGGGAAATTTGCCTTGATATACAAGGGCTTTGGGTTACAAGAATGTTTCCAGAACTAATTATGCTTGCAAACCAAAGTTTTGTTGTATTTGTGAAGTAAAATCTCAGTGATAGCGTTTAGGGAAATTAAATAGTTGAAATAAGGTTTGGAGTATGTTTTGGTTCATGGTATATTTTTTCTATGAATGAAGAGTGAAACTTTTTTGGGCAAAATTGAGTGGTCAATAATGACAAGTGGAAGACCGTTAATGATGAGCAGTTGATTGTTATGATGTAGTAAGTCTATAAAAGAACTACAAGAAGAGATAGTAATGTATCACTGTTTTTAGTCTCTTTCTGGATGAGCCTCTCTGTTTCTTTATCTTAGGGTTTAATTTTTATTCCTCATTTTTTGGCATGAATCACAAGCTTCCCTTTATATTGTCCCCTTTTCAAAAGTGTCTTCTTATTAATTATTTTATTCATTCATTCCAAATTTATTGGCTTCCTCCTATTTGCCGACATTCTTCTAAGCACTGAAACTCTAGAGATACAAGACTTCGTGGAGTTCTTCCTGTCCTACATTTGCTGTAATGTTCAACTCAATCAACTAAGCAAACAGTTGCTATTATTTCCTATGTATAAGTCCCTATCCTGAGGGAAGCAAATATGTAGCACCATCACTGACCTTAGGAAACTTATATTTAGGTTGCAGAGACCAACATTTAAAAACATATAAAGCATGGTATAATAACTGATAAGATGGATGTTTATTTAATTTATGGGGGTTCTGAGAAGAGATCTAACTTTATACCGTTGACAGCAAGGTAGAGAGAAACTACATTTGACATTGATGTTTCATTTCCTATAATGTATACATATCCGACAAAGACCTAATGCTTTGTTGTCTTTTTGCTGATGTAATTTCTCCTTAGTGATTTAGCCAATCAAGCATTATGTATTAATTCATTCATTCAAGAAATATTTATTGAGCACATACTATATCAGGCACTATTCTAGGTTCTGGGCATATAGCAATATACACAATGAGCAAAAATCTACCTTCAAAGAAGCTATATTTCTAGTTAATTGGACAATTAACAAATACATAAAACATAGCATATCAAATAAGATAGGGGCTATGGAGAAAAATAAAGCACAGAAGAGAGACAAGAAGTCTTAGGGTTAGGGTAGGCCTACTTTACCTAGGACAATTAAGAAAGTCCTGTTTGAGCCGGCACCTGGGTGGCTCAGTTGGTTAAGTGGTCCAACTTCAGCTCAGGTCATGATCTCATGGTTGGTAAGTCTGAGCCATTCATCGTGCTCTCTGCTGTCAACACAGAGCCTACTTCAGATCCTCTGTCTCCCTCTCTCTGCCCTCCCCTGCTCTCTCTCTCTCTCGCGCGCGTGCGCGCACGCGTATATTAAAATAAACATTACAAAGAAAAAAGTCCTGATTGATAAAGTGACATTTGTGCAAAAACTTCAAAGTGGTAAGGAAATGCGCAATGCAAGTATCTGGAGGAATAAGGTGTGCAATGCAAGGTGTGTAAATAAGCAATGCAAATATCTGGAGGTGTGAACATGCCTGATGTGTTCAAGGAACTGTAAGGTTTTGTGGCAGTGGCAGAGAGGAGAATTTTTTTTAATGTTTATTCATTTTTGAGAGAGAGAGGTGGGGGGAGGGGGGCAGAGAGAGAGGGACAGAGGATCTGAAGTGGGCTCTCAGCTGACAGCAGCAAGCTTGATGTGGGGCTTGAACTCAAGTATCAGGAGATCATGACCTGACCCAAAGTCAGACACTCAACCAACTGAGCCACCTAGGCACCCAAGAGACGAGGATTTTTTAAAATGAAGTGACAGAGAAACAGAGAATCAGATATTATAATTGGGGTAATGGCAGCATGGACTGTTCAGAACAGGAGAAAGAGGATAACTATGACCAGTATGAGGTCAGTTATCATCTCTTGGTCAACATAATGAAGATCCAAACTTGAGTTTAAGTTGTAGTCAGGGATTTGCCCTTCACAGAGACAGTAATTCAGTCTAGAGCAAAATTAACCCAATTTTCCCATTTTTAGAGAGTACAAAAAGAGCTTAGAGTCAGGAAGTCTGTTCTATTTCTATTTCTATTCTGGCTCCAACTAGCTGGGTAACCTGGAACTGATAAATTAAAGTCTCTGGGTTTCTCTTTTGTTTTCCTTTAAAATGAAGGGATGTTTGCTAGATGATATCTAAGCTTTAAAAATTCAATTCAAGGATAAATGGCAAGCAAATCCAACCTGATGCTGCAAACAGAGCTTTATTGTTTTTTGAGGGCCCAGAATATCAGGTTTGTGTTTACATTTATTTTTTTTTAAATAATCATGGCAATTTTCATAAAATAACAGTTTTCTCTATTCATTCCCTGGTTGCTGAGAGGGGGCTTTTCCCCAGGCTAATCTTCCAGCCTGTGTTCTGAATGCCACAGGGTTGAAAACAGAGAATGGCAAGTCCAGAGGCATTCTTGGGGATCTCTGCACTTAAATGCTCAACCACTGTTCATTAACATCTGGTGCATCAGCATGAATTGCTGCCATTCAAAAATATAGAGAGAAGATTGCTGTGGAGTTGGGGTCTCTGCCTCATTGTTTTCCAGAATGAGCCTAAGCAGAACTTGTTACTATCTCTGCTGGGTCAAAGGCTTCCATGGTTACTGGAAAATGTGGAAATATATTGCATTTTCTATGAAGTCATGATTTTACAAAATGAATTTACTATATGCCACTCTTCAGTATGAAAAGGAAGGGCTTATGCTCTGAGTTCCTAACCAAGTGAAATCTCTTAACTGCTTATTTTTTAGTGTTTGTAGATAGAGATTATCAATTTTCATTATACTATTTGCAGAAGATTTTTAGAAAGCAAAGCAACAGATTCTAAGGCTTATGGAAATCATAAATGTTTACTAAAAAACATAGTGAGGGACTTCATGAATAGAAAATTACTTGCTCTAGAAACAGAAAAATCATCAAATAAAAGTGTTATTCTATAAGAAAAGAAAAATTATCAGCTCCTGAAAAAAAATAACCCAACACAGAGAAATGGAGATGGCAAATTAGGAAAATAACTGAACTGGACTGTATTTCTACAGTTTAAAGGATGTCAATCAAATATATTAACAGAAAGTGTAAATGAAAAGAAATAACTTAAGTGCTTAACTGTAACAGAAAATAATCAAGCAAAATAACCCAAAGAACTCAATGAAGAGTTAAAAATATGGCGCATAATCTCTGGGGGCAAAATCTTACTTTTTTCATAGAAAAAAATCATAAATAACTATTTGATTTCTGTAATTTTATTTTACGTATCTTCTAAGAATAAACATATTCTATATTTTATGATCTAGAATTCAGAAGTTTAAAAATCATGGTCACACATGAGTTACTGTGTAATCCGGGCTGGGTTTTCAGTGTTAAGTTTCAAGAAGGGCTTTTTCTTTCTTATTTTCAACTGTAATTTATACCTAATTCATCACTGAATAATCCAAGCCCCCAGATGAAATATTATAGCATGTAGCTGACTCATAAGATGGAAGATACTGCTCTAACTTTAGTTAATTATTTTTCCTGACCTATGAAGGAAGACTACATTCTTTTGAAGGCCTTATTGATACCATTGTGGTCATGAGTTTGAGTGCCAGAGTCTCAACCAGTGAGTCACATCCTTAAGCTACACCTATATCCTCCTAAAGGGGTCACAATGTAAGATACGAAACAATATCAATGAGTTATTGTTAATTTACCCTTTTGATTCTGCAGTGAATCCCAGAGTGCATGTTTTGCTGACCCTGAGGGTGAAGGACAGCACAGAGAGGATTTAGTGACTAAAACTTCAGCACCTCATTGAAAGACAGCAATTGCCATTTTGGTTTTTTTCCACAGGATAAAACTGGAGTGATTCTCTCCTTCCCCTTTTAAAATTCCCACACCACTGTCCAGAAGTTTTCTTCACATCACATTTCTTCTTGGAACTGCAAAAGCAATATGTGCATTAGCCTTTGCTAATGAAAAATGAGAGAATGGAAAACAAAGGGAGAAAATGGAAGAAAATATGAGGTATGAATGAAAAATTTGGTGACTGATTAAAAGCAGAGAATCCAGGGAAGATAGCGATCAATGGTAATACCAGAAGCAGGGGACTTTGAGAGAAGGGTGACAGTAATGTAGAAACTGAGAAGAAAGCTGGCTTTAGGGAAATAGGAAAATATTGAAAGAGCAATGTTTTGATTCAAGAAAGAACAAAGCAGGGCTGAGCTAAACTGCCTAGTATTTCTTTTTCAGCATAGTTATTCAAATGAACTTCCAGTAGATTCCTCTTATGCCTTGAGTTAATTATTAGATTGCTTTATGTAGTGAGACTTAATTGCATCACTTCCCATAGTTATCATTAAGGTGATTGCTGCCAAACTGAGTGAAGCATGATGACTACCCTGATTTGGGTAAATATGACCTAAGACTTAAAGGTGAAGGCTTGATAAGACAAAGAAGTTCCAAGAAGGAAGAAGCAGAGCAGAGAAAATTAGAAATATTATCATCAGGCCAAATGTAACATTTTATGCTCATTTTTTACTCTGTACTGTCTATTGAAGGCTTGTCAATTATTTCCTCCTTCTACATGTGTTAGAATTTATTCTCTATTTTTGCTTCCCTTGGTAATCTACTGAAAGATTATGTCATTGGACATTGATCCAGTTCCAATGACTTCTGAAGCTGGGCAAATTGTTTGGGAATAATTTGGAAGCTATGCCATTGGAGATATTACAAGAGGTATGGCCTCCTCAGGAATTCAAGCCAAAGCTTGATTCATGTGAATCGCATTCCCTTCCACCTGACCTACCACTTGGGGACAAAAAGAGATAGCTTGTGGATGGACTGCTGTAGACACGGATGTGATGTCAACTCCTATGGAAAACAGATGGCTGATGCTGCCTTTCTGAAAGGTATGGTCTCTGACCTAAACTATTCTGACTAGACCGTGTTAAATGTGACCAGAGGTGTCTGAATGTGAGCTGAGACTAAGAAGCCCCCTGGTGAGCAATGCAAAGCCAAAGTGGGAAAATATTTTTTTCCGTTTTCTCCTCCTGCTCCTTCAACAAAGAACATTTTTCTTTTCAGTTTTAAAGCTGCTATTATTCTTTGATGGTATCATCTTAAAGGACGATCTCAATGTGTCTAATTAGTCTGAGGAAACTTATTCTTTCACTAGATTTGTTACCGTATTGGATGCAAAAATTTTCCTTCACATCAAAAAGTTGCCAAAGTCATAAAAAGACAACTGATTGAGCAATTAAATTATTTTCCCTTTATTGCACAAGGCTCAATTAATGACTCTCTCCATTTACTAGCAAACCAACATTAAAAGACATGCAAGTCATTTTCTTCTTTTACTATTTGCTCCTTAATGTCCATCCTTACTCCAATTTCCACCCCTGTCATAATATACTCTGTAATGTTTTCAAAATATGTAGATGTGTATGTGTGTGTGTGTGTGTGTGTGTGTGTGTGTGTAAATATACGTGGAGAGAGAGAGGGAGAGGGTGGAGGGAGAGAAAGAGATGTTTAGGGGCATGTGTTATTCATTTGTATAAATGTATAGGCCCCATTACCAATTATAACAGAACTACAAATTTTTTAGAAATTAATCAAACAAGAATGACCAAGACCATTATGAAAGATAATTTTAATTGAAAATATAAACCTAATTCCTGCATGTATAAAAACAATACTGTGTCCCCATGAATGGCATATTTAATAGCATAAAGATGTCAATTCTTTCAAATTAATCCCGTAAGATGATAGAATTCCAATAACAATTGCATTAAAAGTTCCAGCTTATGGAATGGCAGAATTAAGTTCCTTATAAGAAATTATGAGTTATAAGTAGCATTTAATTTTTTATTGCAAGCCTGCAGAGTTAGATTTTACTTCATTTGTTACCATTATTTTGCCCAATGTACACGTTATGGGTTGAATTGTGTCCCCACATCAAAAAGACATGTTGAAGTCCTAACCCCTAGCAAAGCAGAATGTTACCTTACTTGGAAATATTTTTTTTCCAGCTTCATTGGCATACAATTGACCTATAACACTGTGTAAGTTTAAAGCGTACAATATTATGATTTGATACATGTATATGTTGAAAAATGTTTACCACAGTAAGGTTGGTTAGCACATTCTTCATCTCATATAATTAGCATTTATTGCTGTTGTTGTTTTGATGAGAATATTGAAGCCCTAATCTCATGGCAACTTTCAAGCATACAATAAAGGCTATAGTCACCATACTGTACATTAGACCCTCAGAACTTATTCATCTTATACTTGGAATTTTATACCCTTTGACCAATACCTCCCCATTTCCCTCACCCTTCAGTCTCTCGTAACTATCTTTCCATCTGTTTCCATGAGTTTGGTGTAATAATTTAATAACATTGAATTTTATAATAGTAATTATTATATGATAATATATGTAATGTTATATATTATAATAATATAATAATTTTTCCTTTAATGAATGATTACTTTTAAAATGGAGTAACTGGACAAAGCCAAAATAGAATATCCTCACCCAAAAGTAAATTGTCCTTCTACAAAATCACCCATTAGGCTAACTTTTCCTTTCATCATTGGTAGGACCATTTTGATAATTTTGGTACACAGAATAGCCTTCATCTGCTACTTAATAGAGTAATATACTATCGATATCACATAAGTAATCTGACTGGATCCATGATGCATTTATCCATGAAGCAAAGCTTTTTTCATATTGCTAAATTAAAATAGTTTAGGTAACCAACTAAATCTATTGATTTTCATTATTTATACTTACTTTGTACATTATGTTCATGTCTAAAAATATAGGAAAATGATAAAGATGGCAATTAAGTATAGAATTTATCACACTTGTAAGTATAATTGAAATATGAAATAAAGTACTACAGTGCAAACGCAAATGGTCTTTGCAGTTTTGAAGTTAAATTGTTTATTTGTTTGTGACACCGTAGGAGAGGGGTCCCTTGCTTCCTTGAGAGTGAGGTTTTTAGTCTTTTCTGTTTCTAGTGCACTATAGGGGATCTGAAATCCCCTTTAGTCTACCTGAGACTGAGAACTCCCAGTGATCAGGAAATAGGTACTATTTAATTTATTTCCTTATTTTTCTGTTAACTGCTATTACGTCTACCTGGGGGGAAAACAAAACGAAATGAAACCAGCCAACCAACAATAAACAACTGTACTATATGGAGCTTAAGAAGTCCTTTAACTGAAAGGTGCTGTACATAGCCCCAAAGGAGCTCAGAACAGATATTGGACCTGTCTCTTTATTTAACATGATGTGGAGTGGTCTGTGTCAGGGTAAGTGGCATGGGAAAAATTAATCTCCCTGGGGGTCTGTCTACTCAAGGACAAAGAAATTACCTGAGGAAAAATAAACACAGCCTGAAATAAAAGAGTAAAGAAGTATGAGTTTGGTTTAAAGATACTGCATCAGTATCAGAAGACTGATTTGAGGTAAAGCTGTAGGCTCTCATTAGATTACTGTGTGTACCACATCCATGGACTTAGGTCTATACTCCAAGGAGAGAAAGCTGCAATAAAAGAAAAAGAAAAGCTCTAGTGGAAGTGGCTTTATATTTTACATGAGACACACAAACCCTACTGGTGTCTTTTAAAGCCAAAGAGCAACATTTGAACTGTAGGTGCGGTGCCTAATGTCTACTCAAACAGGCTTACATTTACGATGAGATTAGGCATCAGGTGTTGGTGCCTTCAACATGAATGGTGCTGCTTTTGGTGCAGGTCTTTATGGCTTTGGCGGTAGACAGCAGGTGGAAATGGAGCAGGAGTGTCAAAACCCACAGATACAGCAGGGGATAACCAAGATGAATATTTGGTAAACACATAAAAGACATTATCCTAAAGACAATGAAAACTCTCAGGGTGGATTCTGAGGGGAGTTGGAATTCTTGCAGAGAAGCAAAGAAAAAACAGATTTTTAAATGTTAATATGATATTATTATGCCCAGGTTGGTGTCATCTAAACACAACAAAGCTGCTGATTTGATACAATTACATATGAAAGTTTGGAAAATAGAAAAAAAATAGAGGGAAGTTTTATGGAGAAATAGATTCAGATCAAGGGAGACATCAGAACCATGTAGTTGCTACTAAACCATTTGTTTATTCATTTATTTTTTAATACTTTATTTATTTTTGGCAGAGTGCAAGTGGGGGAGGGGCACAGAGGGGGGTACAGAGGATCTGAGGCAGGCTCTGTGCTGACAGCAGCCAACCTGATGTGAGGCTCAAACTCACAAACTATGAGATCATGACCTGAGTGGAAGTCGAACGCCCCAGGTGTGCACATGCATGAGCTCTCTCTGTCTCTCTCTGAAAATAAATTAAAAAAAAAAAACTTTAAAAAAATAGAGAGATAAAGTTTATCAAATAAGTGTAAAAGGATGAAGATAGTTAAGCAATGCAAATTCCCGAGGCAAACAACATTAAGGTGAAGAGCAGTTTAAAAATAATCACACCCACATATTTGAATATAGACGAGAGACTAACAAGTCATTCTTTGTTTCCAATATGAAACAAAGAAGTAGACACATGTCAAGGGATGATATGTCTGAAGTTCAGATCCATGTCTGCCTGTTGGCCATACCCACAGGCTGCCTCAGACTGACAGGCCGCATTCATTCCCTCACAGCTATTCAGACCTCCATTTCCAACACAGGTGATCAGCCTCACTTTAAACAATTTTTGTTTTATTATTCCTGAGAAATTGAAGATAAATAAATTGAATTTTAAAGAATGATCAAATGCAACTGCAAATGCACCAGGTGATCTGCTTTTCTTAACATTCTTTTATAGTATAAGCATTTATTTATGTGCTTTATAATTTTTTAGTTTGTATAATGGGATTTAGAATGCACTGCAACCTCTAAAATTATGTCTACTCAAGAGGCTAAATAAGAAAGATTAGCAACAAGAACTTCGAAGGGAAAAATGCACAGTTTTTTTGTTCCTTTACTCATAAAATATACCCTGGCTCCCAAATGCCATATTATAAGAACTGTGCTTACACCAATTGTGTAGGAATAAATATGAAGCAAAGATGATGTGCATAGGTAATAAGAAAGAGGGAGAAAGAAATAACAGTCCCCTTTTCAAATGCTTATTATTGGTGTCTGGGGATATACCTGGGGAAAACTCTAATAGAAGTAGAACTAATCAGCAAATTTAGAAATATTAGATCTATTATAAAGCCAGGTCTTCACAGACACAATTATTTCTATCCTTAGGGATAAATGAATCTTTGCCTAATGGTTTCATAAGAAAACATTTTGTTCAACTTCAAACCTCTCATAAACAGATATTTTCAAGCAGAGATAATAAAGAGAGGTTTTTTTGTTTTGTTTGCTTTTTGTACTTTAAAAACGCAGTGCACATTTCTGAAGTAAATCCTCAGTACTCTACCAATAGACTATTATATTAAAAAATCTATTTTAAATGAAAGTATAGCAGAAATATAGCAGCTTTAAGGAGTATGTAAAATGTTCATGCTGCCTCTTGAATCTTAATTTTATAAAGGGAAATTGATGTTATTGTTCAGTCACCTAAATAATTATTTATATTGTTAACAGGGTAAATCATGATAAAACTAGAGCATTTTGAGCAACATTTACATACCAAAAAATGTAATATTCACCCTGTGAATTAAGCTATAAAAATAGCACAAAAACATAGCTGAAGTTATTATCCATGTGTACATTATTATCAGCCATAATATTTTCTTCACATAGATTGGCAGAACCTATGTGGAAATCAGTCTTTGTCTTACCCTCCAACTTTTAGTAAGTAGAGGAATCAGACCAAGAAACCTGTATCAATGATTCAAAATGTAGCCATGGCCTCATCCAAAAGAAGAATTCTAAATACCTTGTAGCTAACTGCAGTATCATTGGAATAGGTTTATGGTTGTTGGGTGGTTAATCTGAAGGTGACAAGATGGTCTTAATGTTTCCCTCAGCTTGAGTGAACTTTAGATGGGCTTCTTGACTCTAGGCCCAGACCTCTCCTTTCCTAGAGTATTTTATTTAGAAGGTCTGTAATTGTAAATTGTTTCTCTCCCCCAGAAGTTTCACAACCCAGGGATATTTTTCTCAAGGACATGGTTGCTATCCCTTTGAAATGTGAACATCAAACTATTTCCCAATTTCTGTGGGAGAGTAGGAGCTAACTTAGGTGGATATCTTGCTGCAAGTTATAAAACTACTTCCTGTCACGAAGATATGGGAAGGTATGCTTTTCCTCTGGGTAAGACCCATGAAGATACCCTACCCCAGCTTTTCGAAAACTCTCCTGGTCTCCTGTTTAAATGGAGTTGAGTTCATACTGCATTCCATTCTCTCTTTTATTGCAACAGCCTTGAATAAATTCTTCCTTACCTGTTTGGTGCAATTTTTGCTTTGACAGAGAACAAAACTGCTCTTTCTCTATGATTATCCATACATCCATTACATCTATCACACTTTTCATCTTGTTAGAAGATGAGTTTAAGTGCTTAGACAAAATGATTCTCATCTCCTTTTTCCTGCCATCATCGTCAGGAACTATTATGCTTATAGAACAACTAATGAGCATTGATGGAAAAAAAAATCACAAGACAATGTGATTAAATCCACTTTGAAAGCATGATTTCTATTTTCTGTCAAGTCTCTACTATGTGTACAACTTTATTCTATAGCTTTGTTTAAAAACTTACATTATCTATAGTGTAGCACAATGACTGCTTAACTGTCCTTTTAGATTTATGAAATGAAATTCATAAATAATATGACCTATTATACTCAGAAGTTTTAAAAATCAAAAGACTAACATAAAAGAAAATTAAAAGGAAAGTTATTATACAATTAAATGCATTTTGCTTTATAAAAGATCATGACAACTAATACTAAAAGGCATAATGAAATAGATGGTTACACCAATGTTTAATATTACTGTGATTGTAACAGCTATAAATGCAGACTGATACATGCGTGTCGGATTGATGACTCAGTTAGTACAAGTAACGTTGCCGTTGGTGACATTATTTTTTGTAATTAAAGGAAATTCTAGATAGAGATTTGAACAAAGCAAGTATTGCCCTGACTCACATGTTGCTTGCATTTCTGGAAAATTAAGTGTTCCCTAAAGAGTTAGAGAAATATGTTACGTTTTTATATAAAGCAGTAAGTACCCGTCACTAAGTACCCGTCAGTTATGTGGTAATGACAACCAAAATATCCCAAATAGTCCCCACCTCCACATAGGTAGAAACAGGACGATAACATTTACAAGTGTTAGTATTTTAGAAAGTACTGTTTAAATTTTAATTACCAGAATCAGTGGTTTTCAGTTCAACTGTGGTTAATTAGCATTTGAAAGATTTTAATCAAAGGCCCACACTTGAGCCACAGGTCTAGCAAGCCTTCCAATTAGTGTTATCTAAATCTGCACTAGAGAATTTGTTAGTTGACAGAAGGAGCGGTAAAAAGAAATTGTCATTGGTAAAATGAGTATTGTATAAGATATGTGGTTGCTCAAAAATAATGCACAAGCACCCACTGACAGGGTATCAAGATCTGGGGAGCTCAGCAATCTGAGAGCTTTGGAATAGCATCCTAATTCTAGAGCTCCATGAAGACCTGTCTCCTTTAACTTGGCTAGCCGACTTTCTCTTGATCTACCTACAAAGAATCGCACGAGATGATCATATTTTGCCAACCATTATTTGTTGAATTTGTCGTAGTTGAACTTTTCATCAAGATGCTAGTTGGTGTGCCTAAAAGGATAGAAAGCTGATATTTCATCTATTTTATATTAACATGCCTTTAGCTCTTTTTGCACCTTCTTATAACCATGGAAAATTTCAGTCTGAGACTGTCATGGTAACATACTACCTTGTAGTGAGGTTCTGGTAGAGGAGAACTATAACTCCCACTTGCTTCAAATTGTTGACAGCTGCCAAATTGTCCTGGACAATTTGTAACAGCGATTCTCATTTTTGGATATTGATACCTGGGACACACCCAGGAGATTCTGATTGGTCCGGTGTGTGGTTTGAGCACTGGAATTAAAAAAAAAAAAATTCCAAGGGATTTTACTGGGAAATCTAAGTTGCAAACCACTGCCCTATGTCCCTCCTCCCCTCCTCTCCCCGCTCTCCTCCATGACACCTGGTCCAAAGCATTTCCTCTTTGTGCAAGTTTTGGTCTCTACTTTTTGAAAAAAAAAAATTTAATGTTTCACCTATTTATCAGAGAATTGGGAATGCCCAGTAAGAATAGTTTAGTGCCCCTTTTTGCCTTAAGTTTCTCTGTCTTCATCCATCTAGCTGTGCAAACTGGAATGTCTTTTCCATAAAGTGAACACATTTATTCCTGTTCACTTAGACCCACAGCCTCCTACATTTTGTAGCATAGTGTTCCTTAAAGTTTGGTTCCTGGGGCAACAGTATTAGTACCATTTGGGAACATTTTCAGAAATTCGGAATCCTGTGCCCCAGTCGAAATGGGTTATATTACTGTAAAGCCAAAATATGTCCATGGGCTTAGAGAGGAGCTAGCTTAAATTTTTTGCCCCTTCTTAAATTTCTTGGCATGTAATTGATTACTGAGGCATAAGTGGATAAACTCTCTTTTAAAATTATCAAGGTAATATGTGTAAATGATTAACACTGATTAAATGGTTATAATAGAGTGGTGCCGGGGTGACTCAGTTAAGTGCCTGACTTTGGCTCAGGTCATGATCTCATGATTGGTGGGTTAGAGCTGCATCAAGCTCTGTGTCGTCCTCAGAGCCTGGAGACTGCTTCAGCTTCTGTGTTTCCCTCTCCCTCTGCCCTCTCCCAACTCGTGCTCTGTGTCTTTCTCTCTCTCAAAAATAAATAAACATTAAAAAGAGGTCAAAAAATTAAAAAAAAAAAAGATCAATGACTTTCTCTTTCATCTTTCTCCACTTCACCACTGTGCTGTAGAGGAAAACACTTCTAAACTCTTTTTATTTTAGTTCTTTCCTAGTTGCCTATATATTTCAGTACAATTCTTTTTTTTTTTAAATGTTTATTTATTTATTTTGAGAGAGAGAGAGAGAGAGGGAAAGAGGGAGAGAGAATCCCAAGCAGGATCCATGCTATCAGTGCAGAGCCTGATGCAGGGCTCAATCTCACAAACTGTGAGATCATGACCTGAGCTGAAATCAAGAGTCAGATGCTTAACCGACTGAGCCACCCAGGCTCCCCTCTCAGTAAAATTCTTAAGACTCTTTTCTACAATTCATTAATAATTTACAATCTAGTAATTTCCTAATAAAATACATGAAGATTGAGCTATTTACATTTTCACCTCCTCTTTCCCCTCCCATATATGATAGCTGTTATCAGTCTTTTTAACAATTGGCTACATTTGAAATTAAAAATGCTTATTCTATGATTTCTTTTCCACCAACTTTTGCTTGTACGTCTTGTTTTGTGTTTTTGAATTTCTTGTTTTTGTGGTTTGGGAGCCCTTCTGGTCCCTCCACTTCCCTTCCCATTCATTCTTCTTGCCAGTATGGACAATACACAAAGCTGCAACATTTATACTGTATCCCCTAAGAGAATTAACCTTCCAATATATTGTAAATAGGTGTTTTCTAAAAGTTGAGAAATCTATTAACTATATTAATAACATAAATCTACACATATATGGATCTTCACAAACACCAGTTTTGTGCTGATTACACTTCTTTCTCTACATTTTCAACATCCCAATGATTCAGCTGGTATATAAAATAGCATATTTCTAGTATCAAGGTCAAAGGTAGTTTTCTTTCTTAACTACCATCCATTGCTCATAATCATGGCTCATTGTCATTTTAGATTTTAGTTTTCATTTTACATTTAAATAGAGCCAGTCTCATTGTCAGTCTATTTACCACAAATTCCACAAATTCTCTAATTCAAAAAAATCTATTTTGATTTGTTAATTGCTTGTACTTTTAGTTATTTTATTTAAGAAATGCTTGTGGCTGTTATAGTTCCTATATTCATTCATGCTTGACAATGTCTTCCTGACATTAGCTTACTTACTTCTCTATCATCTACCTTTTTATCATCTACTTTTCCCTATTTCATAAATTGTTTTCTTCTGTCTTTTCTTTTTTTTTTTTAATTTTTTTTTCAACGTTTATTTATTTTTGGGACAGAGAGAGACAGAGCATGAACGGGGGAGGGGCAGAGAGAGAGGGAGACACAGAATCGGAAACAGGCTCCAGGCTCTGAGCCATCAGCCCAGAGCCCGACGCGGGGCTCGAACTCACGGACCGCGAGATCGTGACCTGGCTGAAGTCAGAGGCTTAACCGACTGCGCCACCCAGGCGCCCCTCTTCTGTCTTTTTTAAGCCATATGCAGCTCTCTGTCCCTGTCTTCAGCTCCCCTCCCGCCTTTTGTATATTTGAATACTTCCAAGGCCACACCCTGGCTTGAATTCTCTTTAATGTTTATCTGCCTCATTCAGGACTCTGCCTTCCCTTCAGCCACAGATGGCAGGCTATTTATTAATGTCCATACAGTTCCTGTAGTTGAAGGCCTGGCAGGGAAAGCTCTTCTGGCCCTCCTTGCATTTTTTTCTCTCCCGTGGGCAACCCAAGATGTGTTCTATGTTCTCAGGTAGGGAACGACAGCTGCTTAGAGATGGAAGCAGAGACTGCAGTTAAGCTGCCACAAGCCAAGGAATGCTGGGGCCTGCCTGAGGCTGGAAGAGGCAAGGGAAGGTCCTCCCTTAGAAATATGGGAGTGAGGCACGGCCTTATCAACACCTCGATTTTGGATTTCAAAATTTCAGAACGGTTAGACTATAAATATCTGTTGTTTGAAGCCACCCAGTTTGCGGTATTTTTTTCAGGGCAGCCCTAGGAAACTGATATAATGTTGATTTATTTTTTTTTTAAAGAAATTTGGTTACAGAATACAGAATGTTTTTTTGGTACCCTGATATCTTCAGTTACTCACATTTTTGTGTTTCTACCTTTCTCCATTGAATTTTACATAGAGTTAACCACATACTCTTTTTTCTCCCCTTCATCTCTAACTAAAGCATGTCTTCATTATCTTTGTCTCTAAGGAAGCGGTAATCAAATATCAAAGTCCCACAGTTGATAGGGATTTGAAATTTATAAGGAGAATGATAGAAATAAATCTGGGGAGGACATCAAATAGGAATTTGAGTCATTATAATGAAAAGTAAGTGATAAAATATATGACTTGGTGTCCATGTAGCTTTTTATTTATCCTATCTGAACAACTGATACAGGTCTTAAGAAATGGTATGCTTTATTTGGATTCACTTTTCTTTCATGATACAACACTTTATTTATTCATTATTATTTTTTCAGTTTATTTGTTTTGAGAAAGAGAGAGATTGGGAGAGGGGCAGAGAGAGAGAGAGAGAGAGAGAGAGAGAGAGAGTCCCAAGCAGGCTCCATGCTGTCAGCTTAAAGCCTGCCATGAGGCTCTATCTCATGAAATATGAGATCATGACCTGAGCCAAAACCAAGAGTCAGAGGCTTAACAGACTGAGCCATCCAGGAGTCCCCATGATGCAACACTGTAAATAATGCCATATTGTTACAAATTATTTACTTAAAGTTGTAGTCAAATCAATTGTGAAACATGTTGACAGTGATTCTCTAAAGAAAAAAAAAGTATTAAAAATTCTAAATAATTTATACCTCAAATATGTAAGTGGACTGAAATTATTCCTTCAATAATGTCACTTTCAGTGATACTAAGATATGCTTTATGAGTAGGGAAAAAAAGGTTGTTATAGTTAGTAAAACTAAAATTTGAATAGAAGGGATCTTGTACTTTGAACTTGGAACTTGTGTCTCACATAGTAGGGAAAAATACTTCGAAAGCTACCATTATATGTAGTTATAACAAATATAAAAATATAGTTGAATGAGGACACAGGTATTAAACCCTGACCACAGTTAAGTAATTCAAAGAAATAATATCTTTGTTATTGTAAGATTTGAAGTTTGTTTCACTACTGATCATGGTTGATCAGGAAGTTAATTTTTTTTACAGCTTATCCATTATTTAGAGAGACAGAGAGAGGGAGAGAGCACAAGCAGGGAGGAGCAGAGAGAAAGGGAGAGAGAGAGAATCTCAAGGAGGCTCTGCACTGTCAGTGTGAAGCCCCACGGAGGGCTTGAATCCACAAATCCTGAGATCATGACCTGAGTGGAAATCAAGAATTGGAAGCTTAACCAACTGAGCCACACAAGCGCTCCAGGAAATTAAGTTTTTGTTTTAATTAATTAATTTATTTTGAGAGAGAGATAGAGAGAGAGCAAGCACACATGCAAGTGGCAGAGAGAGAGGGAGAGGGAGAGAATCCCAGGCAGGCTCTGTGCTGACAGCACACAGCCTGACTTGAGGCATGAACCCACGAACTATGAGATCATGATCTGAGCTGAAAGTCGTACACTTAACCAACTGAGCCACCCTAGTGCCCCAGGAAATTAACTTTTAATTAACCCCTCTACTATACTTTTTTCTAGTCCCAAAGAAAGCATTGGATGTTGAAGTCCTAAACTTTAAGGGTCAGTTTTCAGAATTTCACTAAACAAATCACAATAAATTATAGTTCCTAGCCACATTAGGCATAAAAAACAAATGTTCTGATGGCAATTAAACACTTATAGAAATAATTATAACATTCTCCACTATGTTATAATGAAAATTATAAGGTAATAAGGAAAAAGAAAACATTTTTGTTTTATTTATAACACTTCTTGGAAGAACCAAAGGCATTCTAAGAATTCTTACCATTTTCTCTTTGAAAAATGATGCATAATATAAAAGGCTAAGCACCATACCCCAGGGTTTTAGTAACTTCTACTAGAAAATAGTAATTAGAAACAGTTTCAGCTTCTCATTATATTTTTTAAATAAATATAGTATTTTAAATAAATCAAAGTAATGTTAATTACTTTGAACTTTGTAGAACTTTCAGGGAGTATAGTTGTATATAAGCAATTTCATCACGTTGTTACTGTTAAGAAATGTTGTACATTGATTTATTTCCACCATAATTATTAGCTTTGGGAAAAATAGAATATAAAGTGTTATAAAAATCCGTATTTATTATAACAGAATTCAAAAGAAAATGTGGCCATAGAGAAGTTTCTCAGCCTCTATTATGACTTATCAAGATATTAGTGTATTCAGTTTTCTTTGTAACTCCTACAAAACATCTTTCAAAATTTGTTTTAAAAGTCAGTAATGTTTGATTTACTCATAATTTCTCTCATTGTTTTTACGCATTATATGTATTACTGTCCCCAAATCTTGAAAAGAGTGGTATTTTGAGGAAATGTATTTTATTTCTAAGATATATGTATATAATTCACTTTTTCTTTTCCATATATCCAAGTTTTGATTGATGTATTTCTTTAGTTCACATATAATAAGGAAACTATATTATATTTTCAAATAGCTGTAGAAAATTAACAAAATTGAAGAAAAATAACATAAAGAACAAAACACAATTCTCATTTTCTTTGAAAACATTTTTTTGGTAATAGAATATATTTAAATAAATGTCAAAAGTGAATAAAATTGTAAAAACTGATATAATTTCTTCCATAAATGTTTGCTAGAATTCATCCAGTGAAACCATCTGGTATTGGTGCTTTCTGTTTTAGAAGTTTATTAATTATTAATTTGATTTCTTTAATAGTTTAGGCCAACTTAGGTTGTCTATTTCTCCTTGTGTGAGTTTTATAGATTGTGTCTTTCAAGGAATTGGTCCATTTCATCCAAGTGGACACAGAGTTGTTAATAGTATTTCATTATTATTCTTCAATGTCCATGTGATCGGTTGTGATGGTCCTTCTTGGGTTTCTGATATTAGTAATTGTGCCATCTGTCTTTTTTTCTTTGTCTGGCTAGAGGTTTATCAATTTTATTGATCTTTTCAAATAATCAGATTTTGGTTTAATTTATCTATTAACTTCCTGTTTCCAATGTCATTGATTTCTGCTCTAATTTTTATTATTTCTTCTGCTTATTTTTGGACTTACTTTGTTCTTCTCTTTCACGTTTTCTAAGGTGGAAACTCAGATTATTGATTTTCAGATATTTCTTCTTTTCTAATATATGGATTCAGTGCTATAAATTGCCCTGATTTTGCTGCATCCTACAACTTTCAATAAGTTGTATATTCATTTAGTACAAAAATATTTCTAGGACACACATTAGCTGATATCACTGAGTCTATCTGTATATATATTCTCTGCAAAGATAAATGCATTTTCTTTTTGCATTTACCTGATAATATTGGCTTGTATTCTCTTATCTCTTCATTATCTCACTGAAAATTTGGTAACGATTTTCAGTCTACATGTTCTCCTAACTTGTGTTCATGAAGAAAGACAAAATAGAAAGTGACACAGCCAAGATATAACAAGAGAAAATAAGGAGTTAGAGAAAGGAAAAATTGTTAAAGGGAAATTATAAAATAAATTTTCTAGTGTAGTAAATGAAAATTCTGTTTATAACTTCTTGCTTTCTTTTTTTTTTAAATCTACACCTTTATTTATTTACTTTTCAGTTAGTTTAAATCCTTGAGGGGTACAGCATCACACGGATTCTGTGGCCAATGGCTTTAGCAGGAAGGTTGCTTTGGAATTTGGCACGAACCATGCCACTGTTTCCATGAGCACGAGTTACTTTTCCCCAGATTACTCTGGTTTTATTTGGTTTGCCACCAAGAGTCACTGTGTTGTTCTTTGCTTTGTACACATAAGCACATCTCTTGCCTAGATAGAATTCAGTTTCATCTCGAGCATAAACACCTTCAATTTTAAGAAGAGCTGTGTGCTCCCTCTGGTTCCGGAGACCCCGCTTATAGCCAGCAAAAATGGCTTTGGACCACAGCCTTCCAGACATATTTGTCGTTTCAGGAGTCCTGTTCCCAGCAGGCCTCCACAGGTTCCAAGATGGCAGAAAGAGAGCATAACTTCTTGCTTTCTAAGAAGAATGGATGCTATGAATGACAGAGACTTTCAACAGCAGCATGATGGGTGTGGGGATATAAGAAATAGGTAGGAGTTAGAGAACAACTCTTTGCAACAAATGGGAGAGAACTTTTAATAATAAAGGACTCTCAAAAAAAATCAAGAATGAAGAAAACAGGAAAAAGCAAGGCTATACCCTATATGAGTAAAAGTGAAGTAAGCTAGAGATAGACTTCTTTTTGGTAGCAAGGTTACAGAGAGAAATTCGGAGGACAAGGATTTCTACAAAGGATTTCAAGAACCTGGCTATGGACTTTTGATAGATTTTATTTACAATACAAAATTATCACTAAATTGCACACTGCTTACTAGTATGTTTGTACAATGGGATCTAAGTAAGGGAACATGACAAGGCTGCTGACATCTGAGTTACTCATTTGCACTATAAAACAATTTAAAAGGAGTAGTTCCATATTTTGGCCAATGGTACATTCATTACGAGAAGTGTGTAGATGGAATTCTGCTTTCTGCAATAATGGATTAAGTGATCTGCACAAAATGTGTACATTTAATTAATTCACATTCAGATTAGTTTATTGTTTGTTTTATGATACCCTTTGATATTTCTTCATTTTAAGTGTGTTACTCAAGTAAAATAAAAAAAACATACAACAATAAATATATGACTGCTGAGAAGTTTCTCTATTTGTATGGATTACAAGAGACATTTATGTGGGTTTTGACTTTGCTTAGAGGATCTTCAGTGCAGCTGAAAAGTAACCAAATAATTTTTTTTTGAAACTAGATATTTTTACGTAAGAAATACGGCCATAACTAGACCATGCTCCTCATTTTCTACTCTATTTATCTATTGACTGGAGCTTTCTCTCTCACTCTCCCTCTGCCCCTCTTCCCTGCTGGTGCTCTTTCTCTCTCTAAAAAAAAGAAAATAGTTAGTTACTTTCATAGTCTATGGCCATACCACCCTGAATGCATCTGATCTTGTTGATCTCAGAAGCTAAGCAGGGTTGGGTCTGGTTAGTACTTGGATGGGAAGAGTTACTTGGCATTTGTTAGAGTATACAATTAGGTAGATATCACAACCTTCTTTTTTCAGAATGACAGAGTGCATTATCTATAAGTTTCCTTATGGCTCTAATCATCTTCTATTTCATAACCCTTAATTCCCTAGCAAATTCTCACAAAATCCCCATTCTAATTAGTAGGCCCCAATACTTGCATTCTTGAAAATCCTACCAAGTTTGCTCTTAAATATTTATTGGAATGATCTGTTCCAGGTCTGTATGCACTAAGGAAGCCTAGATATTTTCTGAGATGCAAACATAAACACTTCCTTAGCTAATAGGGAAAATATTTTATGTGATTTGAAAATAAAACATGAAATGTACCAGCATGATTAAAGCAGTTTTCTTTATGTATCTGAAGAACATAAGATTAGGCAAAATGTATTTCTGCTTCATAATAATGTTAGTGGTATTTCATACTTCATTATCTGATCAAGATATCTCTTCAATGCTTGAAACTATTAATCCTTTTTTGAGAGTAATGTAAGCAGAAGGTGAAGTTTTATTAACTTTAGGAAAAACAATCAAAGAGTCAAACATGTATTGAAGAAAAATTCATTTTGCTTTTATTTGTGACATTTTAAAATGTTAAATGTTGGCTTGGCTAGTTATAAAGGGTGAACCAGAAAAACTGTCATCTAGCGTTAGGAAATCTAGAAATGGCTATATAAATACAACACTATTCCAAAAACAAACAAAAAACGAAAAAACCAAAAAACAAAACCCCCAAATTTTGGGTTTTGGTGTGACAGTTTTAGAAGAAAGATATACTCACTAATTTTTTATTGATATAAACAGAGAAAAACAAAATGCAGTAAAGGTCCCACTAAGAGGAATTTGATTTTTGAAAGACTGACACACAGCAGAATAATGATTAGAATGATTACAGGATGCTGATAAAGTAATTTCAAAGTAATTCCTTCATGTTTGGTTTACTTTAAAATACTATATTGGGTAAATAAGTTGAGAGAAATATAATCAACAGTTCTCAGTGATATGAAATTATGACATTAATTCATTGTATCAGCCTGCTGTAGTTTGCAAGTTTATAAGATGCTATATTGTTGCTATATGTATAACAAATTTATAAGATGTATATTGCTGTTATATGTATAACAAATTTAAGAGATATTTTCAAACTAACCTATTCTGAGTATTATTTTGAAACTGACTAAAGCAGTTAGAATTTAATGTCATTTGTTTGAATAGACATTCTTTAGTCTTCATAGAGTGAAGAATTCAAGCAGTATGGTATTTGGGAAGTTGAAAGATTGCAGGGTCCCAAAGCTTTTGAAAGCGGTCACAATTCCTGAGGTGTTTGCAGCTATAATTTGATTGAGCCTAAGTACTAGAGACAGAGGAAGTGAGTGTGGAGGAAAACAAACATTTGTTGAACACTGTTCTATGCATATCAGAGCTCATGGTTGTTGACTATGTTAGCCATGAAGCATTTACACAGTACAATTTGTTCAGCAGTATACTAACACACATGGTTTTCAGATAGTTTTGTAGTCTTCCAGTCAGGATCTAAGTGACTATGATATAGTACAAGGTGGTGAAATTCTATCCGAGGGAGCAGTGATGGGAGAGGAGAGGAAGGAAATCCCAAAGATAACTGCAGTAATTCCCTCCAAACCCCTGAGAACTAAGCACTTACTGAATGAGGCCAGCATTTATGTTGGTTAGCATTTCCCAGCATGAGTTCTAATAAACTATGTTTATTATCCCAGAGTAGTCTTTAATGGTCAAATAAATTAGAAAAACAATGAAGTAAACAAAGGCAAATAGGTTTCAGTACTGTAGGGCTTCATAGATAATTTAATAAACTAATAGGTAATAATCTCAAAAGGGGATTTATATTTTATTCCAAACTAATCAATGAAAACCTTTGTCCTATAGTATCTCTCTTAGCCAATATTTTACGTACCATACTTTGGGACATGCTCTCCTCCACCTATTAATAATAAATGCACCATATGATGTTCTGATTCCCATTATTTGGCAAAGCAAGAGTTCTTGGTATAAAGGCAAAGCTAAGGTTGCATAAAATTTTAGTTTTGGAGGTATTTCTGTAAGAGAAAATGAAGTTGTTTATAATATTACTTTATTTCTCTCATTTGGACCTTTACAGACAAGAATTTGTAGAGTTTTAATTTCGTGTGAGATTCAAACTCTTGATTCTAATTAATTTGTGGTAATAATATTACTCATTTCTATTTGAACTGATTAAATGAAAACCTCTTGACTAAGATTATAAACCATAATAGATTCAAGTACTAGGTATAAATCTGTTTATTCCGATTTGTTTCTAAGAAATTAGCTGCTACTAAGAGAAGAAAAAGTGTTTTCTTTTTTTAAAACATAAGTATAGATAAAATTATTTGAAATGTGATATGGAAAGGCAAACAACCTAGAACAGATTAAAACAATTTTGAAAAAAGATAATAAAATGTGAGAAATCACTCTATCTCATTATCACTGGATACTACTCAGCAAAAAAGAAACAAAGTATTGATCCTTGTTAACACTTCAGATGGATTTCAAGAGAATTATGCTGAGTGATAAAGGCCAATCTCAAAAGATAACGTTATCTGTTATTTCACTGATACAGTAATCTTGAAATGTCAATTATAGAAATGGAGAGCAGATTAGTGGTTGGCAAGGGTCAGGATAAGGGGAAGAAGAAGGTGGCTGTGGCATTAAAAGCATAGCTGAATGAATTCTTATGGTGGAACTATTCTGTCTTGACTGACGGTGGTAATAACACAAATCTACACATGTGACAAAATTAGATAGAATTAATATACACATAAACACAAATTATAGCACATAAAACTACTGAAATCTGAGTAAGTTCAATGGATTGCATCAATGTTAATTGCCTGGTTGTGATATAGTAACTGCAGTTGTGCAAGATGTTACCATGAGGTTGGGGGTGGAAATGGGGGGCAGGAACTGAGTAAATAGCAGTGGGTATCCTCTGAGTTATTTCTTACAATTAAATATTAAGTCTACAAATATATTAAAATAAAAAGTTAAAAGAAGTAATAAAGGTATGGTTAACAGAATACATTTGTGAAAGATGAGGTCAAGTATGGGTTTATTTTTTGTCTTTATTATTTTAGTTAAAGGGTCCTTTAAGAGAAGATTATGTTAGGAAAATATTTTGTATAAGACAAATTCTGTTACTGAATGGGAATCTTCATCTGTTTCTAGAATAGGCTATGATACAGCCTTATCCATTATTAGAATTGGACTATAGCTGGACATGACTTTTTTTGTGTGTGTGTTTGTTTTTGTTTTTTAGTCTGCTCGAGTCTCTCTGATAAATCTGGCCAAACCCAGGTGTTTTATTTATCCATTCATTTTCTGCTTCTTAAAGCAGGTAACCTCCACAGGTAGTTTACTATATTTGATTGCTATCATACTAGATTTCATTTTTTCATATTGTTTAAGTTCTGGGAGTGCCTCGCTTTCCTCCACATGCTTTGACAGCAATGGGTTTCGTGACAGTTATATGTATTGATGGTCTCGTTTCATTTATATTCTATTCATGCGATGTATATTTCTACCACTGTGGACCAAGCCTGAGTTAGAATAAGTTTTGTGTGATTACTTTTATTCTTTATCACAATTTAAATTGGTTTAAAAGAATGCCCATATTATTTATTTGAAATCTGTACATCTTCAAATACCCCTTAAAATAGAAACTTACTTAATTTTAATTGACAAAATTAAAATACTTATTTTCCTTCCAATTACAAAATTATGTTATGAAAATATAAGTAAATAAAAATCACTCTTAATCCCCTCATTCAGAAATAAATAAGATTTCAAAAGTTATCTTAATAAGTTTAATAATATAATTTTATTATATTTTATAATATATATGCATATATATATTTTCTCTTTCTCTAGAGAGAAAAATTATATTATGCAAATATTAGCCTACTTTAAAAGTTTCATATTATTAAATATTTTTCTCATGTTGATAGACTACTATAAAATTATTTTCAAAGGTACAATTAATATGTAAATAGCAACATGTATATAACCAAAATAATTAGAATTTACATGGTATCCAAAATTTCACCACTTTAAGGAGTGCTCTAAGGAACACCCATTGCTCATACATTTTATTTATGGTACAGAATTTATTAAATAATAATTTGGAAAATTATTTTGAATCTTGGTGTGTTTTCTTATGCTTTGCAAATACTTTAATATTAAGAAAACATTTCAAAATTGTTTTTCATACAAAACAATTGACAACTCTGATTAGAAATTCATTAAAGTCACTTTCCTGCTAAATACATTGTCTAGGCTATGGCTAAGTCATAAGACATAAAATGAAAAAAGGCACTCCTTTTTATCTCACTGAGTTCTATACTTTCAGAGGGCTAACCTTTGTTTTTATGCTTTAATTTCCCAACAAGTTTATTGCAGCATTCTGGTTCATTATTTAAAGTAGCCTTGTCACTATGTATTGAGTTCCTTTTCTTTAAAGACTGTCTACTCTACACATACAGACTTCCAGGGGCTATTATATTCTTTTAGCCACTAGTTTGGAACCCAAAACTGATCCTTAAAAATACTTTTGAAAGACTACAAATGCAAAACTCTGAATATGAATGTTTGACCAGCAAAAGTCTTTTTGATTTCCCATATTTTTCCAACCTTCAGAACATTTCAGATACACAAAGACTGCATAGAAAATAAAATTTCACATTGCAAGATAACAATTTTAGTATTTAGAAAGATAAATTATTGCACAAAATGTTAATGACACACTTTCATTGGTAAAATGTGGCAAGAGAGTAGCCGCACATATAATGTGGAAAGATTTCTTTCAAGATCGCAGAAAGGGAAATAATTTCACTCACATTAGTTCCCTTCTTTCTGTTTTTACTATAATCATTCTTTTTTCCAGGGCTTGTTTCTTCACAAGATAGCGTAATGGTCACCTGTTTTCCTTCCATTCCTATTTATTCCTTCCGGCACAGGACTGCAAGGTTAGCCTTTCTAAAATAGAACTCTAATAATCTCACCCACGTGCTAAAAACGAACAAAACAGAAATAACTGCCAATGACTCCTCATTGCCTACGGTTCAAACTTGTCAGGTTGCATTTTAAGGCACTGAGTGATCTGACTTCCCCCCAGCTTCTCCAGATTCATCTTTTGTTATTCTTCACGGATGCTGTGCTATAGTCCATCTGGACACCTGTGTTTCCTTACACACTATACATGTTCTTGCCTCTCTCTATACCTTTCCTTACACTTTTGTTTTACTTTTTCATGATATCTTGACTTCCACCATTCTTTAAATATTTTTATTTTTATGTATTTAAAAAAATGTTATTTTAGTTATTTATTTTGAGAGAGACAGACAGACAGACTGTGAGTGGGGGAGGGGTAGAGAGAGAATCTCAAGCAGGCTCCAGTGTGGGGCTTGATTCCACAAACCCGTGAGATCATGACCTGAGTCAAAACCAAGAGTCAGATGCTGAACTGAGTCACCCAGGTGCCCCACCATTCTTTAAAATGTCACCTCACCAGACTTTCCATGTGCCAAAACATTAGTTATGATCTCATTGCTTTCTTGAATCATCATTGTAGTTTATTTAGCCTATTCTGCTTTTAACAAATGGAAATAACAATAAATATTTTGTCTATTAAATATTACATGTATATTAATATATACATGTAATATTGCATGTATATTAATATATGCATGTAATATCACATGTATATATTAATATATACATGTGATATTACATGTATACATTAATATATACATGTAATATATGTAATATACTTAATACATATGTTTTTTTGTTTCTGGCTCCTGACACAAAGCTCCTGAGATCTTTGTTAATTTCCTGAGTGATAAGAGTGTTTAACAATGAGCTCCTCAATCCCTTGGAATTTCCTGGATGATAGAAATGTGTTTTGTTCTAATGAGGTTACTCTTGGTGTGCCTCTGGATGGGAGGCTGCTGGTCATCAGAAGACTAAGCCATGATTAGAAGCTTGGAAGTTTCAGTCCCAACCTCCATTATCTGGAGAGGGGAGAGGGGCTGGAAATAGACTTAATTGATTATGCCTAAGTGATAAAGCTTCCATAAAAATCCCCATAGTATGGGTTGGGGAGCTTCTGGATTAGTGAACATTAGGAAAGTGAGACTAAAGAGATTTAGGGAAACTCCATATCTTGCCTTATGCATTTCTTTCATCTTGCGATTGGTATCTGAAGTGGGGCGAGGGGGTGGTCTTGTGAAACTGAGGCCTTAACGTGAGGGCTCTGATGTGTAGTTCAGGTAGATCATGTCAAAACTGAACTGAATTGTAGGATACCCAGCAGGTACTGCACAATTGCTTGATGTGTGGAAAACCCACACATCTGGTTTCAAAAGTGTTGTGTGAATAAAGGAGAAACAGAGTTTTTCCAGCACGCAAAAGGCAGCAATAACAAACACCCAAATGATACAATTATACAAATTATAAAATTTATTTTCTTGCTACCTCTAACCACTGTACTGTCAGCACTTTGAACCCAAAATCTGTGTTTTACTTTGTGTTGATCCCTGCTTGTACACCACCCTAACTCCCATATAATTACCATATTATTTTGCACAAAATGTATGTATAGTAAAAGTTTGCTGAATTAAACAGAATTGCCAAAAACATTTAAAATTGATCTATTCCCATTTGCTTTGAAATTAAAGCTACTGTTTTCTTATTTTATTAGTTTACTGAGTTCAAGATATATTGTGACTTTCAAAATTTGGTAGGTAGTATGTCCCTGAACACAGCAATGTGGCCTTGGGTTCACCTTGGCATTTGTAGTTGGCAAACCCTGAAGATGCCACACTGCACTTTTCTACCTGCTGTTTCAGCTGAGGGTTTGATGTTGGATTTTTCAACTGAGCCAAACAAGTAGGGGAAATAATTATCAACCTTCTGATACTGTAGAGATTTAGACCACATGGAAACTTGCCTTAAAAATTCAGACAGGTTTCATTCATATCAATGTGAGCTATCTTGAATGTCTGCTTTGCAGACATTACATTAACAACAACAACAACAACAAAAAGTCACTGAAACATTTTTCTACATTTTAAAAATAACCTGGAAGGTGGTATCAGGAATGTGATGGTCAAAATATTGATCCTGGACTAGAAGCAGCAGGAAATAATAATTGTAGCTTATGTTTAATTTCCTTCAATGATCCTAAAATCTGGAGCTGAAATTCTTAAAAAGAATATTGAGGTGACTACAAAGATTGATATGTCATACCTCCAAATGGCTATTTTGCCCTAAAAGTAGTAAAACATTTAAACGTAAGTGAAGTGATTACTTTCTTCAGAATTTTTAATTTTTACTTTTTAAAACATTTAGACTTTCTGTAGTATTTAAAGAGTCTAGAGAGGGGCGCCTGGGTGGCTCAGTCGGCTGAGCGTCCGACTTCGGCTCAGGTCAGGATCTCGTAGTTTGTGAGTTCGAGCCCTGCGTCAGGCTCTGTGCTGACAGCTCAGAGCCTGGAGCCTGTTTCTGATTCTGTGTCTCCCTCTCTCTGCCCCTTCCTCCCTCATGCTCTGTCTTTCTCTGCCTCTCAAAAATGAATAAACGTTAAAAAATTTTTTTTAAAAAATAAAAAGAGTCTGGAGATGTGACACTTAATAGTTTGGTGATGATGATACCTTTAAATATATATATAAAGAAAAGAAAAAGAAAGATAGGCAGCAGCCTGTAGCATGGAAATGTCCTAATAAAGTCAGACAATGAGCACTATGAGAACCAGAAATAACATACCCTCAGCCATTCAACAGAGCCCATTAAAAAGTGCTTACAGAGTTCATAATGAAGGACACACTTTGGCTAAATGGAAGTTTTATAATTTTCTGAACTACTATCTTCCTAATCATTGCAATGGCCTACTTGAATATGAGAGAAGTGATTTTTTGCTAATCACAAACATTCACTGGGAAAACACCTGCTATCCTTCAATTGTCTTTGATTTTAATGGTACCATAATGCAGTACCATCATGTCAAACAATGATGTCTTTTCTCTTAAACAGTTACACAGATGTTGGAATAAATGATCAACATTGACTTATACTGTCTAATGTCCAAGAGTAATGGAAGCAAAGACTGTCAATATTTCCTAATGTTGAATTACAAAGTAAGCTGTTTAAAACTTCAAGATTTCTCTGATCAGCACAGAAGGCAAACATTCAACTTATGACTTTCGTGTTTTGAGTCAGAATTCTGGAAGAATCCAATATATGAAATTGATCTGGATTTTCTCTTTCTTTATCTTTTCCCATATAGTCTTCATTTATGTGTAATTATCTTCCTCCTTTAATGTATTCATAAGAAATTACCTTGACTACTATTTCAATCTTCAGTACATTCTACTGAAGGAGTCTTCTAGTTCAGAAACAGAGAGCATGGTTGCTAATTACTTAAATAAGATTATATTATCTAAATAGGCACTCAGTCAATGCTCTTTGCTATTGATAATGATTACTCAGAGATCCTGTCAGCATACTGACTGAGCTATGTAAGCAAGAATGGATTATATATTTCTGTCAGATATTAAATTCATTCATTCATTTTCTCATTATTATACATTTATTTACTGACTATTGGATGGCAGGCATTGTGCCAGATTCTAGGGAAATGAGAGAATAATAATGAACCCTTATTTCCTGGGACTTTACCCCCTCAAAGAAGGTGGTGAGTATGTTAAAGAAGTCTGTATGAGTGAGAATGAACCCAAAGGAGAGAGCTTGTTTTGTGAGCATTTAGGAGAAACAAATAAATAGAGCCCGCTTTTTTTTTAATGCTGTTTTCTTTTCATGTTTTAAAATTTCATGTTTATTTCACAACTATCCAATTTGAAAAACAACCTGCATTAGCTTTATGGTAGCATTTATGAAGAGTTGAAAGGACACAGGAAGCTAGTGCTTCACATGTGGGGATATGTAGAGTGGAATAAATACATTTTGTGAACTGTATCTCAGTATTGTTAAGTCGAGAATATTGAGAAGGCTGAGAGAGGAAGCTACTAACACTTGAAAGGCTCAAAATATTTAAGACACAGTGCCTGTTAACTCACCATGGGAAGATTTTTTTTGCAGCCATCAGATAACTAGATGCTCCCTCACCTCCAAATCACTATTCTTCCAATAATAGAGCATCTAGAGACCAAATTGGCCATGATATGAATTAGTACAATAAATATGAAAAGAGAGCACAAAGGTGACTAGTCATAAGGTATATTTTATCCAGGCAACGAATAAATCTTATATATCGCTTCTGCCTCAGAATAGAAAAATTTCCTTTAATTCCAGAATGATTATGAGGTTCAGATTTAGAGCTTTTTTGTACACAGTTAAAAACTGACATTTTCTACAATCTCTGACTCCATATCTTTATCCACCAGGGGATAAAGTCAAAGAAGTTGACAGGTATGTTAATAAAGAAGTCTTCCTGGAAAAGAGTGAAGCCAAATAAACGAGTTAGAAACAAATAAATACTGCCATTCTGATAAATCTTCTTACATTGATGTGTGTGTGTGTGTGTGTGTGTGTGTGTGTGTGTGTATACACATTTTTTTCAGACTGGTTGAGTACAACTGATTATATTTATGATAAATTCCATCCATTTCTAGAATTGATTAAGCTGCAGAATCATTTATTATTATGATTAGGCTAAAGAGTGGTGATAACTGGGGCTGCCATAGTCACTCTGATGAAAGCTTTTTCTTTACCTCTTTTCTCTCTGCACTTTAGGGAGGATCATTTCCACAATGGCTCATTACATTTGGTAGCTATTCTTGATTTCACTGTTCAATTTATCAAAGATCTAGAAATGCCTTATATTCTGTGCATAGGTTTTATGACAGTCATGTGTGTTATGTTGACATTGTTCTCATCTTATTTATATTTATTCTATGCATGTGGTCTGCACATGCATATCTGCCACAGTGGACCCTGCTGGAGTTAGAGTACATTTTGTGTTTTCCTGCTATTCTTTGGCACAATTTAAAACTTATATGCCAATTAAAAAAATAGCCATTAGAATAAGTGTTATTTGAGTGACACAACTTCCAAATTGCTTTAAAGTGGACATTAGGCCAATTCTTGTTTCTGCCTCTATGCAATGTCTAAACTTGAACAAATCCCCACAGTTCTCTAGATTTTGGTATTTTTACCTACAAAATAGAAGAGCCTAGATGTCTCAAAGCTAACTTTCAGTAGCAAAAATATATTCTAAATTCTATGACAAATCACATCCTGATGCTATGGGGCAAATAGTAAGATACTGGGCAGAAGCATCAGTAGATTACCTAGAGAAATAACAGCTGGACAACTCTAAACTTCATTAAAGGCATGGGGAATGGGGACGACACAAAGATCAGTCTGAATATAGATATAAAGAAGGTAAAAATAAAAGACTTTTTGTCAGTGTTTTGAGTCTTTAGGATAGTTTCGTGGGTAGAGATTTCTATCACTACAGCCCCAATAGTGATGGAAATATAAGAAAGGTTGAACCTAGTCCCCATATGTCAAGAATTCTCTTAGCTTTCACCTTTCTTCTGCATATTCAGTACTCATTTCAGAACAACCACATACTGTTCGAAGCCTTAGTGTTAGAAAATTCAGTAAGTTCTTAACCTTGAGAAGCTCATGTGTATATTTATTGAAAATTCAAAATGTGGTCATTATTGTTATCTCTTGATATCACATTAGAAAATAAATCTAAATATTTTATCTAAATTACAAAAATGAATTAATATACTATTAAGTATTGACAATAGGTATTGAATTGATAGCTATTTGTTTTAAAAACTGAATCAGAACAAATAGCTCAGTAGAGACTCCTACTGTTGGAAGCAAAATCTTCAAATCTTTCTTTTTTCCAGTTTTTATTTTTTTATTCTTTTTAAGAGAGGGACAGAGACAAAGAGAGCATGAGCAAGGGAGGTGCAGAGAGAGAGGGAAACACAGAATCCAAAGCAGGCTCCAGGCTCTGAGCTGTCAGCACAGAGTCTGACATGGGGCCTGAACTCAGGCACCACAAGATCGTGGCCTGAGCCAAAGTCAGAGGCTTAACCTACTGAGATACCCAGGCGCTCCCCAAATCTTTTTAAATGAAAATAAATCCAGTCATAATCACAGATAAGTGTGAAGTCAAATGAGAGGGGAAAAAATTATTTACTTAGCTTTTGTTCAAATTACCTCTTTGGCTTCATTATAGTAAATTGTATACAGAACATTTGTAGATTTGACTTAGTGTGGCTTAAAACAGACTTCCACATAAATTAAAAACTGTACAATTCCACTAAACTTTTATTGGCCTACTTTATCCTAATTGGAGTGAATTAGTGAACTATATAAAATTCCTAGTACTAATTCTGCCCTCTAGATAGTGTCAATTGCTAAGATTGAATGAGATCACCAGTGTTTGATGTTTATCTTGTGCAAAAAGGAACAGATGACATGATGCATGAATAGGCACTGGTTTCTTGAAAGACAATGTCGTGTTTACTTCTTTATTAATGTCATTATGGGATGTAAAGTACAATTGAGGGGGACAGAAGAAAAATAATATATTAGTATTTTGGCTTTATGTTTTTAAGAGAATGCTTACCAGAATGTTATTTCTAGAATCAAAAATACTTCAATTGGTCACTTTATATTTAGAAAAATCTTTACCAATGGTTTTTGCCACTCATGCTTTGACTTAAGCTCAGTTAAAACCTATTTGTTTCATTTCTAGGGGGCATGAAGAACAAAATAAATATATCCAACTATATGGAGGAGGGCCTCCCTATAAAACAGCCCTTGTAGGGAGGGTTACCAATGACTCCCAGGTTGTTAAATCTCATGGTCGATTCTTAGTCCCATGTAACTTGAACTTTCAGCTGCATGTAACAGAGTTAATATGTATTTTGCACTTGACTTTCAGGGTTGCACATTTGTTTCTTTCTTCTCTTGCTCACTGGTCAAATTTGCTGATGCTTCTTGTTTCCCTAATCTCAAAATTTTGGATTACTTCAGAGCTTAGTCCTTAAAACTCTTCTCTAATTTTTATCCACTACTTTTGTAAATCCATGGCTTTAAATACAAGGTATATACTGTTGACTGCCACGACTCCCAAATTTACAGCCTTAGCCAAGACTTATCCCCCAGACTCCAGAATTATATGTCAAACTGTGTATTAGACAGCTGGACTTAAATGTTCAGTAGGCACCTCCAACCCTATATGTAAAAAGGCCAAGGTTCTAGAATGACACACTCCCCAAACCTGCTGTAAACCAGGCTTCCTTATAGTAGTAAATGACGGCTCTATCTTCAATTTGCTTGTGATAAAGATCCTGCAGTTTTTACTCCTTTCTTTGATATGCCACATCTGACGTATTATCATATCTTGTCAACTCTGCCTTCAAAATCCATCCCAAGTTTACTACTTCTTAACATTTCCATTGTTATCTTTGTCCGAATAATGATCATATCTCACCTTGATGATGGCAATATCCTATTAACTAACCTGTCACTCAGATTTTATGCCTGTCTTCCTAGAGTATATTTTCAACTCAGAAGTCAGAGTGAGACTTTAACAATGTCAATTCATGTTGCTCCTTTCTTCAAAACCATCCAAAGTCATCCAATCTGTCAGATAAGAAACACAGTTCTTATAAAGACTAGTAATGCCTACTTACCTCTTTGATCTGATCTTTTACAAGTTTGCCCCTTTCTTACTTCACTCCATGTATATAGGTCTTCCTGCTGCTTCTTGAATAAGCCAGGTATGCTTCCACCCTTGCATTTCTTATTTCAATTTATATTTGCTATTCCATCTGCCTTAAATGCTCTTCTTTCCAATAGGCAATAATTTGCTTCAAAATACTTTCTTCAGTTCATTTTCCAATATCGTCCCTTCAGTGAGTCCTTCCCTGGCCATTGTGTCTGAAGTTGCAACCTCTTCCAGGGCCACCACAGTTTCTAGATTGATTTTCTGCTTTGTGTCTTTAAAACTAATTGCTTTTGAATATGTGAAAATATTTTATTGATCTTGTTTATTGTCGGTTTCCACTTCTAGAATATAAGTCCAATGAGAGTAGAGTTTTAATGTTTTTAAAAAAATGTTTTATTTATTCTTGAGAGAGAGAGAGAGAGACAGAGAGACAGAGAGAGACAGAGAGAGACAGAGAATGAGCGGGGGAAGAGCAGAGCAAGAGAGGGACATAGAATCCGAATCAGGCTCCAGGCTCCGAGCTATCAAAACAGAGCCCAACTCACAACTTGGGCTTGAATTCATAAGCCATGAGATCACAACCTGAGCTGAAGTCGGATGCTCAACCGACTGAGCCACCCAGGCATCCCAAGAATAGAGTTTTTATTCTTTTTTTTAAACCCCCCATAACTTTATCTCCAGGGCCTGGAAAAGAACCTGGTATCTTGTATTCTCAATAGATGTTTAATGAATGAATGAATGTAAAATAGATGGTGCTGCTTTTTACGCTATAAATGAGGCATACTAATACAGTATTTATTTATAGTTTTTTGAGTTTTTTTGGTTAGTCTCCTCTCGGATGGCAGAGTAGTGAGTACAGAAAATACGTCTTCTCAGCTAGAACAGTGCCTCTTATTATAAAGTGGTCTTCACTTCAAAGAATCAGGGACAGAGACTCCATTAAATTTCTGATGTACTTTTAAGAAAAAATACAAACATGCACAACCACTGGGATATAGTTTTCAGAGAATGTATATATATTCTGAAACCCCTTCAGTGTTCATCATGGTATACAGAGTAAAAACATATGATTCCTATTTTAGTGAATATCTTTTGCTACATTCTAAGGGTTTGGCATCACATTTGAAAACCTGAAAATAAAATCTTTATAATAGCTTATAACTGAATACAGCATAAAAAAATAAATATTAATGCATTTGTGAGACATGGAAATCCTTTTTTTCAATAACATAGAGATAAGAGAATCATTTTTGCCTTATGTGAATGCAAAAACCAATGGATTAGTCTTTTTTTTATTACGGTGGCTCAATAAAACTTTCTTCTAATAAATTAGAATTTATCTCTGTCCTTCCTTTTGCCTAATAAATATAACTGAATTTACAAAATGTTATAGATATAGCCACTCGAAAACATTATTGTTTGAGTACGATACAAACTGAGAAATGTTTTGTAATTTTTAGCAGTGATTAAAATTTTTGCCCTGTATCATTCAGGCAACAAGTAGAAAACTGGCAGTTACAAACTTATCAAATTAAAATAGTTCAATACAAATGCATGTGAAATGCATAAACTGGATTAGATCTATTTTAGAATGGCCAGAAATTAACAGGGTAAAAGTAATTTAAATGTTAAAAAGTGGTAAAAATTAGATTTTAGATAGTTTCATATAATTTTTACTAAAATGAGATTTAGTCAGTTAAGATAGTAAAAATTCCCTCCTTGAGTATGGAAACCAATTTGACAATAAATTATATTTAATAAAAAAATTCCCTCCTTGAACTACATTTGCTATCTACTTATTTTAAACTTACGAAAAGAGATCCTAATGCAAAAGTACTGTTTCTAGATTCTTGGTTAACTGTGTCCACTGGAGTTATTAATTCTGTTGTCATTTTCCACATTAGCACTCATTATGGACAGTAACTTTTCTCTGGCATAGCACTGTGTGAGGCACTTTACACATATACAGTGAAGATTATTATTCCATTTTACAGATTAGGAACTGAGGCTCAGTTGGTTTTAGAAACTTGTCCAAATTTACATAGCTGGAATTGGCACAGCTGAGATATGGGAGCTGATGTCCTCACCTCTCTGTCTTATTGTCCAAACCTCCAGATTATCTCCAGAGATATCTCTATTTTTTTCTCCTTACAGGATCTTGTAAAGGATTTTATCTTCTAAACGGCTTTCCTTAAATAATGCTCTTCCAATTTGGCATTAACGAGACATATACAAGAGCCAGTCAGAGACCCTGATAAGCATGAGTTAGAGCACTAATATGATGTCATATGGTACAATTTAAAAGATTTGGTATTTTAATTATTTTGTGCAGTCTTTTTCAGGATAAGAATATGATTCTCCTTAAGCTTTTGAAATAATGGAGCTTGAGAGTCCCCACTACTTTCATGGCCCTCGGAATGTCAATAAATGTCTGGATGGCAACAAACTATGATGAAAGTTAACAGTAATCAGTGTTGCTTTTTGTGTTCTGAATTTGGAGCAAATGGGCCAGGACCTCCCATCTAGCTGCCCCTGGGCTGCTTAACCCTTAAATCATTTGTTTAGTCAGCAAATATTTCTGTGCTTGCAATGTCCCAGGCCCAGGCCTAATACCCAGAATATAATAAGCACATCAGACCCCTGCTGTCAGGATACTAAGTCTCCAATCAAATAAGAACACACAATATACAATTACATGCTATCACATACTATAAAGGAAAGGACAATAAACAGTTGATACCCGCCCTAGTCTGTCAGGACAGTGAACTCTTCCCTAAACAAAGAAATAAGTTTAGAATAAGTTCACTGAGACTGTGGAACAGTGTAGGGTAGAAACGGCAGGCTCATGTTTTGAGGCTGGTGGGGATACTGATACTTGAAGAAGTGAAAGAGGATCATAGCTAAAATCTAGAAGACAAAAGGAAAAATCGCCTCCAATAAAATGAGAGAGATAGGAAGCCTTACAGGCTAGTTAGACCAAAACGCAATGTGTATACACAGCATGGTTTTAAGTAGGGGAACAATATGATAAAATATTTGCATTTTTTAAAAACCATCATTTATTTATCCTTGAAAATGTGTTTTTCTACCAGGTAGCTGAAAACAGAATTTGACCAAAATGATTTGATTCAAACAACCCAGTCATATTAAAGAAAAAAAGAGGTATTGGTTAAAACTGATCATTTCTGTCATTACTGGGTTCAAAGTGAATCTTAATTTTTAACATTCCAGAACAATGTAAATGTGAATAAATGTGGATGTGAATAAATTTCTGAGTGGGATGCTTTTGCACACTCCCCATAATGAATTTCAGAGCCTTGGTTTGGGATCTTGTGCTCACATGTTTTTCTAGTCATGTGATGCCAACACTGAAACTTTTACCTCATCAGGAAAATATGTTGTAATGTTGGAGGGGCTGAGAGGCAAGGATGGACATGAATACGCCATGACACAATCACTAACTTATTCTTCTTTAAAGAAGTCCTTGTTTAACATTGAAAATGTATCGATGGAGTGAGATGAAAAAAGAATAGCTCTTTCTTTTATTTTCTCTTCATAGTCTATTTCCTCTGTAATGAGAAGGAAAAGGGAAAACACAGTTCCTTTGAAAAAACATAATCTTATTCTGAAACATTTTGTGAGTGCTAAACATTTTGTATGTTACCAATAGCTAGGAATTCTTAATAGTGGGATATTGCCAATCTGCTGAATTAGTTCGTTATGAGGTTTAAGGATATATTCACTTTCTGTAGAAAGTGGAAATGTGTACCTAACAGAAAGCTGACTTTCAATGGTCTGCAGGTGAAAACAGCTACAGGTAAGTCCAGACCATTTGTTCTTAGCCCCAAATGCACATAAGAATCACATGTAGATGTATTAAAACCATCTAGTAGACAGCCTCTTCTTGGCCAGTAAATCAGCTTCTCTGGGTTGGCCCTTGAGCATAGGTATCTTTTAAATCTCCCTAGGCTTCAGATTCACAGGCAGTCGGATTTGAGAATCACTGGTCCAGGCAAGGGATCCTTTATTTTAGTTGAATTTTTCTTCACCTCCATCACCTCTCTTTTCCAATTGTTTCATGTTCTGTAGTCACATTATTTTCTTCAAAGACAAACTTTGCAGAAGTTTTAGACAAGAAAACAAAGGAGTGAATAATACTGAGCTTTATTATTTGCAATTCCTGATTGCACCTCTGGTATTCTGACTTGCTGTCACTAGCCTTGCCCAGGCCATAGCCACTTCACCCTGGATTACTGTAACTATCCTTTTGTCTACTTCTTTCTGTTATAAATCAGTATTTCATATTCTTATTTGACTATATTCAAGTACACCTTTAATTCTACCATGGCACTAAGGAAGCACCAGCATTGATTCTAATCTGTCTACTGCAACAGCTTCCCTGCTATATATACATATCTATCTATCTATCTATCTATCTAAAACCATTCCACTATTGCCCCAGTATCATATTCTTAGCTCTGGCAACCTGCTTATTCTCATCATAGAGGATTTTCTTTTGTGTTTTCATCTCCCGGTTACCTGGACAGGTCTATCGTCCCCATTTGCTTTTCTTTGCCTAAGACCTCTCATAAACCTCATATTGTCCATTAAGCTGCACTACTGCAGTTTACGCTGATGGTCCCCTTTTCTGAATTCTTTTTATATACTGCATTATGAAGATTAGAGTTCCATTATTTTCTAACAGTTTTCTAAGTATTACATCCTTCAACAATTTTTTTTAAATTTTTTTAATGTTCATTTTTGGGAGAGAGAGAGAGAGAGAGAGAGAGAGAGGCAGAGAGAGAGGGAGACACAGAATCCGACGCAGGCTCCAGGCTCCGGGCTGTCAGCATAGAGCCCAACGTGGGGCTCGAACTCACAAACTGTGAGATCGTGACCTGAGCCGAAGTCGGACGCTTAACCGACTGAGCCACCCAGGTGCCCCCCGCCTTTTTTAAACAATTATTTAATTTTTTAAAAACTATTTATTTTATTATTTGTGAGAGAGAGAGAGAGAGAAAATGTGTGAGCAGCAGGGGAGGGACTGAGGGACAGGGAGAGAGAATCTTAAGCAGGCTCCATGCTCAATAGAGAGCCTGATGTGAGGCTTGATCCCACGATCCTGGGATCATGACCTGAGCTGAAATCAAGAGTCAGATGCTTAACTGACTGAGCCACCCAGGCACCCTATTTAATATTTTTTGACAGCAGAGACCAACGTGTATATTTTTTGTTATGTCATGTACAGCATCTCTGGACTCCAAAACTCACAGTGATTGCTCTGTGGCAAATACTTAATAAGTATAATCTTTGTCTCCTTGTAACTCACTTCCCTTATTCATTTTACTTTTCAGGGGTAGCGGCATAAAATCATAATTAGTGAACCTCCTGGGTTTGTATCGGTCTCTGCTTCTGTGGCTGCTTCTACCACACTACATTTTAAAGGCCTATTTGCCCACTTCCTGTAATTACTGTATTGTGTCCTTCTTGTGGGCAGGAGCCATGTCTTATTTGCTCACTAGAATTTTGAAGAGTTGCTCTTCTCCTTAGTTCCCTAGGTTGGTTCATGTATTCTTTGCTCTGCCTTTATCAACTTATACATTTTCTATCACAATGCTTTATCTTAAATATGAGGTTAATAACTGTATAAACCAATACAGTGTAACCCAATGGTTCTCAGCCAAGAGTAATATTGACCCCTGGAGGACATTTGGTGAAGTCTAGAGATATTCTTGTTTGTCGTAACTGAGGAACTATTGGCATGTAGTAGGTAGAGACCAGGAATGTTGCAAAATAACCTTTAATGCAGGGGACAGAGCCTTCCCGACCAACAAAGAACTTTCTAGCCCAAAATGTCAGTAGTGACAAGGTTCAGAAGGCCTGATGTAGCCTTGGAGTTGAGCACTATGTTCACGGATGATTTGCTCAGCACCATTCCTGGCAATAACAGATACACAAGAACACTTGTATAATTAAATGATGAAGGCTAAGCAAGTCAATTAGTCCTGAAAAATAACACCATGCCTATTTCATCCCTCCATCTATCCATCCATTCATTGATTCATAGGTATTTACTGATCATCTCCTATGTGTCAGGCATGGCACCAGGTAATATGGACAGAGTAGATTCAAGGATCACTCAAGGTTTTTTGTACGTAGTAATAAATACAGATAAATACTAAGGCAATTTCGCAACACTGTATGTACCCTGATAACAAAGTGCTCGGTTTAAAGAAGGTCATCTGATCCCAATTTGAAGGTCAAAAAAAAAAGCTGTTTTCTAGCCACGATTTGCAGAATGAATGAGTTAATAGGAAGGTAAGATACAGAGAAAAACACACACAAATGGCCAGAGGCTAAAAGCATTCTACACTTCCAGAATTATGAATAGTCAGGAAAGGCTCAAGTACAGAGTGCAACGAGGTCCCTAAAAGTGATGGGTCTAGAGTAATAAATATGAGTCATGTTAAGAAATTTGGACTTCTTGGGGCGCCTGGGTGGCGCAGTCAGTTAAGCGTCCGACTTCAGCCAGGTCACGATCTCGCGGTCCGTGAGTTCGAGCCCCGCGTCAGGCTCTGGGCTGATGGCTCGGAGCCTGGAGCCTGTTTCCAATTCTGTGTCTCCCTCTCTCTCTGCCCCTCCCCCATTCATGCTCTGTCTCTCTCTGTCCCAAAAAAATAAACGTTGGAAAAAAAAAAATTAAAAAAAAAAAAAAAAAGAAATTTGGACTTCTGATAACATCATAGGATTTTTAAACTGAGTTATAAAATAACATATTGCAAGATATTACTGTTATTTTTATTATTACTATAATTATTATTATTATTCCTTGAAAAAAGTTAAAGGGAGGACAAATTGAAAATGAAACAGAAATCCTCAATAGGGTTTACTTTAAAACAGAAAGTTAAAGCATTCATAAATGCTAATAAGTGTGATTTTACTTTTAGCTCTATTTTTGCCCTGCTTCTGCATTCCATGCAATTTTATATGTCTGTCTTTAAAGAAAATTGGAACTGTTTATATGTGCTTTACTGGGCAAATGATGCTTGACTGTGAAAACTTCCATAATCACAACCTCCATGAAAACATCCACAACGGGAAAATGGAAGATATGATAATCTAATCTAATTTGATCACACCTTATCAAGAGGGAGGAAAGTTTTAGAGGTTAGTGCACCAGGATTTAGGTAGTAGAGTGAAAAGTTTAAGGCAGAAGTTACTTACAAAGGCTCTCTTGAGACTTTCTAGGTCACTTTGTGAAAGAAAAAGATGTTAGAACATCCCCTAAAGTCTACAAGTAGAAGCTACAAGGTGTCAAGTGTCCTGACACTTTTTTTGAGGACTTTATTTTCATTTCAATTCTGGTCTTGTGAAAGTTGACCTGAAACGTCCTTCATAGTTTTAACAATCTGTTGGTTTCCCACCTCTCTAACTCATGTTCTCAGAGGGATGAAAATATAACTAAACAGTACCGTTTGCACACCACTTCATAGCTTACCAAATGCTTTAATTTGCACTATCTTAATAAAATATTGGAGACTTGATTTTCACTAGGCTTCACTTAATCACCATATTGGTTTCTTTTGTTAAAGAACTTCACAGGGTGAACAAGAGAAAAAATGTGATCAATGCAATTCAAATAATCAGCAACTAGTGAGACATTCTTACCCTTACCCAAATATCCAGTTTTAAATATTATAGCTTATTTGATTTTTAATTATGTATATCCAAAACACAGAGTGATACTTAATCATGAAGACAGTTTTTTTGTTTCTTTGGTTTGGTTTTGTTTGTTTTTGTGTTTTGTTTTGTTTTTTTGGTGCAATTTTTGGCTTTCATAATCGGCATCATCTTAAAACTATGGCCTCAGAACATATGTGTTTTCTTATGCTTCCATGAATAAGATAATCTATCATTCATATATATTTAAGAAAATACAGCGGTAGGTGAAATTTGTACATTATTTTTTTTTAAAGCAAGCAATATATTATTTTGGTTTCAGGTAAAAAATACTTTGGGAAAAAATTAAATAAGGCGAATTCATTGTGTGGTGGCATTTTCTTACTGAAATGGGAATATTTTCCTGATTACTTACTTGGAAACTGTAACAGAGAAGCACATTGTTTCAACAAAAATAATGGGCATAGGTAAAAGCAATAACACACAAGATCTTCATTGAAAAAGGCAAAAAGAACTAGCAGTAGAGGAAACGTGTAAAGATATTCATTGCATTTAGGTATAATCCATAAGAAGCAGCAGTTGCTGACACATCTCTTCAAAAGGATGTATACCTAACATATTTGGTGAAGGAAAGAATTTTCAACAGGGGAGTTAGCTTTAGGCTGTGCTTAAATTTCACACACCAGCCTTAATACCATGTACATAATTACAGTATCCTTTCCAATATATATATTATTTTTCTTCCAAATTTTTGAGGATAAAATATTTCGCCTTCAGAGTATATAATTTCTTCTTTTAAGTATTGTTTTTCAAATAAACTTTATATTGTAGAACAGTATTTGATTTACAGAAAAGCTGTGATGTTAGTCCAGAGATTTCCAGTATGCTCTATACTATTTATCTGCTTATTAACATTTCATATTAGTATGCTACATTTGTTGTAATTTATGATATCGATACATTATTAACTAAAGTTCATACTTTATTCATATTTCCTTAGTTTTTAACGTAATGCCCTTTTTCTGTTCCAGACTCCCATTCAGGATACCATATTACATTTAATTGTCATGTCTCCTTAACTATCACTTGCCTGTGACAATTTCTCATACTTTCCTTGTTTTTGAAGGCTGTGCCAGTTTCGAAGGGTAGTGATGGGTATTTTATAGAATGGTCCTCAACTGGTTTTATCCTGTGTTTTTCTTGTGGTTAGACTGAGATTATGGGTTTTTGGGAGGAAGACCACAGAGGCAAAATGCCATTTTTCATTACATCATAGCAAAGGCACATATTATCAATGTGATTTACCTTGATCACCTGGTGAGACAGTGTTTGCCAAGTTTCTCTACTGTAAAGTTATTCATTGTTTCCCTTTTTGCATACCGTACACTTTGGAAAGAAGTCACCGTACATGACCCACTCTTAAAAAGTGACAGTTATACTCCATTTCTTTGAGGGCAGATTATACATAGAAATTGTTTGGAATTATTCTGTAATGGAGATTTCTATTCTTTCTCAACTTAAAAATGTATTCAATCATGTATTTATATTAATAGGGACTCAAGGATATTTATTTAATGCAGTGGCTTATAATCTAATACCACTTCGCTTATTTTCTTGCTCAAATTGTTTCAGCCTTGGCTACTGGTAGCTCTTTCAACTGGCTCCTGAATCCCTGGCAAAACTCCATAATTGTGGTTTATTTTTTTTTCTTTTTAGCACTTATTTTCTGACACTACAAGACACTACAGACTCATCTTTATATTTCCTGCCCCATTCCTAGAATGAGCCATTTCTCCGGAGATCCTGGTTCCCTGTGCTGAAGGATCGTATTAGAAACCAAGATCTAGGCACTAAGGTGTGCTCATTGCTATTGGAGTATCATTCATCGCTTCTAGGCAAAGAAGACGATGACAGAGCAAGGAAATACATGTGCATATTATATTTATTTCGGTATATATACATATCTGTACATATTTCTATATGTAATTATCTTTATCTATATTAAGCTAAACATGAGTTTGTGCTAATGTCTCCAACTCTAATACATTACCACATGGATTGTTTTATCCTGTTCCCCTTGTTTATCTGTCATCTCCCATTCTAAAAGTAAGGAACCTGGTCCACAACATTTACCCTCCATTTACTTAATATTTCAAATCTAGTATACATGTATAGTAGAATCAGGATTGTTAACCCATACCCCCATGGGGATCAACCTTAACTAGACTATAATTCTTATGTACTGTTTCTTTTGCCTTTAGTCTTACAGATTCCACTCATTACCAAAGTTATTTAGTACTTTTTTATCTCTACTCCCTTTAGTGAGATTGTTTCATATAGTTTTCATATGGTTAAATTGTATGGTTATGTTCTATATTCCATCCTAGGATCCCCTAATCTCTCACAGACTTTTAAAAATTTGCATGAAGATTCACTCTGTGCTATAAAGTTATATGGATTTTGAAAATGTATAGTATATGTATCCACAATGAAAGTATCATACAGAATAGTTTTACTGCCCTAAAATATCTCCTGTATTTCATCTATTCATGTTCCTTCTTCTTGCCATCTGATCTGACAACCATAGATCTCTTTACTGTCTCTATGTTTTGCCTTTTCCAGAACATCACATACTTGGCCATCAAGCTAGTCTATAATCTGGCTTCTTTACTTAGCAATATTCATTTAAAATTTATCCATACCCTTTTTGTGACTTTATGGCTCATTTCTTTTTACTACTGAATAACATTCTATTGTATAAATGTACCACAATTTATTTATCCACTCACCTTTCAGAGGACATCTTGCTTGCTTCCTGTTTTTGGCAATTAGGAAAAAAGCTGCTATAAACATTCATGTGGAGATTTCTGTGGAGACATAAAGTTTCAAATCAGTTTGGTAAATACCTAGGAGCACACTTACTGAATATTATGATAAAACTGTATCTAGTTTTGTAAGAAACACCCAAACTGTCTCTGGAGGGGGCTGTCCCATTTTGCACTCCAAGCAGCGATGAATGAATGACTTTCTGTTGCTTTGCATCCTAACACATGTTTTGCGAATATCTAACCCCAATCTGTTTTTTTTTTCTTCTCTTAATAATGTCTTTTACATACAGAAGTTTTTAATTTGAATAAAAGTCCAACTTATCGATTTTTTCTGTTTGGATGTTTTTGAGGTTTTGATATAAATTTATATTTTTACATCAGCTTACTAAAGCCATGTTCTTAATTTATTACATATTGAGATTTTCCTTGTGGCCTAAGAATCTATTCTAGAAACATTCTATTTATTTATGAAAAGAGGTAGCACATTCTCCTGGTTTTCCTCTTCCCTATCTGAACTTTCTTAATCATCTCCTATGATGCTGGGGCTCAATCCTGTGCATACTTTTCTTTGTATTTTACTTTTCACCTTTATCCATTCTGACAAGCCTTTTGTTTGCCTGCTTCCAACTTTATTTCTCTAGTGAAGATATTTCTTTAAGTCTTGTGTATGCAGTTGTTTAATTACATTATCACACATATAAGCTACAAACATCTCAAATTTTCCATATTCACTACTGAATTTTTTTGTATCCGTTTACTACCGCCACCTCTGCCCCACTTAGTTGCTCAGGCCAGAAGTCTCGGTATTGTCCTCCATTACTTGTCCCTCTCTTGAACTCTGACTTGAAATCCCCCGGTAAATCCTTTTGGTTTGAACCATCTTCTCTTATTCTTCACTTCCACTACCCAATCCAAGTTGCCACCATCTCTCTTGGACTATAGCAATATGTTTACTGCTTCCCTTGCTTCCATTGTTACTCTCCTCTACTATTTTTCATATGTAACCTCAACTTTATACCTCTCAGTGACTTCTTATTTTAGTCAGCATATAATTCAAATCCTTAACATGGTTTCTCAGGCTTTACCCATAACTACTCGTCTGAAGCCAATTCTTCTCTTTACTCATTACACTCTAGTCCCCTCTAAATTTTCAGTGGGCCTCCAGCTCTTTTTTTTCTCTGAAGCTTTTATGCATATAGTTTGGTTTATCTTGAATATTTTTTTGGCCATTGTTTACTTGGCCAGATTCTAACTATTCTTCAGGACACAGCTTGTTGCAATATTTTGGAAAAAAACTTCCCTGACATAGCTATCTCAAACATCTCTCTTTTAGGTCCATTCACACTACTCTGGCATTTTCCTGGTTATTTTCTTCTTACGCTTCCACATGTGGATTTTCACATTCCATTTCACACACACACAAAAATGCAGATGAAAAGGTGTACATTTTCTTTTAAAGACTGTCAACTTAAATTTTGAAGATGGTGCTCTCACCTTATATCAGCTTATCTATTTTAACTAAGAGCGACAGCTTCTTAGTAGTACAGAATGAAATTCTTTCCCTTTTTTGTTATAGCTTGGTTAAAATTTTGATCACTGAAAATAGCAGATGGTTCTAGGAGTATTATCCAAGGCAACCTTTGTATTCTAAAATACTAAGATAAAATATTCAATCAGGAGACACAGTGAACTTTGGTCAGGGGTTTTGTATACTAAGTTTAGGCTTAAAAACAGACTATTGTTTAGGGCTGCTGGATGGCTCAGTCGGTTAAGTGTCGACTTTGGCTCAGGTCATGATCTCACAGTTTGTGAGTTCAGGCCCTGCATTGGGCTCTGAGCCTGCTTTGGATTCTGTGTCTCCCTCTCTCCCTGCCCCTCCCCACTCATGCTTTGTCTCTCTCTTTTAAAAATAAACATTAAAAAAAAGTTAAAAACAAAAAAAAACTATTGTTTGACTTGACAATTACATCATTGAAAACAAAAGGAAGTCATTACTTTCTTCAGCTTTCAGACTGATCTACAGTTAACAGATTTTAATAATAATAACAATAATAATAATAATAATAACTTTATTCTTCCAGTGTCAGCCTAATGAGTCTTATTCCTCTGATTTCAGCTTTAAAATCATAGTTTTCTCCCTTACTTCTATCTGAGAAGAAAGACTATACCCGATGCAGCAGCCAGAGGATGGGGTATAACCAGAGCTTATCATATCCATAAAATTCAAGTCTTCTGATTTGGTGATAACTTTATCCCACTCTTTCTACCTCACACCCATGTTTTGTGCCCAGTTTTCTATAGCATCTGTTTGCACTTCAAATTTGATTGGGTGATCTATTGTCAACCTCAACTACACATGACGAAGATAAATTCCCCTCATATTTTTTCCTGACTTTTTCTTGTGTAACATTTGACTAACTGGATAGAAAGGTATCATTTTGCTGACAGCTCAGGTAAGGACATAAAGGATTTTCACTGCATCTCTCTTTTGATTGTCATATACATGTGATTATAAAACCCTGCTGCTTCTTCATATGGTTCTCTCAGACCCACTTCCTCTGTCATCCTCAGCACTATCCTAGATGTCATTTCTTCTAGACCTACTTCTGAAATTGTCATTTCACAAGACATTCTTACAGTATTCTTTTTCTCATCCACTGAGCCTCTGCCCTAGCAATCTACGGTTTTTTCCACTGCCAAAGCTGTTGCAGTACAGGTTATTTTGAACGTACCACACCCACTCCAACCTCCTGGAAGCTTATTTCTGTATTCCTATTCCACTATAGATCAATCCCAGGTCCTTATTCTATACATCAAATCCTTTTACTAAATAAGCATTCCTCTCCTCTTTCTTTTTAAAAAATCCAAACAATTTTCTGAACTTCTTTCCAGGAAGCCTAATGTCAATTTTTCTTTATTCCTATCTTTTATTTTTTTTCCTCCTCTCAAAGCAATTATTATTCTCAGAGAATAATTTTCCTTTAAAGACTACCAAAATCTCTGACTTTCTTTCTCCTTTTCTCTTTCCCCTTAAATAGTGTCTAACATTATTTCATTTATTTCAAAAAATCTTTCTGAATTGATTATAAAGGAATATATAATAATATTTCTTAGTTTATTGTGGCCAAAGACGTTTTATAAGGCTATTTCTTTCATCTCTTCCCATTTATTTGTATGTATCATCTATTCCTGAAATGTGTTATACTTTATTTTGATATAGTGTACTTTTATTGTTCTCTTTCATATGATGGCCACATATTTTTACTCTCCTTACCCTATAAATATGTATCAGTAAGACTGTTTGGTTTTAAGCAACAGAAAACACTTCCAAATTAAGCCCCAAATGAAATTTCTTTTTTTTTTTAATATACATATTTTTTTAACGTTTATTTATTTTTGAGACAGAGAGAGACAGAGCATGAACGGGGGAGGGTCAGAGAGAGAGGGAGACACAGAATCGGAAACAGGCTCCAGGCTCTGAGCTGTCAGCACAGAGCCCGATGCCGGCTCGAACTCACGGACCGCGAGATCGTGACCCCGGCTGAAGTCGGACATTTAACCGACTAAGCCACCCAGGCGCCCCTGAAATTTCTAATGGATATGGAGAAATACTTGGAAACAACAATGCATCTGGAAAATCAGACCTGGGGTACTGTCAGATACCAAGGGGTAGGACAGAAGACATAGCTACCCTCATAACCCAATATAAGCTTGGTCAGAATAACTGGATAGTACAGGAGGATCTGGCAATGGAGTCTCCCGGACTCCACTGAACTGCTTCTAAACTCTGCTCAAATCTTCATGCTAACACCAGGACTCTTAGTATAAGCAGCAATGACTTGAGCATACTGTTATGCATAATTAAGTATAACTTCAGCTGCATGGGGGTAAATAGAGGCTTTCTGTTTTTGAATTCAGAACATTGCCTTCTATGAACATTCAAGTGATGCAGAGGATTCCTCCCAAATTGGAAGAATGTTCAAATATTGATGGCTAAAACCAGACATATATACATTACAGTAGCTTTCTATATTTTTGTCACTATTTTAGATTTTAGCCTAGGGAAATGGAAACACATTTGTACTATTTTTATCTGCTATCATCCTGGTTCCTAGGTAAGATTTTTTTGTATTTGAACAATGCTAGTAACATGATTCTTGTTTCAGTATGAATGCCTCTTTTTACAAGGTAAGAGGAAAATTTCCTCTGTGATTTAGCATTTAACAGTGTTACATGTGCTAAAATAATGAAGTAAGTTTGCCTTTTTAAACATATCATGTATATATGCTGATTTGAAGCATTTGGCTTCAAATGTTTGTCTTACCTTTGGTGTCTGATTGATTAGAAGCTCAAAATGGAATGTGTGAGTTTATGTGTCTTGTATATTAACTTAATTACCTGGTTTTAATGTGCAATCTGTTAGATTTTATTGGCAAGGCATATCACAACTTTTAATGAGTCACATCTAGTACCAAAGGCACACTTTAAAAGAAAGAAACCACATAATTAAATCAGGTTTAGTCTATTTAAACACATTGGACTGATTAGATACTTTGGTTTAATTTTCTGAGAAAAGATAGGAAGTTTTAAATTGTATTAGTTATTTACATTATGCTTTTTATTCATTTGTAAGTATAAATCAATTTGGGCTATGAAAAAGGAACTTAGCATGTCTTTGTCCTTCAGCAAAATAAATGAATGCTTGGATCAGATAGAAAATGAGTGCATATATATGTGTATGTGCATTTTTAAAATATTTGGATTACTGAATCCTCAGATATTTAATGTTGTGTGCATATTTATATGTCCATTACATTCTCAAAGGGACCCTGGCCAGAATGAGATCCGGAAGCACACTTTAGTGACTATTTTATATTTCTTTCTTACTACTTAATAAAATAAATTTTAATGAAGTATCAACGAGTTATTGAAAAATATTTTATCTTTGTATATAAACATATGAAGTACTATCTCTAGCACTGTATTCATTAATCATCTTTATATTTAGATGGTAAAAGATGAAGTAAAAATGGAACCACCATCTTAACACATGTATAAACTAGATATATAATCCACTAGAAATATCTTGATAAGCTATAAACCTGAATAAATTCTGAAGTTACATTTAATGGATTAAAATGCTACTAATGAAGTCTCAACAGAGTGTGGGTTCTGCAGATTTCGCAATGCAAAAATAATAAAAAATGGAGGAAATATTCTTCAGTATTCAAGCATTATTGCCTAATTAAGCAAAGTAGTCATTCACATCATGGACAAACAGCTGAAATTTTGGTATACACCTTTGTTATACGTATATCTTCCTTTGTAATGTAAATTAAAATATCAACCAACATTCACATTGGAGCTGCACTTAGAAAGCTCAGTTGTTAAATATTTTAGCAGCAAACTACTTCTTGCATATTTAAGAGTTGAATTCAGTGGCCTGGACACTGTGATAGAGAGCAAGATTGCCAGTTCCACATTTATGTGGTCCAGTCTGTTTTGCTGTTACGGGATGACCTCCTAGCTTCAGCTGTTGGCTAACATGTCTCCGCTTGAACACACAGGAGATATATATACTTATGTAAAGATGATTTACGTATTTAAAAAGTTATCTCTTTCCCAGTTCTGTTGACTGTTACTGAGTTATGTTTTATTTATATGATTGTTGACTATCTTCTTTACTGAATTATCATTACTGTGTTTGCTATTGAGACATAAATTCCAATTAAATATTGTGTTTTTTCCCCTCCACATCATCGTTAGGATCTCTAGCTAGCTACGGATTATAAGAGTTGTGAAAATATTATTTATTTATTCATTTATTTATTTTAATTTTAATTTTAATTTTAATTTTTTTCTAAATAGGCTTCATGCCCAGCCTGAAGCCCAATGCAGGCCTTGAACTCATGACCTTGAGCTCAAGACCTGAGATGAGATCAAGAGTCCAATGCTTAACTGACTGAGCCACTCAGGCACTCCAAGTTGGGAAAATCTTAAAAACAACAACAACAAAAGCAACAACAACAACAACAACAACAACAAAAAACCCCACATACATACCAAAACAAATGCAAACACACACACACACACTGAATGGTATTTGTAACTGTAACAATTACTGAAAAATTCATAATAGTCTAGAAACAAGTAAAACACAATCTGTAATATGTAGAAATCTGTGGTGAATATATTTCAATTGAGAATCATTTGAAGTGGGACCAGTCAGAGAAAGTTGGCTGGGTGGAGAGTATGGTGGGGGAGACAGCGAGTGTCTAGCTAGCTGTGTGGTGGTAAAGTTCAGATGTTCTTGGTGGCAGCAGTGGGCATCTCTCTGAGAATGGTCAAATCCTGTGTAACCTGTATATTGGCTCCCCTCATTGGCCCTATATTCCAGGTTTGCTGTTGATTGCCTGAGCTTCCCTATGCCATTCTCACTTTTCTGTCTAGGCTAACTGGAATCAGAGCTTGTTGTTGGTTTGTTTTAGATTCATTGATAATGGCATTTTGATTTTTAAATAACTGATATCCTGTATCAGATGGGAGTTTTCTTTCCTGTTGGCCATGATTATTCAGTCATTCAAGATTTTATTCATTCTTATTTTTGTCATGCAAGAATTCACTTTTTAAAATCAACCAATGGGGTCTTTAATTAGATGTGAAGATGAGTTTGGATTCTCTATCTGTGAGAGATAAAATTCTAGTGGGTCTGTGGGCAATAAAATACCTTCAAAATATTTGGTTATTTAAAGAAGAGATTGTTTTTAAAGAAGTACCAAAAATAATTATTTATATTATTTTATATTATTTTATATATTATATTATATTATATTATATTATATTATATTGTATTATATTATAAGAAAGGGTGGTCAGAATTTGTATGTTGACCACTACTAGGCATAAACAGGGTTAGTCATGCAATAAACAGTTTTTCTAACCATTAGGGCAGCCTTCAATTTTTGTTTTTAGTATATTTTGACCATTTTATTTCCTTCTTTTAAAAGATAGATGGTTACACCTGGAAGTTATATCACACCGTATGTTAACTAACTGAAATTTAAATAAAAACCTAAAAAAAAGATAAATGGCATTGGAAACCAAGCATTTGTTATAAACAAATATTTCCCGAGACAAGACACTTGAATACTATTATGTACAAAGTTTAAGGAGCATTTATACAACTTTAACAACTACATTAGAGTTAGGACTCTTTGTTAACTATGCTCAAGCAATTGATCTTTTTAACTAGTAAGTTGGGCATTTTATTTCAATTATTCATCTAATTTAAACAACTACGAGTCTTTCATAAGATAATTATTCATAATAGGAGCCTGATCAGCTGGCATCTCAGAATTTGCCAGTGTTAGTTGTGCACATTAACTCTATTCTTGTCTAATAAATAAGGGACAACACTTAAGACTCTTAGCAGAGAGAGCTTGAGGACCAGATGAGGTGCTGAGTTTCCATTTTCAGATCAGCAATTTATAAGTGGGGGGGAAAATCTAATCCTATTTAATATTAAACATATATCCTGCAAATAGTGAAAGAAAGTACTATACTTGTCAAACATTCATAATTCAAAGCTAAGACTTCCATTTGGAGTTAAATTAAGCAATTATTTGATATGTGTTATTTCCAGGCATGAGGGTCAAATAAGAACACCGATGAGGGAGAAAGCCTGAACTGTGTAATGTAATACAGGGAGGACAATCCCAGGGGAGAAGAAATAGCAGTTGTACTTTAGTTGTCCCAAGAATGGTAGTGAGTGCAGTCTACAGATAAATTTGTTTTAAAGGTTTTATTTAACCTAAGCCTTGACAGAATTAGAAAATAATTGACCCTTTAACACTTTATAGTACACATCATGGGTCAGTATTATTCTACGTGCTACATGTATAGTCATTTAATACTTACACCAGTCTTATGAGTTTTGTCTTAGTAAAGAACTTGTTTGGAGGTTCTAGCAGAGGGGCGAAGCTTCTCATATACCCTTGACCCAAGAACCATCCTCTTCTATCTGGGAAGGTCATCCTCTCCCACTGAGCACACATTTTCTAGAAGGATGCACATGGAGCACTAAGGGAGGAAGGGGACATCTGCCTAGCCAGCCAGATCAGAGGAATCAACCCTGGCAATCAATGGGGTGGCAGATGTTGCAGCCACATCATCCTCACATCCCAGGTTGATCCTATTTGAATCACCAGTGTGCAAATGAAGAAATTAAGGTAACAAAAGATTAAGAAACTTTCCCAAGGACAGATAACTTGGAACAGTTAGCCATGCAGACGGGATCCAGCACCAGCACTTTTCATTCCACATTTTATCCTCAGATCACCTACCCTGCCCACAGCCCTGCTAAGGTGGGTCTTACAAAGACATGTTCCTTAATCATAAGATGCTGCCTCACTTCTCTAGAGAGCAAATATTTTGTGCACATATTGAAATATTTTGTGCAAATGATCAAGCTGAGGCAGTGAGCTTAAGTTAAGAAATGCACTAAGAATAGGCCGGTTAAGTGGTAGAGATTAAAGCTCAACTGTCATAATCTGGAGAAGAATCTGAAGGGGCCATGATGGCCATGGCTGGAAAATAAAAATGGCCTCAGGAATCTGATGGACAGAGAAAGTTAAGAGAAGACAGTAGACCCATGGGAGAGCCAGTGACATCATGAAAGACAGAGAGAGAGAAGAGTTTATCCTATTCCAGCTAACTTGTACCATTATTATACAAGAGAGAAGTTGAGAGTGTGCCTGTTTTTGTTTCTGTTTTATCATGGATTATATCATTTGGGAGTCATTGAGAATTCTCCAGGAGAAGAGTGAAATTATCAGGGGGATGATACAATACAAGAAGTAAGACAGTAGAGGATATAATAGATTGAAATGGGAGAGACTAAGAACAAGATATTCATCATAAAAGCCTATGGCTATGGTTGAGGTAAAAGTATAATGTTATTAAGAATGGATCAGAAAATTATAAAAGAAAAACCTGAATTATTTCATATGTTAATTTATTAAATCATTTATACATTTGTTTCTGTATTTCTTTGTCAACATATATTTACTACTATATCGGTTTCTAGGAACACGAAGATGAACAACTCAGTCCTTTCCCTCAATAAACTCATCATCTAGTGATGATGTGTATGATAGATTATTCATAGGACCAACATATCTAAACTAAGAAAATCTGGGAAACGTTTTAAAAGAAATGACATTGAATTAGAGGTTAAGGAATGGGAAGGAAAGGTCTAAGATGTTGAAATTTGGTGGCTGTGAGTGTGGTGCTGATAGCAAGAAATATGGAGATAGGAGACTGATTCATCAAGAACTGCTTTCTAAGAATCTATGGGGAAATTGGTTGAGATGAGGGAAACAAATGACCTGGACCACTAATAATCTATCTTTAATTTGTCTTCTATTGCCCTATGAGACACCCAAGGAAAATGTATGCATAGATTTGGAGGCCTAGTTAATAAACATTATCAGGCTGAGATCAAAACACCTTTGGGGGCGCCTGGGTGGCGCAGTCGGTTAAGCGACCGACATCAGCCAGGTCACGATCTCGCGGTCCGTGAGTTCGAGCCCTGCGTCAAGCTCTGGGCTGATGGCTCGGAGCCTGGAGCCTGTTTCCGATTCTGTGTCTCCCTCTCTCTCTGCCCCGCCCCCGTTCATGCTCTGTCTCTCTCTGTCCCCAAAAAAATAAAAAGTTGAAAAAAAACACCTTTGGAAGACCTACATGAGCTATACAGGATCAGATGAAGGGCTCTATGTCATTGCTAAAGGTAAGCTTAAGTTCAAGCAGGTAAATGACCATTTTGGCCTCATATCTATTAATCTTATCCCCTAGTGGGAAAAAGCTAATTCAGTTGGCAGAAAAGCAAATGAGTGTGAGGACTGGAGCAAGAAGTCAGATAACTTTCTCCAACACCAAGAACCTCTTGTGCCAACCCTTCTCAGTCTAGGGAGCCTCCAAAGCAGGACCACAGCCCTGGCTGTCTGATCTCACCATTTAAGTTGGAAGAGAGCCCAAAGGGATTAAAGTGGGGACCAAAGAAAAGTATAATGTGATGTTTTTGATTCCTTGAGGAAAGACTGGTTAAATGGAAACCACGATTAATAAAGACTGAACCTTGTCTCAGCAGAAAATAACATTACCTATTTCCCTATGACAGTTCTTACCTCTCAAAAGTGCCTTACCTTTCTAGTATCAAAGAATGGTGTGCATCTCAAAAGCAATCATTTTTAAATGAGTTTGGAAAATGTTAACATAACTTTGCAATATCCCCTTTCTATGCACATTAACACAGAAAAACACTACAAAGTCCCAGAAGAAAGAAACAATAATTTATTTCCCCCAAATTATTTGATAATGAATCTTATTTATATAACTCATTAACATTGCAGAAAAGACTTTGGAAAATACTGCAGTAATGGAAGAGACTATAGACATTTGCCAGGACATTTCCCTATTCTAGAGAAACATATATTGTTTCTAAAGATATCCTGAATCTTCTAAGGATTATGTACTTTCCCAAATACGCATTTCATGCTCAATAAATCTGGGCTGAATAAATATTGTTTTCTCTGTGATGGACATTTCTTTTTTTTTTAATGCTTAATTATTTTTGAGAATGAGAGAGACAGAGCATGAGCAGGGGAGGGGCAGAGAGAGACAGAGAGGGAGACACAGAATCTGAAGCAGGCTCCAGGTTCTGAGCTGTTAGCACAGAGCCTGACACAGGGCTCAAATTCATGAACTACAAGATCATGACCTGAGCGGAAGTCAGAAGCTCAACCGACTGAGCCACCCAGGCACCCCTGTGATGGACATTTCTTACAGTGCCACCATGATATAGTCACTGGCAGTCATGTGGTATTTCCCAAATTATACCACATAGGTAGCTACTCCATATGGTTAAAAATAAACTTAGTTCTCAGAATTTGAAAGAGGTCCCCACTGTTCTCAGAGCCAAGATAACCTGTAAAGCAGTGGAGTTTGACTGCTTCACTCATGACTTTCATAGGGACAATGATAATTTGGTTTATTCACTATATCTAAATATAGATTAATTCTTTTAAATTTAGGAGTCATCCCGCATTGCCACCTTCCCTAATCACCACATTCCACATATACACACACGTACATGCACTCACTACTATATATTTGTATATTCGTTTAAGCATACATTATAATTTCAAAAAAAGATTAAAGATAAATTTAGTCTGAGGTATAGGTATAGTCATTATTTTGAATAATAAATGTACAATCTAGTTTTTGGAAGTGGTTGATAGCAGAGAAGCACACATTTTGGAAGCAATACAGAGAATGATGATGAAAATGTAGTGAGTATATATTTTACTGTAGCTGTGATGTTAGTCTAGGTTTCCCAAAAAAGTAATCTCCACAAACCAAAAGCACATTCAAATGGCTAATGTGAAAAACAAATAAAAATAAAACAAGACATCACTGCTGGTAGATTTCAGCAAGAGGAAGACCAGGTAAAATTCTAGAGCTGGCAAATGACCAGCTGCTTCTGTTTCGTTGATAGTGTGCTTGGCTATGGTTGACAAAGGGACACAGTGGCTATCCCAGGCTGTCAAAAAGGGTGGTAAAAAGGCATGGATAAAAGATTTCACAAGATGCAGATATTCTGAAGAATTGAAATAAAAATATTTTAATTTCAGGATCCTGATTATCCAAGATAAAATTTTTGAAATGAAATGAAAATGAAAATGTCACAAGTTTAGGGCATTACGGTGTTGTTTATTTAACAGATTGCTGAGTTTTCTATCTGTATTTTGATTTAAGATATCATGTCTGATACCTATAGTTTTGTTTTATGAATACTAAGCTGATTAAATTTTAATGTTTACTTATAGCCTCTAAAAACCATATGGGGAGTTATCTTTTTAAAGGTCATCCTTTGAATTTTTAAAGGTCTAAAAGTTTTAGTATTGTCTTAAGGCTTTCTACACATTTGTCATCTAAATCTTGCCTGCATATCCATTCAGAATTCCCCTGCACATCCATTTGCAATTTACATATACATATACATGACACCAATTTGATTAATGATCTTCCCATTCTTACTCCGCAGCTTAATGGACAAAATAGGATGTTGACAAGGCTCTTGAGGTAGGCATGAGACATACTGATTACACTGTTTTAAGGCCAATGGAACATTTTCAGTCACAGAACTTTCTGGCATTCTAAACGTCTTTTTTTAATGCTTATGTTTTCAGTGTTTCAACTCTGATGCTGGTAAAATCATGATAATTACTGCAGTTGTTTTTGTTGACCCAGCCTCTGACATTAAGTCTATGTACGCCCAACCTCTTAGAGGGAATGGGGTCTGAGCATTCTCAGAATGTGGTCTGAAGTTATTATTTGAAAAACCAAATAATGTGAGTTAGATTGTTTCTTTTTCTCATTGCTAGATTTAATTTTATCAAGAAATCATATTCATTTTTGATGGTTTTTGTCAATAATCCTGATTATAATGTAGTCTTGAAGAACTTTGTATCTGAATAGAGTTTTCAATAGTTTATTAGCTATCTTCCACAGAAACCTTATTAGGTCAGTATAATTATCTGCTATTATATGGTAAGCTTATTGGAAAATATTCTCTAAAGTAGCGTTATCCTCAAAGTGGCACTGTTATTTTAATATTCATTTTGATAGTAATAGCAGAATCTGTGTTTAATATTATGTCCTCAGGCATACTGTACTTAATACATCTTATTGCCTGACACTTTTTTTTTCATTTAATTGCCATAATAATGCAAATGGAAAACAATAATGACTAAAAGATAAATATATGACCTTCAACATTAAGTGTGAGTCCATAAAGAAAATTAGGAAAGAGAGGGTGTGAAAATATGGTCGATCTTGGATAATTTTAGCTAGAAATTATTCACAGGCTGTTACTTACTTAACTCATGTTGCCTCAAGTTACATGAAAAGCTAACAATTTTTTAAATCTATATTACATATATGTAATTAATATGAACTAATTAATAATATTATGAAAGACAAACTGACCTTTTTTTTCAATATATGAAATTTATTGTCAAATTGGTTTCCATACAACACCCAGTGCTCATCCCAACAGGTGCCCTCCTCAATACCCATCACCCACCCTCCCCTCCCTCCCACTCCCCATCAGCCCTCAGTTTGTTCTCAGTTTTTAAGAGTCTCTTATACTTTGGCTCTCTAGGAGGGAGAATCTTAAGCAGGCTCCATGCTCAGTGTGGAGTCCAACACAGGGCTCCCTCTCACAACTGATTGTGAGATCATGACCTGAGCCAAAACCAAGAGCCAGATGCTTAACCTACTGAGCCACCCAGACACCCTCCAGTATTCCACTTATGAAGTAGGGCTGCAAATATATGCTAGTCATCTTTTTAAAGATTTTATTTTTAAGTAATCTCTACACCCAACATGCGGCTCGAACCCACAACCCAAGAGCAAGTGTCACATGCTCCACTGACCCAGCTGGACAGAATTCCAACATGCTAGTCATTTTCTCTTTTGCCTGGGATACTGCTGGCTAGTGGGACAGGGTTGGGAAGGCAACATTCAGCCTTGGGTCCATAAACTGAGCTGAGTGCCACCCTGAAGGCTGCATCCACAATATCTCCAGTATCACATGATGAGGAGCCCATAATACATAATCATTAGACCTAGTTGTAACCTAAAGTGCCTCAGGGATCATTAGAGACAGTTAGGAAAAAAGTACCCACTGTGCAAAAAGACATGTAGAGTGAAGGTGGGAAAGAAAAAAATGCGATTTATTTCCACTGAAAAATCAAATTACGTTTTTATATGGCAATCAAAATATACATGAAATTACAGACATTTTGAGACTGAAGAGTGACACAAAAGTAATTAAAGCATGCTGAGCTTGTAGTGTTCAGGAGAATAAAAATAATCATAAACTTTAAGCCTTGACAGAAAAGTCTATAGTTAAGATTGTATGTCAAAAACATAAAAGCAACTGCTGTAAGAATGGCTTCCAAACACCACAAGGGAAAGGAAAATGTAGAAAACTTTCATCGGTGTGATAGTAGACAAGAAAGTAGAAAAAAATAATTAAAAGAAGAGGATGACAGATAATCAAATTATAAAATAAGGTAAGATAATTAAGCCTACATATATTAGTAATCACTTAACTTATAACTGTATTTCATTTACCTATAAAGTTAGAAATAAGTGGATTTGAACAAACTAAAGTCCTATTATATGCTTCTTACAAAGCACACATGTAAACAAAATTGTACAAAAATATAAAATTAGAGGAATAGAAAATAAATACCACTTATCTAATAACCCAAAGAAAATTGGTGATTAAATACGGAGTTTGGAAACAGATACACATATATACAGAAATTTGATACATAATAATAATAAGTATAATAATAAGTATAATAAGTATAATGATGATGATGATAATGACTGATGATGATGTGGTGATGAATGTTATTGTGTACATATCATGTGCCAGGCTTGATAAATGCTTTATCAACTTTAGTTGATCTGCTTCTCATGACAACCATAAAGACTTTAAAAGCTACTATAAATTATTATGGTCCTTCAGCTGGCTATCCATGGGCACCTTTGTTTTTAGATCTTTAGTATTTAAAATGTGAAAAGAAAACTTGACAGCTTGTAGAAAACTGGTCTATGAATACAAACAGAATATATATGCACAAGAGGAAAAATCAAGAAACTGATAAAACTATGAAAGGAACCCATTTCTCTACTAATCAAAACAACAACTTACTGCTTCATGCTTATCAGTTTGGCAAGAAATATAAAGTCTGAAAATACAACAATTGGCAAGCATGGAAAGAAACATAAACTTTTATACAGGGTTGTTGGAAGAGTAAATTGGTACACCTCTCTGGAAAGGTTGCAGACTAAATTTATCTTATACCCTACCAAGAAATCCCATTTCTAATATATCCTAGAGAAATGCTTCCCACACACTAATAGGGAAACATAAAAGTAGTCACAAAATCAATTCTTTTATTTGGAAATTATTAGAATTAATTTGATGTGGATAAATCTAAAATGCATAATATTGATATGGGAAAAGAAGTAAAGATACATAAAGTTGAATGCCATATACAAAAGTATAAAAATATGCAAATTAATGCTATGCATTGTTTTAGAATTCCCATGTATTAAAAGCATAAAATCATGAATTGCAATAAATAAAACAAATTCACGTTAGTGAATACTTCTAGGGAAAGAAGGAGGAAAGACAACCCAAAAGAGTTGTGCAGAGCTTCAGTTTTATCTGTAATACTTTATTTTTTCAAAAAAATATGAAGCAAAGACATGAAAACATTAAATTATGTTAAATGAAACATGAACAATGAAACATGTTTCATTAAACATCAAATTATGTTTAATGAAAACATTAAATTATGAGCAGTGGCTATATAGATATTTGTTACATCATTCTGCATATTATATTGCCCATTTGGAGTATTTTACAAAACCCTAATTAGTACTATAGTGTACAAATATGGTATAAAAACAGTACTTTCTAATATATAATTAATCTAACAATTAGATATTACAAAAATTGTATTAGATTATATATTAGATTACATAAATAAATAGGTTTATAATATAATTTATAATACTTTCATAACACTACTTTATATGTACATTCAAATGTGTTTCCTTTGGCACTTAGGTGGCTCAGTCAGTTAAGCATCCAACTCTTGATTTTGGCTCAGTTCGTGATCTCATGGTTGGTGAGATCAAGCCCCTTGGGATTCTCTCTCTCCCTCTCTCTCTCTCTCTCTCTCTCTGCCCCTCCTCTGAACACATGTGCATGCATGCATGTGCTCTTCTCCCTTTCAAAATAAGTAAATAAACTTAAAAAAAATGTGTTTCCTCTCTCCCAATTGTCTCAGTTCTTTTTGATTAGCATAGTTCATAGCATATGGTTCGAATTCAGTATATAATTGTAGAGTAAAACAATAACTAAAATTGAAAAATTTTCCATGTACAGAGTGTATAATTTACCACCAGAAGACTGCAGTGGGTAAAAAGAAACACAAATACAGAAACTCGGGATGCACCGATAAACATTATGCATGAAAAGATTCTACTTTTTTAGTGCTTTTCTTAGATATAATGTATTCTAAATGTCCTTGGAAATGTACACATATTTTAAAAGTGCAACAAACTATTTTAGGTGGAATTTAAGATGATTACTATAAATATAATTAATTTTAAAAGATAATTTGTAGAGCAATCTCATCACATACGTTTTTTGTAAGTTATATCAACAATCTGTGGATCTTTTACTACAAGCTATAAACAAATGAGGAATAGTTTAATTCCACTTAATAAGTGAGCTTATTAGGAATTCACACAGTTTACACAGCTGCTGTTTATAAATACAAATCCAAGAGACAAGTTTTGAGAACATAATTCAACCAACATGATAACTTAAATCTTATTAATTATGCAATATAAACGATTTTAAAATTTCAAAATTTTACTAGAATTGGGGCATTTTCATATTATGATACTACCCAGGGAAACATCTAAATAAGAGAAATTCTAATTATTGCTGTGATTTATAGATAATAAACTTTTTCTCCCTCCCCTTGTATTAGCCTGGAAAGGAATCTTTTTTATTCATAATTTAATTTTATCATCATGGACCTTTGACTTATAGTTGACCTGAAGCTTAAGTAGGAATTTTACTGTAAGCAAAAGGGACAAGTATTATAAAGGGGAATGCAGTTGTTTTTAGTACACAGTCAGCTTATGTGATAAAGAGTCAGAGATGCTGCTCTTATTTAGGTATGGATGGATGGTAGGAGAATGGAAATGGTGGCTGATTTACCCATAGGGATCCAAAAATGGTATAATATGAAGGAACTGGACAAAGACATTAAATGTAATTTTTGTCATTTGTGAGAAAACACATTTAGACCATGATTAAATGGATTTAAAGTGACTCACAATATTACATTATATGAATGACAGGGCTTGAAAAAATGACAAACTAACAGGTCTGTTGGTTTTTTCATCAGACCGAACCTGGACCGCCCCATCACTGAGGAAAAATAATCTGCATCTGAGGAACACGAAACTGCTGGAAACCCCTTGGCATGTAGAAGGTGTCTGGTCTGGAAGCTCAGGCAGAAGCGTGGTGTCAGGCAATTCACAAATAGGTTGGGGAAAGCTTTGTCAGTATGCTCTTTTCTCTCCACAACATAGTCCCGGGCAAGTTATAATCTTTCAGTGAATAACACGAGACTGAATAAATAGATACATACTTACGTGCTTATAAATACATAAAAAATAAAATAAAATAAAAATTAAAACTGATAATCCAGCACCACAAGAACTGGAGGGTTACTAATATTTAAAAGAAGCAAAATAAATTTCTTCAAAAAAAAAAGGATATATTGATAATACAGAATAGCTAAAAGTGATTATAAAGAATTAAAGGTAAGTGGTAAGGGACCATCTTATTTCCAAAGAGAATTGAGTTATAGTGGAATCTGTGGGAAAGACCATTTTTATTTTTAAAAGAGAGCATTTTCACTGCCAACTTCCTTGGGCAAATTTATAATGTATTGCAACATAAAACAAGGAAGATCTGGTTTTGACATAATTTGTTTAAAGATATGCCATTACTATTTTATCATCTTGTTGTTCACAAACATCCACAAATATTTGAACTCCTCCCTCCTCCGGCTTCTCTCTCTTTCTCTCTCTCTCTCTCTCCTTTTTTTTCCTTTGTGTATGTGTGTGTGTGTGTGTGTGTGTGTGTGTGTGTGTGTGCGTGTTTTGGTAGGGGTGTATCTCAGTGAACATTTTAGGATGAATTCCAGCAAAATATCCCAAAATGGTAGAATTAATCTGTTGGAAGAAGTAATTAATTTAGTATTAATTTAAACTTTGATAAATTCTTTTTTTAATTTTTTGAACAAAATTATTTTTTAAAAACATTTTTTTAACATTTATTCATTTTTGAGAAACAGAGAGAGACGGAGTGTGAATGGGGGAGGAGCAGGGAGAGAGGGAGACGCAGAATCCAAAGCAAGCTCCAGGCTCTGAGCTGTCAGCACAGAACCTGATGCAGGGCTCCAACTCACATACCATGAGATCATGACCTGAGCTGAAGCCTGATGCTCTAATTGACTCAGCCACCTAGGTGTCCCTGATAAAATCTTTCAAAACTCATGATTTAATTTTCATTTCATACTAAACTATTCTTTCTGGTAGTTTATTTTTTTTTTATACTGAGTCTTTTTTTTTTTAATAATACATCAAACCACCAACTTACAAGTGGACACTTGCTTTAGGTCTACTTGATAAGGGGTATTAGTCTAAAATAGTTTGTAAATTACTTAGAGGTTACAAAAACAGGGGTGGGGCTATATTCATGCACTATTGCATATAATAGGGAATTTAAATGCCAGAAGATTCTGAGTTTGGGCCTTAAAGTAAAATTATGATACAGGCTTTGTTGATGCACTACTACAGGACCTATTCTAAGACTGTACATGCTAGAACACAATCTATTTGTGGAATCAAGGCAAGATCAATGAGCATAGTGAAGAGCTTATTCTATTTTGAGCCATTTTCTTGGTGAGAGAGAGGTTAGACACAGTAGTGGCATAATTGTGTCTAAACTCTGCATGCTTCCTATGAAAAATATTTAATGGAGTGATTCATTTTTTGAGACAGAAGCTTAATATAATATTAAGGTGACATTCAACATGTAAAAGTATTTATAACCTAGGGGAGAAGGTCATATCTTCATGAAAATAAATCAGACTACATTTTGAGACTATCTTAAAAGTTTCTAGAATCAATAGTTTAGGACAACTGAATTTGTCTTTCAGGAAAATATAAAAAAATTATAATGGCAAGAGTTGCCTGATTTGGATTTTTCAGTTTCATGAGATTATGCATTTCATAGTAGATGCAATGATAGGAATCCCAGAAATATAACAATTTCAGAGAGATATTCCAGAGACTATCAATTTGAATGAATTCACCTAATCACCAATACAGCAGTTTTCATTGTGAGCTAGAGGCTTTCCAAATGGAACACTGGCGCTGGAGACTGTCAAAGATTCTCTTTGACATGTGTTATGATAGAATTTAATTATTTTGAATTGCTTACAAAAATTCTAACAATTAATTTTATTTTTATTATTATTTTTCTTTAATTTTTAATGTTTATTTATTTTTGAGACAGAGACAGAGCATGAATGGGGGAGGGTCAGAGAGAGGGAGACACAGAATCCGAAGCAGGCTCCAGGCTCTGAGCTGTCAACACAGAGCCCGACGTGGGGCTCGAACTCACACTGTGAGATCATGACCTGGGCCGGAGTCGGATGCTTAACTGACTGAGCCACCCAGGTGCCCCTAACAATTAATTTTAAATCACTATATTCAGTGTCATAAAATTCCTTTTCTTCCTGATATTTAAACTTTATTTCCTAGAGGTTTAAGCAGGATGAAACAGCTACACATGGATACATCTGCAAATTAATCTTGTCACATGGTAGTATCTAATACAACACTACCCAAGGTAAATCCGGGTTCTTCAGGTCACTTACTAAAGGATGCTATCTCCTGCAGAGTAAAAGAGGAATCAGTACTCAGGTAACAGAAATAGACTGTATACTTTCCAAATCTCTGAGTTGATTCCTCTTAGATGACTGAAACTGTGTGATGTAAATTTACCTTGTTAGATAGATAGGATGTGTGAGAAGAAGCTGTTAGTTTTATCAAGGACTTCACATATTTCAACTACAGTCAGTAGAAAATGATGGTGTCTTCACAAGCTCTGTTTTAGGCAAAGGTGATATTAAAAATATTTCATATAAGATCTGGTTGATTATGAAAGCCTACACCGATCTATGTGTTTATAAACCAGTCATTTGTGTGAGCTAGGTACACAACACCCTATAGTGACACACTGGCTTGCTTTCTTGAATCAACTATTGAAGGTTTAAAACTAGTAATATACTTTTGATAGAGCATTTTAGAGATAACCTCAGTTTTCCTCAGGAGTTTTCCTTTCAAGGAAGTTAGCAGGAGTAACCCTGAGCTGCATAGATTCCAAGAAACATAAGAGTTGGTGTGGGACATTTAAGGTAATCTAGACTCCACAAGAAATACTATTTTACTGCCAGAAACCACAGGACGTTTGTAATTTTGAAGAACAGACATCTATGTTCTCTAGGCTCAGTGCCTCAGCACTAGATGTAGGAAACTTTAATAACATACTTTAACCACTACGGAGAGCTCAGTTTCTTACTCCATTTCTGTTGTGAGTCAAGGGTACAACTTAGCATTGTCTCTAGGGTTTCTGACTTGGAGTGGGAGGGGCAACTAATTTAAAGGTCTGCCGTTGTAACTTGTGGCCTCTTTTGAAACGCTACTTCCAACTTGCTTGCCGACTCTTCCATGTCCTGTGGCTCCTGCACTAAATAATCCTTCTTCAAGAGAGGAAGAACCGAGAAACCCCTATCCTCCTCTTCACCCCACACATTAGACTATTAAGGTGAAACCTAAGACTAGCAGATTACATGGCAAATCACTCCACTTGCTTCTAATCTATAGATGCAAAGACTCCTCGCTCTTCCTGAGTTGTCTATCTCACTTCACTAGAATTTCTGGAGCCCAAGAGCTGTACTGGTTTGGCCTGAAGGTAAAGAAATAGAATAATGGTCATGACTAAATCTCTTTTCAAATGAGATATTAGAGGATCTTTTCCTTTCCTTTCCTCATCTTCTTCTTTTACCCCAGGTAATAATATAACCCTTGTCTGCCCTGATAAAGATGCAGTACATTTTACTTTTAATGTAAAATGATTCTTAATGCAGTGTGACTAACGTCATAGGGAAGGCACTTTCAGAATTTATGGCTGTATTCTTTGGTTCATGTACTTCTAGCTGTGACATTGATTGATGTTTATAAAATTCCTAAGCCTCTACTGGCAACTATGATTATTATCTTAGAGCATATAATCAAAGAAGTGTGGGTGAAATTATGTAGGAAGAAAAAAAATTTCTTGACTTAAAATATTGTGTTAAGAATAGCAATTATAAATTCAAGAGAAACATTTGAGCAAATAGAATTTCTTATCTGATGTTTTTAAACCCAAAGTTTGTCCTGGTTATTTATTTATTCATTTATTTATTTTTGCTTGTTAGTTTGCCAAGTTGGCTCCATGGATGTATTTTAGGTAGTACAATAATAGATCATTTTTTGACTGATTCTGATTATCATTCCACATGGCAACAGCAGTGAAACTATAGTCTAGTATTAAGGGTCTAGTCATTTTATATTTTTAGAAGTTCTGAGATAAAGCATTGAGGCATCAACTAAACATCAATCATTTTAAAAGTTGATAGTCATGTTAAAAGGAATCTTAATAGAGTTTGTCCTTTTAAAGACAAACTCATGATCATATACTTTCTAGATGCTAAAAGCACAGCTATCAGATAAATATATTGACAAGGGAATTCCAACAGCCATAAAAATGTAGGGCCCTGATTATCACCCAAACAAACTAAATTCTGCACTCAGTTAGGTCATTTGTTTTCTTGTTCAGTCATTCCAGAATTCGAAGCCAAGTAGCTGAATAATATTGTAACACAGCCATACAATTATAGTAAGGACATTCCTATAACAAGTCAGTAAAAATCTCTTTTTTGTTGAAATTGTAACAAAGCATAAATATATTGAATTTTAAAATAGGTAGACTATGCACTTAAGGTTTCTGTTCACTTTCAAATTGCCTCCATGACAAACACATTGTAGTACCAATCTTCTCGGGAGGGGGTTGGTACTCATGGTTTATAGCCGGGATCTGGATGTTAGTTGAGACCAGACTTGAGATATACTTTGGTTGCAAACTCCCTGCATTCCATGTCCTCAATTAGCACATGGGGTAACTCTAGAAAGTCCTGTAATAAACTGGGTAAAGCTATGAACTCTCTTCCTCCTGCTGATGTCCCAGATCACCCCAAGATGGTCTACTAGTCTGCACTTCAAAGAGAATAATACCTAATTCATTTCAGGCAATAAGCTTTTCACAGCATTGCTTCCATCTCTATCTCCACTTTCCTTATTTAAAGGACTCTGATTAGCCCTGGAAAGGGAAAGAAGAGCCATCTTAAATTATCACCCTCTGGGACTTTTCTAGATAGTTAATACCCAGATGGTAAATTTCAAACTCTATAAACCAAGAGCCCTGAAAACTGGAGCTACCCCAGATTCCTGTAGTTGGGAATGTGGAGGCCTCTTAGGTGACTGATGGTGTCACTTTGACAAAATTCCTTGTGAAAGAGCCAGAGTAACAAAGCAGAACTACCAGGTCCTGCAAGTATAGTAGGTTACAAAATAATCCATGCTGACCCAGGAAGAGGAAAAAGTCCACAAGTGAGGACACAAAAAGGTAGAGTATAAACCAAAAACATGCAAAACTACAGATAATGACACATTTGGTGGGGGGGAAGCAGAAGCAATGGAGGCAAGTGTTGTTGGACTAAGGGAATTAGTGGAGAATAGACATGCAGAGGCAGACAGAACAGTATAGAATGAATTTTACAAGCATTTATTTAAGCCTCAGTTTCACATCCCTTTTTTGGGAACACTCTATACTTTCCGTAGGATACCAATGGTATAGGCTCCTGGATTTTATGCCATTTGTTAGACTGCCCAGGGTTTGAATCCTGGCATGGTCACTTGCTGGTTAGTAACCCCCTGTGAAGAATCTTAAATAGTTCTACACAGAAACCCAAGATACTTAGTTTCCTCAACTGTGAAATGGGCCAAATAATAATGCCTTTCATAACACAATTTTCAGTGTTAAAAGGACTGTTAATATAGGTAAAGCAATTAGAACGGTGCCTGGCTCATCATAAGTCCCCAATAAGTTGTGGCTATCATGTTTATTACTGATGCCAATAGCCTTACATGTCAGGGAAGATGATAGGTACTCATTGATATATCATGAATTAATATCACAAAATATGTGATACACATATTATTTCTCAAAAATTTTGCTTTGCTTATTCTATAATAATGAGATTGATGTCCGTTAAGAACATTCGGTCATCCAATTAAGAATGGTTACTCAATATATATTAAGCATTGCATTTTGCCAAATATGGGAGGGAATATTTAAAAAATGAAAAATAACACTCAAGGAATTTATTATATCTTATAATTTAAGAACCAATCATTATCGAAAACAAAACCTATTAGTGAGAATTATTCTGTCAAATAAATACAGAGAAGTTTTATTTCAGATATATTTTAGAAAAGCAAATTTCACAGCTAGAAGTATATATTCTTAAAAATGTACAGATTTTCTCTCATAATATTTCATAGAGTTCATCCATTTTTAGGGCTCACTAAAAATTATGTGGGTATATTAAGGAGATATTAGAGTAGACCCATAAGTAAAGTCTTAAAAAGAAGTCCTATTCAAAAAGGCAAGGAATTCAGATTATTTAGTTGGAGGAACGGAGACTATAGAGTATGTACTAAGAAGTAAACAAAGATTCCTTCTACAGAGGTGATAATCAGGTTATTTCACTGAGGATTCAACAAGAAGTCAATTCTTGTATAGGAATCTGTATACAACAAAAGTCAGTAAAAACCATAATATACTCACTGACAGTTGTATGGGAAATTTGATCATATGTCTGAGACTGGTTTCTTTTAAACATAAGAACAGATGACTAAGAATGACTGGAACTACTTTTCAGTTCAGAACTAATTAATTCACGAATAATTAGAATGTTTTCAGTTGTCAACAACTAAAAATCTGACTTGAATTTGCCTAAATAATTTACTGGCTCACATAACTGAAGTAGGTCATGCAAGATTCAATATCACTAAGGGCTCAGTTTCTCCCTCTGTGATTTACCTTAAATTGTGTTCCTCTGGTGATCCTAGACTTCCAGGGCTACATTTTTCTTCAGTATATTCAGGATAGAAGAAAGAGTGAATTTGTCCACCCTTCGCAGAAAATCTCTTGGCTTCACTCTGATTCAAACAGCTTAGGTCAGATGCCTCAACTCAACCAATCGTTGGAAAAGAAGTGCTGATTGCTTTAACTCAGGGCACTTGCTCTAAAAAATGGAGCTGGAGGGTTCCCGGCAAGATGGCGGCTTAGGAGGACGCTGGGCTCACCGCACGTCCTGCTGATCACTTAGATTCCATCTACACCTGCCTAAATAACCCAGAAAACCGCCAGAGGATTAGCAGAACGGAGTCGCCGGAGCCAAACGCAGACGAGAGGCCCACGGAAGAGGGTAGGAAGGGCGGCGAGGCGGTGCGCGCTCCACGGACTGGCGGGAGGGAGCCGGGGCGGAGGGGCGGCTCGCGGCCAAGCAGAGCCCCTGAGTCTGGCTTGCAAAAGCGGAGGGGCCTGATGGACTGTGTTTCCACATCAAGCGCGACTTAGCGTCTGGGAGGTCATAAGTTAACAGCTCTGCTCGGAAAGCGGGAAGGCTGGAGGACAAAGGGAGGGAGAGCTGCTGAGCCCCCTGACAACAGAGCTCAGTTTGGTGGGGAACAAAGGCGCTCGCCAGCGCCATTTCCCCCGCCCATCCCCCAGCCAAAATCCCAAAGAGAACCGGTTCCTGCCAGGGAACTTGCTTGCTCCAAGCAAACACCCAACTCTGCGCTTCTGCGGAGCCAAACCTCTGGCAGCAGATCTGACTCCCTCCCGCTGCCACAGGGCCCCTCCTGAAGTGGATCACCTAAGGAGAAGCGATCTAAGCCTGCCCCTCCTGCCCCCGTGCACCTTGCCTACCTACCCCAGCTAATACGCCAGATCCCCAGCATCACAAGCCTGGCAGGGTGCAAGTAGCCCAGACGAGCCACACCACCCCACAGTGAATCCTGCCCCTAGGAGAGGGGAAGAGAAGGCACACACCAGTCTGACTGTGGCCCCAGCGGTGGGCTGGGGGCAGACATCAGGTCTGACTGCGGCCCCACCCACCAACTCCAGCTATACACCACAGCACAGGGGAAGTGCCCTGCAGGTCCTCACCACACCAGGGACTAACCAAAATGACCAAGCGGAAGAATTCCCCTCAGAAGAATCTCCAGGAAATAACAACAGCTAATGAGCTGATCAAAAAGGATTTAAATAATATAACAGAAAGTGAATTTAGAATAATAGTCATAAAATTAATCGCTGGGCTTGAAAACAGTATACAGGACAGCAGAGAATCTCTTGCTACAGAGATCAAGGGACTAAGGAACAGTCACGAGGAGCTGAAAAACGCTTTAAACGAAATGCATAACAAAATGGAAACCACCACAGCTCGGCTTGAAGAGGCAGAGGAGAGAATAGGTGAACTAGAAGATAAAGTTATGGAAAAAGAGGAAGCTGAGAAAAAGAGAGATAAAAAAATCCAGGAGTATGAGGGGAAAATTTGAGACTAAGTGATACACTAAAAAGAAATAATATATGCATAATTGGTATCCCAGAGGAGGAAGAGAGAGGGAAAGGTGCTGAAGGGGTACTTGAAGAAATAATAGCTGAGAACTTCCCTGAACTGGGGAAGGAAAAAGGCATTGAAATCCAAGAGGCACAGAGAACTCCCTTCAGACGTAACTTGAATCGATCTTCTGCACGACATATCATAGTGAAACTGGCAAAATACAAGGATAAAGAGAAAATTCTGAAAGCAGCAAGGGGTAAACGTGCCCTCACATATAAAGGGAGACCTATAAGACTCGTGACTGATCTCTCTTTTGAAACTTGGCAGGCCAGAAAGAATTGGCACGAGATTTTCAGGGTGCTAGACAGAAAAAATATGCAGCCAAGAATCCTTTATCCAGCAAGTCTGTCATTTAGAATAGAAGGAGAGATAAAGGTCTTCCCAAACAAACAAAAACTGAAGGAATTTGTCACCACTAAACCAGCCCTACAAGAGATCCTAAGGGGGACCCTGTGAGACAAAGTCCCAGAGACATCACTACAAGCATAAAACATACAGACATCACAATGACTCTAAACCCGTATCTTTCTATAATAACACTGAATGTAAATGGATTAAATGCGCCAACCAAAAGACATAGGGTATCAGAATGGATAAAAAAACAAGACCCATCTATTTGCTGTCTACAAGAGACTCATTTTAGACCTGAGGACACCTTTAGATTGAGAGTGAGGGGATGGAGAACTATTTATCATGCGACTGGAAGCCAAAAGAAAGCTGGAGTAGCCATACTTATATCAGACAAACTAGACTTTAAATTAAAGGCTGTAACAAGAGATGAAGAAGGACATTATATAATAGTTACAGGGTCTATCCATCAGGAAGAGCTAACAATTATAAATGTCTATGCACCGAATACCGGAGCCCCCAAATATATAAAACAATTACTCATAAACGTAAGCAACCTTATTGATAAGAATGTGGTAATTGCAGGGGACTTTAACACCCCACTTACAGAAATGGATAGATCATCTAGACACACGGTCAATAAAGAAACAAGGGCCCTGAATGAGACATTGGATCAGATGGACTTGACAGATATATTTAGAACTCTGCATCCCAAAGCAACAGAATATACTTTCTTCTCGAGTGCACATGGAACATTCTCCAAGATAGATCATATACTGGGTCACAAAACAGCCCTTCATAAGTTTACAAGAATTGAAATTATACTATGCTTACTTTCAGACCACAATGCTATGAAGCTTGAAATCAACCACAGAAAAAAGTCTGGAAAACCTCCAAAAGCATGGAGGTTAAAGAACACCCTACTAACGAATGAGTGGGTCAACCAGGCAATTAGAGAAGAAATTAAAAAATATATGGAAACAAATGAAAATGAAAATACAACAATCCAAACGCTTTGGGACGCAGCAAAGGCAGTCCTGAGAGGAAAATACATTGCAATCCAGGCCTATCTCAAGAAACAAGAAAAATCCCAAATACAAAATCTAACAGGACACCTCAAGGAACTAGAAGCAGAACAGCAAAGGCAGCCTAAACCCAGCAGAAGAAGAGAAATAATAAAGATTAGAGCAGAAATAAACAATATAGAATCTAAAAAAACTGTAGAGCAGATCAACGAAACCAAGAGTTGGTTTTTTGAAAAAATAAACAAAATTGACAAACCTCTAGCCAGGCTTCTCAAAAAGAAAAGGGAGATGACCCAAATAGATAAAATCATGAATGAAAGTGGAATTATTACAACCAATCCCTCAGAGATACAAACAATTATCAGGGAATACTATGAAAAATTATATGCCAACAAATTGGACAACCTGGAAGAAATGGACAAATTCCTGAACACCCACACACTTCCAAAACTCAATCAGGAGGAAATAGAAAGCTTGAACAGACCCATAACCAGTGAAGAAATTGAATCGGTTATCAAAAATCTCCCAACAAATAAGAGTCCAGGACCAGATGGCTTCCCAGGGGAGTTCTACCAGACGTTTAAAGCAGAGATAATACCTATCCTTCTCAAGCTATTCCAAGAAATAGAAAGGGAAGGAAAACTTCCAGACTCATTCTATGAAGCCAGTATTACTTTGATTCCTAAACCAGACAGAGACCCAGTAAAAAAAGAGAACTACAGGCCAATATCCCTGATGAATATGGATGCAAAAATTCTCAATAAGATACCAGCAAATCGAATTCAACGGCATATAAAAAGAATTATTCACCATGATCAAGTGGGATTCATTCCTGGGATGCAGGGCTGGTTCAACATTCGCAAATCAATCAACGTGATACATCACATTAACAAAAAAAAGAGAAGAACCATATGATCCTGTCAATCGATGCAGAAAAGGCCTTCGACAAAATCCAGCACCCTTTCTTAATAAAAACCCTTGAGAAAGTCGGGATAGAAGGAACATACTTAAAGATCATAAAAGCCATTTATGAAAAGCCCACAGCTAACATCATCCTCAACGGGGAAAAACTGAGAGCTTTTTCCCTGAGATCAGGAACACGACAAGGATGCCCACTCTCACCGCTGCTGTTTAACATAGTGCTGGAAGTTCTAGCATCAGCAATCAGACAACAAAAGGAAATCAAAGGCATCAAAATTGGCAAAGATGAAGTCAAGCTTTCGCTTTTTGCAGATGACATGATATTATACATGGAAAATCCGATAGACTCCACCAAAAGTCTGCTAGAACTGATACAGGAATTCAGCAAAGTTGCAGGATACAAAATCAATGTACAGAAATCAGGTGCATTCTTATACACTAACAATGAAGCAACAGAAAGACAAATAAAGAAACTGATCCCATTCACAATTGCACCAAGAAGCATAAAATACCTAGGAATAAACCTAACCAAAGATGTAAAGGATCTGTATGCTGAAAACTATAGAAAGCTTATGAAGGAAATTGAAGAAGATTTAAAGAAATGGAAAGACATTCCCTGCTCATGGATTGGAAAAATAAATATTGTCAAAATGTCAATACTACCCAAAGCTATCTACACATTCAATGCAATCCCAATCAAAATTGCACCAGCATTCTTCTCGAAACTAGAACAAGCCATCCTAAAATTCATATGGAACCACAAAAGGCCCCGAATAGCCAAAGGAATTTTGAAGAAGAAGACCAAAGCAGGAGGCATCCCAATCCCAGACTTTAGCCTCTACTACAAAGCTGTCATCATCAAGACAGCATGGTATTGGCACCAAAACAGACACATAGACCAATGGAATAGAATAGAAACCCCAGAACTAGACCCACAAACGTATGGCCAACTCATCTTTGACAAAGCAGGAAAGAACATCCAATGGAAAAAAGACAGCCTCTTTAACAAATGGTGCTGGGAGAACTGGACAGCAACATGCAGAAGGTTGAAACTAGACCACTTTCTCACACCATTCACAAAAATAAACTCAAAATGGATAAAGGACCTAAATGTGAGACAGGAAACCATCAAAACCTTAGAGGAGAAAGCAGGAAAAGACCTCTCTGACCTCAGCCGTAGCAATCTCTTACTCGACACGTCCCCAAAGGCAAGGGAATTAAAAGCAAAAGTGAATTACTGGGATCTTATGAAGATAAAAAGCTTCTGCACAGCAAAGGAAACAACCAACAAAACTAAAAGGCAACCAACGGAATGGGAAAAGATATTCGCAAATGACATATCGAACAAAGGGCTAGTATCCAAAATCCATAAAGAGCTCACCAAACTCCACACCCGAAAAACAAATAACCCAGTGAAGAAATGGGCAGAAAACATGAATAGACACTTCTCTAAAGAAGACATCCGGATGGCCAACAGGCACATGAAAAGATGTTCAGCGTCGCTCCTTATCAGGGAAATACAAATCAAAACCACACTCAGGTATCACCTCACGCCAGTCAGAGTGGCCAAAATGAACAAATCAGGAGACTATAGATGCTGGAGAGGATATGGAGAAACGGGAACCCTCTTGCACTGTTGGTGGGAATGCAAATTGGTGCAGCCGCTCTGGAAAGCAGTGTGGAGATTCCTCAGAAAATTAAAAATAGACCTACCCTATGACCCAGCAATAGCACTGCTAGGAATTTATCCAAGGGATACAGGAGTACTGATGCATAGGGCCACTTGTACCCCAATGTTCATAGCAGCACTCTCAACAATAGCCAAATTATGGAAAGAGCCTAAATGTCCATCCACTGATGAATGGATAAAGAAATTGTGGTTTATATACACAATGGAATATTACGTGGCAAGGAGAAAAAATGAAATATGGCCTTTTGTAGCAACGTGGATGGAACTGGAGAGTGTGATGCTAAGTGAAATAAGCCATACAGAGAAAGACAGATACCATATGGTTTCACTCTTATGTGGATCCTGAGAAACTTAACAGGAACCCATGGGGGAGGGGAAGGAAAAAAAAAAAGAGGTTAGAATGGGAGACAGCCAAAGCATAAGAGACTGTTAAAAACTGAGAACAAACTGAGGGTTGATGGGGGGTGGGAGGGAGGAGAGGGTGGGTGATGGGTATTGAGGAGGGCACCTTTTGGGATGAGCACTAGGTGTTGTATGGAAACCAATTTGTCAATAAATTTCATAAAAAAAAAATGAAAAAAAAAAAATAAAAAATGGAGCTGAGAAGATTTAGTTTCCCTAGAAGCACACCTTCATCAAATAAAAATCTGGAGCTATGGGGGAAGTGTTGAGTAGAGGCCAGCCAGGAAAGTACTCACAAATGCTCCATCCAGGTCTTTTTTATGCAGAAATAAACCTTAATTTATCTTTGGTAATTTTAGCAAAATTCCATCTAAATTAAATTTAAAAAAGAAAAACGAATCCCTCCGCCTTGCCACAAAAGTATATTAATATGCTCCATGATTGTACTTCAAATCTGTGACAGGCTAAATCATGGAGTGGAAAGAACCCTACAGATGTTATGAGGAGAACTGGAATCCAGCTTTGCCTCCATTGCTTGTTAACAGTTGAAATTCTGCAAGTCACGTAATTTTTCTAATCATTGGTTACTTATTCTAAAATGGATATCAGATTGTACCTTTTGCTCCTTAGCAGAGATGTATTTACCAAAAGAAATGATACATGAGAAATATTTCGTGAAGTAGGTAATGTTATGTAAACAAAGAAATATTGTTCTAGACGTTAGATTTCTGGTCTAAGAATTAGCCTGAAATTAATATTTTTAAGAGCTTGTAGCATTAATATTTAGAGCTTGTCAAAGTTTTATTGCTCATAAGTTCTTGGAGATATTTGCTTCCATAAATGAACTCCACATGTAGGTGACTAAATGTATTATGTTGCCATTAGTCTTATTTCATAAATTTGTAATTATTAAAGTACTCTTGAAAACTATGCTCTATATCTCCTCTTTTCTGACAGATTTTAGTACCCATTCTTGCACCTTGATTGCTTTGTTCTTTCTGTTAGGTTTGAAATATAGCACAATAGGAAATGATAGAGGTGGGATGTATGTTCAGGAAAGGTTTTCCCACAACTCAGAGGTCAAGAATAGAATCAATGTCATTGTCTAACTGAAGGTCAATATGGTATAATTCAAGAGAATTACCAAGAGAAGGTAATGAGTCATTTTAGACTGCTATTCAAATACAAATTATTTAGTTTGATAACGCTGTATCACTTGTATTAAATCATAAGATAATTTTATTATTTCAAATATTAATTTTAGAAAAATATTGCTTTTTGATCCTTCTGGGAATTAAGCATATTTTATTGTATTACTTTAAAAGATTGTATTTCAAGAATTCTTACCACAAGTTGTTAAAATAGTTTAAACCTAAATGTCCATTTGTGTATGCTCACATACTCCCCATTGCCTCAACACTCATCTCAATGAATTCAGATGCAGTTAAAGTATAAATCTTTCATAGTACGCAGTTATTATTTTAAAATGTTAAAAATTTTTAAGTTTCCGTTTAACCACCACTGCTCTAGATTAGCCTATTTCAAAGATACTAATGCTAGAATTTATTCACTCATTGTGTACCTATACTCTACTATGTAAAAGGTATTGTACTAAATGAATGTAGATATTAAATTTCATAAGAAATCGTTCATGCTTTTATGGTTTTAGAATTGGGCACAGGTACCTGACAATTATTTTCAAGACATGTGATATGAATGCTGGGTAAGTACTGAGGTAAGTGTTTGACAAACACTGAGGGAGAAGACATTATCTCCAACTTTAAACAGATAGGAGATAGAGCTCATGTGGACCGTAGACATTTAGCTGGGAGGTTTACATGCAGTGGAAAGTGCATTCTCAGCTGAGGGAGCATTGTAAGCAAGCCTGCAGACACGGGAAAATATGAGTGCTGGTGTGGACCCACCAACTGGTGGGCAGCTGGCCTAATTTGGCCTGCAGAGATGTTCTGTTTGTCCTGTATCATAATTAAAATTCTTTAGAATTGTTGCCAACATTAAAAAGCAGGGAAATTATGGGCTTCCAGTTTCTTGTGAAAAAAAAAAAATGAAGATTTATCTACATTCCACATTCCAATATTCCAACAGACCCATAAAGCAATTATTGGGAGCTGAGAAGCTGCTGCTTTATTCAAAGGGAAGGAATCATCTTCCTTTTCCCAAACAACTGGCTTCATCATTTATTTAGGTTACTTGCTTTGTTCCTGTATTTGAGCTAGTTTCCCCTAGCCAGTATTATAAGGTTAATGCTGTGTGGAGTTGTTTGATGTCTCTGTATCAGAATGTGTTAAAACTTGTAAAATTTATTGAAAAGAACATCTGTCCCATAAAGAGAAGTATCTTGCAATCTTTTTGGTAGGGAGATTAAAATGATATTTTATTCAGATGTGATCAAATTTGTATTTTAGTTTATGTTGGGCTATCTCTACCAGTATCAATATCACTATTCAAGAAATATTTTCCAGATGTCAACAATTCCAGATTTGAAGATTTTATCTTCAGATTGGAGATAATATTTAACAAACTGGGCACAGTGCATGTTATCAATCGATTAACTGAATATGTGTTTAATATGAAAATAATGGGTAAGCTATGCTGTCACAATCCCAAATTTGGATCATGTAAAATGATAACTGGGGGGGGGGGGTCGGAGGGGAGGAGACCTGGGTGGCTCAGCGGGTTAAGCGTTTAACTTCTGCTCAGGTCATGAGCCCCACATTGGGTTCGAGCCCTGCATTGGGCTCTGTGCTGATAGCTCAGAGCCTGGAGCCTGCTTAGGATTCTGTGTCTCCCTCTCTCTGCCCCTCCCTGGCTCATGCTCTGTCTCTCTCTCTCAAAAATAAACATTAAAAAATTAAAAAAAATATAAAATAAAAAAATAATTAGGAGTTTAATGTATTCCTAAATCTTTTGGCTCCCCACTCCAAAAACAACAACAAAAAAGTACACTGCCATTTCTCTCATGTTTTAGCATCAGGAGATCAGTAAGAAATTTTGACACAATCCTTTCCAGGATAATAAACTGTGAGGAGGGACTGGTCTATATTTGATCAGCTTTGTCTCATGAATAGACTCTGGTGGAATTTTTTGCTTGTCCCTTTAAATCTGCACAAAAAATAATAGTGAGAGTTCAACCTGGGCTAAATCTAATAATAGATTGGTAACCAAATATCAATTCCACAGAAATGATTAATAAGTGTTTAATAGGTACAAATAAGGTAACTGAATATAGTCATATCTTGGGAGTCAATAAGTAATCCGACTGCTGCCTTATAGATTTAAAAAATAGAGTTTAAGGAAAAATGTTCTGTTTCTCAGTATTCTTTTTTTTCTTTTAAAAAACGTTTGTAGAAAATCAGGTTTCTCTATAATTAAAAATTCTCATAGTTCACTTAAGGCAGTATTTTATGCACTACTCTTAAAAAACAAAATCCACTTAGAAGCTAAACTTTTTATCTTATATGAGTTTGATTTTTCTCAAATTCAAATGCATATTTAGATCATATGTTACATTTGATATGCAATCCAAGGAATAACTGCTTAGAGTAAACTGAGTATTAGTAATATTAGTAATGGGTGATGATTGTTACATATTATGAAATAATATGTAATTAGTAATATGTTTAGCTCTTCATATTTTATAATATATTTTCAACCTACAATATTAACAGTCTTTTTGGACATTTAACTGGGAAAAATGAGTAGTTAGGCTTAAGAAATAGAACTTTTTTTGTTTGTTTATAATTTGTCCATCAGATTGCTGTTGGGATGTCGAGTGTAATCAGTGAAGATATTTAACTGCCTAAGTTCTTTTTGTTTTTTTTTAATGTCAAAAAAGCAGTCCTTTAATATTTCCTATGTGTCAGGTATTCTTGTAAGCATGTTATATAAATTAAAATTAAAATAAATACAACAATCTTATGAGAAAGCACCATTAATAACCTCATCATATAGATGGGGAAATTAAATCATGGAGAAGTTAACTTATTTGCCTAAGGACACATAGCAACTAGTGGAACAGGATTCAATTCCAGGCATGCTCAGAACCCACGCTTTTCACCTCTAAACTCTGGTAGTGCAGACTAGAATGATCTTAATCTTAAACTAGTGCAGATGAGATTGACATACTTTATTTCTCTCAGAAACACTCAAAATCCTGTTATGCTGACTTTGTCAAGCTATTCCTAATGCATTCCATTTTTAACGTGGGAGGGGGGTAGGTAAAACACTCATACCTTCTTTCTGATGTGCTCACTGCTAAGGGTTAGCAGGGAAGTGTTAGATTATTCTGAGGAAAGGTCAAAGTTGAAAATACTAGTGAAACACTCTTTAGTTCTAAATTGTACTTGGAGCCAGAACTGGGGCACAGAAAGGACAAGTCACCTGCCTGTGGCCAGACAAGTAGTAAGTGGTGGTTTTGATTCTTATTCCTATAGGGATCGGTACGTTTCTTGTGAATTTAGATAAGACCCTGGAAGGTGGCTGAAGCCTGGGTTATCTTTTTAAATTTTTTTAATGTTTCTTCATTTTTGAGAGAGAGTGGAGCAGTGGAGTGGCAGAAAGAGAGGGAGACTCGGAATCTGAAGCAGGCCCCAGGTTCTGAGCGGTCAGCACAGAGCCCAATGCAGGACTTGAACCCATGAACTTGGAAATCATGTCCTGAACTGAAGTTGGACGCTTAACGGACTGAGCCACCCAGTGGACACTGGGTTATCTTTGACAGGAAACCTTCCCTCCACTGAATAGCATGCTCAGGAAGTCCAAGAAACCCCTAGCCCATTCCCAAGTGAAAGTTTCTGACATCTGAGGTTGTGCAAACAACGCTCAGCAGCCTGCCTGAAAAACCTCGAATATACTGTATGATAGAGGCAATACCTTGGAGTAGTCAGTGATAAGACCATTGGAAACACACTTTAGCTGGCTGAGCAGTCATCCTGAGCCAGCCACAAAACTATGCATTTTCATAAACAGGTCTTGAACCAATGTTAATTAACTCTTCTTCCTTACAACACTGTTCCCAAAATAACACAGGTAAATTCTGTGAAATTAAATGTAGGACCAGGAGGAAGATTAAGGGATGATAAGAGAAGTAAAATCTGAATTGAAGACTGAACCTGGATCATCACTGAAATTCGAATCTACTCTCTAGACTATAAAATGTTTGCACTGGACTATGTCTGTTTAATAGAACTAAATTTAGTTTCCTCTTTGCCAAAGAGGAATAGATATATATTTAGAGCCAACCAGAATAAGGTGAGCTTCACATTTGCATATATTTGAATAGTAGTTACTCAGAACTGTTATATCTTATGTTTGTGTATGGGTGTAAAATACATTTTATGTATTTACCTACCTACTTACCTACCTACCTCTATCTATTTGTATGACTGCTTATGAATCTATCTATATCTATCATCTTGTATACCTGTCTCAAGTACCTGGAGAGCCTGAATTATCTACTGAAAGGCAGTCATCGCCAATGTTACCAAATGTTTTAAGTGTAAGCAAAAATAGGGTAGATAAACTTTATACATATCAGTGCTCCATAAATAATTACATGGACATCTACTTTCTTTTTATTGTTATTGTTATTGTTATTGTTATTGTTATTATTATTATTATTAAATTTAGGGAGACAGAGCATGGGAGAGGGGCAGAGAAAAAGAGGGAGAGAAATTCCAAGCAGGCTCCACACTTGGCATAGAGCCCTATGCAGGGCTTGACCCCAGAACCCGGGATCATGACATAAGCCAAAATCAAGAGTCAGATGCTCAACGACTGAGCCACCCAGGCTCCCCTGGACATCTACATTTCTGTATTAATTGCATCAATACAGAGTTTTATACTCTGAAGAGTCATGGTTTAGTTGTTTATACTCAAGTTCAGGTTCTTGAATTTGTTTATGATGGGATTTAATTATTTGGGAAATGGTAGTAACTTTCATAGTTTCAATTGCCTGGGTGCCCTTTGATTTTTTTGGAACAATTCTGACATAATCTTTCAAAATTCTATTTACTAAATCAAAAGCATTTCTATGACAGTGCACAGTATAATATGTTTCTTTTATTTCTAAAACACAAATGCTTCCTCACTCTTTACTCACTTTTTATTAAGATTCACTGTCCCTAGGGAGGCTTTTAGCATTCTATGTAATAAGGTAGAATTGTATAAAATTAACATTATGTATTCATTTTGATATACAAATTGCTATATGGCTTTATATGATTCAATAAAGTACCTATTAAAAGTTTATCCCCATTTCAAATCCACAATAATGTCATAATGTATATGAAATGTCTTCTGATTACCCTGATATAAACACAACATTGTTTAACAGTGGGAAGTACCAAGCTTCCCAGGAATTTAGAGTCTACGAGTTCAGACAGACTGAGCTTAGGTGATGCTATTGGGTGCCACAACATGTGATTACAGTTTTGTTCAGATGTTCTAGATAATATGGAGAGATGTAACTTCAGATTAGACTTAAGGTATTAGATAAATGGATTAGATTGACAAATCTGTAATAAATAAAAACCTGAAAATGCAAACCAACCTCAAATAGTATAATTACTTTGTCATAAGAATTACAAATACTGCTTCTCAAAAATGAAAGTAGGAAATATATTAATTTCCTTCAGGATTTTGTATGTATACATAAGTATCTTTTCTCCTTCACAAACAAGTATATAATATATGGAATTCCAAAAGAGTGTCTTAAATTTATTTTAACCCTAGAAGATTTAGAGGAAAGGCCTGATTTGCATTAAGTTCAGTGGAGTCAGTAGGATTTCCTCCAAAGAAGACCTGGGTGTTTGAAACAAAAGCCTGAAAGATTACTTGCATGGATTTGTCATATTAAAAGGGCATATGGTGATAGATTTTGTAATCTTCTTTTTACTATATTTTAGTCAACATCCTTTCTCACACATACATACTCACACTTAAACTTAACAGAAGTCACTGATCACCTGTAATATTAACAAGGAATAAAGAAAGGACAAATAAAGTCAACAAATAACTGTTCCATTGACCAATCGCTGGGTAACAAATCTGCCCAAAACCTAGTGGATAAAACCAAAAAAAAAAAATATTTTATTCATGAATCTTCAATTTGAGCAGGATTCTGTAGAAAGAGCCCATTGCTTCTCCATTCTGTGTCACTTGAGGCAGCTTGAAGGCTGGGGACCAGAGTCATAGGGGGTATTATTTCCTCAACAACTGCAAATTGATGTGGCTTTCCATGCTTACAAAATGGTGACTGGGGTCCAAGGAAGAGCATCATGAAAAGGGTGGGACAGGCATAAACTGTATCACCTTTCTAAGCTAGCCTTGAAAGACACAGTGGTTACAAATCTCCCACATACCTTTGGTTGGAAGCAACAAATTTAAGTCAGCTGATAATCTATGGGTGGAAACTTAGACTCCACTCTCTGATGGGAGAAGTATCAAATAATTTATGAACTTTGACTACCATACCACTTCCATTTTTAGCTCTGACAGGTAAAGAGCTTGAAAGTTGTCACTTCCTTCCTTATAAGAATAAAATAAATAAAATTTTATTCATAAATTTGGTAAAGTATAATTTGACAGGTTTTAACACAAGTGTATACCTATGAAACCATCACTACAGTCAGCATGAAAACATAGCTATAACCCCTGAACATTTCCTTGTGTTCTTTGTAATTCCTTCCACCTAACTTTCCTCACCCTGTCTATCTATAGGCAGACACTAATTTGCTTCCTGTCATATGGATTAGTTTGCATTTTCTAGAACTTCATAAGAATGAAATTATGCAATAGGTGGCTTTTGTTTTGTTTTGTCTGACTTGTTTCACTCAGCCTATTTTGAGACTGATCTGTGCCAATACATGTATCAATAGTTGATTATTTTTATTGCTGAGTAGTATTCCATTGGTTGGATATACCACCATTTGTATATCCATTCACCAACTGATGAACATTTGTATTGAGTCCATATTTTTGGATGTTATCAATAATTGAACTCTGAACATTTATGTATATAAGTCTTGGTATGGACATATGTTATAATTCTCTTGGAGAAATACCTAAGAGTGGAATGACTGGATCATATGGTAAATTTATATTTAACTTTTTAAAAAGCTGTTGAACTGTTTTCTAAAGCAGTCATACCATGTCCATTTTTAGCTCTGATAGGTAAAGAGCTTGAATATGCTGGGGAAAAAAAATCAACATTTCTTGGACTCATCCATCAGACAATAGAGGTTGCAGAGAAAACCATCACTATGAAATCTAGAGACAGAGATGAATTCAGAGAGATATACTATCCAAGATTTTATTACATGTGACAGAAGATCCTCAACATCATACATTGGTAGAACCACTTACTTAACTAGTAATTTTAACAAATTGCTGGAAACTGAGTACAGACAACTGTGAGAAAGAGAAAATCTTAAAGGCTGTAGTTCTAAGAGATCCCCCACACTTTCATGTTTCTGTCCAGGAAGTGCCATGGGTTCTCATGGTGAAGAACTGGGACAAATCTCCTGGCCCTGGAAAGGGGACGGTATGAACAGCCATTGTGAAAACCACCCAGGTGTTTCTCTTTAACAAAGGCCTACTTTCTGGAGGGAAGGTTGTTACCAGGAGGCTTACCACAAGTTTTTACCAAAGCTCATCCCAGCTAGCTGAACAAAATTCCACGCATTCCAGCCTGCCCTAGCCTTCTGTCCCACCTAGGGGAAATTAATAATAATAATAATCATCATCATCATCATTAGGGAAGAGGGTTTCAAGGAAATAGATTGACAATGTTGCAACAGGAAAAGAAGTATGGAGAAGTGGGTAGAGGGCAGCTATATCCTTAGAGTAGGAACAAAAATTCTCAGAAAGACCTTACTTTGAGATACAGGTTTGTTAAAACATTGAAATTTAAAAAGAAGATTATAGAACACCCCCTTGTGTCATCACCATTCTAAAATGCCTTCAGTAGAACAGTGGAAAGAGCTGAAAGATGTAGACTTTCTCTGAGGAACAACACAAAGGTAAACCCCAAAGCCAAAGCCAACACAAAAATGAAGACACTTTAAGAATTTGAAAACGTCAGCACAGAGCCTGCTTGGGACTCTCTCTCTCTCCCTCTCTCTGCCCCAACCCCAGTCACATTCTCTTTCTTTCTCAAAATAAATAAATAAACTTAAAATTTTTTAAAGTATTAAAATGTTGATTACACTGAAACTTTACTTCAGTTGGCTTCATTGCAATAAAAAGGCACTGCATTTCTTCTCATTTTTGCCTAACCATTTGCTGAAAATATAAATTCCTTAAGAAAGTATTATAACCTAGGCCATACTACTGAAATAGTAAGTAAATAAATAGAAGAACTTGGAGAGTCACAACTGATTCTGAGATAAAATATAGCAGATACTATGATAAACTATTTGTCCTGAAGTTATTTTGCTCAGGCATGAATAAACTAGAATGAGGAAATATTTAGTTCTTGAAGTTCTGTATGTTTGCATGAGAAATGTAATTTTTGTCTACATTTGTTCTACACACACATACACACACAAATCATCCAGGAACCCTTTCTATTAATATATGGGTTAACACTTATGACTGAATGATTGAAAGTTCAAAAAGTATTAAATATAATGTCCAATCTCATTTCTAATTATCAAACTAGGAAATGCTGGCAGGGGTTTGTTTTCACAGGCATATTTTCACTACTTTTTAAAAAAAAATAAGGTAAGGATAATTTGTTTCTTTATGGAATTGATCATTTGGAAAATGGCAGTAATGAGTTTTTTTGTTTTATAAACAACCTATGTTGCCTATATTATCACCCATTAAAGTAGTGGGTCAGAAAAAAATAAAAAATATTTTAAGTATTAAAACTGGCTTTACTTCTGAGAGAGCAGTAGTTTGAAAATAATAATATTTCTGAGTGAAAAAAAGAAAATGACAAGACAAGGAAATGATTAGATTTGGGTAGGAAATATAGCTGTGAAAGCTAAGATAAAACAGAAAACTCTGTGTTTCAAGGTTTAAAAAATACTCAAAGACACAATATATGCAATACTGTCAATAACTCTTAACTGATCAGTATGACAGTTGGCCAGTATATTTTCCAGAAAATATAAAAAATGGTAATAAAATTTTAAAAATAAAAATATATAAAACCCAGGAACAATTGTCCTCAATGAAAGTGGCATCTCAATCGCCACATATTAAAACATCCAGATTTTCTTCATAATTTAAAACCCAAGAGTTCATAGGCAGATATATAAAAGTAGAATATTAAAATATATTTTAAAAAAGGAGAGAGGGAGATACAGATACAAGGAAAACAAAACAAAACTTGTCAGAAACAGTAATTTATCAAATACAGAGGATAAAACAGAAAATCTTAAACCTTTCTTTCAATCATAACAAGTGAATTCAGGGAAGGCATGAATGCCCTGTTGCCACCATATCTGTAGGGAAATAGCTACATACAGAAATAGATAATTACTATGTGAAGGCAAGGATGGGATGAACAGAGAGGCTGACTTAAACAACAAGCTCAGAGTTATCAAGAGTTGAGATTTAAGAGGAAATGAAATGGGCTTTGTATAAATTAAAAATGTTATGCCTGTGCTAAAGTTATTTTTTTAGGAAACTTATACTACCATTTTGTTTTGTTCTCAATATTTGTCACATCATTGTTATTTTATAAGCAACGCTTTCTTAGCTCTACAGCAATCTATTCAGCCATCGAAAGTTCCCTATAATCTAGGCATTCCTCACATAGCCTACAAGCAGTAGAACTTGATTTTAACCAAGTAGTTTGTCTCCAGAGGCTGAGCACTCTTAACCACTACTGCACTGTACGGGTTCACGTTAAAGAATCCCTATAGCTGTTAGGAACCAGGTATAACTGTACTCAATCAACCATCTATCAAAACCTTGGTCCTTAGCCAGGAATGCCCTTTGTTTCCATGCTCTTCCCACCAGCTGCAGAATCACCTGTTACACAATTCGGAACTGAAAAAGGAATGTTACTGGTGTAGGTAAACTCACCAGTGCTGCCTTTAAAAAAAAATATTTTTGAGAGAGTACAAGTGGGAGAGGGACGGGGTGGGTGGAGGCAGAGGATCTGAAGTGGGTTCTACACTGACAACAGTGAGTCCGATGTGGGCATGAACCCACGAATCACAAGATCATGACCTGAACTGAAGTGGGATGCTCAGCTGACTGAGCTACCCAGGCTCCCCCACCAGTGTTGTTCAAGATATCCATGGTATGGGGCAGGGGAAGGGTTGGAATTCAACTCAGTATAAATTAACGCATCAGTGAGAGTGGAAACATTTTCATTTACACAACTTTAGCCATGGGAATTAAGGTAATATGACCACACTGGTATCTGAAATTCATCTTGAGTGCCCATATTATCTGAAGAAATACTTTTGAAAAGGATGAAAACAAACTGGTATTCTTTCTTTTTTTTTGTTTTATTTAAAAAAAATTTTTTTTTCAACGTTTATTTATTTTTGGGACAGAGAGAGACAGAGCATGAATGGGGGAAGGGCAGAGAGAGAGGGAGACACAGAATCAGAAACAGGCTCCAGGCTCTGAGCCATCAGCCCAGAGCCCGACGCGGGGCTCGAACTCACAGACCGCGAGATCGTGACCTGGCTGAAGTCGGACGCTTAACCGACTGCGCCACCCAGGCGCCCCAACAAACTGGTATTCTTATAAAAATACAATATACCTACATGTATAGGCAATGATTTTTAAATTTCAGTGATGAGAATTTTTGACTATATATATATGGATTAGTTTTTAATGTACTAGAATGCAAGCCATATTCTATGTTATTTCAGTTGTAGGAAATTCTTCGAATCTGCAGGTCTCTGCCATTTGGTAACCTACCTCTCTTAAGCTGTACATTTCACAGGGAGTAGCCCAAGTAGTAAGGCTCTGAAAAGTTAGGCTGGTGCCTAGCCTGTGTTAGATAACCATAATTGCTTATAAAGACATATGGGCACGTGTAATAGACTGTCATAGAAGGGTAGGGACCTCTAATACATTTTCCAGACTTCCTGGTTGGGGTTAGAGAAAGAGTGTTGTTAGAAACTGCTGAGGAGGTCCCCGTATCCATTTGCCTGAACTGTTAGGGTCTAGTTGGGAAATATAAATAAACAGAAGCATTTGTGCAATTCTTCTGTAGATCAATAGAAGTGGCAAAAAGGAGATACTTTCTTTCTTTTTTGTAAGTTTATTTAATTATTTTAAGAGAGAGCGAAACAGCACGTAAACCAGGGGTCTGGTAGAAAGAGAGGGAGAGAGAGCATTTCAAGCAGGCTCTGCGCTGTCAGCACAGAGCCCGACTTGGGGCTCTATCCCATGAACCCTGCCATCATGACCTGAACGGAAATCAAGGGTTGGATGCTTAACCGACTGAGCCACCTAAGTGCCCAAAAGGAGATGTTTTCTAAATTGTTCTTTTATTCTCATGTGAATGGACACTAAAAGCAGCTAAGTATACTGAGCACTTCTTTTCAGGAACCACTGATTATCTCCTTGATTTGCTTAGGAAGCTACAATTGATTTATTTCAATAAGAGAAACATTTCTTTTATATAAATGCTTTCATTGTTTTTGTTCTTAGTCACTTAAGCTCTGACTTGGAACACATAATATAATCTTTTTACTTTACTCTTTTTTCCCCCACTGTAAGCCCAACTCTGTATATTAACTTATAAGAAAATTGTTTGAGTTTCATTTACCTGTTCTGATTAAGTCTGGACTTTGAACACTTTTTTCCAGGAATGCAATTAAATTGATGAATGTTTGCAATGTGTGGTTATATAAAATGGGAATCTCTAAGATTTTGGGATTTGACTTGGTTTTAAAAGCGCTTTTAGGGGCGCCTGGGTGGCGCAGTCGGTTAAGCGTCCGACTTCAGCCAGGTCACGATCTCGCGGTCTGTGAGTTCCAGCCCCGCGTCAGGCTCGGGCTGATGGCTCAGAGCCTGGAGCCTGTTTCTGATTCTGTGTCTCCCTCTCTCTCTGCCCCTCCCCCGTTCCTGCTCTGTCTCTCTCTGTCCCAAAAATAAATAAACGTTGAAAAAAAAATTAAAAAAAAAAATAAAAGCCCTTTTATAAAAAATTATTATTATTTTTTTTAAGTTTATTTATTCATTTTGAGAGAGAGAGAGGGGGGGGCAGAGAGAGACACACAGAGAGAGAGAGAGAGAGAAAGAGAATCCCAAGTAGGCTCCACACTGTCAGCACAAAGCCAGATGGGGGGCTCAATCTCATGAACAGTGAGATTGTGACCTGAGCCAAAACCAAGAGTCAGACACTTAATCAGTTGAGCCACTCAGACACCCCAAAAGTACTTTTATAAAAATTAGTGCTCCTATTAATTTATCTCCCTGTTTAAGAACAACGATATTACTCAGCAATACAGATTTTCATTTTTTTTCTTTCATAAAATTACTTGGGTCATTCTTCATTTTGAGTTTTGTAAAAGCATCTGTATCTCTCTGAATTTAACAATTGAATTGGTATCTGTGAAGGTAAGCCAAGCTAAAAATTGAAGTCACTTTAAATAAAATATCTATTTTGATTTTGGTGATATTCATTAACACCAGTCCCTCTCATGTGATTTGCTTATTTATTTTATTGTTTTATCTTTGGCCTCAAACTAAAAAAAAAAATGCACTTTTCACTGGCCACCACTTATCTGTCTCACTTTCTGTATCCTTCTCTTTTTCATCTTACATATCAGAGTACTCCAGAGCGTAGACTCAGATTTCTTTTTCTTTTCTCCTTCTACTTTCATGCCCTATATGACACATTTAATTCCATGGCTTCTAATTGCATCTATGTGCTGATAACCATCAGGTTTTATTTCTAGCCCTAATTTTCTCCTTAACTCTAGACACATATTCATATGAGTATTCAACCTCTCCACCAGATGTCTAGCAAACATCTCAAATTTAGCACATTCAGATTTGGATTCTTGATTCCTACCTCTCATAACCCGCTTACTAAACTTGTTCCTACCATGATGTTCTCAGATTTCAGTGAGTAGCACTACTATCCGCTTGTGTACTGAAGTCAAAATCCTTGAAAAGAATCCTGGAATCATCTTTTCTCTTCTTATCCATAGACTCTACAACAACAAATTTTGAGGGCTTCACCTTTAAAATGTGTCCTGGAACCAATCACTTCTCATCACACCCACTCCTCTCACCATTTGTGCCTGGACTGCCACAGGAGCCTTCTCTGGGTCACTCTGCTTCCAGTCCCTAACACGCTATAATGTATTCATGGTAGTTGGAGATCCTTTTAAATCATCAACCATATTAAGTCATTCTGCTATAAACCTTCAGGTGGTTTTCCTTCACACTTCACCCAATGTCCCTCCTATGGCATACATGATCTTGTCTGCCTATTTCTGCAAATTTGTGTTTGACTCTTTGGCCTTTGTTCCTTGTTGTTCCCCCACTCTAGAATTCTTGCTATCATTTGAGTTCATCAAGTCTGTTCCTGCCTCTTTGCTTACTCTTCTTTATGTCTGAAAATCTGTTAAGCCTAGATCTAGATAGTTCATTGCCTCAGTTCATTTAGATCTCTGCTCAAATAGGTCTTCATTGTTCAACCTAAAATAGCATCCCTCTTCTCTATCCTCCGACTCTTCCTTATATTTTCCTTTGTAGTAGTTATTGCTACCCAACTTCATATTATATATTTATTCATTTTTTCTTATTTCTCTATTGTACTTCTTGTTTTCTCTTTTGTATTGGATGATGTGGTTCTAACCTGCATTTCTAGCCCAATTATTTACAAAGTCTCATCACACAAACTTCTATCAAAGTAGACTATTGCATGATTGTAGACCAGAGTATATGCTTTTCTAGCTTCATACATTTTCTTTTCTTACTCTTTGACTTGACTCAAATTTTTTGTCATATGCTGTCACAAATTATTCAATTTTATTTTCAAGAGATAGTTATGATAAAGGCCTGTCCTAACACAACATCCCCAAAACTCATCCAGACTCATTTACTTCCTTTATGCCACTTGCTCTATTATTATTTTTGAATGCTGTCAACATGTCTTTTCTTGCTTGCTAAAGTCCAGGACTTGATACTTCATCTTTTTCTATCCCTTCAAATATCAGACAATCATTATATGTTTGCTGAATAAAACTGTGCTTTTTTGAACATGGTCTTCAAAAATATTTTTTCAAACAAATCTTAATAATTTTACTCGACCTTTATAGTTTGCGAACTTGCACTGCTTTTCACATAGTTAAGCACATGTTCATTATGAAATAATAAATCTAAAATATTGCAAGTAGGTTATTTTTACTTTAGTTACCATATTTTAGTGAACCAAGCTACTTTAAAGCAATATAACTTATCAGTGTAATTTATTTTTTGAACAAAAATCATTTCTTGAATAACATTCAAGTGATTTGATTTAAAGAAAATTGGTGATTGCTCTGAAGATAATTTTAAGATTTTTTTAATTCCCTTACCTCACTGTCTTCACAGATGCTTCAACTATGTTTTAGAGAAAATGAGATATTCACTTTGAAAGTGGTTTATGAGTCTATAATATCTGAGCAGCCTCAGTCACTTCCTTACTTCTTACAGGAAACCATCCATCAATATCTCTTGGTTTTAATTGGTGGAAAACTAAAATAATCCCTAATCAGTATTGAACACATTTGACCAAATCAAGTTGTGCTTAGTTTTAGAAGCAAGATAATAAGGAGAAAATAAATGTTTTCATCATTCTTAAAGGAAAATGTCTAATCAGGAGGAAAATAACCATTATGTGTGTGTATGTGTGTGTGTATTGTTTAGTTTAAAGAAATTAATCTTAGTATATTCTATTGTCAACCTTCAGAAGATTACTACATCTTGCAAGCCATATTTCTAGAAGTGATCCTTTACCTCTCTTCCAGCAGAACATTGGGCACAACTAGGGTTCAACAAGCACATCTCCTGTTTCATGGAACTAATATGAAATGCAATTGTTTTTCTTATGTTGTAGTGTGGCATTCCACATTTAATATATTGTGAAGAACTTTTAAACATGTAATGCAACAATATATTAATCCTTCATTTTGATACTCTTTTCAACCTACTATTTGTATAGATAATGCAATTATTGAAATTTCCCCATGCATGTTTAATTCCTATACTTGGAGTTCAATGGTCTCCAGATTTTGAAAAAAATAGCTGAATGTCTTTTTTCTGGAGAAACTCTGGGGCCATGTTTAAGTCAATCAAACAAAACTGGCAAAAAATAGAATTTGGCTTAATTGAAATAAGTTATTTGGGTGGTACTGAAGAATTTGGAAGAACCCTAATTTCTAAAGTCTTTCTTAACACTTCCAAATTCACTCTCTACCATTCTCAGTGGGATATCTATGAGGCTTCCCATCGTGAGCCCAGTCTTTTTTTTTTCTTTTTATCTGTTATCTAGCTATCTAGCTGTCATCTACCTATCTACGTATCTACCTAAAAATTTGAGTACAGTTGACACATAATGTTACATTAGCTTCAGGTGTACACCTTAGTGATTTGACAAGTTTATACATTATGCTGTGTTCACAAGTATAGCTACTGTCTGTTCGATTGCATTCCTATTACAATACCATTAACTGTATTCCTTAGGCTTTGCTTTTTATTTTTGTGACTTATTCCATAACTGGAAGCCTGTATTTCCCTCTCTCTTTCATCTATTTTGCCTAACCCCTCATCTCCTTCCCCCCTGGCATCCATCAGTTTTCTGTATTTATAGCTCTGATTCTTTTTGTTTATTCATTTTTTTAAGATTCCATTTATGAGTGGAATCATATTATATCTGTCTTTCTCAGTCTGACTTATTTCACTTATCATAATATCCTCTAGGTCCATCTATGTTGTCTCAAATGGCAGGATCTCATCCTTTTTATGACTGTGCAATATTCCAGTGTGTGTGTGTGTGTGTGTGTGTGTGTGTACACACACACATTTTTCTTATCTATTGGTCTATTGATGGACACTTAGGCTGGCTATTGTAAATAATGCTGCAATTAATGTAAAGGTACATATATCTTTTCAAATTAGTGTTTTTGTTTTCTCTGGGTAAATACCCAGTAGCAGAATTTTTGGATCATATGGTATTTCTATTTTTAATTTTTTGAGGAACATCCATACAGTTATTCACAGTGGCTATACAAATTTACATTCCTACCAACAGTGCACAAGGATTCCTTTCTTCATCTTCACCAATCATTACTTGTTTCTTGTCTTCTTGATTTTAGCCATTCTAACAGATGTGAGGTAACATCTCATTGCGGTTTTGATTTCCATTTCGCTGGTGATTAGTGATGTTGAGCATCACCTGATATGTCTGTTGGCAATCTATATGTTTTCCCTGGTATTCTGCCCATTTCTAAATTGGATTGTTTGGTTTTTTGGTGTTGAGTTGTATGAGTTCTTTATATATTTTGGATATTAACCCCTTATTGGATATATCATTTGCAAATATGTTCTCCCATTCAGTAGACTGTTTTTGTTTTCTTGATGATTTTCTTTGTTGTGCTAAAGCTTTTTATTTTGATGTACTCTCAAGAGTTTATTTGTACTTTTATTTCCTTTGCCTTAGGAGACATATCTAGAAAAATGTTGCTATGGCTGATATCAGAGAAATTACTGCCTGTGTTCTCTTTTAGGATTTTTATGGTTTCAGGTCTCATGTTTTGGCCTTTAATCCATTTTGAGTTTTCGTGCATAGTGTCAGAAAGTAGTTTAGTTTCATGGTTTTACATGTAGCTGTACAGTTTTCCCAGCAGCACTTATTGAAAAGATTGTCTTTTCCCGAATCTATATTCTTGTCTCCTTTATCATAGATTGATTGATACTTCTGGGGTTTCTATCCTGTTCTATTGACCTATCTGCCTATTTTAGTGTCAGTGCCACACTGTTTCGATTGCCACAGCTTTGTAGTATATCTTGAAATTTGGGACTGTGATACCTCCAGCTTTGTTCTTTCTCAGGATTTCTTTGGCTATTCAGCATCTTCTGTGGTTTCATACAATTTTAGTATTATTTATTCTAGTTTTGAAAAAAATGCTGTTTGTATTTTGATAGAGATTACATTGAATCTATAAATTGCTTTGGGTAATATGGACATTTTGACAATATTCATTCTTTCAGCTCATAAACATGGGATATCTTACCATTTGTTTGTGTCATCTACAATTTCTTTCATCAGTGTTCTATATTTTCCAGAGTATAGGCCTTTCACCTCTTTGGTTAAGTTTATTCCAGGTATTTTATTCTTGTTGGTGCAACTGTAAATGGTGTTTTTTGTTTATTGTTGTTTTTTGTTTATTGTTGTTTTTTGTTTGTTTTAATTTCTCTTTCTGTGATTTTGTTGTTAGTGTATAGACATGCTATCAATTTATGGGTATTAATTTTGTATCCTGACACTTTACTGAATTTTTTTATTACTACTAGTAGTTTTTTGTTGGAATCTTAAGGATTTTCTATGTATACTATCATATTATCTGCAAAAAGTAACAGTTTAAATTCTTCTTTATCAATATGGATGCCTCATTTCTTTTTCTTGTCTGACTGCTCTGGCTAGGATTTCCGACCATGTTGAATAAAAGTGGCAAGAAGAGACATCCTTGTGTTGTTCCTGACCTTACAGGGAAAGCTCTCAGTTTTTCACCATTGAAGATGATATTAGTTGTGGATTTTTCATGGATGGTCTTTATTATGCTAGTCTTAAATGCAGAGTTGGAATGCCTTAAATAAAACCGAAAAGAAAAGCCGATGTTCTGTAAAGTTCCAGGTATTGCCTACCAAGTTGCTCAAGATCTTTCCTGAGGGCCACTGTTATAGCTTATTTAGTGACCCTCTCAGCCAGTAACCACTGACTTTCATCCCAAGATGGATACTTTTCAATCTTTCTGAGGTATGCCATTTATAAAGAAATTTAGCATTCATCTGTTGGTAGTAAATTCTTATAATTTTTTTGAAAATGAATTTATTTCATTGTTCTTGAAAGATATTTTTAGCTAGTATTCAATTTGTCAATTATTCTCAGTACTTCAAAGACACTTTCTTCTGTTTTATTTCTTCAAATATTTTATATATATAAAATTACTGGCAATATTACTTTTTCTCAAAAAGATTATTTTCTTATAAATTTGACTATTTTTACAAAAGCACTTATTTGGTTGACCTTAACACGTATAAACACTGGGGTCTGAATTGAAGATGCTTTCATCCAGAGAAGATTTTTTTTTTTTGGCCAGAGAATATTAACAATTTGAGATACTAATCTTATTTCTTCTTTCAGATTCCTTGGTTCAATACAGTAGACTCTCTGGTTCACTCCTTCCTCTTTCTTTAGGCAATCATAACATTTGTAACGTTCCTTAGGGAAAGACTACTTTATTTATTTATTTATTTATTTATTTATTTAGAGAGCATGACTGGGGGAGAGGGGCAGAGGGAGCGAAAATCTTAAGCGGGCTCTATGGTGTCCACACAAAGCCTGACATGGGGCTAGATCCCATGAACCTGGGATCATGAAGAGTATGATGCTCAACCAACTGAGTCAACCAGGTATCCCTCTCTTACACCTTCTCTTACACTTATTAATTCAAGCTCAGGTCAGGGTTTTTCCCCTCCCATCCCAGGAGTTTCCTTTACTTCCATACACCCAACTAAGTTTTCCAATAAAATTCACGTTATCCAAGGTCTATCCACTTTTCAACATTGATAAAACCCTAGGTATATATGCTGCACTGGAAGCAAAAATCAATTTTCTTTAATTATCTGAGTAATTTTTTTTAATTTAGTAACATTTATATTACATTTCACAGAATTGCAACACAAGCTAATTAAATTTTTGAGAAAAACAATTTAATGGCTCACAGAACTGTTTTCAAATCTCCTAAAACACTCAGGAATGGTATAAAATGGCTCCCAGAAATAGTTGTAAAATCTTTCTAACTTCTGTTGCTGGTTTTGCTCTAAAATTTACTGTTTTTCTGAATTGCAGTTTTTTTTTCTTCTGAAATGCTGATCTTGTCTCTAATGCTGCCAAAGAATGTGTCTCATTCAGCCAACATTTACAACTATTTCATTTTGTTCTGCAAAGGGTAACTCGTCCTTTTAGATTTTCTATAACCCTCTTTTATCCACTTAATAATGTGGAACAATTTCTCCTGGGCTGAGTCAAAGCACTTTTGACTGGTCATTCAGACATTTCCTTCAGTCTTAGTATTCCTCCATGAAGTAGCTATCTTTTGACAATCTCCTATGAATTTAATGAAAGGTCTTAATCTTAGTATCTTAGCACTCAAGGTCTTCACTATTTAATGGGTGGGTTCTAAACAAGCTGTCATGCAAACAAGACTTCGGCCAGTTTGCTTTGATATCATACTTTAACAAAAATATGGTTACTTATTTATAATTTGATGAGTACCATGAGTGTAAATATTGCTACATGAGTATAAACTGTATCTAACTTTTCAAATGAGGAATGACCAAAGAAAGTTTCTTAATCTTCTTCTTTCTTTAATGTTTATTTCTTTATTTTGAGAGAGAGTGCCAGCGAGCAGGGGAGATGCAGAGAGAGGGAGAGAGAAAGAATCTCAAGCAGGCTCCATGTTATCAGTGCAGAGCCCAACAAGGGGCTTGAATCCACAGACTGAGATCATGACCAGAGCCAAAAAGAAGAGTCAGATGCTTAACCAAGTGAGCCACCGAGGGAACTCAACCACAGAAAGCTTCTATGGAGAAGTGAAGATAAGTAAGAATAATTTAGGGTGGAAAAAAAGGAAGTGAAAAAAGAAACATTCTGGGAAGAGCGAATAATATATATCATGACCTTGAAGAGGAACAGTGGAATGGCAGTTATAAAAACAAAAGCACAGATTGACTAATTTGTATTGTGATGGAAAAGTTAGAAATGACCTTGGGAGAATTGGGAAGAATTTTAACATCAGATAGAATATGTTAATGAAGTAAGACTTTAAATCTAAGAACAGTATGAGATATATAAAATATTTAATATGTAAAAAAGGAGAATCCCATTTGAAATTAAAAAAAAAAATCTAACCATAATGGAGAGAGAGAGAGAGAGAGAGAGAGAGGAGAGAGAGAGTTGGCTGAAAGTAGAAGCTAGAGTGGATCTGAGGAGATCAATTTGGAGCTATGGCAGTGATTGAAATGAGAAATAATGGTGGGTTGGACTGTGAGAATTACAATTGAAATGAAGACTAGGAGGTAGATTTAAATGATATTGAAGCATGTAACCTACAGGTTTTAGCCACTGTCACATAGTAATGAAGTGGAAGAGTCTACAAAATTAGCATCAGTTTTTGATGAAAATATTATCTTTCATCCTTGATGAAGAAAAACCACTGTATTCAATCAACACCTCCCTTTTCCCATTCTCAATAGACTCCCCCCCTTTTTTATAATATAAGTTATTGTCTAGTTAGCTAACATACAGTGTATATAGTGTGCTCTTGGCTTCGGGAGTTGATTCTCATGATTCATTGCTTATATACAACACCCAATGCTTATCCCAACAAGTGCCCTCCTCAGTACCCACCACCCATTTTTCCCTCTCTCCCTCCTATCAACCCTCAGTTTGTTCTCTGTATGTAAGAGTCTCTTATGGTTTGCCTCCCTCTCTGTTTGCAACTATTTTTCTCCTTCCCTTCTCCCTTTTCCTCTGTTAAGTTTCTCAAATTCTACATATGAGTGAAAACAAATGATATCTGTCTTTCTCTGACTGACTTATTTCACTTGGCATAATACCCTCCAGTTCCATCCATGTTGTTGCAAATGACAAGATTTCATTCTTTCTCATTGCTGAGTAGTATTCTATTGTATATGATTCATAGGGGCACATGTACCCCAATGTTTATATCAGTGCTTTCAACAATAGCTAAATTATGGAAAGTGACCAAATGTCCATCAACTGATGAATGGATGAAGAAGATGTGGTTTACATATCCAATAGACTCCCTTTTTTAACGACAAGTATCTTTTGCCACTTGCACATTTTCCTCTCAAAAATGAATGAAATCTACCCCTACCCCATCCTCTCTGTATTAGGCACAAAACAGCACTTGGTTCTTTTCAGTAACCCCAATGTCCACTCCGTTTTGTTTGTTTTTGTCTTTGGAAAATTCAAACAAATAGATTTCAGTATCAGAATCTTTCATATCTTCATGGCACATAGAGGAGGGAGACTAAAAGAGTTTGTCTTTACCCAGTTCTGTTTTCTTGAAATGATGGACTTACTTTACCTTCAAATATAGTTGGAATAATTATTGTAGAACTATAAATTCTATATAAGAAAGCTCTCTCTTATTTATTAATGGTATAGGCTTAAATTGGCAGGAAAATGTCCTTCTCATTTGCCTGACCTACGATGCTATATTCTCTGATGACATATTCTGATGGCCTGCGGATGGCTTCTTAAGGTCTACACTGGCTTTAGAACTGATTTAGCTTAGAATTTATTAAGATTTAAATCTTGCATTGGAATTGCATTAGTGTTCTCCAAAGGGGGGAAAAAACCTTCTATATTTATTTTGAGGAATTGACTCCCATAATTATGGAGACAGAGAAGACCCACAATATGCTGTCTATAAGCTGGAGACCTAGGAAAGCTGGTGGTGTAATCCAGTCTGAGTCCAAGGGCCTGAGAACAGGGAAGCTGATGGAGTAAATCCCAGGCCAAGGGCAGAAGAAGACTGATACCCTAGCTCATGTGGACCAGCAATAAGGGAACAAATGTCCCCTTCCTTTGCTTTTTGTTTTATTCAGGCCCTTGATAGATTGGATATTGCCCACTCACATTGGGAAGTGTAATTTACTTGTTGAGTCCACTGATTCAAATACTAATATCATCAGACACACCTTCACAGACACATGCAGAAATATTTAATTTATACAGCCTGTGGCCCAGCTAGGATGACACATTAAAATTTACTATCACAAGAATCATTTGCTACAAAACAATATGTCGCAAGACAAAAATCAAAACGTCTTATTGCATTTTATGTTGTCAGAGACAAAATTAAAGAGACATTTTTCAGTCTAACTGCAATAGATCTGTATGCCAGATCTGAAGAGTAGAGTGTTGAGTTAGGGTGTTTTTGGCTTAGACTTGCATAAGGAGTAGACAATTTACAGGTGGGTGATTTAGAGGTGTGATCAAGGGAAGCCTCTGTCAGTTAGCTGGATGGGAAATGCTTATCTCTGTGTCTAGCTCTTTTCAGAGTGACAAACAGTTCTAATCTCAGTTAGTCATTCTTGAGACAAAGAATAAGAATTCAGAGGGTCTACATTTAGTCTTATTATTTATATTCCAGGAAATTATCTCCAGGTCTTAGGGGAGTCAATAAAAGAGTAAACAGTGAGTCTTATCTAAGTCTTATGGAGAAGTATGGTTCTTTATGGGAAATTGTTTCCTGGAACACAAAATGCTGGTAAGGAAATATTTCAAAAAACAGAAGTATAGAGGGATTTCTTACAAGTAACTGCTTTCTGGGAAAATAGGGCTCAGGTAAAGTTCAGCATTGTTATTTTTTACATGTGAATTCTAGATCCTTGCTATAAATTTATTTCATCACTTCTTCCCAGGTGCTGCTTCCCAACACTGGGTCACTACTTGAATTTTGGAAATTTTTGAGTAAAGAGAAGTTAATAAAGAGGTTAATTTTATGGGAATACATTTAGTTTTATCTCAAATTTGCAGGAATATGAGGCCATCTGCTTTATGTTTATGTTTACTTTGGTAAATTTGTCATTTTATGTCTTTCATTTGCTTTATTTATATTGCGAAAACATAGATTTTTACTAAACATGATTAGAATATACTGCCACAAAATCAGTTCCTTGTTGAAATGGAACAGTAGCTTGCTTAGGGAATGATTTTATAGTACCTGTTTAAATTTGACCTGTTTACATGATATTGATTACATATGAATCAAATATTTCAGAGTATTATTGTTTTAACACTTTTCTTGGAAGCTTGCCAAGAAATCTCCCATATGAGTTCAGCAAAATTATACCCATGCTTATATTCTATCAAACTATGCACCTTTGCATTCTGCATCAATGAACATCCTTCTGTTTCAGAGGAAATTTCAAATAAAGACTCCACTTGAGCTTTTTTTCCCCAGTAACTGCTTGTCCATCACCCTGGGCTAGTTGCCAAGCAATAATATGATTGTTTTATAGTCAGTGGATAGGAATTCAGTGGCATTTTTCCATTTATAATTCCTCTCAATGAGAAAGGAGGTTGTTAGGCAACAGATGACATAGGACAGGAGCAGGAAAAAAAGATTTTAGAGTTAAGAATTCACACCAAATACGGTTCCAAATTCTATATTGAGTCAATGTTTTAAACTTCTATTTTGAAATAACTTTAGATTCAAATAAAAGTTTCAAGAATAGTACAGAGAGTTCCTGTGTACCTTTCAACTAGGTTTCCCTAATGATAGCATCTTACAAAACCATAGTGCAATTATCAAAATCAGGAAATTGACATTCATGCAAAATTACTAAGCCACAGACTTTATTATCATTTTACTAGTTTTTACAGGCACTTTTTTTTGCAATTTGTTATTTAATAATTCTATACAATTTTATCACATATATAGATTTGTATAACCTCCACCTAAAATTGAGACAGAAAACTGTTCTGGCACTCCAAAGAATATTTTTCAATCTAAAATTTTATTGTTTTCCCTTCATATCTTATATTTCTTTGCCAAGATTTCTATTTTTATTTGATTCCACAGCATCCCTAACTTCTTGTCATAGTATTTTGTATTTTATGATACCTACTTAAAATCATTGTCAGATAATTACAACACTTTGGTTTTGTTGTCTGTTGATTCTTTTCTCATTCAAATTGATATTTCTGATTCTCAATATGATGGATAATTTTGGAATATATTCTGGAAATTTTAAGTCATATTATAAGACTATTTCTATTTATATCTTCTGTGTTAGTAAGTAATTCACCTGCTAACGTTCAGAATGCATGTCCTGGCCTACTTTTGTGAGCTGTAGTTTAAATGCTAATTGAGATTTCAAAACCTTGCAGTGTTAATCTGGTGTGCTCTGTTTATGTGCTTTTCAATGAATGACCAATTTGAAACCTTGGTAATATTCTGCACCACAGATTGGTTTTCAAATATTTTGCTTTGTGATTCTAACTGGTTTCATGCATAGGTCACTCTGTAATCTGCCTAGAATTTCATACACAGAATCCCCTTCTGCAGCTCCCTTCCGTCCCTGTGCATGACTTCCAATTTCTAACTGGGTAGAAACTGGTGCTTCCTCTCTGCTGTCATTCATTTTGAGCAAGCTTGGGAGAGTCAACAGGACTCCCATTTCAAAGTCTCCACAGTACATGAAAGAGAGATGAAGGCGTGCTACTTCTTAGCTGATGTTCACTTAATTCAGGATTGGGATTATCCACATAGCTCAATTCCAGTTTCCATAGCCACAATGTTCAGTGTGGAGGGAGGGGAATGGACCTTTGCTCATGGTAGTGCAGTGTGGGGATGGTTGCTAGGGCTCTGACATATGGTTTCTACAATGCACGGTGGGAAGAGGTAGGGATTCTGCCTACTTAGTATAAGGCAGGGAGGGAAGAGAGTTCTGTCCACAGTCTCTATGGCACCCTGTGGGGGAAACAGTGAGGCACAGCTTTTATCTTATTATTCCAGATCTGGAGGAGAGTCAAAAGAGTTATGTCCTACAGAGTCATCCTTTTCCCAGTCTTTGTATAAAGAAGCTATGCTTTCTTGCAGCTTTAAAAAAATATTTTTACATTGGCATTTCTAGTTTATGGGTTTCTCTGTTAACCAACCTAGGATATACAAGAGGTAAAACAAACAAAAAATAGAGAATTGACTTCTAGGTCATTCCTCAAGTCATAAAATTCCTAGTTAGTTTGCCTCCTTTTCTCTACTTTTAGGTTTTTCTGATATTTCCTTATTTTGTCCAGGATTTTTAGTTGTAATTACTAGGAAGAATGAAGGAGAATGTACTAACTCTTTTTCTAGAATGGAAGGACCAATGCTTAGTACTTTTAAGGCCAGATATTCAGTCTAACCTCATTTTCTTTTTTTCAGCATTTGCTAAATATATTCTGAGTGCTATTAAATCTCCTAGAGAATTATAAAGAAAGTAGAAGACTTAGTCCCAGATCTCAAGTCTATTGCAATCAAATTCAGTCAAAATATATGAAAACCTTATGTTTGCCAAAGACATTTCTGAGCTAGGGATAAATATCATAGCCTAGTTGGGGAACAGACATTCAAACACATAATCCCATTACAAACAGGTGAATAATATATTATGAAGTGTTTTAAAGCTTACTGAAGTAATGAATATTTCTCTTTTTATATATGTACATTAATGCTACCTTGTGACAATTGAGATGGTTTTTGGGAGTTAGGCAGGAATTTGATAGACTCTTGGGGGAAATGAGACAGACTAAAAATACAAATTTTCGTATAAGGAATCTCCAAATTCACATAGTCATGGTCATATAAAGCCTATATAGAGATACAACTATTAGATGTGGGAAAAGGAAAAGGAAAAGGATAAGGAACAAGAGAAGTGGGGGAGAATTTACTGTGGTTTGGTTTTGTGGAGCTGTATTTTAGCTGTGAACATCAGACACAGAGGAAAATGAACTATATGAATTCATGCCATGACAGAAATGTGGGGAAAAGCCACATGATTTCTTACTATGTGATAGTCATGTGCTTCTATTTCGGGAATGGTCCTAAGAAGCTCATTATCAGTCACTTAATTAAATTAATTAATTAAAATTTATTTACTTTGTTTTTGAGAGTGACAGACACAGTGAAAGCAAGGGAGGGGCAGAGAGAGAGAGACAGAGAGAATCCCAAACAGGTTCCATACTGCCAGCACAGAGTCCTATGTAGGGCTTGAACCCACGAACCATGAGATCATGCCATGAGCCAAAACCAAGAGTCGGAAGCTTTAACCGACTGAGCCACCCAGGCATCCCTCATTATCAGTCATTTTAATTTTATAGGTGTCTTAGTTTAGACTGCTAGAATAAGGTGCCATAGACTGAGTAGCTTATAAACAACAGAAATTTATTTCTCACATTTCTGGGGTCTGAAAGTCCATTGAGATATGAGTGCCAGCATGGTTATTAGCTCTGGGAAGCATCCCCTGCTGAGTTGCAGTCTGTGGGCTTCTCACTGTATACTCACATAGTTTGAAAAAGGATTAATGTGCTCTCTGAGGTCTTTTTTTATAAGGGCACTAATCCCATTCATAAGGGTTCCACCCTCATGATTTAATCTCCCAAAGCCCTCTACTCTCCTTTCCTAATACCATCACACAGAGAGTTAGGATTTCAATATATGCATTTTGGAGGGACACAATATTTAGTCTGTCGCAATATAAAAGAGCTGCTAAAATTAAACATCAGTATAATACCTATATAATGCAATGCTCACTAGTATACATGAATAAGAGAAATCAAAGTTAAAGAAAGCCAAGGCACTTAATTAATGGTAAAATCATTCTGACAGAATGATTCTGAGATGATATGACCATTTTTTTTGAAGACCAGAAAGAGGAAATATAGTAACAGTAATAATTCTTTATAATAATTAAAATTCTTGTTACATTACAATTAAAAACAATCCTTAATTTCTAAGTGACTTAGCGACTCTTTCCCTTTAAAAAGAAATTATAATTTATTTTTGAAAATGACATGCCATTTTTAGACTCTAATCATATTTGATATTAGATCCATTATAATAGAAAGAAGGCCAAAATCAACTTCTAAGAATTACTTTCTTACTACACTGACCTATATAATAAAATTAAATTTTGAAGTAGGTGAGTTATCTGATTTTAAATAAGCCAAGGTATTAAGATTAAAGATGTGGAAAATTAAATTTCTCCATACTGTGATGAAATGGCTTACAATCTCTTCAGTATGTAACAGCAATCAAATAAGTCCATTGAAATCATATAGTGGTTTCTTAATATCTCACCAACTGATGGCATATTAGGAACATTCACATTTTTTTGAAAGGCCAAGCTTGCCACTCCAAAGCAGGGAAGATTGACTATAGTCGGACATAATTGTCTTACCTCCACTAGCCACCTAAAATGTTAGGAGAAAGACAGTAGGCCTTGGACAACAGAGCACTTGTCTCGGAGTTTTACAGGAGCATCTGCTACTGTTGTAGCTGCTATGGGTGGAAAAAGGAGGGAGATCTATATGACCCAATGAATCTGGCAGGGAAATAAACCCTTGTTATAAATGGAGTTGCATTTGGCTGTGAGCAATAGCCAACCAGACTCCAGACTTGTAGGGGCTTAAATGCTTAGGAGATTATTCACCTTACATAACAAAATGTCTACAGCTGAATCATCTAGCGATGGTATGACTGCTCAAGGATAGAAACAAGGGCTCCATCTCCTATCTTCCGGCTCTACCATATTTAGCATGTTCTTGCTATCCTCCGGTCTGAAAATGACTGTTGTGTCCTTTATCACCGCATCCATTTTCAGAGAGAAGAGACTACGAATTGCTTGTTTTTGAATAGAACCAAAGCATAGAATGCCACTGGAGATGGAGACGATATTGTCACGTGGTTGATTCAGTGTGAACTGATCTTAAGAACAGCTGAGTTATATATGGAATTTAAGACACAAAACAGATGACCATATGGAGGGCGGGGGAGAGAAGAGAGGGAAACAAACCACAAGAGACTTAGTGATAGAGAATAAAGTGAGGGTTGATGGAGAGAGGTGGGTAGGAGATGGGCTAGATGGGTGATGGGGATTAAGGAGGGCACTTGTGATGAGCACTGGGTGTTGTATGTAAATTTAGAATCACTGAATTCTACATCTGAAACTAATATTTCACTGTATAATAACTAACTAAAATTTAAATTAAAAAATAAGTAAATAAAAATTTTAAAAATGTGACTAATCCAAACTGAGATATAAAAATACACGTAGTACAAAAAAGGAGAAAAAAAAGAACAGCTGAGTTAAATATAGTGTATCTTTGAATATTCAATGCAGTTTGCATCACAAGAATATACTAAATTGCCACATCTTCTACAATATGTTTTATTTCCTTGGGCCTTCTTCTGGTCCAACAACTATTTAAATGGATCTCTTTGCCTTCAGTCTCTTATTTCTATTGACTTATTACTCAGATCTTCTTTTCTTGTAGTTTTAGTATCTGATTATGGTTCATTCTGAAATTTGTTCTCTGTCTAGTTAAGATAGTTTGATTTCTTGTATCTCCCAGCTTTTGTAGTATTTTGTTTGTCTCTGTGTGTTTGTTGCCTTAAACCTCTCTTTGTGGCTTTGTTAATTAAGTTGCAGAAAACATGAGCAGTGAGATTAATTCCACTGTGAAATGTATGTGAGTGAATGTTCAACCATTTCGCTAAAAAAAAAGTAGGGGATTTCTTAGCAGCAGAGGGAAAAAAGTACTGATAGTATGAAAAATATTATTCTACCATATAAGGTTCTATTTATTTACCATTCTAGGCTTAAAAACGTGACACCATAACTTTTTGTGGTATGGCTTGAAATTCTTTTCTGAAGTTTTGGATTAGTTCCCAGTTAACAGCAAGTCAATTAAGCAGTTTGTAAATTATTTCAAATTTCAAGAGATAATCCTCTCCTCTCTTGTTTTAAAAGTTGTTTTTTTAATTTAAATTCCAGTGTAACATAGTGTAATATTAATTTCGGGGGTACAACTAAGTGATTCAACACTTACATACAACACCCGATGCTCATCACCACAAGTGTGCTCCTTAATCTCTATCCTCCACTCAATCATCTCCCCACCAACGACCTCACCTCTGATAACCATTAGTTTGTTCTCTATAGTTAAGAATCTGTTTCTTGGTTTGCCTCTCTTCCCCCCACCCCCCGGCCCATGATAATTTGTCTGTTTTGTTGCTTAAATTCCACATATAAGTGAAATCATGTGGTATTTGTCTTTCTCTGACTGACTTAGAGAAATCCTCTCCTCTCTTAAATCAGATTGTAGGTTGTTAACTACAAAGAGTACAGCTGTGTTAAAAATGATTATAGGAACACATTTAATCTTACCTGGCGTGAACAGAGGTATCAAGCAGAATGAGTTTGTATTTTCTCAGGTCCTGTTCCTCTAAAGGAGACCCCAACAGTTCTAAAGAGAAAAAGAGAAAAATACTAAACATATTTTACACTTACTACAACTGTGAGGTAAAATACTACCTTTTGTCTGATAAATACTGAACTTGAATATGCCTGTTAGAATATCCTACATTTGTTACCACACTCGACCCAGAGTTATAGTTCCATTTTGACGTTCACATTTAGGACTCTGACTATGATTTAGCAAAACATATTCCCATTTAGATTCAGTTCAGCTTCATTATCTCTGAGAATAGAGTGATATCGCAGTTTGATTAAGTGATATTTGGTGGTTTTCATTCTAGGTAGGCAGTAAATAATAAATACAGTGATTTGCTGTTGAAAGTGCAAATGAAAGGTATTAACAGATGCAGAAGGTCAGTAACACCTATTATCTGAAAGAAGAGCACCTTAACATTTGCGTAAGACAATTGTTAACAAAGCAGTTCCACCTCTATTGTATCATTTAATTCTTACAGTGCCAGTGAGGTATAAAATAGTTTCTTCATTTTAAAAATAAGAAAACTGTCACCAGAGATATTCACAGGACTTGTTCATGATCTCCAGTCATTAAGGATAGCCCAGAAACTCAAATCCAGGTCTTTTTTACCCTAGTTCAGTCCTACTTGTATGACACAGCTGCTCCTTTGAACACAAGAGGATATATTCTGTTAGTTCTATGACGATGACATAAAGAGACTTGAAGTAAGGATGCAATATATTTGTCTTTATGACAAAATCTGAAGATAATCATTCATTTATTAATTCTATTATGATTCTACTCCATGCTTTATCTCTAGTACCTAGCACAACATCTGACACATATAACAGGTAAGAAAAGAGATATGTATATGATTAATGAATGAAAATATGAATGAATGAGTGCTAAGTCAAGCAAGCATCATGCTCTGCTCATGATATGGTGATATTGTTAAAGACCCTGCTTTCAAAAAGTTTACTAATTAGTAGGAGATACATACTTATCAGTAAGAAAATGCTATATGAAGTGAAAGATGTGAAATAAAAAATATGCAAGATGTTTTGAGAGCATCTGAGTAGTGGATAAGTTTAGCAAAACTTCACTGAGCAGGTGGTATTTGGGGTTGACCCTGAGGACTAATTGGATCTTCCCTCTCAGAGAGAGGGAGCTTCATGCTCAAAAGTGAATGTGAATGGATGTAAATTTTAAAAAATAAAAAATAAAAAAAGTGAATGTGAGAGAATGCGAATAGCTCAATGTGAGGAGGTAGTTCAAGTACATGGGTCAGGGGAGCCTGGTTTAGAAAGTGGTGACTGTGGAATGTTCTTGGCACCCTGTAAAGGACATGGGTTTGCATTCCATGGTGATAAATAAATTTGTATTTTAGAACATTAACCCTGGTAGTAGCAGGGAGGACTGACTTAAGTAAGGAGAGCTGCCAGTTAGACACTTTGTTTGTTGTCTGGCTTGTCCGTGAAAGAATGAATTCCTGAACCAGGGCACAGAGGGTGAAGGGGAGGAGACAAATTCTAGAGAGGGCTAGACCTAGTTTTGTGAGGCTTGAGGGCTTGAATTTGAGAGCTCTAAGAAAAAGTGCTCAAAATTACAAATACAAAGTTAGATATGAAAGCACACATTAGTTTATAATGAGAAAAAGAATCACAATATATTTGCAACTTTCAAAGGCTGACAAATATTACAAATTTCATAAAATCCAGAAAAATAACATAATATTCCTATGAGTTACTTTCCTGACACAGTTCTATATATACCTATAAGCATATAAACTTTTGGATGCATACTCTTTAATATCTTCCTATTTCAGTAATTGTTTTTTTTGATAGAGAGAGAAATAGAGAGAGTGCAAGCAGGGAGGGCAGAGGGAGAGGAAGGGAGAGGATCTCAAGCAGGCTCCACACTCGGCACGGAGCCCAAGGTGGGGCTTGATGCAAAGCTCTATCTCACCACTGTGACATCATCACCTGGGCCCAAATCAAGAGTCTGACGCTTAACTGATAGAGCAGAAGCCCCATGACAGTAATTTTATAACAGTAGTTTCTATGGAAAGATTTGGAAGAAATTAAGAAATTTTTCTGTTACAGTTGATCAATTAAAATTGATAGTTCAAATGCAAAAAAAATGTGGCTTTACACACAGTTGTATCTGCTGTTGACAGTACTGCTGCAGACTGTGCCCTACAAACACAGTAATTTTTTTTCAATGTTTATTTATTTTTGAGAGACAAAGCATGAGCAGGGGAGGTGCAGAGAGAGAGGGAGACACAGAATTCGAAGGAGGCTCCAGGCTCTGAGCTGTCAGCACAGAGCCCGATGTGACGCTCGAACTCATGAACCATGAGATCATGACCTGAGCTGAAGTCAGACACTTAACCGACTGAGCCACCAAGATGCCCCAAAACACAGTAATTCTGATAAATGTTATTTCAAGCATTTTTTAATCAAAAAAAGGGAAGAAAAAAAGCATGGCAGGTTTATGAATGTACATGCTGCCTTATAAATCCTATTTCTAAATGCAAATAACTTTTGATTAAGGCATTTGTGGGAACTGAATATTCTTTTAAAATTATGTCTGAAGATTAGAATTTCCCATATATTAGCTTCTGGTTCCATCCGTGTTAAACCACTTTGCTCCTCCATTCTCATAGTTGTAGTGCCACACGCCAGGGAACATCTTCACACAGTGATAAATTTCTGGCTTTTCACCTTCCTGCTGTGATGTTGGGTGTGTCAGCATAGTGGGTGGAAATCCTTCTGGAAGCCATTCCTACAGCAGGAATTCTAGCAATTATGTAACCATTCACAGAAGTGACTATAAACCACACTGATGTATTACAATAAAATGAAACCGAAATATTGCCAACTGAATTGCCTCTTCGATGGATTCCACTCATGCTTTGTGGTCACCTTAACACTACTCAACAGAAAGGGGAGTGTGATGAGGGAAGATCACTGTGGAGACAGCCATCTTAACAGATGGTGATGATTACTTTGGAAAAATTAACACATATGAATGTATGAGCACATTGGTAGAGCCCATCTCAGGGTATCGGGAGGGGTCCATGTGTGCAAGAGGCCTCAAAGTTTACATTTATGAAGAACCTGCCTCTGGAGGATAGAACCCACCTCTGGAAACTGGTAGGATATGAAGGATGTGAGAAATAGGAGTCATGGAAGGTTGAAAGATTTTTCTGGCTTATAATAATACTAGGTGGATATGATAAAGAAAAAAATAGGGTAACCAATTATCCAAATTTGATGGTCCCTCATCCTGGAAATACCTCCCTGAGAGTAAAAATCTCATTTTTCAGGTGAGGAAGTTAGGAGAAAATGCCAAACTGAAAAGGCATTGAAACTATGATCTGCATTTCACAATAATGTATCATCCTTTGTTGGATCACTCCAAGTGATATAATATCAGGGTGAAACTTTAGTGCATTGGAATCATGAGCATTAACAATCTTTCTTTGACTTTGCCCGTGGATTAACTGTTGTGCTTTGTGTTGAGATATTGCTTGTGGAAATAAATGAAGATCACCCCAATGAGAACAAACAGAGGCTATTTATTCAGAGCTTGTTATAGCATGAGAATCAGCCACCATCACCTGTACTTGGCAGAAACTCAAAGGCAGGCAGATGTACTGAAAAGTTTTATAGTGGAAAAAAACAAAGATCTGCCCTAATTAGATTGGTGTGAGGAAGCTGAAAGTGGGTTAAGTATCAACACAACATCCTCATTGAATTGGCTTGGGAAGCATATATGGCTTTCTCTAGTTCATCCTAGGTAGAAGCAAGGGCAAAAATTAGAGGAACTGATAACTATTGACCAAATCCTGGCTGTTCTGGGCTGACTGCTGCAGAGGTTAGGGATTGGCCTTGTGGTCTGATTGTCTCCAAAGTTGTGGGTCATAGTTCTATTGTTGAGTACAGATGGCCCTTGTCTATTCGTATAGTCAGACTTTCATGCTAGTTTGATTTTAATATTGTGAATCTTCTGGCTATATTTTCCAAGAATTTCTGGGAATTCAAATTAATGAAAATAAGAACAACTATAATATTAACACTGGAATTACCCAGATATCACCAAGAATGAAAAGCTTAACAACTTTGTTATTTTTATGGCAGGACACATATAACTGCATTAGGAAGATAAATAATCAAAACAAATTATTTGCACAATATGCAGAAAATAATCTGAGATTGGGCTTGGTGGAGAGGGGGATGGTAAGACACACATAGAGATTGAATCTCACAATTATTTCCTTAAAATGTTTGATAATATTTGAAGAGTCCCTAAGGTGCCTAGAAAAGGATGAACTAACTACACTTGAGTTTCTCAAGGTTATGTGTAGGTTGTTACAAAAACTCATACAAAAAAAATGACTTGTTTTTAGAAATAAGACTGCTTCAGGATGTGAAATGTTACCACAAAAAAGTTGGAGAAGTTAAATATGACTTTTATTTCTTTACTGAGAATGCAACTTAGCTGGAATTCAACTTTCATTTAATAAATTGTAATTATCTCTGTGCTTTAAAACACAGTGATAGAGTTACTTTATAATAATATCAAATGTACTTTGAAATGTTTAAAATGATGACATTTTAGGGGTGCCTGGGTGGCTCAGTCGGTTAAGCGGCCGACTTCGGCCCAGGTCATGATCTCGCGGTCCGTGAGTTCGAGCCCCGTGTCAGGCTCTGTGCTGACAGCTCAGAGCCTGGAGCCTGTTTCAGATTCTGTGTCTCCCTCTCTCTGACCCTCCCCCGTTCATGCTCTGTCTCTCTCTGTCTCAAAAATAAATAAACGTTAAAAAAAAATAAAATGATGACATTTTAGACAGGGAAAGTCTATAAGATAAATTTATAGATGTAAAGAACTTGACTGACACACTGCTGGCCTATCAAAACAAGCCTGTAGATTCAAGGAGGTACATTTTAGGAGAGATGGAAACTAATCCGGCAAGTCCAAAAACCTACTGTTGCTAGTAAGTAAAATCCTAAATAATCCATGTTCAAAACTTTCATGGAGAGGATATTTACCTTAATGTCATCACATCTGACTGACATCAGGAATCAGTGTAATGTGGGCTTGAAAAGAGCAAAGCTGGTTGTCAAAGAGAATTTTATGTTTGTCTGTATTCAGGTTTACTATTGCAAAAAAGAACAGGTATAAATCCTAAATCCTGAAGGCAGTTCAGAGAAGTATTATTTGAAAAGGGAACAGTACAGAAAGACACATGCTAAAGTTATTTTTAAATTAAATGTAGGTAATGCTTGTTTAATTAGTCTGCATTTATTTCTTCTTGTAAAATGTCTTACATTTCAGTCTGTAAAGAACACATAAAAATATAGCCTCAAAGCTTAAGTATCTGATAAAAGCTTTAAAGAGGAGTAAAATAAATTGCTACGTAAGAGTAGAGGAAGAAAATTATAAACTATAAACATATTGTTATATTTTCATCATACATATTTAATTATTTAAATATTTATTTATTCTCAATGACTTTATTAATTTTTTATTTACTTCCAATTATAATTTTTAACTAGCTCTATTGCTGTTTTAAGTTATAGTATTTGTATAATGGAACAGTAATAATAAGTAAAAATCTATTATTTTGTTTTGATTCATATAAAATTCTTCTAGAACTTTGAAAATTCATGGAAGTCTATGTAAAAATTATTGATAATAACACTTGGAAAAATGAGCAGATTATATTTAAATACTGAATTTCTATGCTTCTGAATACATGATTCTGATTAGTATTATCTGTAAGTACAAAGATCAAAGTAAATATAGCCTCATTAAAATTATATAAAAGACTTCAGTATATATGAAAATAATTTTTTTTCCTTAGAACATATATGAAATATTTTGTCTTTCTATTAATTTTCTAACTTTTGAACTTACAGTTTTTATTTTCATATTACAGAGATCATTATTTTCACTCAGTGTTTTAATATCTCAATGTTTTGGTTTAAGATAACGATTTTTTTGCAGTTAATGTTCTAAGGCTAGTAATCTATATTCTGTGTGTGGCTTTTGATTTACTCATTTGTGTCATCTATTTTGTGATTATCTGTGATATACTCGCTTCTAGGTCTATTTCCAAGTACTAAAGAGAAAAAGCTGTAAGAGAGCATTGCTGAATGTCCCTTCACATGCAAAATGACTATATTTTCACATTGTAAATATTTAATCGGTTTCTGAGTACCCAAATTAACAAATTAGAAATAAAAGTTATATTTCAATATTATATAATTCATTTAATTTCTCTTAAGCATTTATATTGAGTTTCTTGAAAAGCTGTATTCAGAACAATTACTTGAAAGGAAACGGAATTAAATGCTTCATCAAATGTTAATGATGTCATCATTTGACAATTGAATATTAATGGTTTCAAATGAGAAACAATCACCAAGTTGTTCTAAAAAATACAGAAGTGAAAAAATTCCAAGAAAAGTTCTGATTTTTTTTAAGTTTATTTATTTTGAAAGAGAGAGAGTGAGAGAGCATGAACAGGGGCGTGCAGAGAGAGAGAGAGGGAGAAAGAGAATCCCAAGCAAGCTCTGTGCTGCTGTCCCAACATGGGGCTTGATCCCATGACCCTGGGATTGTAACCTGAGTGGAAATTAAGAGTTGGAAGCCCAATTGACTGAGCCACCCAGGCACCCCCTGATGAAATTTTTGATTGAGATTTTGCTCCTAGCTAAATTAAGATGCAGGTGAAATTATCTTTGTTACTTTTCTCTTAGCCGTCTAAGATTTCAGAGATTTCAAATACCCATTTGCCCTTCAAGTAGAGCACAACAGAAGAGAAGAGGTAGAATGGAATGCAGGGAAGAGAATGACACTTCTAATCAGAAGATCTGGCTTTCAGACACAGATGTACCACTTCCTGACTAGATAATTTTTGCAAGTAGGTGATCCTGACTAGATGATTCTCTGAGGTTGAATGGTGTTATCCACAAAATGGAGATGATAACTCTTAATCCATACAATTTTTGAGAAGAGTAACATTGTGAAAATGTCTAATGTGAAGTCTGGTGACTAAATCACATTTAATGCATGTTCATTTTTCATTCTTTCAGTTAGTCATTCATTATTCAGGACACATTTCTGTTGTTTTAGTCCCTAGAGCCAAGTCAGTCCCAGGTTGGCCTTTTTCTTTTTTTTCATCCCTTCTTTTCTCCAGCATAATAAGTATTTGGCTTGCATGTAGTTATTTCACTCCTTCTGGATGTTCTATAGAAAGAGGAGTATTTTCTAAAATACTCTAATTTTTAATTTCTCTGAAACACATATAAATTATTATCAGATACAGGAAACTAATGACAACCATTGATATTTCTGGACTTTCCTCGATTGTGAATTCGCTTAGGATTCTTTCTACACTCCTTTCCTAAATGATATTTAAGAATGCTCTAGTTATTTTCATGTTGTCAATCAATTTAGCACAATCAATAACTGATTTGACTGAGGGGTAAAACTGATCATTCTTCAGTCTAAAAAAGGTTTGTCATAAAAGGCCAAGATTTATGGGATCCTCAGTCTTCTTCAGAATGTGCTTCTTAGATTTCATTGTGATATTATTCTTTATCCCTTCCCAACCATTTCTATCCCCTCACCCATTATTTTTTTGGCTCTGGAATTGATGAATTTCTACCTTGTGGATTCCTCTAAACTGTTATATCCTGCCTTTGCCAGTCTCCAGATGAAGAATTAAGTCTCTGTTTCAGCTCTTCAAATTTCCCCTGACCTATAAATCATCTACTTTGCCCTCCTGAAAGAATTCATGGCTTTAGTTCTGGGAAATTTACCCTTTCTTCTCACTTATTTTACTCTTGTGTACATTTTCCATTTCTTTTTAAAAAAATTTTTTTTTCAACGTTTATTTATTTTTGGGACAGAGAGAGACAGAGCATGAACGGGGGAGGGGCAGAGAGAGAGGGAGACACAGAATCGGAAACAGGCTCCAGGCTCTGAGCCATCAGCCCAGAGCCTGACGCGGGGCTCGAACTCACGGACCGCGAGATCGTGACCTGGCTGAAGTCGGACGCTCAACCGACTGCGCCACCCAGGCGCCCCTCATTTTCCATTTCTAATCAATGTTAACCTCAAGGTTAGGGCTGTGCTATCCATGAAGCTGTATGCCTTTTCATATTAGTATAAACTAGTCTTACTAGTTGTCAGCACGCTCTGAAGACAGACCTACCTGTCTTTTCTATTACAAACCATTTTCCACTGAAATAGAAAATATCTACATTTATGTTTCTAAAGCTCATGCCCTTTCAAACCATTCACTCTTTCTTCAACAAACATTTTTGAACTCCTTTATTCAGATCCTGGGTTTGGTGATCAGGTCTTAAGATGAAAACAAAACAAAACACAATATAGTCCCAAATCACAAAGTTTTCTCAATCCAATTAATTTGTATTCTACACGATAAATAGTATACTAGAAGCAATCACAGGTTGCTATGTTTAGAAGAAGAAATTAACCTGGAAAGCTTCAGGAGATACTTGAATGGAGTCCATTTAGTTGGTCAAGTAGGGAAACATCATTTCAGGACATCATGTGCAAACACATGGCAGTGTGATAGGCCATGCTTCTTTAAAGGGCTGTAAATCATTCAGTGAGCTAAAGGGAAAAGTACATTTGAAAAGTGTGAGGAAATACCAAAGTGAGATGTTTATAGGACCTAAGTATGGAGGACTGAAGGCAATAATGTCCATTGAAAGAATTTACTTGAAGAATTACTATACATATTTTTGCTTTTGTCTTTATTTTACCTAATTCATCTTTACTAAAATTTATATCCTCTGTCTCATTCCTCTTCCACAATTAGATAACAAAATCTATACTGTAGTATTATTGACTGGAAATAGTTAATGTGTTATCTCTCCAAGTACCAATTACTGCATAGTATTATCCTCTGGAAATGACAATGTTTTAGCACATTCACAAAAATATACATCTAAGGGTGAAATTTTAGTCACTTACATAGGTCTGTATGAGAAATTGTTTTAAGCATTAGGAAATAATTTTTGCTTCCTATTTCTGTCAGTTTCATGCTTGAAAATATAACATACTTGAAGGTTGGATCCAATTTTGTACCAAGATTTATTCATCACACCCTTCCAGAGTGAGACTTTAATGATCATTTGTGAAACTTAGAAGGTCCATATTACATACAGATTTAATAAAATGTTATGATCTTTAGTTGAACTTATGTATATTTGATGGTTTGTATCTTCTAAAGATTTGGCCCCTTTCATCTAAGTTACTAAATTTGTAGTCATAGAGTTACTTGTAGTACTTCTTTTCCATGTTTTTAATGTCTGTGTACTTGGAAGTCATGACCTCCCTTTCTTATTTGATACTGTAATTTGTACTTTCTTAACTTTTTTTTAATTGGCCTGGCTAGAATTTATCAGTTTTATCTTTTCAAAGACACAGTTTTTAGATTCACTGATTTCGTCTATTCTTTTGTTCCTTTTTTTATGTTTATTTATTTATTTTGAGAGAGAGAAAGAGCAGAGAGGGAGTGAGAATCCCAAGCAGGCTCCGTGCTGTCAGCACAGAGCTCGACACAGGGCTAATCTCATGAAACATGAGTTCATGACCTGAGCTGAAATCAAGAGTCGGACGCTTAACCAACTGAGCCACCCAGGTGGCCCATATTCTTTCGTTCTTTATATAGTGGAATGTAATGGTTTTTTGACACTAAAAAGACTGATACACACAAATTTGAGGGTGTGAGTCAAATGTTTTCAGGCTGTCAAATGAAGTATGCAGCAAAGATCATATGTGTGCACTCACACATGAGAATGCATGCGAGTAGAGTTGCTAATGCATGCAGACTATACCACTCATTTACTCACATTCAATTTTTAATTCATTCATTTATTCTTTCATTCTGCAATTATTTATGGAAAACTTACTATGACCAGGGCACCTACTATTGTCTGGAAATGTGCAGCAAACAAACAGACAATCCATGAACACATGGAGCTTAAATTATAGTATGCAATGTAAACTATAAACAAAAATTAAACATCAGATAGTAACAAGTGCTATGAGAAAATAAGATGAAGAACATAAATAGGTAGTGCTAGGGGAGGGCTATTATACATAGACTGGTATTGGGAGGTCTTTTGATGGTAATGTTTGAGCTAAAGAAGAAAAACTGAACCATGTAGATTAATGGAGGAGGAGGAAACATGTAGATGGTTCTACCATCTACTGAACCATGTAGATTTCAGGAGGAGGAGGAAATGGCAAATCCATGAGATGGAAAAACCTGTGTGTGTTCAAGGAACATCTGAGTGGGTGGCTCTAAAAATGCACTAACATTTACAAAGATGAAAGAGAAATAATTATTAAGACATCTTAACAGAGTAAAGCCTTTGAGAAAGCTCAAACTCTTAGAATTCAGTACCCATTCCATACTTTAGAAACATGAGAGCTATTTAAGCTCTGGCATCTGCATGATACAGAGGTTGGATGTTAAAGTCAAGCTAGTAGCCTCTTTCTGCTATCCATTAGGATTAGTTATCTTAAAGGTAGGACAATCTGGAGGTTCTGGTACCTGCATAGAGACTTTCACTTTGTTTTTTCTCTTGCTCTAGTAGTTTGGTGATTCTCGAATTTTCATGTGCATACACATTACTATACACAATTGTGCACACAAAATTAAGTTAGAAAGACATTGTGTGAGTATACCCCCAACTCCCCAAAATAACTTTTGCAATAAGCAATTATTGGAATGTACTCTGTCTTTAGAATATCATTCCTAAATAAGTTGCAACACAATTATATTTCATTGAAAAGGAACCCATATACTCTGAGATAGTGTAGAAATTTGTTGCTTATGAAAACTTTAAAATACATATTCAAATTAGGTAAGCAAGGAATATCCTTATAATTATTTGCATGCCAATAATATAAACACGACTTTAATGTCATGTCTTTATTAAGTAACAGTTAAATGTTTAAAAAAAGGAAAGGCAAAAGTGATAATTGGTTAGTTGGTTTTACAACTGTTTACAACAGTTTACACCAATTTCAAACGTAATGATCAGATGTAATTTTCCCTTTTGTTGAATGCTACTAAAACCAAAAATACAATAGCCTGGTAATACTATGTAATGGAATGATACACTACTTTTTCTGTCTCTGCAGGCAATTCAAATTTGACTACAAGGACAGTTTGCATTGATCAGCAGGCACAGACACTGTCACTGGTATTTCTTAGAATGGTTACTTTGCAGTGTGAAATGTAGTCAAGAAGTCTGTCCCACTTTACTAGGACAGTAAATCTATATCTAAATTTTAGTTTTCAGTGATGAGCCGTGTGCACCCCTCCACCCCCAGCACAGTGGCTATTTCTTCCAGTAGATAATTTACTGAGAACCTACCATGTGTACATGACCCACTGCACTGGATACTAAGAGCATCTCTAACTTCCAAGAGCTTATGGTCTAGTGCATGACCGTAGGAAAACAGTTGGTTACACAGTGGTGTGTATACAGATGGATACAGTAACTTAGACCAGTAAAATAATTCTGTGTATTTTTTTCTTTTAGATAACTAGTGGAGGTATGGATTTCATACATTTCCACCTATGGATCCATAGAAGTATTGCGACTGAGAAGAAAGGGACACGTAAAATAGAAAATACTTTAATTTTTTCTGGCCATAGTTTGCTTTGCTTTAATCTAGACATTGATTTTTGACAGGAACACAATGTGCCTAGTCTGAGAACCCTTCAGTGACATACACCTAAATGAGAGATGTGGCGGCATTATGAATCTCTACAATATCTTCACATTTAGTAAACTGCAGTAGTTGCTGAATGATCGGGGATTGTCAATAACCCCTTTCATGGTTCTCCAGAGATGTACCATCCTACTAGATAGTGTGGATTTGGAAGTTCACCATGTATATTTTGTTATCTACTACTTACTCATAGAACATTGCTACTCAGGAACGATCGAGAAGCTGAATTAATTATCATCTCACTCTTGGATATCAAACTTGCCCCTAAGTAATATGACTTTTATATCTCTTACTAACTTCTATTGTTCAGAGACAAATTTTGTTAGAACCAACTCTACATGTATAGAGAATTCATAGTTGATATTATGCCAATTACCTCTATTTAACATCCATTTTGCTCTTGTGACTATGCTGGTACTCTGACTAAACATTATCAAAATATTATTTCAGATCCATTTATGTTGATCAGAGGGTACGTTGGGATTAATTCCAAAACAAATCTAAAAGCATATGCTAGAAGTGAACAATTAGCTAAGCCTTCAGCTGAGTTTAATAAAATGAAATCTCTGTAAATAAGGATATAATACAATAGCATTTTCTAATAGTTTACATCTGATATTATGCATTACATGCCTAATAACTATCTTTTCTTTCCATAAATGAAACCTTCACTTTTGTATTAATAACTGTAATACTAACTGAAATTTTGACCAAATTTTTGTTAATCTCCAGATATATTTTTTACTATTAGTTTATTAATGTTTGATTACAATACAAGCTTTTAAGCAGCATATATTTGAGGATTTTTGATTAGTGAAGGAAAAAATAATCTTGAACTTGGTTATTTATTAATAGGAAGAGAAAATACACACACATGCACACACATATATATGGGTGAAAACATATAACACTGATTGTGTATGATACACTTTATGCATAAACTTGGATTTTTTATATATTGACATTTCTATAAAATTCTCAGTTATTGGTCATGAGCTCAAAGCCCTTCATCATTCAACTGAAGATTTAATTCAAAATTGGACTCTAAGAGGCCAGAATGAATTATATCTCAAATTTTTGATTCAGTGTTAACATATTATTTTTGTTGTTGTTTTCTTTCCAAAAACAAAATAAGTCAATTTTATAAAAGAAATATCAAAATGAATAGCATGACATGACTACTCATTTACTTATTTCTCTCCTATGTTTGCCATATAGAATACTGTTAGAATTTATTACACAAGAAGTATCGAACCACCATCGAAGTATGCAAACCACCAAAATATAAGAATGCTCAAACTTTATACGTTAAGTCTTGTATTGAGCAGATATATACCTGCTAATTATTCTAATTTACTTTTATTAGTAAATCATAATTTTATAAAAATATAATTTTAATTGGTTAGAATAACATAGCCTTTATCTGCACATAAGTATTTACATTTTTTTAAATGCACCTGGTCTTGGAAAGAGTTCAATTTTCATGTATGGTTCTAACATTTTTCCATTTAAATTAATAAGGATCAGACTGTTGTGACACTCTTCAAAATCAAAATGATTTTCACCTATTAATAAATCTTAACAGCTCTATGATGTAACTAAATATTAAGGAGTGTGATTAAGAAGGCTCATAAACTATCTACTTTCTGGGAATGTACAAAAATTTACTATCACATGACGATAAAGGTGTTAGACCAATGAAAAAGAGATATTGCACGATATAATTTCTTTGAATGCATATTTCCAAAAATGTAAAGACATTCATTAGGTGTTTGTTTCTTGTCATTGACATTAGTAAATATAGAGAGAATATATCTAACATTCTTGTAAGTAATATATATTTTATGCTTGTGATTTTTTTCAGGATCTCAGTTGATTTGAGAGCAGAGATCTGATTTTTGAGAAACTAGATAAACAGCATGTCTCTTAGCAGAGTTATCTGGAATATCAATCATTCTATAGTACTCTGTGCAGGACTTGGAAACAAGACAATAAAATGTTAACATTCCTAAGAGTTTCTAAAATGCAAGAGTTCTAGGTGGCTGATTGAAATAATATGTGCATTATTTAGATAAAACCAAGCCGATGGCAATGCAGATTTTTAAAAATCTTTTTGTTTGGGATAATAAAAATTTTAAAGCCAGACATATTTTAGCCCTGATGAAATATTACTCAGATTCTAAGCTTATAAAAACTACAAAAAGGCAGAACTAATATTATTTCCTTTCTGAAAAAAAATTTTTTTTTGCCTATACTTAAAGAACATGAGGGCTTTAGCTTGGAAGACTGTGAGAGCAAGATCACACTATTTGAATACACTATTGGGGATAAAAAAATACTTGATAAGACTGCTGAAGATTACTTCATTTTAAGCAAATTGCATTTTAATGTTCTTGCCAGATGAGCCTGTAAAAGAAAATTACATATTTCCAACTAAACAGACTAGCATGGCATTTAATTTTTTCAAAAATATGCGAGTAAATAAGACCATTTACTGACAAAGTATATGATTATTTTAACTGAACCTATTTCACTTACTTGTGTTGTTTTAGTTGGAGTTAGGGAGAAATAAATAAGCTTGGGGAGACCCACTTCTGGAACGACAGTGTGAGGAGCTCTGCAGAACAGCTCTTCCTCAGCAAAACAACCATAATTGGTGAAAATTACAAAAAAAAGTTTTAAAAAGCGCCAACCATTTAAAGTATCTGGAAATTGTCCTAAGGACATACAACAACAACAAAAAAGAAACATTTGTTCAAGAGAATCTGCAAAACCCAGTAAGAACAGTAAGAGTATGTGGCACTCGTGTCCACTACAGACATGAGTATGATCTGCACCCTCATCAACTCCTGCACTCAGCATGACAGAAGCTCCACTCAAGGAGTGTGTGACCCAAGAAATGAGACTTCCTTTCCCCTAGTTCCCAGTTAAGGACTACAGTATTGTATTCGTTTCCTAGGGCTGTTGTAATAAATCACCACAAACTTGGTGGCTTAAAGTAACAGAAATTTTTTCTATCAATCTGGAGTCAAAATCAAGATGTCAACAAAGCTACGCTAACTTCAGATGCTCTAAGAGGGGAATCCATTCATTGCTTCTTCCTTCTGGTGGCTGCAGGTGCTCCTGGACTTGTGGCTACATCTCTCCAATCTCAGTTTCAGTGGTCACAATGTTTTGTCTCCTGTGCATCAATTACGTGGATATTTGTCATTGGATTTAAGGCTCACTCAGATAATCTACATGATCTTTTTACATCAATATCCCTAATTTAGGTGTGCCTGGGTGGCTCAGTTAGTTAAGCATCTGACTCTTGATTTCAGCTTAGATCATGATCTCACAGTTTGTGATATTGAGCCCCATGTCTGGCTCTGTGTTGGCAGCATGGAGCCTGCTCCAGATTGTCTCTCTCCCTCTCTCGCCACCCCTCCCCCATGCATGCTCATGTTGTCTCTCTAAATAAATAAATAAACATTAAAAAAAGATCCTAATTTAATTACATCTGCAAAGATCCCTTTTCCAAATGAAGTAACATTCATAGGGTCTTGGGATAAGGGTGTGAAAATATCTTTTGGGGCCACCACTCAGCCTACTATAGTCCACTCTCTAGCCTGCCCAAATTTACACCTTCCTCCCCACAAAATACATTAATTCTATCACAAAATTCCCCAAAATTTCAACACAGTACAGCATTAGATCTAAGTCCAAAATCTCATTTAAAGAGCATCAGTTCAAAAGTCCTAAATGTCATCATCTAAATTATCAAGATCAGGTACGAGTGATATACTGAATATGATTCATCCTGGAGCAAAATTCCTCTCCATCTGTGGACCTGTGAAACTAGAAAACAAGCTATCTACTTCTAAGATACAATGATGGGTCAGGGATGTGATAACAGTTAAAAACACCCTATTCCAAAATGAGGAAAACAGAAGGAATAAAGAAGACACTGGTCCCAAGCAAATCCAAATCCCAGCAGCCAAATTCTATTAGATTTCAAGGCCTGGGAATAATGTCCTGTGGTTCTGTCCTCTGGACCCACACCTCTGATATCTAGATCTATTGCAGTTCCATAGGCCTTTACACTCAGACATCTCCATAGTCTCTGTCCGCTGAACTTGCTCCATAAGCCTTCAGTAGGTCTCTACTTCTTATGTATCTGTGCCTCCAACTTCTGCATCTACACACGTGCTTCTGTCCTTTGCTTTGGAATCGTAGCTCTATAGGCGTTCATGCTCATGTCTCTGTGGGCATCTATGCCTATGGCTCTTTCCTCTATGTCATTCTTCATTTTTCTTTTCGAAAAAAATTTTTTTTTTATTTTATTTTATTTATTTATTTTTTTTTTATGAAATTTATTGACAAATTGGTTTCCATACAACACCCAGTGCTCATCCCAAAAGGTGCCCTCCTCAATACCCATCACCCACCCTCTCCTCCCTCCCACCCCCCATCAACCCTCAGTTTGTTCTCAGTTTTTAAGTCTCTTATGCTTTGGCTCTCTCCCATTCTAACCTCTTTTTTTTTTTTTTTTCCTTCCCCTCCCCCATGGGTTCCTGTGAAGTTTCTCAGGATCCACATAAGAGTGAAACCATATGGTATCTGTCTTTCTCTGTATGGCTTATTTCACTTAGCATCACACTCTCCAGTTCCATCCACGTTGCTACGAAAGGCCATATTTCATTTTTTCTCATTGCCACGTAATATTCCATTGTGTATATAAACCACAATTTCTTTATCCATTCATCAGTTGATGGACATTTAGGCTCTTTCCATAATTTGGCTATTGTTGAGAGTGCTGCTATGAACATTGGGGTACAAGTGCCCCTATGCATCAGTGCTCCTGTATCCCTTGGATAAATTCCTAGCAGTGCTATTGCTGGGTCATAGGGTAGGTCTATTTTTAATTTTCTGAGGAACCTCCACACTGCTTTCCAGAGCGGCTGCACCAATTTGCATTCCCACCAACAGTGCAAGAGGGTTCCCGTTTCTCCACATCCTCTCCAGCATCTATAGTCTCCTGATTTGCTCATTTTGGCCACTCTGACTGGCGTGAGGTGATACCTGAGTGTGGTTTTGATTTGTATTTCCCTGATAAGGAGCGACGCTGAACATCTTTTCATGTGCCTGTCGGCCATCCGGATGTCTTCTTTAGAGAAGTGTCTATTCATGTTTTCTGCCCATTTCTTCACTGGGTTATTTGTTTTTCGGGTGTGGAGTTTGGTGAGCTCTTTATAGATTTTGGATACTAGCCCTTTGTTCGATATGTCATTTGCGAATATCTTTTCCCATTCCGTTGGTTGCCTTTTAGTTTTGTTGGTTGTTTCCTTGGCTGTGCAGAAGCTTTTTATCTTCATAAGGTCCCAGTAATTCACTTTTGCTTTTAATTCCCTTGTCTTTGGGGATGTGTCCAGTAAGAGATTGCTACGGCTGAGGTCAGAGAGGTCTTTTCCTGCTTTCTCCTCTAAGGTTTTGATGGTTTCCTGTCTCACCTTTAGGTCCTTTATCCATTTTGAGTTTATTTTTGTGAATGGTGTGAGAAAGTGGTCTAGTTTCAACCTTCTGCATGTTGCTGTCCAGTTCTCCCAGCACCATTTGTTAAAGAGGCTGTCTTTTTTCCATTGGATGTTCTTTCCTGCTTTGTCAAAGATGAGTTGGCCATACGTTTGTGGGTCTAGTTCTGGGGTTTCTATTCTATTCCATTGGTCTATGTGTCTGTTTTGGTGCCAATACCATGCTGTCTTGATGATGACAGCTTTGTAGTAGAGGCTAAAGTCTGGGATTGGGATGCCTCCTGCTTTGGTCTTCTTCTTCAAAATTCCTTTGGCTATTCGGGGCCTTTTGTGGTTCCATATGAATTTTAGGATGGCTTGTTCTAGTTTTGAGAAGAATGCTGGTGCAATTTTGATTGGGATTGCATTGAATGTGTAGATAGCTTTGGGTAGTATTGACATTTTGACAATATTTATTTTTCCAATCCATGAGCAGGGAATGTCTTTCCATTTCTTTAAATCTTCTTCAATTTCCTTCATAAGCTTTCTATAATTTTCAGCATACAGATCCTTTACATCTTTGGTTAGATTTATTCCTAGGTATTTTATGCTTCTTGGTGCAATTGTGAATGGGATCAGTTTCTTTATTTGTCTTTCTGTTGCTTCATTGTTAGTGTATAAGAATGCACCTGATTTCTGTACATTGATTTTGTATCCTGCAACTTTGCTGAATTCCTGTATCAGTTCTAGCAGACTTTTGGTGGAGTCTATCGGATTTTCCATGTATAATATCATGTCATCTGCAAAAAGCGAAAGCTTGACTTCATCTTTGCCAATTTTGATGCCTTTGATTTCCTTTTGTTGTCTGATTGCTGATGCTAGAACTTCCAGCACTATGTTAAACAGCAGCGGTGAGAGTGGGCATCCTTGTCGTGTTCCTGATCTCAGGGAAAAAGCTCTCAGTTTTTCCCCGTTGAGGATGATGTTAGCTGTGGGCTTTTCATAAATGGCTTTTATGATCTTTAAGTATGTTCCTTCTATCCCGACTTTCTCAAGGGTTTTTATTAAGAAAGGGTGCTGGATTTTGTCGAAGGCCTTTTCTGCATCGATTGACAGGATCATATGGTTCTTCTCTTTTTTTTTGTTAATGTGATGTATCACGTTGATTGATTTGCGAATGTTGAACCAGCCCTGCATCCCAGGAATGAATCCCACTTGATCATGGTGAATAATTCTTTTTATATGCCGTTGAATTCGATTTGCTAGTACCTTATTGAGAATTTTTGCATCCATATTCATCAGGGATATTGGCCTGTAGTTCTCTTTTTTTACTGGGTCTCTGTCTGGTTTAGGAATCAAAGTAATACTGGCTTCATAGAATGAGTCTGGAAGTTTTCCTTCCCTTTCTATTTCTTGGAATAGCTTGAGAAGGATAGGTATTATCTCTGCTTTAAACGTCTGGTAGAACTCCCCTGGGAAGCCATCTGGTCCTGGACTCTTATTTGTTGGGAGATTTTTGATAACCGATTCAATTTCTTCGCTGGTTATGGGTCTGTTCAAGCTTTCTATTTCCTCCTGATTGAGTTTTGGAAGAGTGTGGTTGTTCAGGAATTTGTCCATTTCTTCCAGGTTGTCCAGTTTGTTGGCATATAATTTTTCATAGTATTCCCTGATAATTGTTTGTATCTCTGAGGGATTGGTTGTAATAATTCCATTTTCATTCATGATTTTATCTATTTGGGTCATCTCCCTTTTCTTTTTGAGAAGCCTGGCTAGAGGCTTGTCAATTTTGTTTATTTTTTCAAAAAACCAACTCTTGGTTTCGTTGATCTGCTCTACAGTTTTTTTAGTTTCTATATTGTTTATTTCTGCCCTGATCTTTATTATTTCTCTTCTTCTGCTGGGCTTAGGCTGCCTTTGCTGTTCTGCTTCTAGTTCCTTTAGGTGTGCTGTTAGATTTTGTATTTGGGATTTTTCTTGTTTCTTGAGATAGGCCTGGATTGCAATGTATTTTCCTCTCAGGACTGCCTTTGCTGCGTCCCAAAGCGTTTGGATTGTTGTATTTTCATTTTCGTTTGTTTCCATATATTTTTTAATTTCTTCTCTAATTGCCTGGTTGACCCACTCATTCGTTAGTAGGGTGTTCTTTAACCTCCATGCTTTTGGAGGTTTTCCAGACTTTTTTCTGTGGTTGATTTCAAGCTTCATAGCATTGTGGTCTGAAAGTAAGCATGGTATAATTTCAATTCTTGTAAACTTATGAAGGGCTGTTTTGTGACCCAGTATATGATCTATCTTGGAGAATGTTCCATGTGCACTCGAGAAGAAAGTATATTCTGTTGCTTTGGGATGCAGAGTTCTAAATATATCTGTCAAGTCCATCTGATCCAATGTCTCATTCAGGGCCCTTGTTTCTTTATTGACCGTGTGTCTAGATGATCTATCCATTTCTGTAAGTGGTGTATTAAAGTCCCCTGCAATTACCACATTCTTATCAATAAGGTTGCTTATGTTTATGAGTAATTGTTTTATATATTTGGGGGCTCCGGTATTCGGTGCATAGACATTTATAATTGTTAGCTCTTCCTGATGGATAGACCCTGTAACTATTATATAATGTCCTTCTTCATCTCTTGTTACAGCCTTTAATTTAAAGTCTAGTTTGTCTGATATAAGTATGGCTACTCCAGCTTTCTTTTGGCTTCCAGTCGCATGATAAATAGTTCTCCATCCCCTCACTCTCAATCTAAAGGTGTCCTCAGGTCTAAAATGAGTCTCTTGTAGACAGCAAATAGATGGGTCTTGTTTTTTTATCCATTCTGATACCCTATGTCTTTTGGTTGGCGCATTTAATCCATTTACATTCAGTGTTATTATAGAAAGATACGGGTTTAGAGTCATTGTGATGTCTGTATGTTTTATGCTTGTAGTGATGTCTCTGGGACTTTGTCTCACAGGGTCCCCCTTAGGATCTCTTGTAGGGCTGGTTTAGTGGTGACAAATTCCTTCAGTTTTTGTTTGTTTGGGAAGACCTTTATCTCTCCTTCTATTCTAAATGACAGACTTGCTGGATAAAGGATTCTCGGCTGCATATTTTTTCTGTCTAGCACCCTGAAAATCTCGTGCCAATTCTTTCTGGCCTGCCAAGTTTCAAAAGAGAGATCAGTCACGAGTCTTATAGGTCTCCCTTTATATGTGAGGGCACGTTTACCCCTTGCTGCTTTCAGAATTTTCTCTTTATCCTTGTATTTTGCCAGTTTCACTATGATATGTCGTGCAGAAGATCGATTCAAGTTACGTCTGAAGGGAGTTCTCTGTGCCTCTTGGATTTCAATGCCTTTTTCCTTCCCCAGTTCAGGGAAGTTCTCAGCTATGATTTCTTCAAGTACCCCTTCAGCACCTTTCCCTCTCTCTTCCTCCTCTGGGATACCAATTATGCGTATATTATTTCTTTTTAGTGTATCACTTAATTCTCTAATTTTCCCCTCATACTCCTGGATTTTTTTATCTTTCTTTTTCTCAGCTTCCTCTTTTTCCATAACTTTATCTTCTAGTTCACCTATTCTCTCCTCTGCCTCTTCAAGCCGAGCTGTGGTGGTTTCCATTTTGTTATGCATTTCGTTTAAAGCGTTTTTCAGCTCCTCGTGACTGTTCCTTAGTCCCTTGATCTCTGTAGCAAGAGATTCTCTGCTGTCCTGTATGCTGTTTTCAAGCCCAGCGATTAATTTTATGACTATTATTCTAAATTCACTTTCTGTTATATTATTTAAATCCTTTTTGATCAGCTCATTAGCTGTTGTTGTTTCTTGGAGATTCTTCTGAGGGGAGTTCTTCCGCTTGGTCATTTTGGATAGTCCCTGGCGTGGTGAGGACCTGCAGGGCACTTCCCCTGTGCTGTGGTGTATAACTGGAGTTGGTGGGCGGGGCCGCTGTCTGACCTGATGTCTGCCCCCAGCCCACCGCTGGGGCCACAGTCAGACTGGTGTGTGCCTTCTCTTCCCCTCTCCTAGGGGTGGGATTCACTGTGGGGTGGTGTGGCTCGTCTGGGCTACTTGCACCCTGCCAGGCTTGTGATGCTGGGGATCTGGCGTATTAGCTGGGGTGGGTAGGCAAGGTGCTCGGGGGCAGGAGGGGCAGGCTTAGCTCACTTCTCCTTAGGTGATCCACTTCAGGAGGGGCCCTGTGGCAGCGGGAGGGAGTCAGATCTGCTGCCGGAGGTTTGGCTCCGCCGAAGCGCAGAGTTGGGTGTTTGCGCGGAGCGAGCAAGTTCCCTGGCAGGAACCGGTTCCCTTTGGGATTTCGGCTGGGGGATGGGCGGGGGAGATGGCGCTGGCGAGCGCCTTTGTTCCCCACCAAACTGAGCTCTGTTGTCAGGGGGTTCAGCAGCTCTCCCTCCCTTTGTCCTCCAGCCTGCCCGCTTTCTGAGCAGAGCTGTTAACTTACGACCTCCCAGACGCTAAGTCGCGCTTGCTGTGGGAACACAGTCCGTCAGGCCCCTCCGCTTTTGCAAGCCAGACTCGGGGGCTCTGCTTGGCAGGCGAGCCGCCCCTCCGCCCCGGCTCCCTCCCGCCAGTCCGTGGAGCGCGCACCGCCTCGCCGCCCTTCCTACCCTCTTCCGTGGGCCTCTCGTCTGCGTTTGGCTCCGGCGACTCCGTTCTGCTAATCCTCTGGCGGTTTTCTGGGTTATTTAGGCAGATGTAGATGGAATCTAAGTGATCAGCAGGACGTGCGGTGAGCCCAGCGTCCTCCTAAGCCGCCATCTTCTCTTTTCGAAAATTTTTAATGTTTATTTATTTTTGAGAGAGAGAGAGATACAGTGCAAGCAGGGGAGGGGAAGAGAGAGAGGGAGATACAGAATCCAAAGCAGGCTCCAGGCTCTGAGCTATCAGCAGACCCCAATGTGGGGCTTGAACTCACAAGCCGTGAGATCATGACCTACGCCGAAGTCAAATGCTCAATCGACTGAGTCACCCAGGTGCCCCTGTCATTCTCCATTTTTCTTAAAGGATAGTACATGTTTGTATCTGAGTAGCAATATCAGACTGTTTCCTACTATAGAATTTTGGAAGTCTGGCAACATTGTCTCCTTTCATTTGGTCCTGTTACTTTCCCTTTCAGTATAAGCTGGAAGTATTTCTACTGATACAACGGTTTTTAAAACCTGTGGGCCTTCTGTATATGTCATGGGGATTTATAGCATTAGAAAAAAAGGTCTTTCACAGGTCGTTCTTAAATTGTCCCATGTCTACTCTCCATAGATCCCTCTTGGCTTATCCCATCATTATTCCTAGCTTCTTTGAGATGGTTGAGTGGATGAATGAGTCACACATCTAATTTCTTCAATAAATGCTTGTTCAGCCACACACTTGGCCTTCTATCCAGAGCACACTTTCCTAGCAGAGAATTTAATATTAGTGTCTTCCATAATATGGATGGGCTGAGAATTTTTCAAATTATCAAAAGCTGGTTCCCTTTTGTTTAACATTTCATTCTCAATTTATCTTGTTCTTCTTATATTTTACTATTGCAACAAGAAGAATCCAGGCCATACCTGCAACACATTCCTTGAGATTCTCCTCAGCTAAATATCCAGGTTCATCACTTATTTTTTCTTCCTTCCTTTCTTTCTTTCCTTCCTTCCTTCCTTCCATTCTTTCATTCTTTCTTTCTTCCTAATTTACATCCAAGTTTGTTAGCATTATAGTGCAATAGTGATTTAAGGAGCAGATGTGAGTGATTCATTCCCTATGTATAACACCCAGTGCTCATCCCAACAAATGTCTTCCTTAATGCCCCCTACCCATTTAGCCTATCCTCTCACCCACAGCCCCTCGAGCAACCCTCAGTTTGTTCTCTGTATTTAAGAGTCTCTTATGTTTTGTTCCCTCCCTGTTTTTATATTCTTTTTGCTTCCCTTCCCTTATGTCCATCTGTTTTGCATCTTAAATTCCTCACATGAGTGAAGTCATATGATATTTGTCTTTCTATGACTTATTTTGCTTAGCATAATGCCCTCTAGTTCCATTCATGTAGTTGCAAATGACAGATTCATTCTTTTTGATTGCCAAGTAATACTACATTGTGTGTGTATCTATATCTACATCTATCTATATATCTCTATCTATCTATCTATCTATCTATGTATCTGTCGATGGACATTTGGGCTCTTTCCACACTTTGGTTAGAGTCGATAGTGCTGCTATAAACATTGGGGTGCATGTGCCTTTCAAAATAGCACACCTGTATCCCTTGGATATGTACCCAGTAGTGCAATTGTGGGTTGTAGGGTCATTCTGTTTTTATCCAGGTTCATCAAAGTTCTGCTTTCTACACAACTGTAAGACACAATTCAGCCAGGTTGTCTGTGACTATAAAACAAAGCACCTTTCCTCCAGTTTCAAATGACATTTTTCCTAATTTCTTTCAGAGCCCTTAATAGAAGCCCCTTTGAAGTTCTTATTCTACCAACACTGTTCATAACTACATATTAAACCTGCTAATGGAGAAAGGAGACTCTTTTGTACACTGTTGTTTTTGTTTTCATAGAGATACCAGAATGCAAATGAGCAACCCTCAAGTCTGTCTTGCAGACACTATGGGAATCCTGTTAGCATTCTCAGGAGGCCATTGCTTACTGTTTTTGAGGGCTGGTGATGATTCTACATAATACCTAATAATGAGCTGCTGGCACTAGAGCTCTGTCTGAGAAGGTATTAATGTTTACCTCATGTGCTAAAGCAGAACAAATCAATCTTGGCAATTTGAGTACAGTAAAACTTACTTGATTGGTCACTAATTAATTCCCTAGGATCTAATTCAGAGTAAGTGCTACTTACTAGCTGATTACATGGAATTTCCCATGAGTTACCTTGCTCTTATGAGCCATGAAACAATAGTAGTTGTTTCACTTTGAGGGAAATCAATGAACCAAGAGTAAATTTACTTACTTCTACATAAGACTGGCAGAAGTGTTAGGAAATTATAAATAAGGAAATAATCTAATTTCTGACCTACAGTTTTATTTTCATAAGCAGATGTAAATGTCATAGTTTATTGAAATTTTTGGTAAATATACACATATACACAAATATGTATGTACATTCATACGTTATGATGTATATATAAGCAATTTATAATTCATAGTATACATTTATCATGTGTCATGTCATTTTATGTGTAATACGTGACATATAATATATATAATCAATTCCCAATTATAGATGATTCCAAATGGATAATCTAAAAGCCTAGGTGGAATTAAGCTTAATTATTGGAAAAATACTTTTAATTATGTGGGCCAGGGCCCATCAGATGTTAATTGTTTGAAGTGAGTTTTTTAGGAGTTTTTCCCAAGATTATTCTGTAACCTCTAATAAATCTTCTCAGTCTTACAACTGGTTCTGTGGACATGAGCTTGTTTTTTAAAAAAAGATTTAAGGACAATGATTTTATTTCATTTATTTCTCTTATAAAATAAGCACATTGATAACTATTCATTAAAAATAGGAAATAAAAGTGAAAACATATGGTATCTGTCTTTCTCTGTATGACTTATTTCATTTAGCATAACACTCTCCAGTTCCATCCATGTTGCTACAAGAGGCCATATTTCATTCTTTCTCATTGCCATGTAGTATTCCATTGTGTATATAAACCACAATTTCTTTATCCATTCATCAGTTGATGGATATTTAGGCTCTTTCCGTAATTTGGCTATTGTTGAGAGTGCTGCTATAAACATTGGGGTACAAGTGCCCCTATGCATCAAGTCATACAGAGAAATACAGATACCATATGTTTTCACTCTTGTGTGATCCCGAGAAACTTAACAGAAGATCATGGGGGAGGGGAAGGGAAAAAAAAAAGGTTAGAGAGGGAGGGAGCCAAAACATAAGAGACTCTTGAAGACTGAGAACAAACTGAGGGTTGATGGCGGGTGGGAGGGAGGAGAGGGTGAGTAATGGGTATTGAGGAGGGCACCTGTTGGGATGAGCACTGGGTGTTCTATGGAAACCAATTTGACAACAAATTTCATATTTAAAAAAACAAAGCAAAATAAAAACTCACTATGTTTTCAAAAAAAATAAATAAAAATAGGAAATAAAAAAATGGTTTTTTTTTTAAACGCAAAAAGAAGGGTACCTGGCTAGCTCAGTTAGTAGAGTGTGAGACTCTTGATCTTGGGGTTGTGTTCAAGCCCATATCGGGTGTAGAGATTACTTAAAAATAAAATCTTAAAAAAAATAAAAGCAAAATGAGCCCATAATCTTACTGTTTAGAGATAATCAATTGAAAGCACTGTATAATTTTCTAAACATTTCACATATACACTCATTTGGTACTTTTTTCATAAGAATGAAATCATATTTTAACTTGCTTTTTCAACTTATTTTTTTAAATCATTTTTCCATGTGAATTTTTATTAACCTGCTAACTAACTTTAATGACAGAAGAGCATGCCACTTTTTATTAACACATTTTCTTTCCCTGGGTTCAGTTAAGCTCTGATAATACACCAAAAGTTAGCTCTAGTTAACCAGTTTCCCTTGAGGGCAAGCATTCTTAAGAACAAGAATGTTCTGATGTATTTCAGAATGATTCTTCTTCTCTGCCCCAGCTGAAAGCAAAAGAGGATTATTCTCTGATATTTACTATGGGAATTGGTTGAGCTCTTGAGGGTGAGTCTCATAGGACTGTGGGGTCCTCTCTTTGACTAGGTCCTCTTGACATTTTTAGTTATCAGAGTGGTCAACATTGGGCCTCCAGCAATTCATCAGAGTTCAGATTTTCCTACCCTGGCACTATTTCTTGGGTAGTTTCAGGTCATGAGTGTCTGTTTTGGTAAGCTATGACTCCCTATATTTGCTTGTCTTTCTTTCTAATCTTAGGGCAGTGGAAGGACTGTGTCCTTTCCTTGCTTAAAGATCCAAGAAGGATTGTTGATTTTCAGTCTTTCCAACTTATTACTTATTGTTAGGAGGAAGTGGTGACTTCCAAGCTCCTTACCTATGGAACTGGAAAGGCTCTCAGTTACACCTTTCTTTGGTTTGCTAAGCTTCTTCAATTTGTAATTTAAAAAATAAATTTGGAAATATTTTGGCCATAACTTTTTCTGTTCCAGTTTCTTTCTTTTCTCTCCTGGGACATGCAGATAGAACTCTTGATATTCTTACACATGTCCCTGATATGTTTGTAATTGTTTTCTATTTTTTTTCTCTCTCTTCTTTAGATTGAATCGATATTATTGCTCTATTGTCAGACTTAGCGACCCATAGTTTGTCATCTCTGATCTACTTATAAGCCCTCTGATTAATTTTTATATTTCAGTAATTGTAATTTTTAATTATAGAATTTCCATTTTGTTCTTTTTTTATAGCTTTCAACTCTCTGCTGAGATTGTTATTTATTCCTTCACAACAAGTATATTTCCTGAGCATACACTAATGGCTTTAAAATTTCTGCCTGTTATTACATCTGAAACCCTTAAGGACTGATATCTTTTCATTGCCTTTTCTCTTGAGTATTGGCCACATTTTCCTGTTTCTTTGCAAGTTCAATAATTTTCAATTGTATCCTGAACCCTTAGGTATTGGATGTGATACAAACAATAGATTCTATTTCTCAGAAGATATTGATTTTTTTTAATTTGCTTGCTTTTGTTTCTAACAAGCAGTTAACTTGGCTGAACCCTATCCCCAACCCTGCTTCCTTTTGATGAATAGCACTGAAATCTGTTCAGCTTTTTTGGCTTGGCTGGGATCCTGGTAGACTGGCCCACACATGCATAGTTTAGGGGGTCAGCCAGAGATTTGGGCAGAGTTTATATCCACAACATGGGACTTTCTCTGTTTCTCTCCTTTTATTTCTTCCTTTTCTTTCCAACTTCTGTGGTCACCCTAAAAACTCTGTCCTCTGTTTTTTCCTGCTAGAAGCACTGTGGATTCCCTCTCTGAATTTTAGCCACCCCAGTTGTCAACGACTGGTGTTTGTGTCCAGGTGAAGAGATACACAAAAGGGGACCTCATTCAATGCTGCTCCTTTTTTTCCAAATGCCAATTCTCTTGTTTATTATTAGCTGATACACAAAGAAGATTGCAGAATAGAATGGTATTAATTATTCTCCATGAATTTCCAGAGAAAATGATGTAAGATATGAATATTGGTCAAGACAAAGCAGTTTTATAGGAGGTTAAGAAACTTCAGACAAAGGTAAAACACATATAAATTACTTATTTAGAGATAAATTGATATGACACATATAAAATGCCATGGTTATAAAGTTGTTCTGGGGCGCTTAGGTGGCTCAGTTGGTTGAGCATCTGACTTCGGCTCAGGCCATGATATCATGGTTTGTGAGTTCGACCCCCACATTGGGCTCTCTGCTGTCAGGGCAAAGCCGGCTTTGGATCCTCTGTCCACCTCTCTCTCTGCACATCCCCCGCACACACTCTCTCTGCCTCTCTCTCAAAAATAAATAACCATTAAAAAAATAAAGAATAAGGTTATAAATTTATGGAATAAATAAGCACTTGAATTTCATGAGAATTTAATTCTTAATTAGATACAATTTTAATCTATGAAGAATATAAGTTTTAGAGCACAAAGTGAATATCTGCCAATTTTTCTGTAAAGCATATTTTCCTAGGAATTATATATATACTAAAATTTTACTCTATTCAACTGTATATTTTTAATAAATCAAAAATATTTTACATGCATGCCCCGTCGGAAAAAATAAGTCACCACTACTTTTTACCTTTATCAGCAATAGCTATCAATCTCAGGTATCATATTTATTGAAGGTCAGCTTCATGAGATTGAATGAGAAAATGGCCACTTATTGTTTTTTGCCTCAGGGAATTTCATTCAGCTGAACTAATGTGACTTTAACAGTGTAAGGACAGAGATCATTTACTAGGAGGGACCCATTTATTATAAAATCTAAGAACATGAATTTTGTTCTACTGTTATTCAGTATACTTGAAAACAACTTACCAAATGTTTTCCATTTTATATACTATTACCATCCATAGTTGAAGACAAATAGGTACAGTGTGGAGATGATTAATCACAATGAGATTTGGCGCTAATTTATGTGGTCAATGGATGTGCTAATGGGAAGAAAGCTAAGAGGTCAACAGTGAACTCATTCCCAGTGTCTGTTTCTAAGGAACGTTAGCCCACTCACTTTCTCTGCCAAAGGGGGAACCACCATCACCCCTCATAAAGATTTATAATCTGTACTAACATATTAGCATAGTAAAAGTCCTGTGATTTCTGTGATAAGGGAACCTATTTAATGGTGTTTAACCCAGTGTTCCCTAAACATATTCAACTACAAGTATCTTTTTCACACATGAAGGGTTAATAAATACTGATGATACAGAGGTGAAACTGGTTATTCCACGTGTTAATGAGACCTGACATCTTGAGTGATTAGTAATGTAAAGTGAGAAGAAGGAAACTAACTTCATTAGAATGATAGTCTAAACTTCTTTTGATTTGGATGTTTCTGTGGGCTTGACCTATGAAAACCCATTTAGGTGTCCCATGGAAAAAGATTTCACACCAAAGCATCTCAGATCTGATGACATTTTAAAGAAAGCAGTGTTCTAGATATGGATCTCTCTTTTCCTCATTCTGTGTATTTGGGTGTATGTATACAAGGATGTGTTTGGCATACAAAAGAGGAAGTGTATGTCAAGGGCAACCTGAGAGTGGTAAGAAATTAATACCGGATTTTAGTGCATGGATATGGATGTCTAATGTCAACTGAGTGGGCAGGCCTCTCAGAAGTATTGTTTGGACCCTTAGTGGACCATCAATTCTTTTATAGGAAATCTCACCCAGAGAATATCCTTTTCATTCCTGCTGCTATAAACCTGTTTAAAAAGATGGCCCTTAATATCAGAGAGGATGAGGATATCAGACTCAGTGCATCATATGCACAATTCTGAAATTAAGTTTTTCTAATAGCTCTCTCAGTGACATTTGCTCTATTTCACGATGTTATAAATGCAATGACCATTGCCCACAATTCTCTTCCTTCATTGTTTATCCTGGCAAATGTCCTAAAGGACTCAGCTCTTTGTCACTTCTAATGTAAAACATTCATCAACACCCACACTAACAGAGTTAACTGATCATTCTTTTTTCTTCCTGAGCACATTCATTATGTGTTCATATTGTATTAGAGCTGTTTGTTCATTTATTGTGACATTCTTGTGGGTTGGGTTTTGACGTATCATTTTGCTTATATTGGTATTTAAGCCATGTCTACTATCTAGTAGTACTCTAGTAGTGCTCAGCAAACATTTAGTTGATTGAATAAAGAAATAAACATGAGAGTTTCTCTTCTTCTTTTTAAATATTCCTTTACTCTTGTCCAGGTCTAGGTTGTAAAAATTTCAGTTTCTCTTTCAATTTTTCAATTGTGTTGTCCAAAAGGACAATAGTCTTGGCCCCCTATTTATTTATTTATTTATTTATAACTTTATTTATTTATCTTGACAGAGAGAAGAGCGCGAACACGCGTGTGCGTGTGAGTGGGGGAGGGGCAGAGAGAGAGGAGGAGAGAGAATCTCAAGCAGGCTCCACACTGTCAGTGCAGAGCCTGATGCTGGGCTCAGACCCACAAACTGTGGTGAGATCAGGACCTGAGCTGAAACCAAGAGCCGCATGCTCAACTGACTGAGCCACTCAGGCACCCCCGCCTCCTCTTTTAAAAAAGAGTACATTCAAAGAAGTCATAAAATGAGTGGGTATCATTTTTAGATGGTTCCTACATGAGGTACTGCTTGTTTAATTTTTATTTAATATGGATTATTCAGGATAAAAAATAACTATTTGTGACTAACAGAAATCATTTTAGTGCATCAAAAATTACCACATTTCTTTTTAGATTTTTTTTATCCTTTAGGCAAAATATTTTCCACCTGGGAAATATTTCTGATAGCACCTGTTTGTTTTTCAAATCTATCTAGAACAGAATGTCATATTTTCTTAAGAAGATAAATTCACCGTGTATTCGTTCCAATCAATTCCAGAAAAACTGTTAACTGGCACAGAGCAGTCGGCAACAGCCAGCTGTCATTTCACAAGCCTTCCTGTGTACCTGTGTACCTACCCACCAACTCTCCACCTGTGGAAACTGGCACTTAGATGGCAAACAATTAAAGTGAATAATACACATCAATACTCATTGCTCATATACTGAAAGGTGATCTATCTATCTCTTTTTGGAAACAGCATTGTGGCAATTTTGTTAAGGATTTGAGGCCACCCACGGGTTTAGTTAATGTGGTGATGTTTTGTAGCTACCTAAAGAATGAAATGCTTTCCCAGTAGATAGACTCTTGACTCTTTCGGTAAATTGATCCATAATATGTTAAGAAACATTCTTAAGGAAAAGGGACAGGTATCACTGGAATGTTTAAATATAATAAAAAATGCAGAAAATTTATAAAGTGGTTGGGCACTTAGGTAAGCAACAAATGCTATTATCCCTGTCTCTCTTGCAAATGAAATACAATGTTTGGGTCCTAGGGGAATATAAAAACAAACAAAAAGGCTCAACAGGCTAGTATTACATCATTTTTTTTAAAAAATAAGCATTCTTAAATCAAGAACTGATACACATCTTTTCAATGCCTATTAAATTACACGGAATGGAGCAAATATCATTGTTAGGAGTACGATCTCACACCTTGTGTGACCTACGCTTATTTTAATACATATGTGCTATGTGTGAATGTAACTGAAAGTCCTATCTCAGAATCACTAATACACAAAACCCCATTTATTGCTCTTTACTTAGATAAGATTGTTATCTTTGTATGAAATCAATATTTTAAAGAAATTCTAAAATTTGATGAATGCATATCATTTCTGAATCTGGGTGTGCCCGATGTTTTGAAGATCTGGGTCAATTTAATTGTGTGTGATTTAATTTGGGGTTAAGTAGTAAGATCGTGACGTTTAGCAACATGGTACTTAATACCCAAAAGAAAAATTCATGAAGTAAATCAACCAGGAAGTAACTATTATTTCAAAACATTGTAATGATATTTTATGTTTTACAAACTTATGTGCCACCTATTATCAAGTGAAGGTTTCATAAATGAGGATGCTTCTGGGGTTTATTCAGAAGAGCCAGATAAAACATTTTGTGAGGAACACATAATACATATTGAGGAAATTGAAGCTTCCTCGATGTTCCTGAGGCTGTCTCATACTGTTTTATCTGTATCTAAAATTTTGAGAGCACCTTGAGCTGTAAGGGATATTAGGTTTAGAATAAAAATATGTGGGTTCCAGGCTCAGTCTTTCAGTGACAAACTTCTTAGTTTTCTCTCATTTAAGATGGGTGTGTTGATACCAAACATAAAGTCAATAAAAGCAAAAATAAGCCAGTGGGACTACATTAAACTGAAAACCTTCCACACACAAAAGGAAACCATCAACTAAATGAAAAGGAACTTATTAAGTGGGAGAAAATACTTTCAAATCATATATCTGACAAGAGGTTAATATCCAAAATATACAAATAATTCATACAACTCAATAGCCAAAACCCAAACAATCTGATTTAAAAAATGAGCAGAGAATCTGAACAGATATTTTTTCCAAACAAGACATCCAGATGGCCAACAAGTACATGAAAAGATATTCAACATCACTCATCATCAGGGAAATGCACGTCAAAACCACAATGAAATATCACCTCACATCTGACAGAATGGCTACTGTCAAAAAGGCAAAATCAACAAGTGTTGGTGAGGATGTGAAGAAGAGGGAATTCTTGAGCACTGGTGGTAAAAATGTAAGCTGATGCATCCACTGTGGAAACCAGTATGGAGGTTCCTCAAAAAAATTGAAAATAGAGCTACCATATATGATCCAGCAATTCCCCAAGAAAATAAAATTTACCAAAGAAAACAAAAACACTAACTCAGCAAGACAGATTACATGTTCATTGCAGCATTATTTACAATAGCCAAAACCATGGAAACAATCTAAACGTGCATCAATGGATGAATGGATAAAGATGTGGAATGTGGCATGTGCACGCACACAGATATTACTCATCCATAAAAAAGAATGAAATCTTGCCATTTGTGACAACGTGGATGAGCCCAGAAGGCATTGTGCTAAGTGAAATAAGGCAGACAGAAGAAGATAAATACCACAAGATCTCACTTAAATGTGGAGTCTTAAACAAACAAACAAACAATAAAACAAAACTGAGCTCACAGATACAGAGAACAGAAAAAGATTGATGGTTGCCTGAGGTAAGGGTAGGAGTGGGCAACAAGGGTAAAGGAGTCAAAGGCACAAATTTCCAGTTATGAAATGAATAAATCACGGGGATGTAATGTACAGCTTGGTGACTTTAGTTAATAATACCGTACTGAATATTTGAAAGTAGCTAGGAGAGATCTTTTAAGTTCTCATCGTGAGAGAAAAATTTATAAAAATACATGGTGACGGATGTTAGCTGGACTTATTGTAGTGGTCAATTTGCAGTGTATACAAAATTGAATCATTACATTGTACACCTGAGACTAATACAATGTTATGTCAATTATACCTCAATTTAAAAAAAAAGAACAATATCAAAATTAAATTAAAAAATGGGTGTGATAATGACTATTCTATCTAATCACCTCATAAGGCTATTAAGAGGAAGGTACATGTAGGTCAGGGAAATTTTAAAAGTACTTAAAAAACAATACAACGTTCCAGGGTACTAAAGGACACAGGTATTTGGAATGCTGAAAACATTCTGTTTATGAATTTCCTTACATTCCTTAGATGAACTTGGGTTTTGGCTTTCCAAAATTTATCTTTACCTGCTCTTCAGAATGTTCTTGCACTGTTGTTCTAAAAGTAAAGACTGATAACACCCTCGATGAATCATTTTTTTTAAAATAATACTTACTGTACTTCAGCTTTCTTATATGATTTTCATGTAATCATGAAGAAAAGATTTCAGTAGGTATTTTATTTTGCTACAAGGTTTGGTTTGTTTTTGTTTTGTTTTTCTCTGCTCTTGTTATTTTGAGTAATATTTTTATCTATGGACTTCTTACATTTTAAACTAAGTTTAAATGAGTTCTGAGTTTTCCAAACAGAAAACATATTTTTCATCTCAAAAAATTAGCATATTGAATGTGATGAAGAACAATTGTTAACTCCTAGTTAATACATGCCTGAACTAACTAACTTTTGCTGTATCTATTTGTATTGACTCAGACCTTGAAGCTTTCATGTCTTTTAGGACCCAGGGTGATGTAGTAAATCTGCTATGTGGTAGATAATATAAGGTATGTGGAAATGAAGTTCCCCAAACTCTTAATGGATTATTTATGGTGCCTGCTAGGTACAGAGGACAGTTTAATTCATTTAACCATGAGGCTTTTTTTTTTCTGACTAGAAGATTTATTTTTAACACCTTTAAAAAAAGTGAAAATAGGTTTCCAGATACTAATTCCAAAATCACAGTAGCCCACAGCAAGGGATATAAAGATTTCTTCTTGAAGTGTATTGACACTGACAAAATTTAAAAGTTTACCAAAGTTAATTCTTTAAATTAAAGACATACAATGAATAAATAATATAGTGATTCTTAAAAAAGGAAACTCTTTATGGTGGTTTTTTCTGCCTCTTCGCCGGCCACTGGGAAGATGGCAAACATTTAGACTGAGCGTGTCTACCTTAAACAGACAACCATCTTTGAAATAATAAGACAGTCTTGCTTGGAGAAACTGGCAAGGAGAAGTTCCCACAATATTACAAAAATATTCGTCTGGGCTTCAAGATGCCCAAGAAGGCCATTGAGGGGAACTACACTGACAAGAAATGCCCTTTTACTGGTAATGTCTCCATCTGAGGGTGGGTACTTTGTGGTGTGGTGGAGGACCACTGTTATCCGTTGAGCTTACCTCCACTACATCTGAAAGTACGACTGCTTTGAAAAATACTATAAAAACATGTCCGTGCACCTGTCCCCCTGCTTCAGGGATGACCAGATCGGCAACACTGTCACAGTGGGTGAGTACCAGCCTTTGAGTAAGACTGTGTGCTTCAATGTGCTCAAAGTCACGAAGGATGCTGACACTAAGAAGTGATTCCAGAAGTTCTGAGACTAGACAGCTGCCCACACGCCCCAAAGAAGATAAAGTTATTTTTCCAGTCAAGAAAAAAAAAAGAGTTTTCCAAATAAAACACTTTTGAGACATTTGAAAGCTTCCAAAAGACTTCCAAACTCTGATCAATCTTGGAACATCGGTTGCTGTGTTTGGTATTTAATTATACTCCACAATCTGGAAGGCATTGAAAGGTATATAATACATAGCATGTTTACAATACTTGCCTTATATCTGTATCTTTTTAAACATCTGTATTAAACTATCCTATCTACTACCATCTGAAATTTATAGTTTATTCACAAAAACTTTTTGATAATTTATGTGTTCTCTATATATTTTTCCATATTGTTGTCTGCTTTTCTTTTTTTTTTTTTAATTAAAAATTTTTATTTATTTTTGAGACAGAGAGAGACAGAGCATGAACGGGGGAGGGTCAGAGAGAGAGGGAGACACAGAATTCAAAGCAGGCTCCAGGCTCTGAGCTGTCAGCACAGACCCGATGCAGGGCTCGAACTCACGGACCATGATATCATGACCTGAGCTGAAGTCGGACGCTTAACCGACTGAGCCACCCAGGCGCCCCATGACTGCTTTTCTTCTAAAACCAAAAAAAAAAAAAAAAAAAAAAAGAAAGAAAAATATATTGAGTCTATAGCTAATATATAATTAGACATAAAATTAAAGCAATACAAAAATTAAGAAGTAAAAATTTCCCCAAATGTAAACATGCAGTTAAATACTTAACATTCAGGTGAACATTTTTTTAAGTTAAACTTTTATTTTGAGATAATTGTAGATTTATATGCAATTGTAAGAAATAATATGAGGAGACCCTTATGTCCTTTACTCAGTTTCCCTCAATAGTAGCATCTGGCAAAGCAAATGATAAAAGCGGCATTTCAAATTAGTAAAAAAAGTGACCCATTTAATATATGGTATGAAAGTAACCGGTTAATCACTTGGAGAAAAAAATATATAGCTATGCTTTGTTTGTTACTCCAAAAAAATGCATATAGAGCACATGGGGGAATGTAAAACTATATCTCTAAAAGAACTAGAAGTACTCTGGAGGTAGGAAATGCCTCTCAAAGGTAGAATAGATGCCCCAAATTAACAGACATAAGACTGAAGAATTTTACCACATGGAAGATATAAATATCTACAGCAGATCCTGCACAAGTCCAGATCCTCACAACAAGAAAAAGGAAAACTGGTTCCACGCTGTAGTGAAATAAACTAAATGCTCCATTTTCAGAGTAAAGAGTTATATATTTTTTTGCAGTTGCTTCTTTTCTTTCTTTCCTTTTTAATGTTTATTTACGTATTTTTGAGAGAGAGACAGGGAGCGAGAGAGAGAGAGAGAGAGAGTGGGAGGGGGAAAGAGACAGGGAAGAGGGAGAATCCCAAGCAAGCTCCATGCTGTCAGCACAGAGCCTGATGAGGGGCTCAAACCCACAAACCATGAGATCATGACCTGAGCTGACACTAACAGTCGAACACTTAACCTACTGATTCACCCAGGTGCCCCATGACTTTTTGTTTTCTATACGATCTAACACAAAGTTTGCTGACCAAAGAGCATGTGTCATCACATCCACAGAGACAGCAGAGCAAAGCCATGCATGAGCAAAACTTATATCTATCTATCTATCTATCTAGATGTATCTAGATATATATCTGCAGAGGTTTCCATACCTGTGTTAATCAACGTGACTCCTCATTTATAAATATGAACAAATAGCCTAGTGCTACTAAATCAAGGACGTACAAAAATAAGAATAAGAATGATAATAATAATAAAATAAGAATAAAACAAGAATGACAAAAGATGAAAAATGAAATAGTTGGCCTAGAAGTAAATAGTTTTTATTTGAGTATCACTTTAAAACCATTTAATTGATATTCTCAGATATATAATTGAGAAAATATTGCACTGAGAAATAATAATAGGGTGCTACATGCAATAGTAGAATCAGTAATATTGCAATAATGATATTACAATAAAGGAGCAATCTAAGAACACAAATTGAGTACAGGAAACAATGATATTGCCTGTTTAAAAACTGATCCAGGGAAAACAGAGAATTTAGGTATCAAGGAACACCTAGAATCGTAGTCTTTGAGAATGTCAGAGACCAAGGCCTCTCTGTCATATCTGTTTTTTCAACTACTATGGAGAATACATCCCAAACTCCTTCAAAAGTGTAAAAAAAAAAGCCTATATCTTCAAATAGCAGAAATACTAAAAGTGGAGAAGTACAATTCATAGTTCATCTGAGGGGGTGGGTTGAATAGCTCTAAAATGTGTTTAATAGGAATATCAGAAGGAAAGAATAGATATAGGAAAACAATGAAAAACATATTTGAAGATAATTTTTCCAAAATTAAAAAACCAAGAGAAATGCCAAGAGAAAATAATAAAGCAGAGCTTATGCATTCAGATAAAAATGAAACATACTAACAACACATTCTCATAATAAAATTTTTGTAAATATAAGTTCACAAAAAATCTTAAATTTTTCCAACGAAAAACAGCTCCTGACAAAAGAACAAAATCCCTAATATAAACTTATGTAGGAGTGTCAACACACACATTTTTTCCCCCCAGAGTCGGTTGTTAAATATTTATCAGTGCACTACTGGATATGAGTGATTTTAATTTCCCTTTTTATGTGTCGAGATTAAACATGCATTTTACTTTTGTAATAAAAACCATATTCTGTTGGAACTACAACAGACTGGCATACCATGTAGCTTCAGTTTAGTGCTCTGAATTTGTTCCAATTGTGAAAGTGATAGCACCAGCGTGCTACAATAGTAAAGTAGCTGTTGAAAATGAGTTCTCAAGTACAGAAAGAGAAGTAAAGGTATATAAGCCATATGTAAAATGTTTGTGGCCAAACTTGTTTTGTACATAATCTCATTTAATACCCATTACAAACCGACAAAGTAGGCATTTTTGACATTTTAAAGATAGGTGGACAGTGAGTTCACAGGTTTGAATTGAAAAAATTTACTCAGGAGGCTGAGTAATGGTATCTACCTGATCCATTACCTGACCTTAATTAGGCAAGTCCAGAACAGTTATTTTGCCAGTGTACTGAAACTGAACGACTCAGGGAGATCCAACCCCAATATGGTGAACTATATCCACCAGGACTCATGGACTGAATTAAAATGAGAAATGTGACTGTCAACAGACTCAATGTCTATGAAGCTGAATCAGCCTGATCTAAGGAAACTACCTAAGTTATCAGACAAGTGCTTGGTAGGTTTGGATTGAGAGCAAGAACAACGAATTACAGGATGTTAATGTGTAATAGCTTTATGTTCAAGTATCCTAATGCATCTATTCCCATAATAGGGATAAACCTGCCATAGACAGGATATTTAATTAATGTTGATGGACTTTGCAAGGCTTTGATAACTCCCCTTTATCAAGGATTCCATTATTATCTTGTGATTGATATTTTTCCCCTTAGTTATATTAATACTTGCAATCTTGATACTTTGAACATCTAGAAGCTATGTATTGATTTATAATTTATCTTTCAAACAACAACCTAGATATATTTATTTCAAAGTCCTTTGTATTAGAGGAAGGCTATTTTCTCCTCAAACTAAGGATATATATTCCTTCAATTACCCACATCCTCCTCAGAGGCTCAGAGAATGTAAGCAGGGAGAGTGAGCATGGATATTGTCTGGAATCTGGAATCTGGTGGGAATGGGGTTATTGTACAGGCTATTTATAAATAAAATACTGGAGTCCTGGGCACTGTTTTTGTGATTTTTATCCTCTTAATTTGCCTTTGTTCAGAATTTAGATTTCTTTCTTGGTTTTTAGCCTATTCTTGATGAATAAAGTAAATTAATAATGACTTGGATCATTTTACTATGCTCTTAGAATATTCCTAGGGATTGAATTAGCTTTTAGCAACCTAAGCCAAAGTTAATATGCTGGTCCTGGAAATTTCAGAAAAGGTATCAATTCACTTGATGGCAGTGAATGTAGAAACCATAAGGTCCAGAGAAGGCCTAATGAATACCTTCATGGATTTTCACAAAATTTTAAACTATTTATATGGCCTCTAATATGATGTATTGCATTTCATATATATATATATATATATATATATATATATATATATATTTATATTTATCTGTTTATAGAATATCTGTTTATACTACATAAATATGTAGGTATATATATACACCTACATACACACACATAAACACATACACACAAGATCACTGATAGGAATGGCAATCTAAAAAATAATTCAAGGGGTGCCTGTGTGGCTCAGTTGGTTAAGTGTCTGACTTTGGCTCAGGTCATGATCTCGCAGTTGGTGAATTCAAGCCCCGTGTCAGGCTCTGTGCTGACAGCTCAGAGCCTGGAGCCTGTTGGATTCTGTGTCTCCCTCTCTCTCTGCCCTTCACCTGCTCTCACACTTTCTCTCTCTCTCAAAAATAAATAACATTTAAAAACAAAGAAGTTAAAGAATAATACAAAAATATCTTTCTAGAGATAAGTCTCCTAGGAAATAAGAAGGACAACAACATGTTATTTATAATATAAGTTTGAGTATCTGTAAATGAATTATATACAGCCTATACATAACATTCTTCAGGCTGATCAATTTGTAATAGACTTTTCAATTGCTGATGTGAAGAAAATACAAATTCAGCTTGTGATTATGAGTAATGACTTTCCTAGAATTCCTACAGAATCTCACCTCCCACCCCCTAGTCCAACACACAAATCATGATGTCTCATTACTGTCACATAGGGTAGTTATTTTTAGTATATGTGATTGAGGAATTAGTAAGAATCGTTGCCTCTTCATTGCCTCACCCAATCAAGAGTTCAGCTTCAAAGTTACTGGGATGGGACAAACAGGGATCCATGGTATGAGCATCCAAAGACCTTTTGTCAAGATGAGGATGGACTGGCAGGTAAAGTCGTTTAATACTGAAGATTATTTAGTGGTCTCCTGAATTATCCTGATCAACTGGAAGCCAAAAGTGTCATTGGAGACATTTAATACTTCAGAAAGGAAGCAAGTCACAGATGGCACATGTACTTTCTCATTCAGTAAGACTTCTTTTAAAAGATATAAACTTCCAGTTATAAACTAATTAAGTTATGGGGATGTAATATATAGTATGATGATTATAGTTAATAATACTATATTGTATATTTGAAAGGTCCTAAGAGAATAGATCTTAAAAGTACTCATCACAAGAAAAAAATTGTAATTATGCAGGGTGATAGATGTTAACTAGACTTATTGTGGTGGTAATGTGATAATATATACAAATATAGAGTTCTTCTGTTGCATACCTGAAACTAGTATAATGTTATATGTCAATTATACATGAATGAAAAAAAAGACATCCTTTATTACACTCCAGACAGCATCTTGGTAATGAGAATCATCCAATGAAACAGGTAGATTTCTGGTAGGAATCAGAACCAATGAAATAATGACATATTTAAAAGATTTAAAAAGCAAGTTGCAAAAACTGAGTTAAGGATTTATTATTATTATGATTTTTATGTATTGTTAATTTTTTTAATTTCTAGAAAGTGCACCACCCCTACCTCAAGCATTTGAGATACATTTTAATACTAGTAACGTGTCTTTTCTTTGGTATGAAAATCAATGACAAACTCCTGTCTGGACACTGCCTCTATCACCTCTATCTGAGCATCATTTAGTGCTGCCTTACAAGGTCAGGGAAGAATATAAAATAAAGAACAAATTTAAATATTGATGCTTATTCCCAACTGATTTTCTACCCTTTTTAAAGATTCGGACATCTTCACATCTGCACCCAGCTCTTTGAAGATGCCTTCAGCTAGTAGAATGAGCATCCCATTATTTCACATCAAAATATAAAGCCCTTAATATAAGCCCTAGGATGATGGTGTGTATATACACATATATGTACACATAATATATTTTATTCCAGGCATACTTTTTAGAGTTGAATACTGTCATTGCTAAGATAACTCAGAAACAGTTGGACCTGAGCTTTCTCTGAGGTCTCCTTATAGCTCTGCCTAATAGCAATTAAATTACTCTGGAATAGACAACTTTATCCATAACTTCTTTGCCCATTTGCCCTGACAGAAGTACTAATATGTTTAAATATTGCCCACTGGAAATCACTTTTCAGTCTGGTTACATCATTTTCATTCCATCATTATTTTGTATATAAATTTTTTAAATATTTTATGGTTCTCACATTTACTTTGAGCTACTATTCCTATTCTTCATATATATATATATATATATATATATTTACATATATATAATAACTGAACAATAATGTTGTCAAATGTCTACATGTGTTTCAAGCATCAATTTTTCAAAACTGTAAATAAATGTAAAAGTGACAAGGCAGACAAAATGAACTGAGATACTTTTATAGGTTATACCTTTCAATTTGCTTTCCAGGCAAAAGAAAAAAAAAAACAAAACAGGACACAAGATTAGTAATGATAACCTTTAGACTATATACTACTTCTTAGTTTGAAAATAACATTGTTTCCTACTTGTTATCCCTTTGCTAGTGTACTACTAAAAATAAAATCTGTTTTTATATATTTTTTCTTCCTTGTGGCATCAATGATTTTAGCCCAAGATGTGACAACCTAATAAAATATAATGAATATTGCATTAAAATCTTGTAGGCCAGGATTTATTCTTCACATGTGTAGCCTTTAAGTGATTATTGCCTCTCAAAAAAGTAGTGCTATAGAAACATTGGTTAACAAGTCAGAAATATGAAATCTAATGGGATGGGTGGAGATCCAATGAGGAAACAAGCTTGGACAATTCAGGGCAATAAGTGCCATGATTGATGGAGGTGTGGTGGGAATAGGGTGTGTGGTGAGGAAACTAACCCAGTATAATTATCAAAGTTTTCCCAGGAGGTATTTCTAAGTGTATATCAAAGCACAGTGATATTAAATTAGTTACATATAAACTTGGTTGTATATTTTCCTATTCAGGAGAATATCATGGCCAAAAGTCAGAAAGCAAACCACAAGAATTTTGAAAACTAAAGAAGAGCTGATGAAAAGAAGTGGGTATAATTAAGATTTCTAGGAAGCTGGAAGAAATAAGTCATCATGATAAATCTGAGAAGCAAAGGACAGGAAGGAGTTAAGAATCCTATCAGGAATTCTAGCTTAGGCAAGGTAACATATGGTCTGTTTACTGAGATTTGTTTGAACAAAGGAGTTTGGGGACATAGGAATCGAAAAGATGATACGGTTAAGATAAAGTTACTGGATTTGAGGAGTCTGGGGACATCCGAGTGCAGATGTCCAGTGGTCAGTTGGGTATGTGGGTTTGGAACTCAGTGACAGAGTCGGGATGGACATGGAGAGCAGAATCTTGAGTACAAGAATTATCGTATTTGAGGCCATGGGAGTGAAGGGAATTATTCCAGGAGAATATGAGAACTAGAAAGATAAGTATGATGTGTGGATTAAGGTAATCACATGAGAAAAGAAATGTGCAAAAGTACATTATGAAAGATGGCCAGAAAACTAGGGAAAAAAAAAATCTAGGCCTGGCTGTGCTTCTAACAATCAGTGTATCCTCTACTATTAATTTAACTGCTTGGTCTCATTTTTTTGTCTGTTTAAAATAATAAAGATGCTCACGTGTTAAATTGTATTAATTGTATAGCACTTTACATAGGAAATAGTGCATGTTATGGGCTGGAAGTGTTTTCTTGGTCCATTGACCTGAGCTGCTGCCCAGGGCTGCAGAGACAGGGGCTGCTGCTCTGGTTGGCCTTGAGAACAGCGTATCAAGCAAAAGAAGATTAGTCTTAATGAGCCCTAATATGTAACAAAATCTGCCTTGCTAGTTTTCAGTCTTTCTTGTGACTAGCAACCCCTTTTTTCTTTCTGATTTCTCCCTTTTGGAATAAGAATATCTATTCCATATCTATACCACCATTATATTTTGGAAGCAGATAAATGATCTGGTTTCATAGGTTCACAGCTAGAGGAAAAATGTGCCTTCAGATGAATCTTACTTCCATCTCATCCACACTTGATTTAGACGTTATTTAGAGATGTTGGACTCAGAGCTAAAACTGGAATGGGTTAAGACTCTTGGACTGCTGAAGTGGTAATTAGTGGTTTTTTTTTTTTTTTCATGTAAGAAGGTCGTGAATTTGTGGGATCCAGAGGGTAGAGTGCTAGGGGCTGAATGTTTCCCTCCAAATTTATATGTTGAAGCCTTAATCCCTAGTACCTCAAAATGTAAATGTATTTTCGGAGACAAGGTCTTTAAAAATGTGATTGAGTTCATATGAGGTCTTTAGGGCAGGCTCTAGTCCAACGACTGATATCCTTGTAAGAAAGGAAATTTGGACACAGAGAGAGACACCAGACATGTGTGCACACACCTAGACAGACAACCACATGAAGACAAAGGAGAAGACAGCCATCTAAGAGTCAGAGAGAGGCTTTGGAGTGAAACCAATCCTGCTGACAGCTTATATTGGACTTCAGCCTTTCATAGCTGTGAGGAAATACATTTCTGTTTTAGCCACATCGTCCAGGGTGTCTGTTATGGTAACCCTAGAAAACTAATAAACTTCATGTTATTTTATTTCTAACAATACTGCAATACAGATCTTACTTTCTCCACTTTAAAGATTAGACAGTTGAGATTTTGTGAAATTCAACTACCTAAGATCAAAGAGTAAGTGGCAGAAAAAAAAAGGCTTAATCCTTGGAGTTAGGGAAGATCCAGTTCTTTGCAGCGTAACATAATTGCTGCTCCTGATATTAGCTGTTTCATAAAACTAAATGTGTGTATGTCAAACAGCATTTTCACAACAATTTTTGCTATTTGATTAAATATCTATATCCTTATATTGTAATATAAACTGAATTACATTAGGTACAACATTTTATTCACCTCTTAAGAACTAAAGATACATGAGTATAGAAACACTACATTTTAGAAGGTTCACATGGAAACTGAAATTTTGCTTTATTTTTATTCATTTATGAAAAGTATAAAAAATGTATTTATTAAGGAGTTATCGCTGGTTGACTGCTCAGGTAGGAGTGATAGTTAGCTGGGTGCTTATATGTCAGTACTATTAATACTTCTTATCTTAATGCTTATAATAAAATAGGTATATTATCCCTGTTTTAGATGAGGAACAGAGGTTAAGTAACTTCTAAAAGTTATTTTTAAATAAGATATGGGAACCCAGGTTATTTGGCCCCAGAGTCTGCGCCAAGCTCTGTTATCTATACCTTGTTTTTGCAAATCATTAGAGAACACTTCTGTAGTCACTTGAGTATGTATTCCTTTCAAACAAATTTCTTTTTCCTTCAATAGCATAATATTAATTATTTTCTAGTATTTGTGCAGGCAACTCAAATTCATTTTCAAGTGGGTAATGTAGCTTTGAATCTAGTGAAAAATATTTGAGCTGTGCTTGCCACTACAAATGTAAGAATACTGAAATTTTTAAATCAACAAAAAAGATTACTAACACTATACATTTTAAGAAAGGATATTTCAGATGTTTAAATGCTTAATTATCATATAGATAATGGCTGTAGAACCAGTTAACAATGGATTGTTTACTTTGCCAAGAAGGAGAAAAATAGTAATTTTTAGAAACCACCAATTGTTTTTCTATGTAAAAACTATGGTAATAGAATCTGCTATAAAACTGTCTTATCAAATTTTGAAAAATCAGAGACTTATAGTTTTGTGATTATTCATGTAACTAAACATATATTTCAGGAGAAGCAAAACTATGAGTTGACATTACCACAGTGATGAGGGGAGTCTGTGCATGAATGAATGGTAAAATTATAAGGACACATCTTTAGGACACACCGAAATTTGATAGAAAAGGATCTGAGAAAGAGACTCGGGAAGTAAGTTCACAGAAGTAAAAGGAAAAACAGACTGTGTCCTGGATGTTAAGGGAAGAGTTTCATTGAGGATTAAAGATATTGTCAATTGAAATTGAAAAGATAATTGAAAATGTTCCAGAGGGAGCAAGTTGCTTGGCTGAAAGCATTTTACCCTAGAAAGTCTTATGTATTAACTTATTCAATCCTTTTCATTCTGTCTTTCACAAATAACAAAAGAAATTTTGAAGAAAACAGATACAGAAAATCATAGCATTTCACTTACACTGAGGTCATTGTTATTGATATATTCTCTGTTTTGTGATTAACCGTTTCTTTATCCTATGAAGTCTGGTAAATAACTGTATTAAACCTCTCTCCCTCCACTGAGAGAAGAATCTTCAAGGCCAATGTTCCCCCTTGCTAATTCTGTCTTATAAATTCTATCAGCATCTCCTTTTTTCTGGACTTCTACTGTTTTCACAGTCTTAAATGCCCTTAATTCTCCCATCGTAAAAAAAAAAAAAAAAAAAAGGAAAGAAATGAAAAAAAGGAAGAGAAAAGAAAGAATACAAAGTTAAAAAACAAAACAACTCTCTTTGAATTTGAATCTTCTTCCAAGTAAAGAAGGATATGAAGTTTTAGTATTTAATATGGAAATCCAATAGCATAATGATGAATATTGAGTCTGGAGCCATATTGTTTTAGTTTTTACTTCCAGCTTCAGCACTTGGGCTAGTTACTTAATAGTTCAATGCCTTGGTTTCTTCATTATACCCAATTTGTGTTTGCTATTATTGTTGTCATTACCTTTTTGTGTTTTCCTTGCCTTACTAGGCAGATTGAATGTAGTATCTTTCCACCCCTCCCCTTGAAGAGAGTGAAGATCAAGCCTTTCTAGACTACACAAAAGGTTTGGGGAAAAGTGTTCAATTGATTTGGACTGAGTTTAATGGACTATTAGATTAATATTTCAAACAGATTGAATTAGAGAGTCATGACATAAAAATGAGAATCATATTGGAAAGAAGATGAAAGCTAGAAAGAAACTTATATTTTAATCCAATATAAACAATCATCCCAGTTCGTTCTGGTTTTAGTGTCGAAAGTCCCACATCCTGAAAAATCCCTCGGTCCTGAGGCAAACTGGGACAGTTAGTTGCCCTTGCACTTGACTACTAATTTTTCAAAATCAAAGTTCAACATCTCAGGGTCTAGCTAATATGTTTTTTCACTGAGATGCTTTGTCTGATCTAGGCAGAATTTTGTAATTCCTCCTATATGTGTTTCTACAGTACACACACTCACACATACACAGAGTAACTTGAATTAAGTATTTGTATAAATGTCTGATATCCCCAATTAGCTTATATGGACACTTATAACCTGGAGCCATATATCATGCTGGTACTTTATCCCATACTCTGCTTGTTGCTCTAATAATATATTCTGGGGCACCTGGGTGGCTCAGTTGGTTAAGCGTCCGACTTCGGCTCAGGTCATGTTCTCACCGTCTGTGAGTTCGAGCCCCGCGTCAAGCTCTGTACTGACAGCTCGGAGCTTGGAACGTGCTTCAGATTCTGTGTCTCCCTCTCTCCCTGGCCCTCCCCCGTTCATGCTCTGTCTCTCTCTGTCCCAAAAATAAATAAACATTAAAAAAATTTAAAAAATATATTCTAATTTGTGTGACAAATGAATGAAAGCATAGAAATATAGACATGCCAAAATCCCTGCAACTAAGGAGGACCTTTTAATTGAAGAAACAAAAAGCTTCTGTATTTTTGAAAGTCACACCATCTTCTTACTTCACCACAGAATTCACTGTTAAGCTTCAACTATTATCCTTGAACAGCGTGAACTAAAATAAATCCAAGTGACACCAGAGAGAACTGCAAGATGCTGTTGGGGAGACTAAAAAAATAAGGAACATTTTTGTGCAAGTAGCCTTTAGCCATTTTCTCTGTCTGCTGGTATGAGAATGAAATGGAATTTGTTTTTTTCTGCTCTAGCAGATTTACATGTTAAAAATACCGTGAAAATACAAATAATATAAAGAAATTACATGTTATTTATTAAATGGGATAATGAAAAAGGAAGAATTAAATAAAATAATCTTAGTGAATTATTCAATGGTATTTTAGTTTATAGAATTTTGGTACAGGAGAATTAAATATGGGATGGTACTTCATTTATAAATCTATATATAATCTTCAAAAACTGTTACATCTATGTGACAAGCTGATGAAAAAAATAATCTTCAACAGGGTACTGAGACCTGTGAATTTCCAGAATGCTTTCTGAAATGCACTTTGCCCACATGAAGATTCATTTTAAATAAACTTCCCCCTCTCTAAATCAAGCTTCTATCATCAGTAGATATTTTAGTATGTATACTGTTATCTCCATTGGTCATAAGTGGAAATAATTAGACTGAATTAATACTTATCTTTGTAATGTAATATTCATCAGTTGGGCTGATTTGCCAAAACTCCTTGTTTGTCCTCTTTCCCAAAAGAGACAATGAACAAGAGGTAAGCTTTACTACTCAGTCCTCCTTGTAGGATTAAAACATGCCAACAGCTTATTTTTCAGGCAAAGTTTTGATTGTCTGCAATTATAGGAATGTCTTATCTAGTAGTACTGTATTTTAAAGTCTGCCCTAATCCCTGGGTAGAAATAAATTCTGAAAATATGTAATTTTTTTTGCTTGTATGTAAAGCAAAATAGTTATAATGTGTTAGTCATATTTTTATTCATGATGTGAGAGATTCCTATAATATGATGAACCATGTTTAGTGAGATTCTTTGAGTTTGTTCATCAGTACTGAAATATAAGATCTAGAAGACTCCATTCACACTGTCACATAAACTATGAAGGAAGGCCAACAATACTCAAACTTTATTTCTTAGTTGAATAAAAAATAGGTTTTATTCTTAATGTTAATGGTTTTATAATTGAAGAATTCACAACACAAAGGGGAATTTAAATGACTCAGAGATAAGATGATCATATAATTTATCATCCAACCCTACTCATAAGTAACCCATTCAAGAGAATTTAGGATATAAATGCCTCTTAGTAGAAGAGAAATATTTTTATGTTTTAATTTTTTAACTTTTAATTTTTAAAATTTTTAAAATTTTTTTTAGAGAGAGAGAGCATATGTATTCTGATATCCTATGTCTTTAAAAATTTTTTTAATGTTTATTTTTGAGAAAGAGAAAGAGAACGAGCAGGGGAGGGGTAGAGAGAGAGAGTGGGACAGAGGATCCAAAGAGGGCTCCATGCTGACAGCAGAGAGCCCAATGTGCGGCTTGAACTCACAAACCACAAGATCATGACCTGAGCCAAAGTTGGATGCTTTAACCTACTGAGCCACTCAGGCGCCCCGAGAAATATTTTTAAATGAAAGGTTTGATAAAGTATTTTGTACTTTTCTCCTGTGTTGTGAGTCTACAAGTGAAAAGGTAGTTTATTTTATACTTGCTTTGCTGCAGGGGAATGAAAAAAAATAGTGACAAACTTTCCTATCCCCAGAAGACAGTTATTTTGATTTAGAAATTTGAAAACTATAAAATAAAACTGTTGTACTACTTCCAAAAAAGAACTTTCACCAGACTTTTGTTTTGGGAAAGAATAGATCCATGTTGTTAGGGGACAAAGGCTGTTCATACTGGCTTGAAAACAGTGTGGAAGGTAAAGGATGCACTGTCTACTTGTGGCAGAAGTACCTACACTGTGAAGTCATAGACAACACACCCTCTGAATGGATGACATGAGAATGGGGACTGCAGTGGAAAAAATAGGGGAGTATGGAGGCCAGAACACTGAAAACATTAAGAGCCCAGCAAAGCATCTCTGTTTTCAAGCTTGGCATTGGAGCAACAGAAACACCTGATTTCAAAAAGTCATGTGGCTATGACAAGTGCCCTTCAGTGTGACCCCAACACCACTCTAGCTTACCGAAAACCCGGTAGAAGACACAACCCTATGAAATATGATTTTGACTGCGTTTACTAACAGTCAAATAGGCAGTGGCATTAAGTAGGTGTTGAGATTTAGAGAAATAAAAAGGTTTTTTTTAAGTTTATTTTTTCAGTAATCTCTACACCCAACGTGGAGCTTGATCTTCCAACCCCAAGATCAATAGCCACATGCTCCTCCAACTAAACCAGCCAGCTGCCCCAAGAGAAATAAATAGGTTAATAGATGACTTTCATGTGTGGTACATAACCCCTCACAAAGGTATAGAGAGATTTTTTTTTAAAGCATCTGATTTGATTATCTATATTTTATTAAATTGACTTATGCCTATATTACTAGTTTGGGACTTCCTTCTTTAATTATAAAATAAATTTCAATATCTATGATGATCATCATAATCGGATGATCAGGACCTAAACTATTATTTTTCCCTCTCCTCAGAGAATAATCTACTGACCTTGGCTTAAATGGATTTGGCTTTGGAAGACTTTATGAGACCCTAGGATTTTGGAATCTTGATAGTACAACTAGCCTACTTCAAGCAAAATCGCAGCTGTTGTAGCTGCCTCTGATGCCAGGGGTTACTTATCTCCAAGTATCAGGGAGCAAACAGAACAGATGGTCTAATATATCTCCAACAAAATCTTTTGGAAACAACTGCTAAATTTTGCTTATGGGCATCAGAAATAAGATACCTACACTGAGGTTAAAAAAAAAACTTCTATTTTATCCTCATCACTGAAACAAAAGTAAACTGTTTTACATGCAAATCTATGAAAGACTTAGACCATGTTTAAGTTTATGTAATCCTAAAACAATTACCAGAAGCAACTGTCCTTGTATGAGAATATTATTATTAAACATTACATTATCAATAAAAACAGTAAAAAATAAAACCATGCCCATTTTTAGAAGTTAAAAATGCACAGACCCTGAAATTCCATGCTTCACCAATTTTATTGTTGACCTTTCTATGGAGTTACATGATTGTGACTATATAATCTATTTGGGTTCTCAGTGTCTCTTAGGAGCACCTTCTGCCCAAAATCAATGGTATACAGCATTAACTTCATTGTGCTATATGGTCCTCAAATGTCTAAAACCTTGGATTCTTTGAGAAGAATATTGTGAAATCAAGTTCCCTAAAGTGTTCAGAAAAAAAAAAGGAGAACTTTAATTTAGACTCAGTGTTTATTTACCCATTTATTAATACAATAAACATTTTTTTGAACCCCTGCTATGTCAGTTGCTGGGATACAAACTTCTGTGTGTGTGTGTGTGTGTGTGTGTGTGTGTGTGTATTTTATAACTTTTAATGATGGTTATATTTTATGTGAATACAAGTGTTGATATTGAGTATATTAATTCTTGGTAGTTTATATTACAAATATAATTATTATTAGAGAGATAGAGGGCTGAATGGGACTAAACAGGGATTTTGACAACACATCATGTGCACTTATATCTATGCACTTATTATTTCATGTCCTCAGTGGATATCTGTTGTATCTATCTATCTATCTATCTATCATCTATCATCATCATTCTACCTTTGGAAAACAGCATCCTATTTTCCCCAGAGAATTTCTTACTATACATGATCAGCTGATGTATGTTTTGGTGGTGATAGATATTGACCATTAAACTGTCACATCTCCTTTGGCTACAGGTTGAGCACTTCACTCAAACCTAGCCTCAGAGTCAAGAGGGTTGAGTTGCCATAAGGAATAAATGTAAGCCTAGAGTTCTGGCAGCCATTTTGTGCCATAAAAGGAGGCATACCTGAAAATGGAGTCGCTAGAAAAGAAAGCTGAGCTGAGAAAACGAAAGAATGAGACCATAATTTATGATATCATTTGAACCATTCAATTCAACCATGTCTAAAACATTTTGTACACTGAACATTTTTCAGTTAGGGCTTAAGATTATGTGCCAAAACCTACATTTGTGTCCTGGACTCTACCATTTAGTGGTTATAGAACATTCACAAAATACTATGTCTCAGTTCAGCATCTGTAAAATAGGAATAATAATAGTTACCTCTTTGGGATCTTGAGACAATCACAGAACCTAGCACAAATCAAATTCTGATTTACTCCCTGTAAGCTGTCCAATTGAAAAATATAAGTAAATTATTATTCTATCCTTTTAGTTGTTATAGGGCAACACAAAGAATTGGAATACTTAAACTTACATTTGACATTTGACTTTTCTCTTTCATTCTTCACATGCAATTCAACAGTAAATCTCTCCAACTCTGTTTATTATATATTTAAACTCTGGTTACTTTTAAGCTCCTCTACTTTTACAAGCCTGATCCAAGCCATCATTGTCTTTTGCTTGGATCACTGCAGTAGACTCAGAACTGGTCTTCCTGTCTCCTGTCTTGTCTTACTATTCTCAACATAGTAGCCACAGCAGTGCATTTAAGATATGTCAGGTCAGACTAAAGTACGAATGTCCTTCAAGGCTCTATACCTTTGGCACTGCTCTTGAAGAGGTGTTCTGGAAAAGTGGGGGAAATTTTTATTATCACAAGAAATAGGGGTAGGATACTTCCACTGACATTTATTTAGCCAAATCTAAGGATCCTAGAAATTCTACAATATGTAGGGTGTAACCGGACAGTCCTGTCTCCCTCAATAGCTTTCAAATGGAATAACAATTTCATGAAAATGAAAACCTTGTTTATGTTTTTGAGTTTAGAAGTTGGTTTTATTTTACATATAGCCAAAGTATTTTCTTTTTTTTTTTTAATTTTTTTAACGTTTATTTATTTTTGAGACAGAGAGAGACAGAGCATGAACGGGGGAGGGCCAGAGAGAGGGAGACACAGAATCTGAAACAGGCTCCAGGCTCCGAGCTGTCAGCACAGAGCCTACACGGGGCTCGAACTCATGGACCGCAAGATCATGACCTGAGCCGAAGTCGCCGCTCAACTGACTGAGCCACCCAGGCGCCCCTAGCCAAAGTATTTTTTAATAGTTTTCCTACATTGAATTTTCCAAGAACACCATGATTGGACTAAGATTATACTTAGTTCTGTTAGATAATTTAAGAAATAATGTTCACAACTTTAGAAGCTTGTATCACTGTAGTATCTCAGTTGCTAAAAAAATGTGTTTGCATCTATAGCTATTATAAAGAAAGGAGTGTTGAATACAACAGGGTTGAGGACAGCTGCCTTATATGATCTTAACTTGTCCAACTTCATTCCTTGTATCTCCTTAGCATCAATTTCTGCTTCTCCCTCCTTCACTTTCTCTGCTCAGCTCGTTACACAATCTTCCTTGAATATGCCAGATGTGGTACCTTTGCCTGGTATCCCTCATTATCCAATGTCTCACACTCTCTCACCTCCTTCAGGTCTTTGCTCAAATATCAACTTCTTGCTGTCTCATGTAAAATTACACTGTCCATCCCACTTCAGAATTTCCTATTCTCTTTGACAGCACTAGTTTTCTCTATAGCATTTTAACATATTTGTTCCATCATTTTTATCTTTTGCTCAGTTTCAATGAATAGAATGTAAACTTGACAAAAGTGGATGTGCAAAAATTTATCTGTTTTGTTCACTGCTATACTCCAAACACATAATATTAACACTCCCTATAAATGTTATCACTTCAATAGATATTTGTTGAGTGAGTAAGTAAATTAATGATTATTACTGCACAGAAAGCACTTATGGCAGTATCCAGTACTTAGGAAGGTCTCAAATAACATGCTATTATGAACAACAAATTTCATTTTGCTTAAGTCAGATTGCATCCATGTTGTCATTTCTACTGATATGATCCTAATAAAAAATCCAAAATCCAATATATATAACTAAAAATAATACTGTCTTATGACAACAAAGGAGCTATCAAGAAATCCTGTTGTAGATACTGTAGAATTGTGGGCTTCATTAAGTTCTACAGCTTAAATATATGAAGAAAAATCTGAGATAGTACTTGTTATTAAAAAATATTCTTAGTAAGAATTGGCACTACTGAAGTAAGATGTTTTAAACCATAGATAATTTATATGATATTGTGTCACAATTGGTAGAATACAAACCTAGTATGAAACAACAGAAGCAGTCATTCTGGAATAGAAAATTTTGTTTTGCCTATGATGAATTATTTGCAGGGATCTATCTCCATATCTATCTGTTATTCTATATTTCTAAAGGGAGTGTGGTAAAAAAGAATGAAAAATGTCACAGTAAGAAGACAGTCACAGCACAACAAATGATGCAGGTAAATAGTCTCTGCTAGCAGGTCAAAAACTTAGAGAAGCTTCAAATGAATTAGAAATATTGTATAAGGAAGAAGATAAGTGTTCAATAGTTATTCGGGGGATATATCAAAGAAGTATAAAAAATTACATTAGAATGGGTCAAACATCCTTAGATCACAAGAGGAAAGATAAAGAAATGATCAAAGAAAAGAATATAGGAATTAAGTGGCTTGAAAGTAGAAAGAGAAAAGGCATGAACATTTAACAATGACAAAAATGATCACAATACCTTTGAGGTACTGGATTTGAGGAAAGAGAGTTCTTGAAAGTAAGTGATAACTCTGATTATGGTTGAAAAAATGATTGCTTATTTCACTGCACAGATCTCAGACTTCAACTTTCTTATATCCCTCTTCTGAATGTATGTGTGTGTTTGTGTGTGTGCTAGTTCTGAGATTTGTCACAAGTGTTTCTCGTCTATTACTTCCTCTTGCATCTTTGCAGTAATCTCTGTCACTTGGGATAACCTCAACATTGCTTTGATCTTTGATAATGACAGAGTCTAACAAACAGGGAAAATGTGGGGCTGTTCCCTAATGGAGGAAACTGAGACCGCTTATGATAAAGAAAGTGATAATAAAAGAAAGAACTGGTGGTAAACAGTACAGAAAGAACACTGTAGTGCCACAAGTTCTTTGTTGGTAGATCAAATGAGCAACTGAAGTTAACCATGTTAACTTCTTTATGTCATAAAGATGACATCCTAGATTTTCCAAGACCAACAAGTGAAGAATAGTATAAAGATTAGGCAAGATGGAAACTTGACTATAATTTTTATGGATGTGTAATTGGGATTATAGTACTTTTTTTTTTTTACTTTGACCATTACTATAAGGACTTTGATACTTTGAGCAACAGTCCAGGTGACTCAGAAGTGAGCACATATGCAAAGATGAAAATAAACCAAGGAAACTTCTTAGTCTAGTACATTATACTGAATGCTCATTTAGGGTAGCATGCCCCATAACTAATGATAAATAGAGCGATTCCTAGAAAAAAGTACATTTCAAATGGGAAATTTGAAAAACTACATGGTTTCTTGATATCCATTACAATAAGAGTGTAAAGTTTTAAACACTGGAGTGATAACTTACAAGTGTTTAAACAGCAGGTTTAAGTGTCTTTTTAGAGCTCTATTCTTCTTAGCTTGAGTATACTTAAGGGCAATGGAAACAAAGAGATGGCTTATTATCTCCCAGCAGCCATGGGAAAAGGACTTTAAAATTCAGAAATGGTAACACAACACAATATTGAGTAATGGCAGTGAGAACACGACAATATTTAGAAATATTTTCCCAGAGTGGGAAAAATAAAAATTATTTTATGGTAATGTAAAAAATATGTCTACTAATGGGAACATTAGACTGAGTTAAAAGATGTCACCTGGTAGATATCCTCTAGCAATGGAGAGTAGGTTATCCAAACACAGTAGAAACATATATCTATATATGTTTTAAATGCTTATTCTCTTATCTGACCCATTTGGTAATTACGTATGCCCAAATATTATTCTATTCTCCCCTCAATATTTTTCAATATTATTATGAGTACATAGGTACGCTGACAGTCTATAAAAATTCCAAGTAATTACAGATTACATTGTTTAATGTTTTACATTTTACATTTTATTTTTTTATTCTGAGGTTCACCCCAGTTTCAGAAAATGGGCTTTCTTCTTAAGGAATGTATTTAGTATTTATGATAATAAATGAATAATGATAATTGTTTGAGCCAGGTGTTGTGGAAAGATACTGGAAATTAATCAAACAAAGAAGTCTACCAAGATCTATATACTTCTCAGGGCTCAGTTTCAGACTGCTTCTATTTCATCCTGGCTTCCTGTTTAATAGTGTCTAAAATTTGTGCCAAGACCTCAGAGAGATACCTTAAACTGTGATTAAAGGAAGAAGATAATTTTAATCACTCCTTTAGGACATAAGGAATCTTCAAATTATTTTAGTAAAGTTCTCATTATTTAATATTTTGAACTTTTTTTCTTTTTTGGTGTCTTTCAATTTATAATTATTTCTTACCTTTTATATTTTACAAGATGGAAAGAATTGAAAACTAATGACTGCTTTGATCTATTATTTACTAATTGCTACTTGTCTTATCCAGGAATGGTAACATTTTTCAAGTTATTTTAAGATACTGAATCATATCAAGTTTTTACCATTTTATTGACATTTATATCATTTCACACTAATTCTTTTTTTTTTTTTTTTTTGAAAAACAAATTGGCTGAGATGCATGCATCATTTCTGGGCTGTCAGTCATAAGATAATTTCAATGTAACCATTGTTTCTAAGGCAGCTTGCAAACTCCTTCCTACTGTATCTCTGGCAATAAAATTAACTGCCTTCTTTCTATAAAGACTTTAGTGAGTATTTGGATTTTTAACAGGAACTATGTCACATTTTACTTATTGAGACTTACCTCTTTTTAAAATTAATCTTATGGGGTTTCCCTAATTATTTTCTATTGATTTATTTAAAGTTTTCTGAAAATCCAATAAATATCAAGATCTATCAATACAATTAACTGCAAGGGTCTCTAGTATGACTTGTTTGTTTTGCCATTTAACAAAGACCCTCTTTTAACCAAATCTGAGTCAGGCTCCTCTAAGTCCTCTTTCTGACTAGTCCCTGACCTTGGGCTTTGTTGTTATCCCTTTTACTCCATTTTTAGTAAGAATCCTGTTGGATCACTTTATTGATAAGCACCCATCTTTGATATCTATCTGATCATATTCCTTATCTCCACCCTCCATTCTTATCACCCTATCCTATCTTCAGCAAGAATCTTATTGAACTGGTTTACAAAGAATGCCCCTAGCCTTGATGTTTCCTCTTAGTAATTTTCTAGCCACTGACCCCCACACTTCTCCTTGGTTATAAATCTCCACTGTCCTTGTATTTGTAGTTAAGCCCGGTCCCTCTCCCATATTACAAAAACCCATTGTAATAATCTTCTTGACAAAAGTCTGCCTTCCTGTCTTTAACAAGTGTCATAATAATTTTTTTCTTTAACATCTCAAAGGGATTTTGGGGAATTATAATTTAAATATTTGTTTGCTATACAATATCAGCAATTATTATTTAAAGTTTATCTCCATTTTCCTTCTGCCTCACCTTGATCACAGAATCTCTTCACTATTTACTATAAGTCTTTTTCTTAGTAACAAAACATAATTCATATTTCTCAGAAAAATTAAATTAAAACTTAGAACACTCAATAAAGTGTGAGAGCAATATGAAAATTATTTCAGACATTTAAGATTTGGCAAATAAACTTTCCACATGCTGTTGCTATGATTTTCTTGAATAATGACGCTAATAGGCTCCAGGAAACGGTAGCTCAAAGAGGGAAGGAATGGAAAGGCTATGCTGAGAACTCAGGAGTGACCAGATCTAGATCAGATCAGCAGCCCACTGAGAAAAAAAAAAGGCAAATCCATAAAATAAATAATGTAGTAAAAACAGCTGAAAAGTAAGGGGTTTCATAACATCCACAAAAAAGCAAAAAAAAAAAAAAAATCAAACAAAGCTCTTTATAAGACAGTTCTAGTTCATATATAAAGCAGTGAGGTATGGCATGATTTCAAGTAACTGACTTATTAAAAGAGAAAAGACTACTCAACCTTGGTGTTGGGGTGCCTAGGTGGCTCAGTCGGTTAGGCATCTGACTTCAGCTCTATCTCACAATCTCACTATATCACAATTCAAACAAGCCCTGCATTGGGCTCTCTGCTGTCAGCACAGAGCCCACTTCAGATCCTCTGTCTCCCTCTCTCTCCACCCCTCCCCCACTTGTGCTTATGCGCTCTCTCTCTCTCTCTCAAAAATAAACTAAAAAAAAAAAAAGAAATATTGTTTAGGTGACATCAAGTTGTGTGTGACATCAGACTCACAGAGAAAAAATGTAATCCTAGAGTAAAATTTGGCCAGGTGGTGAATATTTACATAATTAAATAATAATGTATTATGTATATTAACTATTGGTTTTCAACTTATAAATTGTTGTGAAGGCATAGGTACAATGGAACAGAATGTAGGAGTAATAGGATACAGACAGAAGGGGCAAAGAAGAAGACATTATTCTATTCTGATATTATATGAGAAGTTGAGTATGAGTGGAATACTAGAGGTTTGAGAGGAGAATATAAAAATTTTTAAATAATAAATATAAATATAAATATAAAATATAAAATAATTATCAAATCTCTACCGAATTGTGGATATGTGATAGTAGATGTCTAATGTAAGGGAGTTAAGTGTTCTTTTTTTTAAATTTTTTTTAAACATTTATTCACTTTTGAGAGTGAGAGAGACACAGCATGAGCTGGGGAGGGGCAGAGAGAGAGGGAGACACAGAATCAGAAGCAGGCTCCAGGCTCCGAGCTGTCAGCACAGGGCCTGACGCAGGGCTCGAACTCACAAACTGTGAGATCATGACCTGAGCTGAAGTCGGACGCTCAGCTGACTGAGCCACCCAGGCACCCCAAGTGTTCTTCATAAAAAGACAAAAGTCATGTCTTTTGAAACCAACAAAGTAGACTAATTATGTATATAACTTAGAGTTTTAGGTATAACCACCAAAAATATTAACAAAGGACTAAAAGTCTTTACAAAGTGGGAATAGGACTGATAAGGAATGAGGTGATTTATTTTTCTATATCCTGACCCTTTGTGGATTATTTGATTGGTTATTGTGTTCGTTACTTTATTCTCAGAATACAAATTCAAAAAGTATTAATTTGGGGTGGTCCAAGATGGCTGCAAAGGAATACATGATTTTGTATATAAAAAAATCTCAAAACTCCACTGAAAAACTATTAGTACTAATAAGTGAATTCAGTAAAGGTGGAGGATACAAAACCAATATCCAAAAATCTGTTTTGTTTATAATAAACTAATCATGAAATAACAGAGAGATAAATTAAGAAAACAATCTCATTTAGAATTGCATCAAAAAGAATCAAATACCTATGAACAAATTTAACCAAGGAGGTGAAAGACCTGTACACCGAAAACTATAAGACATTGGTGAAAAAAATTAAAGAAGACACAAAAAGATATTCCATGGTCATGGATTGGAATAATTAATATTATTAAAATGTTAATTAATAGTCAATTAAGTTATGACAGAGGAGGCAAAAATATACAATTAATAAAGGACAATCTCTTCAATAAATGGTGTTGGGAAAACTCGGCAATCACATGCAAAAGAAAAAAAAACTAGACTACTATCCTACACATACATACAAATTAACTCAAAATGGGTTAAAGACATACAAATTAACTCAAAATGGAATGTAAGACCTGAAACCATAAAACTCCTAGAAAAAGTATAGGTGGTAAACAACTTGACATCAATCTTGACAATGATTTTTAAGATATGACTCCAAAATAAATATAAAAGCAAAAACAAACAACTGGGACTACATCAAACTAAAAAAATTCTGCACAGCAAAGGAATGGGAGAAATGGGAGAAAATATTTGCAAATCATTTATTGGGTAAGGAATTGATATCGAATGGGAGAAAATATTTGCAAATCATTTATTGGGTAAGGAACTGATATCAAAAGTATATAAAGAACTCAAGACAACTCAAAACAACAACAACAAAATCCCCCCAAATAATCCAATTAAAAAAAATCGGCACGGAATTTGAACACTTTTCCAAAGAAAACATGCAGATGGCCAACAAGCACATAAAAAGATGCTCAACATCACTAAATCATCAGGGTAACACAAATCAAAATCACAATGAGATACCACCTCACATCTATTAGAATGCTTATTATAAAAAAGACAAGAAATAAGTGTTAGTGAAGATATGGAAAAGAGGGGACTCTTGTACAATGTTAGTGGGAATTTAAATTGGTGCAGCCACTGTGGAAAACAGTATGGAGATTCCTCAAAAAATTAAAAATAGAACTACCATATGATCCAGCAATTTCACTCTTGGGTATGTATCTGAGGAAACAAAAATACCAATTCAGAGAGATATGTGTACTCCTATGTTCACTGCAGCATTATTTACAATAGCCAAGTAAGGAAACAACCTAAATAACTATCAATGAATGAATGGATAAAGAAGTGGTACGTATATGAAGTGGAATACAATTCAGCTGTGAATAAGGAAAAAATCTTGCCATTTGTAACTACACAGATGGAATTTAAAGGTATTATGCTAAGGGAAATAAGTCAGACAGAAAAAGACAAATACAATGTCATTTTACTTATATGTGGACTCTAGAAACAAAACAAATAAACAAGCAAAACAAAACAAACCTCACAGATACAGAGAACAGAACAGTTGTTGTTTGAGGGGAGGGTGTTTGGGGGTGGGGGGGGGAAGGGAAAATAGATGAAAGGGTTAGGCAAGAGGTACAAACTTCCAATTATAAAATAAATCATGGGAATGTAATGCAAAAAAGTATGTATGAATTTGAAGATTTTAACAAGAATTTCTAAGATATACAAATAATTTCTTTGCTGGAGCCATTATTTTTGGTAGTCATTCTCTATCCAGTTTGTTCCTATATCTTTTTACTTTTCTTACTGTATTATATACAATTAACGTTCTGCCCCATACTATTAACTATTAGCAAAAATATGGTCATTTTATTTATTTTGGATATTTATTATAGGCTAAAAATGTTATTTTTCATAATCCTCCAGGTATACAGTGCAATAGAAAATGAATAATAATTAACTGAGTAGTTTCTGGTGAAGTATATCATGAACAATTTGAACAGTATCTTTATCATACCTTATTTGGATTTTAAATGGTTTGAACTCAAATGAGTAAGATCTGAATGTGGGGCAATTTCATCTTTAATAAGCCTTTAGATTAATTTTTAAGTACATTTTTGTGTCATGTAAAATAACATATCTAAAACAAGAAATAATTAGTAAACTTCAATTATCTGATTTACTGTTTTATGTAAATCAGTAGAAAAACTGATAATTCCATTTGCCATTTTAGTGGGCACTGGTATTATTAGCCAAAATTCTTTGCCTTAGACTATGCTATTAGTTACTACACCTTGCTATTAATCTTTTATTATGTGAATAGAATATATTAAGCATTACTGTAGGAAGGTTTTCTTAGGAAAACTTAATTTAATTAAGCCTGTAAGTTGAATGATGAAAATGAATAGTGGGAGAATATTAACTTCAGTTATAAGTAATTGGTATTTGACTCATAAGCTGCACTTATCCATCTCCTTTTAAGTTTATGTTTCTGCCAGTAAGAAGCTATAGTGGATACTTTCGGTTGCCCAAGATACAATGGACTTCCTCCTCTTCACAAAATTCTGTTGTTGTTTTTTCTTTCCAGATATCTGCCTTCCCATCAGTGCTATAGAGTCATCCTAATTAGTAAACCACCTCAGGCCTTGCATTCTCCTTGTGATCAGGGTGTTAAGCCTCAAATTAAGACGTAAGGGAAGGAATGTTAGTTCATTATTGGAAATGAAATTTCCTCTTCTTCTGTATACAAACAAGAAAGCGTGGAGCCTCCATTACCACTACCACTGGTAGGCACTTGTGACAATAGTTAACTAGCCTGAGCATGAAGTTGAGTTCACTGATGGTGACAGAAAGCGTTGACTGACAAGAAGATTCACAAGGATGGGACTAGAGTAAAGCAAGTGAAGCTCCACATGCACAAATTTTAAGGAGATACTTCATACTTGCATGACTCTAGTTCAGGCCTTGACTCTTGGGACCCCAAATGACAATGTTTGCAAATCTGCATTTAATTGCAGAAAAAAGACACAATACAGAAACACTATTACAAATCTTTATCACAACCAAAGCCTGCCTCAAGGCCAGGAGTCAAGAGATACCAAGTTCAAACTCAAACTCTCTGCTCTCCAAGGGCCTTACTGATAGGCTTTCTCTCTTGGATTGAGAACCACCTGACATGTACATGGACAGAAGAAGGATGCCCAAAGTACTTCCAGCTGGGGTTTCTTATACTCTGCTGATCACCTAAGCATAGCCTTGCTCTATAACTGACTCAGTGGGAAAACCTTCCGGAAGTCTCAGGAAATGTCTTAAGTCTTTTTTTTTAAATGTTTATTTTTATTTTTGAGACAGAGAGAGACAGAGCATGAACGGGGGAGGGTCAGAGAGAGGGAGACACAGAATCCGAAGCAGGGTCCAGGCTCTGAGCTGTCAGCACAGAGCCCGACGCGGGGCTCGAACTCACAGACCGTGAGATCATGACCTGAGCCGAAGTCGGAAGCTCAACCGACTGAGCCACCCAGGCGCCCCAGAAATGTCCTAAGTCTTAAGACCAGGTGCATATCATAAATCTCACTGTTATCTATAAACAATGCTGACAAGCTTGTACAAATAATCTGAAATCATGATTACAAAGCTACACTCTTAATCAGTATGTTTCATGTCTTGACTAGAATTCACTCCCATGGAGGTACAATTCTTATGTAAGTAAAGCAACTGAGGCCAATTCCAGGTTTGCTGGAATGTCTACCCTAGGTAGACAGACATCTGATTGTGTGATGACATCACTAAGATGCTAAACAACCATCTCTGGTTAAAAGAGATATCTCTCTATCTCTATCTCTATCTCTATCTCTATCTCTATCTCTATCTCTATCTCTATGTATTTTACTATTTAAACAGGTTGATAGGGAGCTTCTATTTTGACAGCTCAAAGTATCCTAGCTTATACAGGAGAACACTCCTTTAGCTGCAGTGATTTGAGGGAAAAATGGGTGAATGAAAAAATGGGCATAGTATCAACCAAGAGAAAGGCTCTAGTTAGGCAACCATTGACTCCAGTATAACCCAATACCTCTTTGGTACTCTTACCTAGGAGAAAAGTCTTTTTTAAAAATATTTATTTATTTGAAAGAGAGTGTGTGTGAGAGAGAGAGAGAGAGCGGGGGAGAGAGGGGAGAGAGAGAGAAACCCAAGCAGGTTCTGCACTGTCAGTACAGAGTCTAATGCAGAGCTTGATCTCACGGTTCGTGAGATCATGACCTGAGCTGAAATCAAGACTGGGACTCTTAACTGACAGAGCCACCCAGGTGCCCCGAGAAAAATCATTTCTTTTAGAGGGAGGTAGATGTACTTCAGAAACAATCCTACCACATGTAAAATGCATTAGTATCATACATTGTTCGGTTTTCCCTAAGCAGGTTTTGTGGAGGAACATCCTTTGCTTCCAATGATCTTAAATTTTTATCTCTACCTATTCCCCTTTCTCATACTTCTATTTTGAAAACAGTTTGCATTTGGTTTCACATTTACTAATTTCATAACTGCCTAGTCAAGTTTAATTTTTCCTACAGAAATTGATTATTAAATAATAGGTTAAGCTGTTCTTTGTGTTCAGCAGAGGTCTACAAAGGGGCATCTGTACATTTAAATAAGAATTTGGTTGAGGAACTACATATTCATACACTTATGACCTCTAAAATCAAACTGTACTGTTTTGATTTTAGCCTTTAGTCAGTCAAACCAACTCAAATAATATTTTTAAATATTAAACAATAATTTTGCTAAAGCTGCAACTTACACATTTGTTATTTCTTATGATGTAAAATATTTCAAACTTTATGGTAAGCAAGAGCAAACTAACAACTATTTTAAAAAAACAAACCATCTACTCAAACTTTAGAAAAAAACATTTTATAAAAAGGTAATGTGGTAAGTTATGCAATGTCTGCCTGTTAGAACCAAGCAGCTGGTGGATTGGGCCTGTGCATACTTGGAAGCAGGGAGGTTTGCAATAACTCCACTGTCAGGGAATTTTAATTTCCCTTTGTGACCATGGTTTTGGTTGAAAAAAATTTCTGTCAAAATTCTCTTAATGGATCCAAAGTATAAAATAATATATAGAGATAGGGAAAGTGTTGGCACTAAATCCAGACTGGGTTTTAAAAAAATAAGATCTGTAAATTACACTGCCTCATGAATTTTGAACTTTCAGAACTTGCCTGAAAATTTGGCCCCAAATAAATGTCATGAATTAAATTTTACTTGGAGCTGTTTTTTATCAAGTTGATCTGATGCCACTGTTATAAACTGACCAAATGTTTCTCTTAAAAACACCAAATGTACATGAAATGAATAGAGATATTTGAAAAAAGAATAGTCCATAGAATGGACGGATATTAACAGAAGTAGTATGTAGGGCAATATATTATTAAAGTTTTCAAACTAGAGTTATAATTGAAGTCCAATTTCAATATGGGTGTATGTTATCCTATACATTCTGTGCTTTTCATTTAATGTTAAAACTGGAGTTTGATTATATTTAACTATGATATTCATATATTACATCTATGAAACTCTTAAATCTTTATTCAAAAAATGGTGATACATAATAAAACATTCTTTTTAAGTAGGAAAATAAATAACTGAAGACCTTCAAATCATGCTGAAAATAAAAATGTGTAAAAAATTACTTGGAAAGCATCATGGCATCATAAAATATGGCACTAAATTATATATCAAAAACCTGGCTTTTAGCCTAGCTTTTCCAGTGACCATGAGATATTGGGAAAATTATATTATTTCCCTAGAATTCATGTTTCACATCATTCCCAAAAATGGATTGGACCATATACCTATTATCTCTTTCAGCTTTCTTTTTTTTTTTTTTTTTAATTTTTTTTTTCAACGTTTATTTATTTTTGGGACAGAGAGAGACAGAGCATGAACGGGGGAGGGGGAGAGAGAGAGGGAGACACAGAATCGGAAACAGGCTCCAGGTTCTGAGCCATCAGCCCAGAGCCCAACGCGGGGCTCGAACTTGCGGACCGCGAGATGGTGACCTGGCTGAAGTCGGACGCTTAACCGACTGCGCCACCCAGGCGCCCCTCAGCTTTCTTTTTATTAAGCCTTACCTTTTATCATTTATAGATAGCTGAGATTATATATTCCACAAAGATTTCTATCATTAAACTATCCTCATGATTGCAATCACTTTATATGTACCAATTTCTCAATTATTTCATATCAAATGTTGTCGAATTACCCTGACCATCCAAGCCTAGCATCACAATAGAGGCTACTCCTACTATTCCTGCTAATGCGACCCCAACACTGATACTGTTGTTTCTGCAGTTATCCAATTCTACCCTAATGTTCTTGACTCTTTTTGTTTTGTTTTGTTTTGTTTTGTTTAAATACTAGTAAATATATAGTGTAATAATGATTTCAGGAATAGAATTTAGTGATTCCCAACTTACATAAAACACCCAGTGCTCATCCCAACAAGTGTCCTCCTTAATGCCCCTCACCTATTTAGCCCATCTCTCCACCCAACACACCACCAGCAACCCTCAGTTGTTCTCTGTATTTTAAGAGCCTCTTATGGCTTGTCTCCCACTCCCTTTTTATATTTTTTTTGCTTCTCTTCCCTTATGTTCATCTGTTTTGTTTCTTAAATTCCACATACCAATGATTCATATATTTGTCTTTAACTGACTTATTTTGCTTAGCATAATACCCTCCAGTTCCATCTACGTTGTTGCAAATTGCAAGATTTCATTCTTTTTGATCACTGAATTTTATATACATATACAATATATATACATATGTATATATATTATATATATTGTATATGTATATGTGTATATATATTATGTATATATATGTATATCCTTGTATCCTTTGGATAAAAACTTAGAAGTGCAATTGCTGGGTCATAGCATAGTTCTATTTTTAATTGAAGAACCTCCATACTGTTTTCCAGAGTGGCTGTACCAGTTTGTATTCCCACCACCAGTGCAAAAGGGTTCTCTTTTCTCCGCATCCTTGCCAACATCTGTTGTTGCCTGACTTGTTAATTTTAGCCACTCTGACAGGTGTGAGATGGTATCTCATTGTGGTTTTTATTTGTATTTTCCTGATGATGACTGATATAGAGCATTTTTTCATGTGTCTGTTAGTCATCTGGATGTCTTCTTTGGAAAAGTGTCTATTCATGTCTTTTGCTGTCATTCATTTTGTCATTCATTTCTTCAGTGGATTATTTGTTTTTTGGGGTCTTGAGTTTGATAAATTCTTTATATTTGGATACTAAACCTTTATCTGATATGTCATTTGCAAATATCTTCTCCTATTGCTGATTTTTTCCTCACTGTGCAGAAGATTTTCATCTTGATGAGGTCCCAATAGTTCAGTTTTACTTTTGTTTCCCTTGCCTTCAGAGACATGTCAAGTAAGAAGTTGCTGCAGCCTAGGTCAAAGAGATTGTTGCCTTCTTTCTCCTTTAGTATTTTGATGGCCACCTGTCTTATATTTAGGTCTTTTGTCCATTTTGAGTTTATTTTTTGTGTATGGTGTAAGAGAGTGGTCTAGGTTCATTCTTCTGCATGTCACTGTCCAGTTTTCCCAACACCATTTTCTGAAGAGACTGTCTTTTTTCCATTGGATACTCTTTCCTGCTTTGTCAAAGATTAGTTGGCCACATGTTTGTGGGCCCATTTCTGGGTTCTCTATTTTGTTCTATTGATCTGTTTCTGTTTTTGTGCCAGTACCAAACTGCCTTGATGATTACAACTTTGTAGTACATCTTGAAGTTTGGAATTGTGATGCCTCCAGGTTCGGTTTGCTCTTTTCAGGATTGCTTTGGCTATTCAGGGTCTTTTGTTGTTCCATAAAATTTTAGGGTCATTTGTTCTAGCTCTGTGAAGAATGCTGGTGTTATTTTTATAGGGATTGCATTGAATATGTAGATTGCTTTGGGTAGGGTAGACATTTTAACAGTATTTGTTTTTCAAATCCATGCGCATGGAATGTTTTTCCATTTTTTTGTGTGTTCTTCAATTTCTTTAATAAGCTTTCTATGTTTTTAGCGTGCAGACTTTTCATCTCTTTGTTTAGGTTTATTCCTAGGTATTTTATAGTTTTGGTGCAACTGTAAATGGAATCAATTCTTTGATTTCTCTTTCTGCTGGTTCATTATTGGTGTATAGAAATGCAACCGATTCCTGTACATTGATTTTATATCCAGCGACTTTGCTGGATTCATGTATCAGTTCTAGCATTTTTTTTTTTTGGTGGAGTCTTTTGGATTTTCCACATAGAGTATCATGTCATCTGCAAAGAGTGAACATTTGACTTCCTCCTTGACAATTTGGATGTCTTTTATTTCTTTGTGTTGTCTGATTGCTGAGGCTAGGACTTCCAACACTATGTTTGATAACAGTGGTGAGAATAGACATCCTTGTTGTGTTCCTGATCTTAGGGGTAAAGCTCTCAGTTTTCCCCATTGAGCATGATATTAGGTGTGGGTTTTTCGTATATGGTCTTTATGATCTTGAGGTATGATACTTCTATCTCTACTTTCTTGAGGGTTTTTATCAAGAAAGGATGATGTATTTTGTCAACTGCTTTTCCAGTGTTTGTTGAGAGTATCATGTGGTTCTTACCCTTTCTTTTATTAATGTGATGTATCACATTGATTGATTTGTGAATACTGAACCATCCCTGAATCCCAGGAATAACTCCTACTTGATTGTCGTGAATAACTTTTTCAATGTATTGTTTGATACGGTTTGCTAGCATCTTGTTAAGAATTTTTGCAACCATATTCATCAGATAAATCGGTCTACAGCTCTCCCTTTTAGTGGGGTCTTTGTCTGATTTGGAACTAAAGTAATGTTGGCCTCATAAAATGAGTTTGGAAGTTTTTCTTCCATTTCTATTTTTTGGAACAGCTTCAAAATAGGTGTTAACTCTTCTTTAAATGTTTAGTAGAATTCTCCTGGAAATCCATCAGTTCTGGACTCTTGTTTGTTGGGAGATTTTTGAGTACTGATTCAATTTCTTTACTGGATATGGGTCTGTTCAAATTTTCTATTTCTTCCTGTTTCAGTTTTGATAGTTTATGTTTCTAGGAATTTGTCCATTTCTTCCAAATTGTGTAATTTGTTGGCATATAATTGCTAATAATATTCTCTTATTGTTTGTATTTTTGCAGTGTTGGTTGTGATCTCTCCTCTTTGATTCATGATTTTATTTATTTGGGTCCTTTCCTTTTTATTTTTGATCAATATAGCTAAGGGTTTATTAATTTTGTTAATTCTTTCAAAGAACAAGTTCCTGGTTTCATTCATCTGTTCTACTGTTTTTTTATTTGTTTTGTTTTGATAGCATTGATTTCTGCTCTACTCTTTATTATTTCCCTTCTTCTGCTGATTTGGGGCTTTATTTGCTGTTCTTTTTCCAGATCTCTTGGGTAAAAGGTTAGGTTGTATATTTGAGACCTTTCTTCCTTTTTTAGGAAGGCCTGGATTGCTATACACTTCCCTCCGATGACCACCTTTACTGCATCCCAGAGGTTTGGGGCTGTCGTGTTTTCATTTTCATTGACTTCCATGTACTTTTTCATTTCCTCTTTAATTTCTTGGTTAACCCATTCATTCTTTAGTAGGATGTTCTTTAATCTCCAAGTATTCATAATCTTTCAAAATTGTTCTTATGGATGATTTCAAGTTTCATAGTGTTGTGTTCTGAAAATATCCAAGGTATGATCTTGATCTTTTTGTACTCATTGAGAGCTGATTTGTGACCCAGTATGTGGTCTACTCAGGAGAATGTTCTATGTGAATTCAAGAAGAATATGTATTCTGCTGCTCTAGGATGAAATGTTCTGAATATATCTGTTAAGTCTATCTGGTCCAGTGTGTCATTCAAAGCCATTGTTTCCTTGTTGATTTTCTGTTTAGAATATCTCTCCATTGCTGTAAGGGAGGTGCTGAAGTCCCCTACTATTATGGTATTGTTATCAACGTGTTTATGTTTGTGATTAACTGATTTATAGATTTGTGTTCTTTCACGCTGGAGGCACAAATATTTACAATTGTGAGATCTTTATGGGTAGACTCCTTAATTCTGATATAATGTCCTTCTTCATCTCTTATTACATTCTTTATTTTAAAACCTAGTTTGTCTTATCTACGTATGGCTACTCAAGCTTTCTTTGATGACCAAGATATGGCAAGATATGGTTCTCCATCCCCTTACTTTCAATCTGCAGGTGCCTTTAGGTCTAAAATGAGTCTCTTGTAAGCAGCATATAGATGTGTATTGTTTTCTTATCCATTTTGATACCCTAGGTCTTTTGATTGGAACATTTAGTTCACTGACATTTAGAGTGAGTACTGAAAGATATTAATTTAGTGCAATTGCGTTGTCTGTAGAGTTGGTGTTTTTGGTGATGTTTTCTGGTCCTTTCTAGTCTTTGTTACTTTTGTTTTTGTTTTGTTTTGTTTTGTTTTGTCTTTTCTGTACTCAAAGAGTCCCCCTTAAAATTTCATGCAGGGCTGGTTTAGTGGTCATGAACTCCTTTAGTTTTTGTTTGGCTGGGAAACTCTTTATCTCTTTTATTTTATCCTTGCTGTTTAAAGAATTCTTGGCTGTATATTTTTCTGATTCAGCATGTTGAATATATATCCTGCCACTCCTTTCTGGTCTACCCAGTTTCTGTGGATAGTCTGCTGTGAACCTGATCTGTCTTCCCTTATAGATTAAGGACTTTTTTCCCCTTGCTGCTTTCACAATTCTTTCCTTGTCTGTGTATTTTGTGAATTTGACATGATATGCCTTGGTAATGGTCGGTTTTTGATGAACCTGATGGGAGTTCTCTGTGCTTCTTGGATATTGATATATGTGTCTTTCCCCAGGTTAGGAGAATTGTCTGCTATAATTTGTTCACAAGCAGGATAACTGCTTCTCCCTGTTTGGCACATGGACCCCTCAGACCCTGCTGCCTGCTCCCTCACCAGAGCACTGCCAGGCACTGAACTCTGAAACTTCAGACTCTGTGCTCCACTGTTTATAGAATCCTGGTGGTATTGAAACCCTCTCCTTTCTTCCCATCAATGGTTTTGGGGAACAGATTTCTTTTTCAGTCCCCTGGGAGTGTTATCACTCTTTCTCTTTCTCTCCAGCACTTTCAGGAGAGTGCTTTTCCTGCACTCCAGATGAGCCACACTCTCCCCCTTTCTCTTTCTCTGTCTTCTCTCTGCAAAATGGTTCCTTATCCTCTGCAGCTTTTCTCTCCCCCATTTCACTTCTCGGTACTGTGTACCTGCCTAGTTCTGTGGCTCAAGTTATGCAGATTGTGTTAATCCTCAGATCAATTTCCTAGGTGTTCAAAATGGTTTAGTGTGATCTAGCTGCATTTCAGGAATGAGACAACTCAGGGTCTCCATGCTCCTCTGCCATCTTAACTCTAAGACTTCGTGAAATTCAAATTTAATATCCAATTAATATCTGTGGCAATGCCCCTCTTGCTAAGCCCCATAAAATATAGTGGGAGAATAATTCCTCATAAGTATACCATAGAGTTCATGGAAATGGGGTCAAATACTGAGCGTCCAATACGCTCAAGAGTTTATTCTGTTGAATGTCAAATCTCTGTAATCTTAATATTAATGTATAGATTCCTGTTGTTTTGCAAGGATTACATTTGAAAGTAGGTTTGAATTCACATTTAGTATCCCAGAATTACGTATGTCTGACACATGACTCTACCATAGGGCAGAAGCTCCAAATGCAAATGAAGACAAACATGGAAAAGAAAACTACAAATGCTATGGGAGCACAAAAGAAGTGATGACCTCTGCTTTGGCAAATTAGAGAAGCTGTCCACAAAAGTGACATTGGGGTTAGAATTTTAATGAATTGTAGCAGTTCAACAGATAGACAAACATCAGGTAGGTCATTTACAGGCAGTGAGGACAGCTTGTGCTGAGGCTGAGGAATTTGACATTACTTGGTGAGCTTCAAAAAGGAAATTCAAAGTGTGTGGAAGCTGTAAAAGGGAAAATGTACAGGTAAAGAGCTTGGGAGTTAGAAAGGGATCAGGCTGTGATTGGGCCTTTTTTTTTTTTTTTTTTGGCCATGTCAAGGAATCTGCACATCACCTTTTAAGGCGTGGAACGTTACCGAGACATTTTAGATGAAAGAAAACATGAGTTGCTTTGCAGTTCCCAAAAAAGCATGCAAGTATATGCCAGTTAAATCCTTCACAATGCCTGGAACATTCCTTAAACCTTTCCTACAAGGAATAAAAATCAAGTTGTAGATACCTTAGTGACAAAACATGATATGAACATTATGAGGTGGAAAATCTACATATTTCAAAAGATTCGGTGGATTTAGTTATACAGTTGATTCTCATTAGTTGCAGTAACTGTGCTCTAAAAAGTTGCTGTGCACAGGGAATCCGTGGACACTGAACCACTGCTCCTAGGCAAAGTACAGCGTTACGTTCCTGAAGCCTCTGGTCACATCAACCAATCAATTCATTACCTTGTTTTATATGTGTTTCTGTTTGAAGACACCTTATTTAATATATATCGTTGGTTCATTAACACTGAACTCACAGCCAACAGCACTATAACTCATGTCTGAACCTGAACAAAGCTTATCTGACACACACATTGTCTCTGTAAGGCACATCAGAGCTTTCTTGTGTTTAGGAACACTAGACAGCACTTCAGTACTATGCTTGAAGGAAATTTAAGCAGCAAAACCACTAACAAAAGCACAAAAATTAAAAAAAATGCATGGCATGACTTAGGCTGCACTTGTTTATTATATGAGAGCTGAAAAAAGAATGCAGAGCTTTGCCTTGTTTGACCTTAGTTGGAAATGTGTATACTACTGCTCTGCACATGTACCAGAATGGCTGCAAAAGCACTGCAAAAATCGATTTTGAGATTATAAATAAATTTCAGCAAGAATAAATTTTAGCAAGAATTCGCAAATATGGAATCTGTGAATAATGAGAACAGACTGTATATTTACAGTTGCTAATTTTAAGTAAACTCTATTTAAGAAAGACTTCTTTGAATTCAATAGGCAGACTATTAAAGGACATTCCTCAAACACTTGGTAGGCAAAAATTACTGTAAGTCTGCCAAAACTTAATGTAGAAAATATTGTGTTTGCATAGTATTGATTCATAGGAAAAGATACGTCTAATATAAATAATCCTGAAAAAATGAAGAATGAATTTCACTCTTAAACACTGAATCCAATCAGTTTTCAGGATAAAACTTTACATAATCAACATTCAAATTCAATGATATATGACAGAATTTTATCCAAGTCTTCCGAAATTTTTGTCACATGTGGCATATAAAATAGACATAAAATATTATCACTGAACATTCTCTTTATATTTCCAAAGTTGAGAGAGAAAGAAAGAAAGACCGAACTAAAGTTTTTAGTAAAAAATTAAACATATGTCACTAATTGATAACTTGGTTACTTAAATTGATTCTCAGAAGAAAGTTAAATAGAAAGTGAACAATGGGTTCAATTAATGATGTTTCAGTCTCCTTTATCCTGCAAGGGCTTCTTGTTAATGTTAATCTTTGCAACAATGGCTTAACTAAAATATGCTTGCTCAGAGTAATAGCTTACTTTTGTCAGCCAAGAAATCACAACAGTAGGAGCACTGATAATACATGTTATATATGCACTAGTATCAAGTACGCAGTGTTCCTAACTAGGGTACCTTCCCCTCAAATGCTGTAAAAGCATTTTAGCTGTCAAAAATATTGACACTTACTGAAGTAATTATTCAGCTTTGTAAAATTCAACTTACATTTTAGAAACAATGTAATTCATTTATATGAAAGACAAGGCTGTAATAATTTCTTCTTGGCAATCATTCCTTTACATGTTCATTTATAACTTATTCTTTTGATCTAATAATGATGTAAGTCCTCTCGCAATACTAGAAAATCAAGAATTGGGGAAGTGTGAACAATGCGTGGTTATGTTTTAAGATTATTGCTTTGATTGGATTTTATGTTTAGCTTTCAACTTAGGTCCAGAAAGGGAAACAGTAGTTATATCCCTCTTATTACTATAAAAGAGTGAGCATCCTGGTTTTTCAATAGATATAAATACCTTCTTGTAAGTAAATCTATAAAGGGATTTTTCCGGGGGTGCCTGACTGGCTCAGTTGGTGGAGCATGTGACTCTTTAATTCCAAGTCATGAGTTCAAGCTCCACCCTGGGCGTAGAGCTTTCTTTAAAAAAAAAAAAAAAAAAAAAAAAAAAAAAGGTTAAAAATCTATAAAAGGATTTCTCAATTGAGTTTTCTTATACAGGTCACTGAGTGTTCTCCATTAAGCATTTATTTATTTAAGAAATCATAAAAGCAGATTCCATATATTTATTGTACTAAACTTTTAAAAAATCCCAGGGCAATAGAAGAGACAACACATATTTACAGTTTGTCATAAGTATTGTCATGAAATCATGATTTCATTCATTCTACTTCTCAACACAAAATTCTATTCCCCTAGCTCTTTTGTATTTTCATTTTATTCTCATCAGAAAATCGAATTCATAGACTCCCTTACTTTTTTTTTTTACTACCTATTGGCACTCAGATTGTTTTCATTTTCTGGGGCTGCATTCTGATCTGGGGGGTTTCATGCTTGTGAACTATTTGCTGGATCCTTTTTAAAAATAGTATAAAAATATAAATCACAAATAAAAAATTGCCAGGGTTATTTGCAGGGCATTGGAAGCGACCTGTACAGGGGAGGGGGCCTGCAGCTTAAACTTCATTAGCTTTAAATCACCCTCTGTTTTTGCCCTTTTCTTTCTAGGTTAGAACTGGGAGTTACCATTCAACCACATTGTAAGGAATCCAACTCTCCATCTCTCTAGGACCCACCTCCAAGAAATGAAGCAAAGATGTAGCACATAATATGACCTCAGATATTGCCACCACCAAAGATTTATGGTCAGTAATCTGGTCTGAGTTCTCAATGCTAACAGAATTTTACAACATCCCCTTAGGACTTTCCTAGTCTTCAACGAAGGCTGTTTCAAGCATTCTCAATAATCTTCAAATCTTTGATCTTGCATTTCCCATCAGGCAGCAGAAAATCTTGTCTCTTACTTTTATTGGGGGAAAAACAAAAAGACAGTTTCTTTTTACCATCCCTACTTACAGGGTTGCATAGGCACTCACCCATTTTTCTTTCTTGTTACCATAGGGACTTGAAACCATAATCTGTTCTTTGGATCACTTTCCCTTCTGTCTTTAGGAGCTTCAGTTTCTCAATCATCTCTTCCCTTCCCTTCATTCTTAACTTTTCTTCTGGGTCTTTCCAATTTTATCCAGATATGGACCTGTTTGTATTCTTCCTTTTAAGATCAAGTTGTTGACTTCTTGAAAGACTTCTGGATCTTAACTATATTTACTTTTTGTCCAACTCTTTTAATATGCTATTACCACCTTGTTTTTGCTTTGACTACTATGCTAAAATAGAATTATTTAAGTACTTTTGTCACTAAATGCAATGAACACTTTGTTTTATGTCCTAGTTACATTTTTGGAACTCTTTAGTTTGATATTTCCATTTAATATCTCTTTGCCTTTTGTCTATCACGCCTTTCCTCTTACCACTTTGTCTACTCTACTAAAGTATCTTCTGTTGAACCTACACGCATTTTAAAAGAAGAAACATATGGGGCGCCTGGGTGGCGCAGTCGGTTGATCGTCCGACTTCAGCCAGGTCACGATCTCGCGGTCCGTGAGTTCGAGCCCCGCATCAGGCTCTGGGCTGATGGCTCAGAGCCTGGAGCCTGTTTCTGATTCTGTGTCTCCCTCTCTCTCTGCCCCTCCCCCGTTCCTGCTCTGTCTCTCTCTGTCCCAAAAATAAATAAACGTTGAAAAATAATTTTTAAAAGAAGAAACATGTGTATGTGTATCTATGCATATTTATAATATATATTATTGAAATGTTTATGTAGCTAATGAGAAGAAAAAGACCTAACAGGGTAAACATTCTTTTTATAGTTATATATTATGGACAATTTGATCTCTGAAGTTAATTTTAAAAATTATTATGAAACTAATGAATATAGGTTCTGAATATTGTGTGAGATGAAAAGAAAATGTTTGTTCATTTCAAACAAAACTACTAAAATGCTTATTTTTAACAATATGATCCACACTAGACAAATATGACAATATTCTTCTAATATTGTCTCCTTATCCTATTCTTTAACACCTCTGTGATCCTGGAGTAACAATTATTTTTATTTCTTAAATATTCTAATATTGATCTAATAAGCAATTAAATTATAATTGCATCTTCAAATTATATATTTAATCTTGTGAGATTCTTTTAGATAATTTAATCATAGTTTAAGCTTTATCCAGGTCATGAACTATAGTGGTCAAAAGCAGATAGATATTTTATAGACAGAGATGCTCGGATTTAATTTCTAACTCTAGCACTCAGTCTTAGCTTTGAAGTCTTGTGCTCGTTACTCTTTTCAAATGTTAGAAAGGAACTACTTTCTTTTTCTGACCCTCCCCCGTTCATGCTCTGTCTCTCTGTCTCAAAAAAAATAAACGTTAAAAAAAATTTTTTTTTAAATTTGTTTTCAATACAGAATAGTATATGTCAGTTATACCTCAATAATAAATAAATAAATAAATAAATAAATAAGTAAAATTGTTGATTTTGCTATTTTCCTAAGTTATAATTAACTTAAATTTAACAATCACAAAAATGTGTAAATCTGATACCAGGAGGGAATATTTTCTTGCATCATTCACCTCTTCTTGCACTCAAGGCACCTATTACCATTGATTGTGTCTGGGTTTACAATTCAAAATTTTAAACGCAGTGATTATTTACTGCATGGCTGTTTTGTACCAAGAATTGTACTCATTTGAGAGACTATCATTCTAGATCTAGACCTCATACAGACCTCACAGTACTGTAGTAATTTACAATATAAATGCAGTCTTAAAATTCACTCATTTATGCAGTGAAATTGAGGCATCGAGTAAAATGAATTGATTTATTAAGGGATTGTGATGTACTTATATTGTTTATATTTCTTATATTATTTAGTTTCTTTTACAACCATGACTTAAATATTAATAGCAACTTCCATATTTCAACTTCCATGAAATAGAACAAATTTGACTATGGTGGTGTCTAAAACTGAACACCTAAAACATATCAAGGTCTAAAAATGGTTTTTTTATATCCTCCAAATATTGATTATGCTCAAGGTAAACCTGTGCTTATGAAATGTTAAGCGAACGAGTGGCCACCAGGGTTCCACAGTGTTTTGGGAATCTATCATCTTGCATGCTCATTGAGAAAGGACATAAATCATTTACAATCCAACTTTAATTTGCAGCAAACCCTTGACTATCAAAAAGTTATTTCTGTGGTTTACATATGACATAGATTTCTAGACTCAAAAAGCTTTACATTTTATTTTCCTACTCCCAAATCTTCTCATAAAGAAATTAATTCCTAACAGATGTTTAATTTTAAAATTAAACAAAAGAAGCCAGTGTCTAATAATTTTGTCAAAACTTATAAAAGTCAAGAAAAATATGCAGGACTCCTTTGATGGCCTTTCCCATAAAAAGATGGGGGGAAATTGGAGAGATAAGATGGTTGGCTTTATTGGAGAATGTATTATTTATAAAAATAGGCATTATTTCTATTAGTTTCCCCTCCCAAAGCCAAGAGAAGCTGATAACAAAAGAATTACTCAAAATGTTTGGATGTGTTGGTAAGAAGGGAGATACTGTTCTTTATCATTGACAGGAATGCCAGCTTAACTTGTTAAGTTAACTTGATCCAGTTCTACAAGAAGACCAAAGAGCCTTGGAGAAGACAGTGTGGTAGAATCACAGGCTCCACTGGAACAACAACCACCTAAAATAGGAATCCTTCTCTTGTGCCTATGGTCCCCAGATCTGGGAACCCAAATAGCAGATAATAATGAGGGATGTAAACCCAGCCAGAGGTATTTACAGTTTTGGGGGGAAAAACCCTACCTATCCAAGTAATAAGGCTTGGGTTCCAAGTTGGGAGTCACCAGACACATAAGTCTCACCAGAGTTCAGTCTGGCTAGGTAAGGATCATAGTTCTTTTCTTTGTCTGTCCCTATGGGCTTCTGCCTACACTAAGCCTACAGAAAACAAAATAGATCATGGCAGTGGTAACCAAAAGAAAAGGGACTGCGACCTGCCACAGGCCATGACTGACATCAAAACCTATCTTCCCTCTCCCCTCCTTTCTCCAACACCAGAGGATAAGTATAGAGGAGTAGGAAATAAGAGAGCACACCCCAGCTCTCTTGCCTATCCTTCAAAGACCAGTCACCAGTCTAGCTTTCTCTGAGTAGTAGCAGACACTTCAATTAAATGAGATTTCACTTTAAAATGGAGAGAACGAATATTTAACTGAAAAGAGACTGGTTTTCTACAGAAAGTGGCCATAACATTTCAAAATTGGACATAATTGTCAAAAGAACCAGATATCTGGTTAAACAGAACATATTTGGTAGCAATTACTATAAAAACAAAATGTGCATATTTCTCTCAAAATGGATTGATATTCCTAACTGGAGTTGTTAGAGAAATAATAACATGTTAAGGCTGTTTTTCTGTCTCATACTCTCTTTTTCCCTCTCTAGTGGTTATGGTGGTGTGATATACACCCAACGTATATATGTGTGCACGGGGGTAAGTAGAAAGAAAGAGAAAACCTTCTTGTAGTAGCAGCTACTTTACTCAAAAGATCTAGTGAACAAAAGAGCTCTTTATGTTTCTATCTAGCACAGAGTATTTTGAAGTGGCAGAGCAGATATGGGAAAAGCGCGTTTCTGTGGCACTGTGCCTGCCCTCTTCCTAGGGACTTTTAAGCAAGTTGCCTTATGGATTTAATGTGGGTAGAAAACCAGCAGGATGCCTAATCCCTAGTGTGATCACAACTAGCACAATGCAGTTTGTAAGATATTATTTTGAATACTAATGTCGTAGATCTAAATCATACCTGTATGTATTCCTTTGCCTTTCTGTAATTAGAACAAGGTCATTTTGGAAAATCACCAGTAATACTATGCAATTACCTAAGAAATACATATATATGAATGATATATACATATTTTTTCCATTCACGTTAGACTTAAATTTCTGCTCTGATGTAATTTAAGTTAGTCTCTTATGTGCCTAGAAAGATTTCTTCAGTTTGTGCCTGAATTGACCTTCTCTGAACCAAATAACCATATCAACTTCAAAGCATGTTGAACTGCTGACACAATTACTGTGTCACAGCATTGAGCATTTACTTGGAATTGAAAACAGGATGCGATGCAGTTGGCTTTCAGTAATCCAACTGTGTGCAGAGTCTAAAGTGAGACGAATTGCCTATGCAGCTTAAATCTTTCTCACTGGAGATAATGGGCTATTTATCATAACTATATCAATTAACAAGAAATAGACAACAGTATCATAGAAATCATAATGATCAATTTTTAATTTCACAGCTTTTAATTATTTGGAGTCACTAACAACAAGTGAGAAGAAAACTTAAGTTCCTTTTATTAGGGTGGTTCAAACACAAGTGACACTAGGACTAAGTTAAAAGAATGAGTCACCTGTGCAGCAAAAGAACCAATTTCCATTTGCTAACGTGATGTCAGGAAAGTCTGTTGGCCAGCCTGAGTGCTGTCATACTTAGAGCCAGTTGTCAGGCTAAATTAACAGAACCATTTTTCTTTCCCTTCGATGAACTGTTTATAGCTCCCCAAGAAGAACAGCATTGAGATGCATTGTACTTTAATGGGAAGAGGTTAAAGGTTTAAAGGTTGTGGAGCCAGCAATTTTGAATGTGTAGGATTTTTCTTTCCCCTTTTTAACACTACAACATAAAAATGACATGTATTATAAAGTAATATATATAATAAAAATAATGGCACATTTAAAGAATAATGGATATATAAACACGCACACACACATATACACACACGTTCCTCTTTTCCTATCATTTCCACATTGATCCAAAACTCTTCCTAGAAATAACTGATGTGATCAGATTATGGTACTGCATTCCTGTCATACTTTTTTGTCAATCTTTCATTTTAACATCTCTATAGCCTTTCATTCTATTAAGACCATATGGTAATTTACCTAACAAGTCCCTTATAGTCATTGACGTTGTTTCTAGTTTCCCACCATCACCCCTATACCCCCTAAAATGCCACACACACCAAAAAACATACTGATAGAAAAAAAAGTACCAGTTTGAATGTCAGTTTTGCCATACCCTAGATATGTGACTTTGGGTGAGTTATTTAGTCTTTTGAAACCTCACTTTTCTTATTTGTAAAGCATGGAGAACATCCCGCTAATCAGTACTGTGGTAGGAACTAAATGAGATGATGCTAACATGACACCAGCTTGACGTTAGTGCGAATCCTGCCATATGTGTGTGTGTGTGTTTACATATATATATATGTATATATATATATTGATTTTATAAAAATGAGAAAACACACAAACACGCATTTTATGGAGAACAAAAGGTAATACAATACCATAGATTTTAGCGGAGAATTATGAACACAAATCATAATATGAATTGATAATTTTTGACCAGTCATTTTACAGATGAGATTTCTTTTTTTTTTTTTTTTAATTTTTTTTTTCAACGTTTATTTATTTTTGGGACAGAGAGAGACAGAGCATGAACGGGGGAGGGGCAGAGAGAGAGGGAGACACAGAATCGGAAACAGGCTCCAGGCTCTGAGCCATCAGCCCAGAGCCCGACGCGGGGCTTGAACTCACGGACCGCGAGATCGTGACCTGGCTGAAGTCGGACGCTTAACCGACTGCGCCACCCAGGCGCCCCTACAGATGAGATTTCTTGATCTTAATACTAATATATTTGAGCAAGGAGTCGTGGATGGCTAATATTCATGTATTTCTGAGGGAATGCTCTGATTATACTGATGTCTTTTCAAAATGTATGAAGAGACAAGTTTGAAGAAAAAAGGGCAAAAGCAATTTCCAAAATTAAGCTTAATAGTGGGACAAAGTAAAAAAAAAAAATACACTCTGCATAATGTCAGCTCTCAGCTGATATAGATTGGAGACACCTCACAGAAACACATATAATCATCAGAATGTTATTTATAAAGCCTATTTCGCTCATTTTGAAAATAGAGATACCTTTGTAATTGGGGGGGTATAAGTCTTATTTGATAATCTATATAAAATTCTTATTTTACCTTGAATAATGAGAAATAAAATGCTTGAGATCTTCTTAGACTCATGGTAATATATCCAAACTGAAAAATATGGTTATATGGAATGTCTGGGTGGATGAGTCAGGTAAGTGTCTGACTTTGGCTTAGGTCATAATCTCGCAGTTTGGGAGTTTGAGCCCTGTGTTGGACTCTGTGTGGACAGCTTAGAGCCTGGAGGCTGTTTTGAATTTTGTGTCTCCTTCTTTCTCTGCCCTCCTCCACTCGCACTCTGTCTCTCGCTCTCTCAAGAATAAATAAAACATTAAAAAATACTATGGTTATAGATGTGAGCAACTCAAAAATCTTTTCAAAGATAATTTCTTTTTTTCTCTAGAATGATTATGAAATCTACTCAAAGAATCATGTGGCATAAAAATATTTTTATGTCTGAGGTAAATTAATAATCTGTATGCTGTTATTATGTATACAATATAGTCCTTAAAACATACAATTTAAGGATATTATGTATATTAATTAAATTTTAGAAATGAGGCTTTGCCTGAAATCTTGAGGTAAAAATATCATTTGAACAGAACACAATCATTATTATGCAGGCAACTAACTTTATTCTTTCCTATAGTGCAATAATCAAATACTTTAATAAGAAATTGGACTCCAATTGCAAGGAGTTAAAATGATTACTGTTCTTTTCTAGATGAAGAAAGAATGGGTTATATGGTGTGTTTACTACCCCACTACTTGGTGGCACTTAACTTTGCACACGTCTCTGATGCATGTAGCATTTTTGCTTCCATTTCTCTTCTGCTGAGTACCTTTGCCCCTCTTCCCTAGGATCCCACTCAGACGCCTTCACTTCCTATCCTCATATCATTTTCCCAAGAGCTTTTCTGTCTCTTCTCCCAGTGAGCTGAGCCTTTTGTGATCATGACCATGAAGCAGTTTGGACATGTGTGCATGTTGGAGGCAAAAACATGGGAGGAAAGAAAGCAGATGCATCCTTAGAAAAGGCTTCCCACTGATTATTTCAAAAGTTCATATACATCTCTTGGTATGTCTTAAGAAGCTTAGATTTCCTTAGTATTTTACGTAAGATAACAATTTATCACACAAACGTGGACACTTTTAGGGTGAAAGGAGGTACTAACCACAAGGAACACTGGGACAACAGGCATTAACCAGGGCTTTCTAAACAAACTATGACATATGTTCACCCTAATTTTAACTTTACATTTGCTTTTCAAAATTATTCAATTAAAACATATAAAGGAATAACCCTCAAACTCAAAGGGACTATTATAATTAATGGTAAAGTAATTTTGTGATAACATCAGTTTGCCTTCCTAGAAAATAAATAATCTTAGTTATTTAATTTCCTACAAGAAAGCAATACATCTCATTATTAATAATAATACAAAAGGCATCTGAGTAAATTTAGTGTCCTAGGGAAACAGTAAATAATGTTGAAGCACTACGGAAAAAATTATGATGTATTCCTTGATTTTGATTTAAGTAAAATTAAGCTAAATGTAATTTTTATGGGTCACTATTTTAAAGTCAAAATCTGTGAGCTACTATAGCAATTTTTGTTAGTTCTCTCAATTATAGTACAAAGTCCATGTTTTGACATACCACCACATTTTACTTGATGTATTTGAGACCAGAATATTTTATTCAACTAAAGGAAAAGTAGAAAAATGTTTAATAATACATATAGTGCAAACACTGCAATCTGTACTTGAAATATAGAGTAAAATATGATTACCTCTAAAATTAATCTTCAAACTTAGATGCATTTTATGACTGCCAATTTGGTCCATGTTTATTCATTGATTTTCCAAATTTTTCCTTTCTTTAAATTTTGTTTTTTAAATGTTGAATGATTAGCCTAATTTAGCACCAAGTGTATATCACGTTGTGACCCAACAGTGTATATGTAAAAGCAATTTTTGTTCATTCTTGACAAGTTCATTGCCTTGAATGGGCCTCTACACAACCCTACCAGCTTGTAGGGTGATGACATCAGCAGACCATGCACAGGGTCTTGGAGCTAACCCTAACTTTTCCAAGTCTTTCACCCAAGACCCTTCTGGTCATCTATTCACCACAGTAATGCTATACCCATGGGGCTCTGTATCCTGAAACAACCTCTTACTCTGAAATCTACCAAATTCTTCTCTTAATACCCTAAGACCACTGTTCAGTGATCAGCAAATTCCTTCATATGTTCACCTTGTACCTATTTCATCGCTCACTTCCCATCTAACTCAGGATCTGGAAATGTGCTTGATGGCTTCCAGCTGCCCACAGTTCTTTCTAGACCATTATTTTTCCCGTTTTTGAGGAAAAAGCCCCTTGTTCTTTCAGGCTAAGATCATCCTCATTCCTGTCTCCTTTCCTCATTACTGAAGTCTACTGACCACTTGATTAAATCTTGTGGTTGTGTAATAGTATCACATTTTGGATCAAAAATCCATGTTCCCAAAGCCTAATAATGAAGTACTTTTTATGTACATAGTGAGTATGTGTTTACATTCTTTGTGAAGTGTTAGTTCATGTCATTTACCCATTTTTAGTGAAGTGTTTGACTTTTTATCATTGATTGTGGGAGTTCTTTATGTATCACGAATACCAGCTTTTTCTTAAATATATGCATTGCATATATTTTCTCCCATCTATGTTTTACCTATTCATTTTCTTAATGATGTCTTTTGAGAAGCAGATTATTTTAATCTTGGTAAAACCCTATGCACTTTTTTCCTTTAATGGTTATTACTTTCTGGGATCCAAATTGTGAAAAGTTTATTATGTTGTTTTTTTTTCTAATAGCTTTATGTTTTAAATAATGATATTTTAATCTGTGATCCATCCTAACTTATTTTTTGTGTATTGTGTAAAATATGGGTCAAGATTCACTTTTTTTCTGTGCTGATGATATCTAGCATAGTTTGCTGAATAGAATTTCATTTTTCCATTGGCTCAGGACATGATCTCAGGGTTCTCTGTGTGGGGTTCTGTGCTGACAGTGCAGAGCCTGCTTGGGATTCTCCCTGTCTCTCTCTGCCTTTCCCCTGCTCCTGCATGCTGTCTCTCCCTCTCACTCAGTAAATAAACAAATAAAGCTTGAAAAAATTATTCTTCGAACACATAAACAAGATATATCTCTCCATTCATTGTGATACTCTAGAGTTTCTCTCATTTTATTTCTTCATTAGCCTAACAGATGTCTTATCAATTTTATTGATTTTTAAGGAACCAAATATTTGCTTTTTTATCTTTATTTTTTATCTGTTGCATATTTCATTTGTATCTGATCCAACCTTCATTTTTCCTTCCTACTACTTTTTCCAGCTTTTTTGGTGGTCATTGATTTTAGACACATGTATTTTTGTAATTTTTTTCTGAATTTTTCTATGTGTACTTTTCCCTCTGTTTGTACATCGCCCTCTAATACTGTTTAACCCAGATCCAACAACTTTTGCTATGTTGTCTTTTATCATCATTTGTTAGAAATATTTTGTCATTTTCACTGAGATTTCTTCTCTGATATATGGATTGTTTAGAAATAGACAGTTTAATTTTCCAAATATTGGAGAAACTACCAGTGTTTTATTGTTATTTTTCTACTTTAATATGAATGTGGTTTTAGAATGTATGATTTCAATCAACTGAAGTTTTTTGAAACTTATTTTATAGCTCAACATGGTGTTGAACATATGGTGTTCACAGGGAAAGAATGTATATTCTTCTATTTTGGTACATAGTGGTCTATAAATATCTGTAAAATCAAGGTTATTGATGGTGTTGTTCATATTATCTATTCCCTTATTTTTAGTATAACTGTTCGATCAATTGCTGAAACAGTTATATAAAATCTCCAACTATGATTATGAGGCTGTCTTTTTAACCTTTTAATTCTGCTTCTGTATGTATTTTAAATACTGTTTTTAGGAATACATGTATTTATTCTTATGTCTCTTAATGTATTAATTCCATTATGATTATGAAATACCCCTCCTTATCTTTTATATGTGCTGTGTTTAAAATTTATTTTATGTGATGGGGCACCTAGGTTGCTCAGTCAGTTGAATGTCCAACTTTGGCTTAGGTTGTGATCTTGCAATTTGTGGATTCAAGCCCCACATTGGGCTCTGTACTGATGGCTCAGAGCCTGGAGCCTGCTTCAGATTCTGTACCTCCTTCTCTCTCTGCCCCTCCCCCACTCATGCTCTGTCTCTCTCAAATATAAATAAACATACAAAATAAAAATAAAAACAAAAATAAAATTTATTGTATCTGATACTAAAATAGTCACTGTGTCCAGTGGAGGAATAGTGTGATATTCTGCAGAATATCAAAATGGTTGTGTCTTCTGTGCACTATATTGTGACGGAGCACCAGATTTAACTTGTCTTTGGGACATTTAATGTATACTTCTGTCCTTCCTATAGAAATTGAGCTTTTTTTGATGAATGTTCTCTTCACATTAATAGCTGAATACTAATTTCCAGGATTGGGTTGATCACTTTTATTATACAAAACTGGCTTGGCAGCTAAGTTTGAGGCTACCACAAAACTAAATCATAGAAACCCACAATTATCCACCATAATCCATTTGGATGTTCCAAAGGTCAACAGGAATCAAACGGGGTGTGATTTGTACACCTATCGACCCTCACATTCACTATAACTTTGAGGGTGGCACAAATTTGTCCCATTCCATTGGTATACAATATTGTTTCATTTTAATGACACTGGTCTACAGGGCAGGTGGAGTAGTTTTAAATACTTTTGCTTAGCCTTTTCTACCTGAACAGCTTTTACTCCACAACTCAGAGAATGTGACAATGTGGAGAAAGCTTCTGCACTAGCTGCTATGATGTACGAATTAAGAGACCAGGGAAATAAATAATAATAATGATAATAAATAATAATAATAATAATAATAATAATAAAGATAAGGTAAATCTGAAGACGTATTGTATTTTAGTGTGAGATGATCTTGGGTCAGGAGACCATTTATCAACTGACTTCTATCACTCCCATTCAAACAGGGTTCCAAGGTGGCATATGGATTCCCTGTTACTAGTGTCATCTTGGATTCTTTATCCAACATGTCATCAAATAGTCTGGATATTCTCCTTTCTTTTTTTTTTTTAATTTTTTAAGTATTTATTTATTTTTGAGAGACAGAGAGAGACAGCGTGAGCAGGGGAGGGGCAGAGAGAGAGAGTGAGACACAGAATCAGAAGCAGGCTCCAGGCTCTGAGCTGTCAGCACAGAGCCCCATGTGGGGCTTGAACCCACGAACCGTGAGATCATGACCCGAGCTGAAGTCAGAAGCTCAACTGACTGAGCCACCCAGGTGCCCCAGGATATTCTCCTTTCTTCAGTAAATGGAAAATGATCATGTATCTCTTTGGGGAAAGACTAGGGGGATGCTTATTTTATATTCTAATAGTGGAATTGCTGTGTCTTTCCCCAAGGGGACGCAGCATTCTCTTCAATCAATGGATATTGGATCTGGACAGTGACTTATGTCTGGAACTTGGATCAAAAACTGTAACTTTCCATTTTGGTGGGTGACATCAGCCTTCTGCTTGCCAACATACTTTTTTCTTGTTATGCAAGTTACATAACACTCTACCAGCTGTGCTTGGAACAGCATGATCTCTCAATCATCCCACAGGTCCCTGAGGGCCAAGGCACCCCCACTGCTACTCTGATCTTGCTGCCCATTATACTAATTACATCTAACTTGCTTTTGATGGTTAAGTACTGCCACCTGGCCTCTGACATTCCAGAATTCTGTGAAAGGGATGCCCAGAATTGGCATTCTGCTCCCACCAACCTGCACAGGAATTCACTACTAAGCTTCATAAAGATGTCTGTGCATTTCCTCTACCCTCCCCAACACCACAAAAACATTCTGTATTGACTTAAAAGGGAACATGCTACGGAGGATCCTGAAGAAAAGTAGTGACAGTGATAGTGAGGTGATGGGTTTTCTGGTTTTCATAATAAATCCATCTTAACTTTTTCACCTCTTTGATCCTTCTGTCTTCCTCAATATGCTATCAAGGCAGTTCTTGAATCTTTACCTTATTCACTGTAGGCTATCATCTTTTACAAACATCAAGAGGATTATCCCAGCATAGTATTATAATTGGTTCCAGGTGTCCCTGCGAGTTTACTGAACCTTGCATCAAGAATGAGGGTTCTTTTATTAAATAGTTCTTTTTCAGTCTTATATTCTTCCTCTTCCAGCCAAATGTATGTTTTCTAGCTTTTACCTGTACATGTTGGCTAGGTCCTACAGTTCCTTTGGGGAGTTTGCTATTTACATCTAGACTTGGACACACATCTTTCTGCTCAGATTGTTTAATGCTCTATAGACATTATGTGTTGTGAAGAGACAGATATTGGGGAGGATAGGAGGCAATTTGTGAGGAATCTGCTTCAGGTGAAGTATCCACAGTGCTTCCAAACAAGGAAGACTATTCTCTGATTGTAGAGTAAGAAAATGCTCTGGCAGCCCAAAAAGTCTGGGGTTCCCTGAAATACACAGTTCTAAGTTTCTCAGGATTGCCCACCTGAAGTCTCCACCCCAGATTTCAAGGTCTTCCTCTTTTCCTATGAAGACATGGACTTGAAAATTGGCAACCTACTGAAGAAATAAATGCCATATCCTTTGCAGCTCCTCCTCCCTTAGGTTTAGAACCAAGCCTGATTTTCAGCAAAGTCTGACCTATGACATAAGGGTCTACCTAAATATCACTATCGAAACTTTATAATTCACAATATTCCTTGTGTTGATAGTGATTGATCTGTCCCTGCCACCACTTTCTTTTTTCAAAATTCTAAAGCAATTAAAAAGTTTTAATTACAATTGTCTCTATATTATTTATATTTCAAAGGTAGTATATACACTACAGCTTCACGTTGCATGGACATTTCATCTCACTTTCAGTGAGAATCTTAGTAATTGTCATGCTACTGCTCATCAGGGGTTAAAACTTTGGGTCGACATCAGAAATGGGATCCTTATGGCTTAATGACCTATCAGTGGTCACCTCCAAAATCCCATCCTGGGGATTCAGTTTTTAACCCACTCCATCTCACTAGTTTAACTTAGATTCCTCAGAAGATAGAGCCTGACACAAAAGAAGACTGGAAGACACAGGGAGTGGAACAGGGGAAAAGGAAAAAGAAATGCGAAGGTATCAGAGGAGAGTAGTGCTCAATCACAACAGGACATTCTGAGGAGCCTTATGAAATGTATCTTATATCTATTTGCCTGGAGGTTCCCATTTGCAGTTGTTCAATGATGGTTCTGTGGACATTAACTCTTCTGTACTTGCAGCACTGGTGAAGTCTTATGCAGGGAAGCGAGCAGTCCACTCTAAGGGGTCAGGTCAAGGTACCATTCGAGTAAAGCATTGAGTAAACCTGAATTAAACTGGCTGAAGCCTGTTCATAGATAGTCAGACAGCAAAGACTGGGATAAAAAGTGGACCTAAGAGAACACGCAGCAGCGCCCGAGACATATTTGAAAAAGAAGCATATTTTTCCACATATTTTTAAACTTCTATAGAATCAATGTTTTTCATACATGCTTAAGAAGTGCTATTATAAAATAATACATATGTAAATGTATGTATTTTATTAAGCTGAGCTAATAACGCAAGTACATGATGTTTGACTTGCCCAGAAATGCATGATGATTCTTGTGAGGAAATTAGTGTAACTTCAAAGTTTTAAACAATTCCACACATTCTTTGTTGCTCTTTCACATGTTTTAACCATGGTTGTAAATTCCCTCTTTGTCAAATTTGAGACATCGTTTGTGTGTTAGTTTTCCTTTCCTTTCCTTTCCTTTCCTTTCCTTTCCTTTCCTTTCCTTTCCCTTTTAATTTTTCTGTTTTTGTTTGCATTTGCGTTAATAACTGTCTCAGTCAGATTAGTTGGAATATTCATATAAAACTCAGAATCAGGTATAACAGAGCATTAACAGACTAATTGTTTAACATTCAGCAACGAAATGTCTGAAGGAATAGGGTTCTATGCTTCATTTCACCCTCTTCTTTTCAGAAAAGACACTGCTAATAAGTCATGGTGTTTTCTTTCCCATTGACTCCAGTTATGGCCTTATTTTTTCTCAACGTAATATTTTGGGAAGTTTTAGTTGGAATATGGAATTAAATACAATTGTTATCTTTGAAATCATTTTTAGTAGAAAACTCTTACTTTCTTTTCCCTTCCTTGTCTTCTCCATGATTTCTAAGTATGGAAATAGCACACACTTCTCTCCAAAATATAATATGTAAGAGCTATAGCTTCTAATCAAATAAAATGTATTCTACATTTTATTAGCCATAATAAATTTATTTAGCAGTGTATTCTATACCTCTCCATTCAAACATTTCTAAAATAGAAATCTTGTTGCATTCTTAAATTGAGCAAGAATAATTCAGAAACATTTTGTTTAATTATCTGTGAAATAATGTAACAGTATGGACTAAGTATTAAATAGAGTGCGTTATTTAGGCTCAAATAAAATTTCAGTGAAGTACGGTATAGCAGTGCCTCTGAAAAATCTTGCTGAAATGCTAAATGGCAGATCCAGTTATCTTTTAGAAGGAAATAAATCTTCTTAGAAATGGAGATTTGCCTTCAAGTTAGAAATAACTTTTTACATGAACCCTTGAGTTTTACTGTAGATATCATGAGAAGTTTTTGAAGCCTATAATACACTCAACAATGTTTTTAAAGTGGACAGACATACAAACTTGAAGTAGGTTGCATTTGAAGACATAATAGAACTCTGTGGGATCCAGGCCAGTAGACTAACAGGATGATACGTCAGGAATTTGGAAATCATTGTATTGGATTATGTATCCTTTTCAAAACTTTGGCACAGCTTCTTTATACATAAACTTTGCAGATATTTGGAATTTTTTCAAACTATTCTCAATTACATAAATTCAAGATGGGTAAGAGGCATGTTATGATTAATACTCATACTTAAAGTGATTTCCCCCCTTTTTTCCTAAATAAAATTATCAACAGAATAGCATACCAATGTGGAATGGTATTACTCTGAAAAACTTTCTTGTATAAATCATAAATTTTACTTTGTATCTATTGTCTGCCCACAATATTTAAGGTGCTATTTCTAAAGTCATTCAGGAAGAACAGAAATCCCTAATTTTATATTTAATGATCAAAATAAGGTTCAAAAGAAAGCACTGCATTTCATAAAACCCCAATAGATACCAATTTGGCTCTTAAGAGCCAAATGAACAAAGCAATGAACCAAATCTATGTTCTAATTTTTCTATGTTTATTTAATTTTGAGACAGAGAGAGACACACTGTGAGTGGGCAAGGGGTAGAGAGAGACGGAGACACAGAATCCTAAGCAGGCTCTAGGCTCTAAGCTGTCAGCACAGAACCCAATGCAGGGCTCAAACGCATGAACCGCGAGATCATGACCTGAGCCAAAGTTGGACGCTTAACCAACTGAGCCACCCAGGCACCCCCAAAATCTATGTTTTAAAACAAAATTGATGGGGCGCCTGAGTGGCTCAGCTTGTTGAGCATTCGACTCTTGCTTTCAGCTCAGGTTGTAATCCCAGGGCCATGGGATTGAGCCCCAGAACTGGCTCCACGCTGAGTGTGGAGACTGCTTGGGATTCTTTCTCTTCCTCTCTTTCTCTCTGCCCCTCCCCCCTCTCAAAAATAAATAAATAAACTTAAAAAATTGTTTCTATTCATTTCTGGCAACCATGTTATCAATATATAATTCTAATGCTCTTTATCTCTTAAAACAATGGCAATATATAAAAAAGCATTTGCTGGTAAATATTTTGACACATACTTCTTAAAAGGCCTTATTTTTTAGTAAAAAGTAGATACCTAAGTAAAATCAAAACAGGATAATAAAGAAATCTGATGAATTATATTTAAACTTCACAGATATTGTTTTGATTTAGATACATATCATAACTTATTAGGGATACTTTTTGTAAATTAAAATTTTTTTCCAAGTTGACATAATGACTAGGTTTGGATATTTCTTAAATGCTTTCCTTTCCTTTTAACCAGAAATTAATTTTTTTTTACCCTGTTAATAAGCCCTTAAAGCTGATTAAAAACCTTTATCACTGGGTCAGTGGATTAGTTCAGAGAAAGTAACTTTCTTAAATGTCAACCCCTGGAATGCCTTAGATCAGTGAGTTTCAGGGCTTGTTTTACTTGGACTGAGCTTGGTATGTATCCCTATGTAATTAGGATGAGTGTGGTGACCCTTTTTGTGTCATTGTTGTTAAATCTAATTGGTTTATGTGTTCCCATCTCTTAATGAGAAATCAGTAAAAATTGGGGGAAGAATAGTTCTTGAAGAACCCGGGGAGGGGGTTGAATCTCCCTAATGCTTTAGGTAACAAAAGGGTACTGAGGGTAACAAAAGGTAACTAAGGCCAACCAAATAATGATCATATTCGTTATTAAGGAGCCAAGGAGTCTTTACAAGAACTGCTTCTCCAGATGCAAAACAGTGAAAAGAGGCACACTTGAGGCACATAACCATCCTTCCACATATTGTTTGAGATAATTTGAACTATAGGTATGTGGGATAGAAAACAGAAAAACTCCTGGTCTAGTGCCTCACTATTAGAAGAGATATGGAAGGGAGTGTCAAGACTTTACTGTAAATACTTAGAGGTATTTTTAAAGTCCTAAAAAACATTAGAGGTGTCATGAAAAAGCTATTTCAATAAATTAAGGTGGTCAACAAGATTCTAGGTTATCTAGAAAGTAAAAAATTAGAATGTTCCCCAAATATCCATTTGAGCTTCAAAAACTCCAATACATACCTTAGTACAGAGTAGTACAAATAACACTGTAAGAACAAAATTGTCAAATTAGGGAAAATACATGCCCTTTGGCTAGTGTTTGTGAAAGTACGAGGGAGAATCAAAACAAATAAAGAGCTTAAAATTTTTAATGGAATTTGATTGTTACTTGAAGGTGTTAGCTAACACTTTTTGCTATCAATATGTAAGAGAAATGTTAAATTGACAGAGACTTTAATGGTTTGGACTAAGAACATGCAAAAATAGTCTGTAACGATTTTAGATTAAAGTATAAAGTTATTGAGGCACCTGTATGGCTCAGTCAGTTGAGGGTCTGACTCTTGATTTTGGTTCGGGTCATGATCCCAGGGTTGTGGAATCAAGCCCTGCATCGGGCTCCACACTGAGCGTGGAGCCTGCTTAGGATTCTCTCTCTCCCTCTGCCCCTCTCTGTCTGCCCCCTCTCCCCTGCATGTGCTCTCTCTAAAAAATAATAATAAAGTATAAAATTATCATAATAGCTACTGACATCAACCAACAAATAGAAAAAGGAGGACTAATCTTTTTCTCTTTTCTTCTATTATTGAAGAACATAAAAAAGGTGGAGCCAAAACTACAGAAGTCATTAAATAATACAACTCACTATAACTGATGAGAATATTGGGCTCACTTGCTTTGTCTCGCACTGTATTATACAGACATTCTAATGATCTCAAATTTCTATATAATTGCCTGAATTGTGTTCATAAAACGATGGCTTATTTTCTTTGGCTTTTTTTTTGTTATTGTTTATACTCATTTTTAAGTCTTAAAAAGTACTAAGAATTTTATTTATAAAATAAGTTTTGGATAATATTCTGATGTTTCTCAGGATCCACATAAGAGTGAAAACATATGGTATCTGTCTTTCTCTGTATGACTTATTTGGGACGAGCATTGGGTGTTGTATAGAAACCAATTTGACAATAAATTTCATATTTAAAAAAGAAAATGTGACATATCTATACACACACACACATGCATATAATAGAATACGACTCAGTGATGAGAAAGAATGAAATCTTGCCATTTGCAGCAATGTGGATGGAACTGGAGGGTATGATGCAAAGCGAAATAGTCAGAGAAAGACGGGTATCACAAGATTTCACTCAGATGTGGAATTTGAGAAATTTAACAGATGATCATAGAGGAAGGGAAGGAAGAATAAATAAAAACAGAGAAGGAGGCAAACCATAAGAGACTCTTAAATACAGAGACAAATTGAGGGTTGATGGGGGGGGTGGAGAAATGGGTGATGGGCATTAAGGAGGGCACTTGTTGGGATGAGCCCAGGGTGTTATATGTAAGTGATGAATCACTGGATTCTACTGAAGCCAAAACTACACTGTATGTTAACTAACTTGAGAATAAATTAAATTAAATTAAATCAAATAAAGAAAGAAAAGAGAAAAGAAAAGAAAGGAAAGGAAAGGAAAAGAAAAGAAAAGAAAAGAAAAGAAAAGAAAAGAAAAAAGAAAAGAACCATATGATCCTTTCAATAGATGCAGAAAAAGCATTTGACAAAATATAGCACCCATTCCTGATTAAAAACCCTGAACAAAGTAGGACTGGATGGGACATACCTCAATATCATAAAATCCATATATGAAAGACCCACAGTTAATAACATCCTCAATGGGGAAAAACTGAGAGCTTTTCCTCTATGATCAGGAATAAGACAGGGGTGTCCACTCTCACCATTACTATTTAACATAGTACTAGAAGTCTTAGCCTCAGCAATCTGACAACAAAAAGAAATAAAAGGCATACAATTTGGCAAGGAAGAAGTCATACTTTCATTATTTTCAAACAGCAGGATGCTCTATGTAGAAAACCAAAAAAAAAAAAACTCCACCAAAAAATTGCTAGAATTAATATATGAATTCAGCAAAGTTGTAGGATATAAAATCAACGTACAGAAATCTGTTACATTTAGGATTAAACTTTGTTCACCAGTAAAGTTTAGATAGATACAGTTTTATCTGGACAAATTCAGTGATAAATCATACAGATGAGTAAGAATCTATATAGTCTTGGCATAACATGTTATTCTTTGCTTGGATTAGTTACTTTGACAGCCTTATTCTTTTCAAGACTTCTTTCAAAGTTGAAAAGGTTTAATGGTTCATGTAAAGTGTGAAAATACTTGCATTAAAATTTGTGTCAGATACTTGGTGCATAGTACTCACTGATACTTGTATTTTGTGTCCTATGTATCTTACTAAACTTCTACAGTTGGTAAGCAAAACTAGGAAATCTGGGGCGTCTGAGTGACTCAGTTCATTAAGTGTTCAACTCTGGATTTCCACTCAGGACATGATGTCATGGTTGGTGAGAATGACACCCCCACCCCCCACCCCCAGTCAGGCTCCATGCTGACAGCAGGGAGCCTGCTTGGGATTCTTTCTCTTTCTCTCTTTCTCTCTCTTTCTCTCTCTCTCTCTCTCTCTCTCTCTCTCTCTCCCTCCCTCCCTCCCTCTCCCCTCCTCCCCTTGTGCCCCTCTCTCCCACTTGCTCTCTCTCTCTCAAAATAAATACAAAAATCTAAAAAAAAGACTAAGATATCTGATTTTTATTAAAAGATTTAACATTGGTTACAAACCTAATTAAATCCATCTTAATTCAAATAAAAATTATATAGTTATATGACTGACTCATATAAACACACACATAAAACATAAAAATAGAGTAAATATATATTAAGAAACATACTAGAATTTTCAATATGATCAGTACAATTGGCTTATTTTATTTATCACTGGAAACTTGTTTTATACAATATTTATAGCAATTCTTATTTTGGCCAAACAATACTCTTATCAGACTGAAAGTAAAATAGCATATTATCACAGCATAAGCTAAAAATTTTGGATTTTTGACCAATAACTTTTTGGTAAAGGCATTTTATGTAATGTATCAAACTTGAGCTGTTGATCATCAGACTAACCCCATTTTTGTTGTATCTATGGATTTTTCCGTTCTCACTTTTTATTAAATGTTTATTTATTTTTTGAGAGAGACAGACTGTAAGCAGGGGAGGGGCAGAGAGAAAGGCAGACACACAATCTGAAGCAGGCTCCAGGTTCTGAGATGTCAGCACAGAGCCCAACATGGGGCTCGAACCCACAAAGCACAAGATAATGACCTGAGCTGAAGTTGGATATTTAACTGACTGGGCCCCCCAGGTGCCCCAACACACTTCTTATATAGTAGCTGATTGAGTGAAGAGAAGAATTTCAGAAGGCAGGGGCCAAAACTATATAGTGGGTTTGTATGACAGGAGTGGTATAATCTGATTTCTGTGTTTAGACATTCATCCTAGCTGCTGGGTAAGAAGCAAAACAAAGGAGAATTACTTCACTTAGAAAAGAGTAGCCTCGGCAATCAAAAAGAATGAAATCTCGCCATTTGCAACTACGTGGATGGAACTGGAGGGTATTATGCTAAGTGAAATTAGTCAGTCAGAGAAAGACAAATATCATATAACTTGACTCATATGAGGACTTTAAGAGACAAAACAGATGAACATAAGGGAAGGGAAACAAAAATAATATAAAAACTGGGAGGCAGACAAAACGTAAGAGACTCATAAATATGGGGAACAAACAGAGGGTTACTGGAGGAGGTGTGGGAGGGGGGATGGGCTAAATGGGTAAGGGGCACTAAGGAATCTACTCCTGAAATCATTGTTGCACTATATGCTAACTAATTTGGATGTAAATTAAAAAAGAAAGAAAGAAAGAACAAGAAATAAAGAGAGAAAGAAGAAAGAAAAAGAAAGAAAGAAAGAAAGAAAGAAAGAAAGAAAGGAAGGAAGGAAGGAAGAAGAGTAGCAATGGGGCGCCTGGGTGGCTCAGTTGGTTGAGCACCTAACTTCAGCTCACGTCATGATCTCACAGCTTGTGAGTTTGAGCCCTGTATTGGGCTCTGTGCTGACAGCTCCGAGCCTGGAGCTTACTTCTGATTCTTTGTCTTCCTCTCTCTCTGCCCCTCACCTGCTTGTGCTCTCTCTCTCTCTCTCTCTCTCTCTCTCTCTCTCTCTCAAAAATAAATAAACATTAAAAAAAAGAGTAGCAATGAAATAAAAGTAATGGTGGGCTGAAACCGCAGGAGCTCCACAAAGACTGGACTGGAGAAGATTTTTCAAGTTTTTAGAAAAAGAAGAGAATGATATAAGGATAAGAAAATTAAGGATAATTTGTAAGAAAAAGATAGCTAGCTAGAACAGAAATTTATAGTAATTATGACATTCATATCCCCTTTTGGCATTCTTTGAGAATTCTCTATAAAGATTTAACTGCTTTTCAAATATGTTCGCTTTCTGACTGGTATTCCTTAAAGTGACTTCAGGTTGATTCAAGCTACATGGAATTTGTACTTGGTACTTGGAGGTAACTGGCATGAGACCACAATATTTCATTCCTAAATAAATATTTTGGAAGATAATTTTAAATCAGTACAAATAAGTTCTCTCCATGTAATTCTCAATGGATCCATTGTTTGTATTAAGACTAGATAGTGAATATTTAGAAATTTATGTTAACAAATTACATAGACTATAAAAAATTTCAATAATAAATTTATTTCAAGTTTCACTAAAAATTTTACTGTGACAATGTCAACTGATAATTAAAAGCATAAGATGAAGTCAGCATTAAGCTAGCTGACTAAAGAATGTTTCCAAACATAGGATACTTCCATAATTTGGCTATTGTAAATAATGCTGCAATAAACATAAGGGTGTATATCTCTTCAAAGTAGTGTTTTTGTATTTTTTGGGTAAATACTGAGTAGTGGAATTACTGGATCACATGGTAGTTCTATTTTTAATTTTTTGAGGAACTTCTATACTGATTTCTACAGTGGATGCACTATTTGCATTCCTACCAATAGTGCATAAGAGTTCCTTTTTCTCCACAAATACACAACACTTGTTTCTTGTTGATTTTTTTCCATTTATTTATTTTTGAGAGACAGATAGAGACAGAACATAGTGGGAGAGGGACAGAGAGAGAATGACACACAGAATCCAAAGCAGGCTCCAGGCTCTGAGGAGTCAGCACAGAGCCTGACACGGGGCTCGAACTCACAAATGGTGAGATCATGACCTGAGCCAAAGTTGGATGCTCAACCAACTCAGCCACCCAGGCATCCCTCTCATCTTTTTTTATTTTAGCCATTCACATAGCTGTGAGGTAATACCTCATTGTGTTTTTTCCAAAAAAATTTTTAGTGTTTATTTTTGAGAGTGAGAGACAGAGACAGAGCACGAGTGCAGGAGGGGCAGAGAGAGAGGGAGTCAGAATCCAAAGCAGGGTCCAGGCTCTGAGCTGTTAGCACAGAACCTGACATAGAGCTCGAACTCACAAACGGTGAGATCATGACCTGAGCTTAACTGACTGAGCCACCCAGGCACCCTACTTACACCTTAAGTTTTTATAGATATTTATCAAGTTAAGGATATTGACTTCTTATCACAACTTGTGTATGTGTAAGTGTAAATATATACACAGAATCCCTCCTTGTGTCTTCCTAGTTTCTGGTGGTTGTGGACACCCTTGGTGCTCCTTGCCCTGCAGCTACAGCACTTTCATCTCTGTCTCCATTGTCACGTGACTTTCTCCCATTGTGTATCTGTCTTCACAGGGCATCATGTCTCGTGTTTTTATTAAGACACAGACATATTTGATTAAAGGCCCATGTTACTCCCGTATGAACTCATTTATACTAATTACATCTGTAAAGACCTTATTTCCAAAGATCATATCCGTAGGTACTAAGGATTAGGAATTTAACATATTTTAAGGAGACAGAATTCAATCCCTAACACCTGTTATTTTTTAGTCTTTTAATTTTTCATTTAAGTATGGTTGACATACAATATTATATTAGTTTCAGGTATACAATATAGTGATTTGAACATTTATATACATTATGAAATGATCACCATGATAAGTCTAAGTACCACGCGTCACCATAAATAATTATTACGGTATTATTGATTATATTCCCTATGCTGTCCCTTATATCTTCATGACTTATTTACTGGAATTTTTCCCCCTTATCTCCTTCACCTAATTCACTCCTTCTCACACTCTCTTCCCCTCTGCAATTTGCTTATTTTTTGCATATATTTTAAGGTTTTCATTTAATGTACATATGAGTTTGCAGTCAAACAACCATACTGTCTGAATAAAAATGTTTTAACTCCATCTTGTATTTTCTCCTCTTAACTCATTAAATTGCCTAACACTGTAAAAACTTTATTTTCATGGTGATATCCATTTTTAATCTGACTTTTTAATAATCCTTCTTTATGTTAAAATACCAAGAAATTAGAGACATTTGAAAAATCAAAGAAAAAAATACCAGTTTGTTAAATGCATATACATATTTATTTCTATGTAGGCTCACTGCATTTGGATAGAATGAATTTAGGAAAAGGTAAAAAATATTCAATAGCTCTATTTCTTTGAAATAGTGATATTATAGCTAATTTTCATTTCTTTTATTTTCAAAATTAATGTCTCTGACAGGAAAAAGGAAGTAAAAGTGGTAATACTCTTACCAAAGTAGTGGTAATACTGTTACCAAAGTTATATTATTTACTCCCTCTTCAATCATTAAATACAAATATGAAATATTCAACCCACTGCCTCATACAGGGTGTTCAAAATTTAGACTCCATTCCTTTTCCAAGTACCACCTTACTTCCTATTTAATCTAAGCAGACATTCTCCTTTTGTGGCTGTGGCTTGTCTTGCATCTGAGTAGCTGAAGATTCTTAAAAGGACTTTAAAAATGAAGTATCTCTGATCATTAATCCATGACCTCAAATCACTTAACTTAGAATGCCGGCTTCCTCATTTTAAAATGAAGACAACAAAAGTTACCTCACGGTAATTTTTACTATCAAATGAAAGAAAATATATGATGCTTTATGGAAAGCACTCTGTCAGTATACTAAACAGTAAATAAAATGCAATTTAAAAATTACTTTAAGTCTTTCAATATTAAGAGGTAATAATTCTGCTTTTTTTTTCTGTTAGCATGCTGTCAGATTTTCCATGTCCTTCTTTTGTTCAGCAAATCAGTAATCTCATTTTTATTTCAACTTAGACCATTAGAATGATTAATTTGCAGACTGGTGATGAGTTAAAAAAAAAAAAGAAGAGATTTGCACCTAATTAATTTACTACTCAAAATTAATTTTGTTCTTGCTAATTTTTTTCCTTACTGTTATGGTACCATTACTTTTATATTAGCCCCATTTTCCACACAAGAGAGTTGATGAAATAAATTCCTCTTGGGCAGAATATGATAATGATGCAAACATCCTGTTCATCAAACAGAATTTCTCAAGAGGCACTGGAAAAATTGATGATTGCATGGCAAAGTTTGTGACACCCTGGAGTATACATATTGTAAAAGGAGACACATTTGGAACTTTACATAAGGGTTATTTGAAGCACATCACTTGGGAAACTGATACTCATCATTAATTAACTGGATGAAATCTGGAAGGCTATTAAGTAACTGATGCAGGGGGAAAAGAGAGAGAGAGAGAGAGAGAGGGAGAGAGAGAGAGGAAGCAACCTAAGAGGAGTCAAGAGGTAGGTATTTATGAAAAAGAGACAGTGTTACACCATGTAAGGTTTAGGTACCAAAAAAATTTTTAGACCACATTAGCATGTTTTTTTTAAACGACCGAAAAAGCATTAGAACACATTAACATTAACGATTTAAAGAAAATACACATGCTGATCTGTGTATAAGCAGTATCTACTCAAGTATATTCTCTCTTTCCACTCTCTTCTCTTCTCTCTTTCTCTCTTTTCTCTTCTCTCCTCAGTCCTCTCTCCTCTCTTCTCTCTCCTCTCTCCCTCCCTCTCTCTATAATAATATGTACACATATATTATTGCTGTTTGGACCCAAAAACCACTATTCTCAGTTGTAATACTAACTACCAACAAATACTCTCCACATATAATTAATTTTATTGAGAGTAAAATCTCTAGGATACTAAAATATTAGTGTAAGAAAAGTGAGGTGTGACCAGGGCAAAATGTAAATGTAAAACGGAGTAAATTTTGCCTCCACCAATCAGAAGGCAAGCTATTATTTTTATGTGAATAATTTATTGGAGCATGTATTAGGGTTCTCCAGAGAAATAGAAGCAACAGGATGGGTATCTGTATATAGGTTGAGATATATAAATATATACATTAAGATATACAGATTGGGATGTGTCAGCCTCCATAATAGCATGAAAGAGATTTATTATAAGGAATTGGCTCATGCAATTTTGGAGGCTAATAAGTCCCAAAATCTGCAGTAGGCCAACTGGAAACCAGGAGAGCTGATGGTGTAGTTCTAGTCCAAAAGCCAGCAGACTTGAGAACCAGGAAGAGCTGACATTTCAGTTCAAGTCCGAAGGCAAGAAAAGGATGATGTCCCAGCTCAAGGCAAGTCGGGCAGGAGAAGTTTCCATTTTTTTCTTGTTGCTGTTGTTAAACTTTTTTTTTAATTTAATTCCAAGTTAGTTAACATGTAGTATAATAATGATTTCAAAAATAGAATTTAGTGATTTATCATTTACATAAAATACCCAGTGCTCATTCCAATACATGACGTCCTTAATGCCCACTGTCCATTTACCCCATTCCCCACCCAAAACCCCTCCCTTGTATTTAAGAGTCTCTTATGGTTTGTCTTCTTCTGTTTTCATCTTACTTTCACTTCCCTTCCCCTATGTTCATCTGCTTTGTTTCTTAAATTCCACATATGAGTGAAATCATGTTTTTGTCTTTCTCCGACTTATTTTGCTCAGTACAATACACTCTAGTTCCATCCACATTGTTGCAAATGGCAAGATTCCATTCTTTTTGATTGCCAAGTAATATTCCATTGTATGCACATACCACATCTTCTTTATCCATTCATCAGTCGATGGACATTTAGAGAAGTTTCCCCTTACTTTCAAGGGCAGTCACTCTACTCTTCCTATTTAGGCCTTCAGCTAATTGGGTGAGATTCACTCACATTATGACAGGAAATCTGCTTTACTCAAAAGCCATTTTCAACCTCTACCTATTATCTAACCAGCGGTGTATCTTTTAAAGACTCATTACAAGTGTACATGCAACCCTACCTCAAAATCTCTTTCAAAGCAGAAAATAAAGGAGAATAAAAGAGATAAAATAAAGGAGATAAATAAATAAATAAATAAATAAATAAATACATACATACATAAATACATAAATAAAATAAAGGTGAATAAAAGACATTTTAGAAGTCTTCTGAGAATTTGGGTTTATGTGTTTGATGTGTCTGTAATTAATATGTAATGGACCTAAAGCCATTATATAGCAAAACCTCAGAAAACCCTTCCTAGCTGGAGAATGATAGCTCAGATGGATGGTATTTGAAAATGGAAGGTGATAGCAAAGACAAATGAGTAATGTGGAAAACCTTCTGGGCAACAGACAGATACAGGTATTATTTTTCTCCATCAAAGCCAGAAAGGTCTGTAAATTCCCTTTTCCCCAAACTGAAGCAATAAACAACATTTTGTAGTAAGCATTTCAGACATGTGCTTTGGTTTTGCCAAAGAGTAAACCAAATGGGATGTCTAATAATTCTGTCACTGCATAGAGTACACAGTGCTCCGTGTGCACAAATGGAAAAACACACATAGTTAAACACTCATCGGTTAATTCTTTGTATCTGAGTTAGAAAGTTTCTGACTTTTTAAGGCTGATTTGTGAATTACTGAAGACAATGATTCTGAGAATTCTGTGCTTTCTGGTATCAAGGCTAATACAAAGAGACAAGGACAGGTGGATGAGCATGCGTATAATACAGAGGAATAACAGAACCATGAGGAGAAAAGAAAACGAAAATTAGTGCAAGGACAGAGCTTTATGAAAGCCAGTTTGCATTATACCACATTTACACTTGTCTTCTTTTTAAATTTTTTTTAATGTGCATTTATTTTTGAGACAGAGAGAGATAGCGCACGAGCAGGGGAGGAGCAGAGAGAGAGGGAGACAGAATCCAAAGCAGGCTCCAGGATCTGAGCGGTCAGCGCAGAGCCTGACACGGGGCTCGATCTCATGAACCGCGATATCATGACCTGAGCTGAGGTTGGACGCTTAACTGACTGAGCCACCCAGGCGCCCCTACACTGGTCTTTTTAATAACTTATTTTCTTTCTTTCTTTCTTTACAAGTAAGAGTATACAGATCATTCTTTAGAACGAGTTTACAATTTTCTCCACCTATCAATAATTTTACAAAAAATTCTGAGTTAGAAATCCCACCTTAAGTTTTGCTAAGGAGAAGTAATTTTATTGAGTTATAAAAGTTAATACCTATAGGAGGATATAGCTTACTTTATAATCACCATGTTGGTTCCCAGCATTTTCAGTGTCAAAGGCAGCGCTCTTTAGAGAGCCAGGCACATTCAGGGACTGCTTCTATTCAGTTGAGTTAGCCTTTAACTCCATTTAACACAATAGACAACATTCCTAAAATTTGTAGCCCCTCTTAACTCAGTTACCCTGAGGCTTAAATTAAATATATTAATGTTGCTTTTTCTTAACCTTTAGATTATTTTTTTGGTTTTTTTTTTCAAATTGAGAACCCTCATTTAATGCTTCATTGTGCAATGGGATTTTTCATTTATTGCATGTACTTTGTTATTTATGATAGCGATATACTACAGTGTTCCAAAAAGTGCAATTTATGGACTGCAAGAAATTCACAGGTGTTTTCTCTAGAGTCTACATGTCTTGAATGTTAAAAAACATAGGTTGTAATATGCATGCCACAGATTTGAAAATTTGATCATACTTACATTTGACAATCTATTACATAGCCTCGTGTCAATTTTAATTAACTCTTGAATTGAAACAGTATGCTACACAGGAATGTATTCAATAGTGAAACATAACAGATTATCTTTTAAATATATATATATTTATATATATATTTATATATATATTTATTTATATTTATATATAAATATATATATATTATTGAATGTATTGTTTTATTTTGTAGGCCTATCTCCTGATGAGGGTTTTGAAATGCCATAATAGTTTCATAAAGAAGGTATGAAATGGGATGACTAGTCAATGAAAATGAAAGCGCATAGGATCTGTTAAATCATGTTAGAATATTTGGTACAGTTCCTTGGAATTGCAAACAGATTTTTAAAAACAAGCGAAACTTGGAATGTATCCTAAATGCAGTATTTTTTAAATATGTAAGTATAGAATGATACCCAATTATTTGATTTGTCATTCATTTTACCAGGTGTACAGCTCTTCATGACCGAACAAGTGTTTTTCCTGGTTGGCAAAAAAGTAAGTTATTAACAGTAATTACGATGATTCACAAAAATTGCACTTGTGCATTTTTATAAAGCAGAGAGATGGCATTGGAGAATAATTGTATGTAGAAGTACAGAAGTCACATATTTTGGCACAAGACACTGTGAAGGGAACACTTCTCTAATGACACCCCTTGTGAAGTGAAATTCACAGTAAGTCATGAGCAACTTCTCATGGTGCCATTTGAAGAGGCTTAGGTTGTATGTAAGCCAATTTGATAGTAAATTATATTTAAAAAATAAAATAAATTCAATTAAAACATAAAATAAAATAAATTAAAAAAAAAAGAAGAGGCTTAGAGACTGAAATATTAAAAGGCCATGAAAAAGGGTGCATTGACAATTCAGTGCATAGCAAGAGAAATTCAAATTATACTGAGACAAAAATTTCTCAGTTGAGTGGTTCTTTAAAAAATCATGACAATTTAGAGCAGAGGTGTGAAGCTCTTCTACCAGAGGCCAGAGGCTGAGTACGGTCACAATGTGCAGAAGGGTGTTTAATTTCTAAAACATTTCAGAATCTGAATGTCTTTCATGGTACGGTGAAAACAATGGTCACAAAATTTTAAGTTCTTTCCATCAAGATTTATAATTTACTTGTTTTAGGCAATGGGACAGTAGCAAACATGAGGCTGCTTTTGGAGCCCACATGAACAAGCAGTGATCTGCTTAATATTTAGGAAAAAAGCATAACCCATGTTTGTGACAGTGAACACTATACATGTCTGAGGCCGAGTGAGGACAATCAGCTCCCAAGTACCTTCAGGAGTAGTATGCGTGTGAACACAGGACACGGCAACAGAAGAACTAACCAGATGAGCTCAGACTAACCTGACAAACTACAGAACCATGATCAGTTAAAGTAATTGTTTACCCCACTAAGTTTTGGGATGGTCTATTATAGAGTTATAATATGGCATGCCCACTATAAGCTGACACTAGTCTCGCCATTTTTATTACACAACACAGATTCACACATTGTGTTATCTACCTGCCTCCTGAATGTATTTCATTTCTAGGCCTGTGCTCTAACTCACTGAAAATCTACTCTTTAAAGAAAGAAGCACTGAATATCTATTATGTGTTTATAAATACAACGAGACACTGAGAGTACAAATATGAATGAATCTTATTAACCCTCTTCAAGGAATCACTATCTAGTGGGACAGATAATTAATTATGGATGCAATTAGCACGGGGCAGGCATCAGATGCCTAAGGGTACAAAGTCAGTCACCTCTGATTACAAATTTCAGATCCCCATCTGTGATTTCAGCAGGCTATTTGGTCTTCTCCTATGGTTCTCTATTATTCGTATCCACAAGAATTCCAAAGTGCACATATGTGTATTCCAAAACCTTCTTGGAGTTTTTGGCTTTTGCTGGATGATAGGGAAGTCCTTTGGTCCTGGATTCCATCCCCATTGCCATGAGCACTAGTAAGAGCACTTTGCAGCCACAGCTATTTTTAGTAAAGCTTGAGGTTAGCACTCCCTAAGTCAGTGATTGAACTATTGCTATTGTGCCCAGTGCAGCAATCATTCCTAAATAAGAGGTGGGGCTGTTTCTGTGCTGTCCTGGGTTGTGAAATGGAGGAAAACTTCAAAGGAAATTTATTCAGGTGCCCAGTTGTGTTAAAAAGCAGCATTCTCCTTCATTACTATGGCTAACAAGGCCCAAAGCCTTGGAAAGTTCTAAGGAAATTAAGGTACAAACCGCCTGCTTCTTTTAAACAGTTTTTTTAATGTTTATTTATTTTTGAGAGACATAGCACCAGCAGGAGAGGAGCAGAGGGAGAGGCTCCAGGCTCTGAGCTGTCTGCACAGAGCCCGACATGGGGCTCGGACTCACGACCACGAGATCATGACCTGAGCAGAAGTCAGATGCTTAACGTACTGAGCCACCCAGGTGTCCCCACCTGCTTCTTCTGATGGCAATGCAGAGCCGGTAGCCTGTGGCATTGGCTGCTGCTGATCTGAGGGTTACATCACACAGGGAGGTGCAAGTTACAAAAGACTTACCTTGTCAGATGTCACAATTAGCTGTGTTGAAACACTTATTCTATAGACCATGTGATTCTTCAAATCCTAACCACTGCTACAATTTCTCCAGTATAACTCTCTATTAATTTTACCACACCATGATGGCTTCTTGTTCATCAATGGAAATCTTTTTTTTCCTCTAGCATTTAAGAGTAAAATGATCCAGTATCTCCAAATGTTACAGTTCATTTAATTCAATCCCTCTTTCTCTCTCTCCTTTTTTTATTTCTATCTCTCTTCCCTCTCTCTCTCTCTCTCTCTCTCTCTCTCTCACACACACACACACACACACCTCCATATATGTACAGAGAATTCATAAGAAAATGTTTATTTTAATTTTTTAAACACATTAATGCTGTATTTTCTACTAATAGAATCACGGGGTAGACATAAACTCTGTATCTTCTAAGATCCAGAATCAAGAAGTCTTGATCTTCATTCGGGTGACTGATACATGCCCCTTCTACCTGTTGACTACACTCATAAACTTCATTATCCACTCCTTTAATCCTTCCTCTGTGGCAGACCAGGGCCAGACCTGCTGTGCTCAGTCCTATCTAAGGCCTTGAGCCAGAGACAACCAATAGCATATATCGATTAATGGACACTGCATAGTTGCAATTATATTGCATAAGCTGTGAAACTTAGAGCAAAAGATTGTACTCAGAACAGACAAGTAGATTCAGAAGATATGGGCTCTGAAAGGCAGTTTGAGAAATATGAAGGCAATTAAAGTTTTGGAACATAAAGGCCTGCTGCAACCTGGAAAGATCTCACCCCAAACAAACCAAACACCATAACTACCACGGCCTGTGTGAAGAAACTAGGGAGACCTCGCCTGACTTTTGCTGAGTTACTAGTATCAATTTTGGTAGAAGAAGCCAAAAGTAGAAAATATGAGGAAATCTATTTTGAGGCCAAATGTAAAGAATTGATTAGTGGGAGTGTGTGCTCTGGAAGCTATAGTTATTTTCTAAGGGAATCGTATAATTAGCAGCAATCTTTCGTGAAGAGGCTGTGAAGGGAAGAGAGAAGGGAGCTCTAGGAAGGATAACGATTCATTTTCAAACAGTGTTAATATTTGCATAATATTTCATCTTAAGATTGCCCTATTTTTAACTAGTCTGCTATTATTTGACATTTAGGTTTACATTATTAGACATAAAACTGTAGCAAACCTCTTATGGCATAAGTCACTTACTGCACATCTGATAATTTCCTGGAAATAAATTCTCAGAAATGGAATTGCTGGACAAAAAAAATTTTTTAATATATTGCTATTTTGTTTAAAACAATTTACATAAGTTTGTGTCTTTTACAGGACAATCACCAGCTTTGAATCAATGTCTTCCTTCCTTCCTTCCTCTCTTTTTGTTTTGGTAATTGTTGTATTTCTATCTTCTGATAATAAGAATTTCATTCTCTGTTTCATGGTTAGTTTCTTCTCTTTCTTTCTTTTTTTTTTTTTAATTTTCTTATTTGACTTCAAGTTGCTTAAGGGCAGAAGCCATGATATACGTTATGGACAGTATTTGTTTTTCTTCCTCAGCACTGAGCACATAACAGGCTCAGCAAATTCTGCTCAAGTGATATATTAATACTAATTACTTTTACTGTTGCATGTTGGCAGCTAACTAATTCAGATATCAGCTAATAAAGAATTTATATTTGCATTTGATAGTTCATATATTCAATTCAAATGTCTGATATTTGTAAGGAATTTAAGAAATTGCAAATATGCTTCTAAGGTGGTTAGGGCTGCTGTTTCTGAAAGGAATTGTAAGATACTATACCCTTTATTTGTGACCATTGGAGATTTCCTACTCTTTTAGAATCAGTTCCCCAAATCATGTTTCTACAGTCATCCAGCATGCTCACCGTTTTAAAAATACTGCTGTACCTAACGGGGAATCCAAACACTTCAACCTCAATTAACATTTTAAAGAGATGTATTTGGCCTTGTTGAGAAGCAGTTGTTGCCTAGCAGTTTCTCATTTCAGCTATGACTTGACAAATACTCCAAAAGCAAATTTTGGTTCACTTCAAAGAACATGGCACTTATTTAAAATTTAATTAAGTTTTATTTTGTTTTGTTTTGTTTTTGTTTGTTTGGTTTTTTTGTTTGTTTTCTAGAAATGTGTTGTACTAACAGGCTAGTTTTAAATTTAAATTAAGAGTTATATTAATTGTCTAAAGCACCTTTGGCCATTTGACAGCATACTACAAGTATTTAAAAATAACTGATGAAACTTTGACTTATTTCTCATTTCACATTATTTGACTTAAAGTGACTTTATTTTTCAGTTTAAATTATTTTATGTTTCCAAAGACTAAATTATAGAAGCTTAATTTAGTTCTGAAGTATACAAACGTATATATATATCTTTTATTTATAATAACAAATTGGGAAGCACATATTATTAAAAGTATTCAGGGCACCTTGTCGGTTAAGCGTTGGACTTGAGCTTAGGTCATGGTCTCACGGTTTGCAGGTTCAAGCCCCGCATTGGGCTCTGTGCTGACAGCTTGGAGCCTGGAGTCTGCTTCATATACTGTGTCTCCCTCTCTCTCTGCCTTTCCCCAGCTGATGCTCTTTCTCCCTCTCTCAAAAATAAATAAACATTAAAAAATTAAAAAAAATAAAAAACATTATTTTTTTTTAATTTAGAAGTATTCAATGTTGTGCTGCTTGTACACACAACCCTCTGTTGTTAGTTTGCTTTTATTTTGCTGTTTAATTAATCTTATAACTGGATATCTAGATATCAAGTAAGAGGCTTTAAATATAGAATATATTCATTAATCCCATAAATTATATTTATAATTATTATGAAGTTAATGCTCTGAGTTATGTTAAATGCTGAGAATATGATATAAAATCAATCTGATAAAAAATAAAAGATGATCGGTATGCTTTTTATGTTATATGTAGAACTACATAAAAAGCAGGGACCTAATGCATATGTATTAATGATTATTATGAAAACATGATCTCTAAACATAGTGAGTTGTTTTACTGAAAAACATGACTGAGGTAAAATATAATTATATGTAAACAGTGATCAGAATACTTGTAGTGAAATTACAGAACATGTGGTCAATTAAATACTTTATGTTTTTAAATACTTCTTAAATACTTTATGCAGTGAAATTTATTTTGGCTAAACATGTAGTTTTCCCCCTTTCTACAGTCTATAGTAATTGGTGATTTTCCTAATATGCTCCACTTCAGACTTTTGATCAGCACAGCATAACTCAAAATTTTATGTCTTCAATTGGTTGTAGGGGTGGGGGTTGAAGCTGAATAGCTATTACAATGAATAATAAAAGCCTTTCATGAATTTTCTTTAAATTGCTTTTGTAAAGCAGGGTGGCATGCTCATCTGTCAAAGACGGTTAAGTATTATTTAACTGAATCCAAGAAAATACAGCAATACTATCTCACTAGCTTATAATCATTAGCCTATGTCTTTTAGAGAGTAGATTTAAAAATACAAACAAAAATACTAAAAGATTATTACATTAAATTTTAGTTTGGTAGCTATTTTATAAGGAAAATTCTGTATTATGATCCTTAAACTTTGTTCTAGTATTATTTAGTTAATATTGTCAAACAACAAATTATTTAGACTTTGGGGTTGCAGTTTCCTTAAATGAAATATGTAAAATTAACGTTCAGTAAGAAAAATCCTTAAAAAAATGAACTGTCATTCTACTACATTTCTTTAGCCTAAGAATGAGCTATAAATTGTTGGCAGGTGTCTTTGCTGTTTTTCCAGCTTTGTAGTTCTCTTGAAAGTCATCTTTTCTTCTCCCTCTGATGGAAGGAAGTGCTGAAGTTATGACATTTCATTGTAATGCTTCATGCCCAACCCCAGCAGCAATTATTCAAAGACGTTAAGGTTTAGTTATTTCATACTCACAAGCTTTGAAATGAGTATGCTCAAGCTGCATTGCTGAAAAATGAAACTGTCCAAAAGTCAGTGGGTGAATGTGAATCGGTAATTGCACACATGTATGAGTCGTGGATTTATTACTTTAATGTAGATAATAGCAAAAGGCTGTCCTGTAAACATGCCCAGATTTAGAGTGAGAAAAAGCCTCAATGAAATATTCACTGAATTTTTTTCTTCAGAAATAAAGACATAGGGAAAAATAGTTAGAATTGAGAACAACAGACACAGTTCACATGTCTACAGGTTAGGTCAGGAGGTAGGAGAAACAGTGCGAATCACCAAGAAAATTTTGCAAAAACTACAGATGCCTATGCCTCCTCTCCTTATGATTATCTGATAGATGATCACTATGTATCTTACCAGGCCTACTGACATGCCCTGAAAGACTGATAGAGACTAGGAAACAGGATTTCTGTGCTTTCTAGCTTTTTTTTTAAGTCAACCTTTACCTGGTTGTGAGAGTTCTGTGTTGCATGTCCTTGCTTATTTAGCAAGTTACGGCACTGTATAAATTTGCAAAGAATGATATACATCTACTCTTTTAAGAAGGAACCGTCATTGTATTGTACTTGCAAATGTCTGAAAGCTATTTGTTCTTTGAAGGCAAACTCTGGGATTGACCTCCCAGTCATATAGATTTCTATGTAAGTGGATTGCTAGAAATTATGAATTTGGGCAGCCATCTGGTTTCAAATGTGCATGAGCTCTTCAAAGAGTAGTTTTATTCTTCATTCTGTGATGGTACTTAATTTTTATTGCACGCTTTCTCATACAAGGTGGCCTCTTCTAAATATAACATTTAAAAAATAAGGGAAAAAAAGGGTTAACCTTTCATTGCAACTTGTCTCAAGTTGAAGTGCTTTCCTCTGATCTAAAAGAAAAGGCAAGAGTCTTCAAAGCTTCTATACTTGTTAAGGATCAAAGACAATGCTTCTAAATGAAAGGTATAGGGATAAAATGAAAGTTATTGGTAGACTCCTGTCCCAGTGTTTCAGTATCTTAGAGTCATTATTTTTTCATGGTAATTTCTAATGATTGGTGCTCTTCAAAAATGAAAGAGCCTATCTTTTAAAGTACAGTCTAGAGATGACAGACATAAGTGTTATGCTAGGACTTCTGCCCTGGGGGAATCTGAATCATGTTAGTGGATGGAATGCATATCTGCCACCCACCAGATTGGGAATTATGAAATCTTTAAGACAGAAAGCAGACAGAATTGGACTTGTGGAATAGACTAGAAAATGAGGAAAGTCTCAGCTCAAAACAAATAAAGAGAATGGCCAGCAAAGGAAGGAGTAGTTTCAGGTGGAAAGAATGTCAACAAAGTGAAGAGCAGGGTAGTCATCAGAATAATCTAAGTGTGGTCTTTAGAATAATTACATCAGGAGACCTGTCCCACTATCTATCTATACTAAATGAATGGCATCAGAAGAATTTTGTCCTTGACTAATCCTCAAACACTACTTTGTAAAAAATGTGACTGATGTGCCCAGAGACAATGCTTAGCCTGGATATTGGAAAAGAATGAGAAGCAGATTAGACATTATGGAAGCTCCATATCTCAACAAAAAAAAGAGTAAAGAGGAAAATGAAGAGGTGGGGGGAATAAAATACCAGTTTTTGTAACTGCATCAAGGATAAAGCTGTACTTACAGCTTTGTCCAGAGGAAGACTGAATCAAAGAGATACCTGAAGTGGGTACAGGAATTGTTCCAGACAGGGACGGAGATGGCAACCCGCATAACATAAGTTTATCACACCCATATGGCCACCTACGTCAACCTTTCTCTGAAAAGCCTGAAGCAAGTCTTCCATAATTAACACTTGTTTTCACAAGTCAAAGAAGAATTTTTGGCCTGAGAAAATATACTCTTCATATAAGACCTCTACAAGAAAAATAGACAACTATGAATTAGCAGGTATTTGTGTTAAATCCAGACCATGGAATGAAGGCAATGATGTTAATAAACAGAATGAAATGGTGAAGAAATAGAGTTAATGGGGGAAACAATATAATTTAATATAATAATTACAGTTGTTATACTTACAGAATAAGAAAAGATAGTGCATTTTGGAAAATATGGGAATTAAAAAAATGAACATTCAAAATTCTTGATATGTATGAAAACACAGATATGTGTATCTATGCTGCAAACAGAATGGGCACAGTTGAGAGTAGCAAGCTAGAAGACTCAGAAAGAAAAATTTCCTAGAAATCAGAGAAAATAATGAACAAAAGTGAGAGAATATAAAGAGTTACTAATACACATATATGTACATACAGATAATGTGTATATATTATATATAATATAATACAAATACATATTACACCCAGAAATGCTAATAGACATCTAGTAGGGGCACTGGGTTCCAACCAACAAAACAACAGAGAGAGGTTAGTCAAATAGTAATCAACCAATCAAATGAAAAAGTCCGAAGTCTGAAATGAACAGCTGAGACCTAAAGTAGATGAATAAAAATAGACTAAAAAGCAGTTATATCTTAGTGATATTTAAGGACTGCATAGTTAAGGTAGAATTGTCAATATTTTCAGACAGTGAAATGTTACATGTATAGGAAAGAATCAAATGAACGTCAAACTTCAGCTTTAGGATGCCTGGGTGGTTCGGTCAGTTGAGCTTCCAACTCTTGATTTGGGCTCAGGTCATGATTCTGGGGTCATAGGATTTAGCCCCATGTCAGGCTCCACACTAAATATGAAGCCTGCTTGAGAGTCTCTCCCTCTCCCTCTCCTCCCCTCTCCTCTGCTCTCTCTCTCTGTCTTCAGAAAGAACAAACAAACAAACAAACAAACAAAAACCCACAATCTTCAAAAAAAAAAAAAACCTTCATCAGAGAAATATTTAAATACAATCAAACAAAGGCTCCGAAGTTATGACAGAAAAGTGATGTTAAATCTAGACCTCTGTAGCTAATTAAATGTGCATTCACATATGAAAGCAAAATAAACTTAATTTTAGATATTCAAGAGCTCAAAGTCTGTTGGAGACAGATCTTTTTTTGAAAAAGAGAATGCTTACTGAACAAAGGAAAAAAAGGAAAAAGTGAGAGAGAGACAAACCAAGAAATATACTCTTAACTATAGAGAAAAAACTAGTGATAACCAGAGAGGAGGTGGGTGGGGGATGGATGAAATAGGTGATAGGGATTAAGAGCACACTTGTCATGATGAGCACCGAGTAATGTATAGATTTGTTGAATCACTATATTGTACACCTGAAACTAGTATAACACTGTATATTAACTATACTGGAATCAAAATTAAAAGCTTAATAAAATTTTAAAAAGTGGCTTATTGCAACAAAACTAATATCATATAAACCAAATCTAAGAGAAGAGGGTGAGATAAAGGAATCACTGGTCTATGATAATAGCAATTAAAATTAGGCATAATTCTAAATCAATTTTATAAATAAGGTAATAGTAATTAGACTTTTTATTTTGAAATGTAGAGGGCAGGTAAAGAGAAAAGTGCTGCTAATTAACTGAATTTAAAACCTGGATCAATTCAATGAAAGTAAGGAAAATAATAAAAAAATAAAAGAACACAATAAAGGAAATCAGAATAGTAGAAATTCAGTAATTATTACAGACTTTGCATACATTAATATCCCATTTAAAACGACTTTCAGACTCTAGTCCAAACATTTATGGAAGGAGTGCAAGATACACAATTATAGAAAAGTTTGCAAATAAAAGGAGAGACACATACGCTTGGCAGATGCCATTAAAATGAAAGCAAATGAGTCAATATTACTATCAGAAAGAGGACAAATTATAAATTAATGGACAGAGGACTATTAACAACTGATAAAAATTAATCATCCAAAACGACATAATAGAAAGTATTCATTAGGTACCCAACAGGACCATTGTGAAGCAGAGAGAGAATTCTGTAAGATATCCAAAGAGAATCTGGCAAATCTATCACCATCTGTGGAGACTTCAATATCCCTGTCTTAAAAATAAACAGATAAAATTAGTGGAAAAAAGGATCCAAAGATTTGGGAGGTGTGTGAGAATAATTTTTCTATCTGGGTACATGCATACATAGACACATATGTTGTGTGTGTGTTTTACATGTGTGTGAATGTGTACGTACATATACATATAATCATATATGTAAATTCTTACCCAGAAACAAAAATTTAAGTTCTTGTTGTTGTTCAAATAGTCGTGAAATATTTTAAATATTGATTCCATTTGAAGTGTAAAGGAAGTCCCAAATTTTTCCAGCTAGAAATCTTTAAAGCCACATTATGTGTCCCCAAGACTAAAATTAATTTAGGAATTAACAAGAAAAAATAGTTAAAATAATTACTTCACATTCTGCTATATCACAGAAAGTTCCAGTAATCAGTAGTTCACAACTGCACATAGGTCCTTTCTTGGATTTCGCTGAGAACCAGATCATGTTACCTCGAAATCTCTTATAACCTAGGATTAAACTTTCAATATATTAGGAAATATATTTTTTTTCTTCCTCACAAAGGCTTTGGTAAAAACAAATAGGAGATAGCTCATTTCTCCAGGCTAGACTTTATAGTATGACTATTTTAATACCCATGAGACTGAATTTCCCTATACCAAATGCTAGAACATTCGAGTCCAATTACATAGTCATTTCTAATTATAATCATCCTCACCTTCCTACTTACTGAGAGGAACAAATCTATCTCTAATAGAAATATTCAAGTGCAAGCAAGAATAACTTCTGATCCAAAGGGAGCTTCTTCGAGGGCTTCTTCACATGTTAATATCCTCCTTTCTTGTTGCAATAACACACACACACACACACACACACACACACACACACACATTTCTAGCAAGATATTTTGATTCAAAGTCATGTTTCTCATTCATAAGGATATAGGAATTGCAAATACTAATTTGAAAATGACAGTGGCCTAAATGCAACATATAGACCTTTAACTACGAGTTTATATTTTCTTTGCAAATGTAGTAAAGAAAAAATAGTTTCTTAAAAGCATGGGGTGGGAGTAGGGAGAAGTACACACACAAAAAAACAGAAAGACAAAATCTTGATAGAGAAAGGGAAAAAAAGGAAATACTGAGATATACTGAGAAAACCAAACTTTCGGGGCACCTGGGTGGCTCAGTTGGTTGAGCATCCAACTTCAGCTCAGGTCATGATCTCACAGTTCGTGAGTTTGAGCCCCACATCAGGCTTACTGCTGTCAGCGCAGCCATTTTGGATCTTCTGTCCCTCTCTCTCTCTGCCCCTTCTCTGCTTGTGTTCTCTCTCTCAAAAATAAATAAACACTAAAAAAAAGAATAAAACAAAAAGAAAAGAAAACCAAACTTTCCTTGCTTTCTGACTCTCTAAAGGGGATCGAATCTCACAATTAACTTAGTAAAAATGCAAAAACATCATTTGGACCTCTACCAAATGCAAGATAATATACCTGAAGACTTTCAGGGTGTGGGGGGAAAAATCCAGTAAAGCCGGGGAAATTGTAGGCAAACAGAAAACTATAAGCCATATATTGAAAAAATAAATGAAAAATCAGAAATTCTGTCTCTCTTTATAAAGTTATCAGATACAATGAAATAAAAATTAAGAAGCAACTTATTTAAACTTTTTTTTTCAGTCTCAGTGCAGTACATTAAATTGTTGCCCCAGAATATTTATAACGGCTTGTGATATATAATACTCATCTAATATATTAAGTGTAGATGAAAGTACAAATATGGATTGGGTGGCATTTTTCTATGCTTTTTTCCCCCATGGATTGCGCCTCTTCTAAGTTTCCTGAATATCTATGACCTAAGAAAATAAGAGCCTCCTCACACCTGTCTAAAAGTTGTCTACATCACTTTTAAATATTAGAAATATCAAACACTGTATCTAGGTAGACTTTAGGTTTGTGAAATATATTTTTAATATTTACATGAAGTCAAAACATATGCCCAGTTTAGGAGAAAATAATGAGTCATAAACTTTGCCTGATATCAATCCCTTGTGATGTAAATAAATGCTGAGTGAACACATTAGTTTATTTTTCCCTTTTCCTTTTTCTTTTTGTTTTAACAATAAAGTTTTGATGAAGTAATTATTTACTTTGTGTTTTAAAAACTTTGAAAACAATCACCTACATGTATAGTAAAACCATAAAAGCATATATAGCAATGACCACCACTTAATTCAGATTGTTCACTCTAGAGAAAGAAAGAAAAATAATGAAGGATTGAGAGGAACCTCAGAAGTATTCCAACTAAAATTTTATTGCTTAAAATAAAATGTTAAGTAAATATAATAAAATGTTTAAATTAGCAAAACTAAGTTATAGGTAGCTGAGTATTAATTCTATATTCTCTGTATGTTTTAAATATGTCATTTAAAAAAATAAAGAAAATAAGATATCCCTTGCTTGGCAACAAAATCCATAAAGCATCTTGATTTTACTTAGCAAAGAATGCAAAAGATATTTATATAGAAATGTTATATTTATACTGAGATATAGTAAAGCTCTGAATAAGTGGAAAGAGTATATTTCTGAATAATGTAACTTTTTAAGCTCCACAGTTTCTCTCCAATATATCTATAAAATCATTGCATTCCCCCACCCACACCCCACCAAAATCTAATCATAACACTATGGCAATTTAATATCTAACAAAGCTGTTAAGGACAAATCATTGGGGAAATTGTTAGGGGAAAGAGTATATCTAATGGAGAAATAGAACTTGAAGGCTTTCATGAAATCACTTATATAAACACATTCTAAATGACAGCTTAAGTAACCACATCTCTGAGTAGCAAAATATCTAATAATAGAGTTTTGGCAAAGCTGTGGGGGCAACAACCCTCTCACTCTTCTGGGAGGAGTAAATTGCTACATTCATTCCAAAATCCAATCTAGTTGCACTATGAAACAAAGTGTTAATGTACTTTATGACTTATCAAAAACACTTTTGGGTATATACTGTATTCTCATATAGGTCAATATGGAAACACAGGTGAATACATGCCTAATTTAGCAGTTTCTGTCTCTCTCCATCTTAATAAAAATGTAATATATAGGGGACTCATACACTGGAATTCAGCACTTAGAAGCAGTCAATGAACTACTGTTATACAGAATAACACTGATGTATCTCAAAAATACAGTGTTGAGGGAAAATTGTAAGAAACTGCATAAAATACTGGTTCATGGAAATAATTTTCGGGGAACTACATACACATGTATGAACATAGAGTTTAACATATCTCAGTATCTTAAAAGCCATATGCAAAAGGCTCACAACTAATAATATCCTCAATGGGGAAAAACTGAGAGCCTTTCACCTATGACCAGGAACAAGACAAGGATGACCACTCTCACCATTACTATTTAACACAGCACTGGTAGCCTTAGACTCAGCAATCAGATGATAAATAGAAATAAAAGGAATCTAAATTGGCAAGGAAAAAGTCAAACTTTCACAATTTTCAGATGACATGATACTCTATATAGAAAACCTGAAAGACTCCACCAAAAAATTGCTAGAACTAATACATGAATTCAGCAAGTCCCAGAATATAAAATCAAGATGCAGAAATCTATAACATTTCTATATACCTACAATAACAATTCTATACAATTACAAAGCAGCAGAATATCAAGGAATCGGTCCCATTTGTAATTGCACCAAAAACAATAAGATACCTAAGAATAAACCTACCAATGGGGTAAAAGATCTGTACTCTGAAAACTATAAAACATATGAAAGAAACCAAGGAGAACACAAGAAAAAACATTCCATGCTAATGGATTAGAAGGACAAACATTGTTAAATGTCTATACATCCAAAACAATCTACACATTTAATGTAATCCCTATAAAAACACCTCCAGCATTTTTCATAGAGCTAGAACAAACAATCCTATGGAAGCAGAGGATTTATATGGAACCAGAAAAGACCCTGAATAGCCAAAGAAATTCTGAAAAAGAAAAACAAAACTGGAGCCATCGTGATTCCAGATTTCAAGCTTTATTACAAAGCTGTAGTCATCAAGACAGTATGGTACTGGCACAAACACAGACATACTGATCAATGGAACAGAATAGAAACCTCAGAAATGGACCCACAAGTATATGGTCAACTCATCTTTGGCAAAGCAGGAAAGAATATCCAATGGAAAAAAGACAATCTCTTTAACAAATGGTGTTGGGAAAACTGCAACATGTAAAAGAATGAAACTGGACCACTTTCATATACCATTCACAAAAATAAATTCAAAATGGAGGAAAGACCTAAATGAGAGACAGGAAACCATCAAAATCCTAGAGGAGAACACAGGCAGCAACCTCTTTTTTTTTTAATTTTTTAAAAACATTTTTATTTATTTTTGAGAGACAGAGCATGGGTGGGGGAGGGGCACACAGAGAGGGAGTCACAGAATCTGAACCAGATTCCAGGCTCTGAGCTGTCAGCACAGAGCTTGATGCAGGGCTCAAATTCACGAACTGTGTGATCATCACTTGAGCAGAAGTTGGAGGCTTAACCAACTGAGCCACCCAGGCACCCCAATGGCAGCAACCTGTTTGACCTTGGCCATAGCAACTTTTAACAAGACACATTGCTTGAGGCAAGGAAAACAAAAGCAAACATGAACCATTGGGACCTCATCAAGATAACTTCTGCACAGCGAAGGAAACAATCAACAAAACTAAAAGTCAACCTACAGAATGGGAGATGTTTGCAAGCGACATATCTGATAAAGCATTAGTATCCAAAAATCAATGAAGAACTTATCAAATTCAACACCAAAAAATAAGTAATCCAGTTAAGAAATGGACAGAAGACATCAATAGACATTTTTCCAAAGAAGATATCCAATGACCAACAGACACATGAAAAGATGCCCAACATCACTCATCATCAGGGAAATAGGAATTGAAATCATGATGACATACTACCTCACACCTGTCAGAGTGGCTAAAATTAACAGCAAGAAACAACAGGTGTTGGTGAAGATGTGGAGAAAGGGGAACCCTCATGTACCGTTGGTGGGAATGAAAACTGGTACAGCCACTCTGGGAGAACAGTATGGAGTTTTCTCAAAAAATTAAAAATAGAATTACCATACAATCCAGCTATTGCACTATTAGGTATTTATCCAAAGGATACAAAATGCAGATTCAAAGGAGTATGTATACCCTGATGTTTATAGCAGTATTATCAATAATAGCCGAACTATGCAAAGAGTACAGATGTCCATGGATAGATGAATGGCTAAAGAAGATATGGTATATATACACAAAGGAATATTAGTCAGCCAAAGAAAAGAATGAAATCTTGTCATTTGCAATGACACGGATGGAACTAGAGTGTACTATGCTAAGCGAAATAAGTCAATCAGAGAAAGACAAATACCATATGATTTCACTCTTATGTGGAATATAAGGAACAAAATAGATGAATATATGTCAAGGTAAAAGAAAAAGAGAGGAGAGAGGGAAACAAACCACAAGAGACTCTTAATAACAAAACAAACTGAGGGTTGATGGAGGGAAGTGCATGGGGCATGGGCTAGATGGGTGATGAACACTGGGTGTCCTATATAAGTGATGAATCATTACATTTACATTCTATTCTCGAAACCAATATTGCACTGTACATTAACTAATTAAATTTAAATATAAATTTAAAAAAGAATCATAATTAAAGTGCTCAAAACACAGTTTTCACTAAAGTATATGTCACAAATATAAATATATATGGGCCCATATGTGTGCTATATATTACATATATACACACATATATATTACATATATACACACATATACATAATGTATACATGTATGTATTGTATCAAAATGTATCAAATGTATCAAAATGTATCAAAATGTAAACAGCTGAAGCCTCAGAACAACCTAGGAAAAAGGTACTAATATATCTATGCTGCAGAAAACTGGTATGGATTATAAGTAACATGAAAGATCAAATGTTTGTGAGTGGTCATTAACATAGCTAGTATATGTTGAAGCCAAGGTTAAAACCTTGACTATCTGGCTCCAGAGTTCACAATGTATCCTTATTTGCTATTACCAAATATGTTAGTGTGTACTTAAGGGAGGATGGAGATAGAGAGGGGAACCCACAATGATGGCAAAACAACAGAAAGCCAATCAGAGTCCTGAATCAACTGATGAGAATATTGTGAGGAAATTAACTCAATTCTGTGAGCCTAAAGAAGAGAAAGAGGAAGAGAAACAGAAGGAGGAGAAAAGAAAAATATTTTTAAAAAAATTAAATTTATTATTTTTATTATTTTTACAACAAGCACACAAAACTGTGCAGTAGAGATGAAGGAGAATCAGTATAGACAGATAAACAAGCCACTGCAAACTAATTGGGGATCAACAGGAGAATAGATTTCTTTATCATGTCTAACATATGTTTAAAGAATTACTATTACTATTTATAATGTGGACCCAAGTACTCATTTCTCAAAACAATGATCTCACCAATATCTATTGATATCAGTAGACATCTATGACATCAAGTAATTTGAAGCTAGTGAATTTGGTCACCTAAACAGCAAATGGAAGCTAAGGAATGGCAGTAAATGTAGTCTCTATTTGCTACTTTTGAGAAAGATTTAAATACTGCCTTCATAAGAAATGAGTAAAAATATGTAAGAATAAATGTTTAATTAAAATATTTTAGCCTAGTAAAAACATTTATCAAGTATGATGCTTAAGATCGTGACGTTGGGACACCTGGGTAGCTCAGTAGGTTGAGTGTCCAACTCTTGATTTCAGCTCAGGTCATGAGTCTTGAGATTGAGGCCCTCGTTGGGCTCTGTGCTGTGTAAGATTCTCTTTCTCCACTTCTGCCCCTCTCCCCTGCTTGTGTTCTCTCTCCCTCTCTCAAAATAAAAAATTTAAAGTAAAAAATAAAGGTGGTGATGTTGATTTTTTTTTTTTTTTTTGCTTTGCCAGGTTTTGTGTGCTTTCTATGGATTCAGAATGCAAATGTGGGTGCCCTTGGGTGGCTCAGTTGGTTGAGCATCCAATTTCAGCTGAGGTCATGATCTCACAGTTGGTGGGTTCGAGCTCCTCATCATGCTCTGTGCTGATAGCTCAGAGCCTGGAACCTGCTTCAGATTCTGTATCTCCCCCTCGCTGCACCCCCCCCACCCCCCCGCTTACACTGTGTTTCTCTTTCTCAGAAATAAACAAACTTAAGAAATAAATGAGATAAAAATAAAATGCAAGCATGAAAATTGTGCAGTTTAAAAGAACTCGATCTTTCCTCTCTGGTCTTATGGCTCTATGCCATATTTTTACATTGAAATCACTAAGTTATAAGCTTTACTTGAAAAAAAAAATCCAAAACATTACCTACTTCAGGGCTAGTTGATTGCAATCTAGCTGTATCAAATGCTTAAGGGAAATAATTTTCTATCTGAAAGATTAGATAGAGATTAATGCTTGCCATTTCATAGCTCATTATCCTGAAATAGTCGCCTCTAAAACCAAGAAATGTCTAGAGATTCATATGAATACTTTTAAAATAAGGTGGTATTCCCAGAAATCATTAGTTCTGCTGTGCTGTTTTTCTTTGAAAGGCTTTCAAAATAAATGTCCTGCCTTATGAAAATAAAATCCAGTTTGCATTGCTGGAAATAGTTATCTTCTCATATTTAACCAGTGTATCTCTTTTTTTCAGGAACAATAGTTCCAATTAATTTTATCATATTAACCATAAAGACTTATGCTGTAGACGAACCATTCTGCATGGGTTAAATTTTTTTTTAAAAAAGTTTACATTTATTTCTAAGCACAAAAAAAAGCTTTATTTTATGGTCTGCTAGAGAGATGTTCACATTATATTATTAACTTTTAAATAATTACACTGTGCTTTATAATACATTTTTGCATTTTCATGGTTTCCTTTCCTTCCCCTCTTCATCTGGATGCTAGCTGTCTGAACTAGTATACCTACTTCTAGCAACTACTCTACACTTTCTAAATACATTTCTTCTTTTGAATTATAGGTAAAAAAAAGTGACAGGTTTTTAGCCAAAATAGTGATAAATAGGGGATACCAGGAGGTTTTGCTACTAATATATTGAATATATATTTATCAAAAAAAATGAGGAACTATTGCAAAGCAGCTCAGAGGTAGTTTTGCTTATCTTATTGACTGTCCTGGATGGACAACATTTTTGCATAAGTAGATTTTGTCTATTAGTTATCTGACTCTTCTTTATTATTATTATTTTTAAATGTTTGTTTATTTTTGTAAAGAGAGAGAGAGTCAGAGCATGAGCAGAGGAAGGACAGTGAGAGAAGGAGACACAGAATCCAAGGCAGGCTCCAGGCTCTGAACTGTCAGCACAGAGCCTGACATGGGGCTGGAAGTCACAAGCTGTGAGATCCTGACCTGAACCAAAGTTGGGCACTTAACCGACTGAACCACTCAGGTGTCTCGGTTGTCTGACTCTTCTGTTGAGAATGTTGATTTTCCTAATACGAGAATGTAAATTTTTGAAATGTTTAAAAAAGTAAAGCAGTATCTGACATGTCATTTTTATTGATTCCATATTCTCAAAAAGAAAAAAAGAAAAACATAACAACAACCTAAGCGTGTACTCAGTTTGTGACAATCAATGGGCTAAAACTGACATCCATGAAGCTGGATCAGGTATGGTTCCAACCCTTGGAAGTTTATACCAATTAGAAATATTAATGTAAACAAAACTCACCATATAAAATGCCTAGTGCTGTTAGAAACATGGACACTGGTTAGCAGGAGAGATCATCTAACTGCGTAGAAGAGTCAGGGAAGCCCTCAAAGAGAAAGTGGCACTTCAGTTGGGTCTACAGTATTAAAAGAAAGGCATTAACAGCAGAGGTCACTGTATGAACTAAAGCAAGCTAGGCAGAAAAAATGTATTTGTCTGAGGAGCAATGCTTTGTGAAGGTTCATTGAACAATCCATGGTACATATTTTAACTTAGTCAATTGTCACACAGTAATCTTTGCAACTATTTTTGCCCAATTTAAGATCTAATCCATGATAATGTATTGCATTTAGTTATTATGCCTCTTTAGTCTCTTTTAATCTAGAAAATTTCTACAGCTTTCTATTGTTCTTCTCAACCTTGTCATTTTTTAAAGAGCACAGGTTAGTCATTTTATAAAACATCTTCAGTTTGGATTTATCTGATGTTATTAGTTCATGATTAGATTCAAATTATACATTCTTTACAGGGATACTTTACACATGTGATATGTCCTCCTCAGTACATCCTATTAAAAAACACGTGATCTTGTTTGGTCCCAAAACTTTTTTTTTTTAACTTTTTTTTTTAAACGTTTATCTATTTTTGAGACAGAGAGAGACAGAGCATGAACGGGGGAGGGGCAGAGAGAGAGGGAGACACAGAATTGGAAGCAGGCTCCAGGCTCTGAGCTGTCAGCCCAGAGACCGACACGGGGCTCGAACTCACGGACTGCAAGATCGTGACCTGAGCTGAAGTCGGACGCTTAACCGACTGAGCCACCCAGGCGCCCCGGTCCCAATACTTTTTATGTTAACTTTGATTAATTCATTAGATGGTGTTTGTCACTTTTCCTGACTGCAAAGTTTCTATTTTTCCACTTAAAAACCAATCACTTGTGGAAAGATTCTTTGGTACCATGTAAATACTCCATCCCTATTCAAAATTTTACTACTAAGTTTAACAATATATTATTTTCTAACTCCCTCAAACTTTCTACATTAATTCAAAATCTACTATGTAAGGAAGATATTTTGCTTCTTCATTCATTTGCATCAGTATCAAATTGCGTATTCCTATTTTGTTCAATAATTTATAATAAATGACTATCATAATTTAATCTGACATTCAAAATGTCTCACATTTGACCACTGCAAGCCACTTCAAGCTGGCTCATACATCTTTTTTATACTATCTCCATTTTTCTTTAAGCAACTTCCTTTCTTTCTAGAGCAAGATGTCCCAAGCTCATCTTTTTTTCTGCCTCAGACCTAGAATAAATCTTGTCTCTAAGATTCATTAGTTGCTCTTAGTGAAGGACACTATTAAAAAGCGTAACCTAGGGGTGCCTGGGTGGCTCATTTGGTTAAGCGTCTGACTCTTGGTTTCCTCTCAGGTCGTGATCTCACATTTCGTGAATTTGAGTCCTGTGTCATCTCCAAGCTGACAGTTCAGAGCCTGCTTGGAATTCTCTCTCTCTCCCTCCCTCTGCCCCTCATTACTCCCCTGACTCTCTCAACCTCTGAAAATAAATAAATTAATTAATTAACAAATTAATAAACAAGTAACTTCTTAGAACAAAAAAGATATGATCCAGCCTCTTGGTCAGGGGTAGGCAAACTTTTTCTGTAAAGGATCAGAGAGTAGATACTTAAGGCTCTGCCAGCCATATGGTCTCTGACACATTTTGCAACTTAACCACTACAGTGAAAGACAATATGTAAATGAATAAGTAATGGCTATATAGCAAAAAAGAAAAATGGATAATGAGATTTGAATTCCATATAATTTTCTTGTGTCACAAAATATTCTCCTTTTCATATATTTCAACCATTTTAAAACGTAAAACCCTTACATGGTTCATATGCTGCATAAAAACAGGCAGTGACCCCAACTTGGCCTATGTGGCTTTTGATTACTCATTTTTGTTCTAGGTTGTGTTCTTTGCCAGTGATTTGTCTTTGCTTCTAGCCTGTTTCTATTTTCATTTCATTGATCCATTTTTCTATCTTTATGTCAAAACCACACTGTCTTGATTACTGAAGCTTGATGGTAATTCTTTTTCTTTTTTTTTAATTTTTTTTTTCAACGTTTATTTACTTTTGGGACAGAGAGAGACAGAGCATGAACGGGGGAGGGGCAGAGAGAGAGGGAGACACAGAATCGGAAACAGGCTCCAGGCTCTGAGCCATCAGCCCAGAGCCTGACGCGGGGCTCGAACTCACAGACCGCGAGATCCTGACCTGGCTGAAGTCGGACGCTTAACCGACTGTGCCACCCAGGCGCCCCGGTAATTCTTGAAATTTACTTATATAACTTGTCCAATTTCTTCTTTTCATAATTGTTTTGGCTATTTCAGCCTTTTTTGTTTTTTTTTCATTTCCTTATATATTTTTGAAACATCATTCCAATTTCCTTTAAAAAAAAAAGTGGGGCACCTGGGTGCTCATTCATTTAAGCGTCGACTTTAGCTCAGATCATGATCTCACAGTTTGTGAGTTCCAGCCCTGTGTTGGGCTCTGTGCTGACAGCTCAGAGCCTGGAATCTATTTCAGATTATGTGTCTCCCTCTCTCTCTGCCCCTCCCCTGTTCGCGCTCTGTGTCTGTCTCTCTCTCAAAAATAAATAAACATTAAAAAAAGAAAGAAAGAAAAAGAAAAAGCCCACTGGGATCATAACTAGAATTTCATTATATTTCTGTGCTTTTTGAAAATTACTTTCTTGGCAATATTGAATCTCTAATTCTTGAATATGGCCTATATCTCATTTAGCTATGGCTGAAAGTCAGCAACTTTGTTAAACTTTTTCTGAGTACTTTATGATTTTCTATCATATTTTTAAAAATGTTTGTATCTACCCTATTTAAATGAGTATTTTTATTTTTCATATATACGCTGCTAAAATAAAGAAACAGTTGAGTTTTGCATATTGACTTTATATCTTGCAAACTTGGTAAATTCCCTTTATTGTTGTACTGTTTTGTAGATTCCTTAGGATTTTCTGCATAAATAATTATGGTGTTTTCAAATAACATTTTACTTTTTCCTTCACAATCTTCATTATTTTATCTTATTTTTTTATTGCACTGTTTAGCACCTCAAGAAAAATACTGAATAGAAATGGTGAAAATGGAATTCCCTGACCTGTTCTCGTTCCGAGAGGGAAAGTGTTCTGTCATTCACATGTATCAACCACATTACTTTTTAATTAGGCTGGGAAGTTTCATTTTATTTCTAGTTTTCTGAAATGTTTTATCCTGAATAGGCATCAAAGTTTGTCAAATATTTTTTCTGCATTTACAGAGATGCCCACATTTTTTTTCTCTTTTAATTTGTTAATAATGTTAATTATAGTCATAGATTTTTCAAATGTTAAACCAACCTTGTAATCTTGGAATAAAAACACATGGCCATAATGAATTTCCCTTTACCATATTATTGGATTCAATTTGCCAACGTTGTGTTAAAGATTTTTATATCTATGATCATAAAGAATATTTTTCTATAATTTTTCTTTTTTGGGAATGTTTTTCTCTGGTTTGAGTCTGAGAGATACTGCTCTCATTAAATGATAAGGGAAGTGTTTACCCCTTTATTTTCAGAAACTAGATTAAGATTATGTAAGAATGGCACTTTTTCTTCAATAAATGCTTGACACATTTCACCTGTAAAATATTTTGATATTGGAATTTAGTATGGGGATTTTTTTTTGAGAGAGAGTGGGCACAAGTCGGGGAAAGGGGCAGAGGGAGAGAGAGAATGAATCTTAAGCTGGCTCCATGCTCAATGCAGAGCCCGATGCCAAGCTCAATCCCACCACCCTGGGATCGTGACCTCAGCCAAAATCAAGAGTCAGATGCTCAAATGACTGATTTACCCAGGGTCCCCACTGTGGGAACATTTTTTGATAATCTACACTTAAAAAAAATGAACTATTTTATTTAAGTCACTGAATATGTTATCAGAGTTGTTTAAAATATTTTATTATGATTCTTTTGATGTTTTCAGGATCCATAGTGCTATTTCCTCTTCATTCCTGATATTGATAATTTTTTTTAAATTTCCCTTTCTTGACATGTTTTGCTACTGTTTTGTTAGTTTTATTCATCTTTTTAGAGGTTAAGCTAATAATTTTATTATTTTTTTCCTATTGTTTTCCATTTCCTATTTAACTGATTTGTGACATTATTTTCTTCCTTTTACTTATTTTGGGTTCATTTGGTCATCTTTTTCAAACTTCTTAGTGTGCAACTTAGATCCTATACTTAAAGCTTTTTTTTCTAATATAAGTAATTAAAGATATAAATCTCCTTTTTGGCACTATAGCTTTTATTTATAACTACCTTCTGCTAAAGGGAGTGCCTTCAGGCAAAAAGCCACATACATGTGACTGACATAATGTAGTTCCCTTCTTTCAAGAATTGACTTCTGATGTTCTGTCTACTTTGATCACTCTACAGTGCCTTCAAATAGTTGAGTTAGGACAGTAACCTGCACTTTATATATTAAAAGATGTATGCCGTCTCTACCTAAATTGCACTAGGGGCAAAAGTGAAAGCAAAAGGACCAACTGGGAGTCAACTGCAATAGATCAGGCAAGTAGTGATTGGATGAGGTAATAGCAAAGAACTTTAGAACTCAAAAGATATAGTAGGTGTTTTAACTGTAGAGCTGAAATTGCTTTTCTGAACTCAGATGTTTTGTTTTAACCTTAATATTTTCATGGAGATTGACGGAAGAAACTCTGATTAAGAATACTGTGGAATTTGGAAGGAAAGCAGATTTTGGAGATGATGGCATTTCAGTTTAGTTATAATACACCTGAGATGTCTACTAAACATTCCAGTCTGGAGCACAGGAAGATTTTTCACCCTGGCTATATAAATACAGGTGTCGTGTCTTTAATAGATACTATTTAATGTGTAGAACTCTTTGAGATCACCTGAGGAAGTGATGAGGCGTGACCCTTTTTTATAGTTCATGAAAAGGAGGATGATCCAGCTAATGAGACTGAAAAGGGTCTGATGCTGAGGGAGAAGGAAAACCAGAGAGAGTTGTGTCCTGGACACCAAGAAAAAGTATTGTTCCCCGAAGGGACTGATTAAGTCTACTAATGCTTAGAATTATTATATATAAAATCATCAACATATCGATTATACATATTTGGAGAATTCATGTTGAACAGGTTATTAACAGGCTTCCTTACTGTCAGGTGGATAAAGTATATACACAAACTATTTTGACCATGTGATTTTCCCCACTGAAGAGTATTATGATGAAATACTGTTCCCAGAAATAGTCTTAAGAAAACTCCCATTGAGAGTCACATTTCTTAATGTCTCTGACAACATAAATCTGGGGTCTATGAAACTACTCTTCCAATTTCTATTTCAGTACCTCCTCTATATTAATATTTGAATTTTAAAATATATCCCAATGTGAAAGAATGATGCATCAAAAATTTTCATCCTTTTTTTAACTTTTTAAAACTTCCCTGGAGCTGTAAAATTTAAAATGACTTGAAATTAGTAGAGGAATTTCGCAGTTGTAAATTTACATGGTGCTGGGGGCCAATTCAATTAGCTAAGAACTTACTTTCAAATTGTTACCAATTGGACCAATGGAGTATGACAGCTTTCCCCCTTCATTTCCATGTTTCTAGGGACAAGAGGTTGAAAGAAACATACTGAAAGACTAATTACATTTTAGAAAGATAGAGTGTTCTTTCTCTTCTTTTTTAACATTAGTATGCAAAAGGGATTTATTTTTAATTTATAAAGAAGGGGCTACTGATTACATTAAACAGGGACACAAGTGAACTCTCTCTGTGCAAGCTGCAAGGAGAATTCTTTACTTCATGCTCATTCCAGCCTAGCTTCAATTCCTCTTCTGTTTTCAGAAAAAGCATATACATAATACCACACTGACAGTGTTTGCTTATGGTTCAAGCCTCCTACTTAAACCTACAACAATATCTCTCAAAACCGCCTAGTTCTCTTAGCATTTATTAACAGCACTATCTTCAAATGCCATTTCCTTACCCTTTTATTTTAATCAATCAAAAATTTGTAAGTGTGCTTAACACTATTGTTGACTACCAGTTTGCTTTTTCTATTTAAGTTATTGAGGTGGCATCTGAGCCTTGAAGATAAGGACTTCTTTTTCCTTACAATTTCAACATCACTTGTGACAACTACAGTGTTGCCTATAACATGTGGAAATGCTTCAGCACCTCATTGTGCTCCTGAAATATTACTAGGACAAATATTATTGCTGGTAATATTTATCATGGATAATTTCAAGATTATTTAAATTCTACATTTACAGCTGGTAATGGAATAATGGAAGCTCATAGTTCATAAGATTAACAAATTTTTAAAAATGCTAGCTCCAGTTAATTTTAGGGATTTTATAGATCATATTGGGCTGAATTTCCTAGTCATTTCTTGGTAGGGTATATGTGAACCGATCTAAAGGTGGCAACCTTGAACAGGAAAAAAAGAGCACATGTCAAAAATTGAATCAGAGTGTAGACTTTTTCCTACTTCCCTCAAGACTTTAGGCTTCACGTTTTATGTTCTCTACATGAGAGCCAGAGACCATGTTGGCATTTTGGCTGTCAAATCAGTCTGAGGCAGAGACTCAGTGAATGATCCATTTCTTTAGGAGATAACAGTAAAATCTGATCAAATACAGAAATGTATTAAATGTGGCCTGTTTTGAAACTGAAAACTTTTAAAAGACTTTAAGTTTTTCATGACATTGAAGATCAATAAGCCTCACCAAATGCTTAATAGTTTTGTGATTTTTTTAAGCCAACGTAGTTTATGTAAACATAAATCTCCTACCCTCTAAATATAATAATCGTTTATTGCTAAAGATTTATCATCAATTTAATAGCTTCTTAAAGTGAAAATAAAAACTAAATTTAATATACACACTAAAAAAATAAGACTGTCCTGATTACAGAAATGTTAAATGTGAAGAAAAAGTACAATTTAGAATTGAGAAAATATTATACAACAAATCAGGGCTAATTATTTTAAAAAGATTGATCAAATGCTTTATAGATCCCTTTAAATATTGTGTTCCTTTTGTGTGTGTGTGTGTGTGTGTGTGTGTGTATATATATATATATATATATATATTTAATTTCAATTTAAAACACTCCATTTTTAGATACATAAAATTCACTTACATTATTTGCCCCCAAGAACGTACTTACTCTACAAAGCAAGGCTGAAATTTGCCAGCTATTTATGTCCTAGGGGATTAAATTCAGATGCATTATCCATTTTGCAAAACCTTTCCCAGAGATATGGATATTTAAATGTGTTTTGAGTGTGCATAATTCCTTATAGGTACACACTACCTGCACTGAGGATATGTGTAGATACTGAGGAGAAACAGTGCGCGTGTAACTATCATCTCATCTGACAGTGGTATAGATGTTCTTTTTCTATCACTGACAAACGAGTAAAGATCGTCAGTTTGGCATTACTTTAAGCTTCAATGCAGTGTGACTTGATAACAAGTCTTTGTATGCTTCAATATATTTGTGTATTTTTTATATGTTTCCATTTGATTTACATTTTATTTTTTATATATTTGCTATATATTTCATTTGCTTTATATTTCATTTGTCCAACCTGGTAAGTCTGATTTTGAATAAGCATACAGGCTTATTGCAGTAAGATTTAAGTGGCAGAGTTACTGTTCCTGTGGGACTCATTGATAGGAGATGATGTAAAGTAGTCACTGGTTTGAGTATTTGCCTTAGGTAGTGTCACAATCAAATTTGAAATAGTATGTTGAATAATACCTGTTTCTATGGAGAAGAGCAAATTGATAGTGTAGCAATGCTGTGATAATTTCACAGAAAAGGTACAACTTCCATGTTTCAGATGTATCTCCTGATAAACACAATGAAGTATACAAGACATGTCTTTATTTTTTCCATCAAATTACATTTGATTAAGACACATCCTCCTGGGCAGGAAATTCAATCTTGTTATCTTGAATAGGGCAGCAGAGAGGATCTTTTTCTAGTGAGGCACCTAGAAAACGTGGAATGTTTCCTTTCTTCTATATTCAAATCATCACAGTCACCAATAAGAACATTATTTCCCAAGTTTATGTCATCCTTTGAAGACATGTGGTTCAGTCCTCTCTGGGATAAGAACTTTTGTCACTGTGGACAAAATTTTAGTAACTTCAATCAAGCCCATTTGGTCCATAACTTAGGCATTTGCCTCTAAGAACCTGGCAATCCCCTAGGGCCTAGGCTACTGAGAAAAATACAGGATGCCAAGTTCAATGTGAATTTCAGATAAAGAGCACATTTTTTTGGCTTAATTATGTTGAAAATATTGTCCAGTATACACTTATATTAAACATATATTATTTATCAGAAATTCAAAGGTAATTGAATGTCCTGTATTTTTATTTGCTAAGCCTAGCAACCCCTGAGACATAATCAGTGAGTGGTATAAGGCCCACAAGAAATCAAGAACACTTCTTCCTGGGCTTGGGGGAAAACTCTGCCTCTCTCTATGTCTGCCTGTTCCTTCAAGGTAAACACTCCCTTCGGTAGTACTGAACTGACACTTTCAACCAAGGCCAAGCTTGGCAATCTCAAATGCCTAAAGATTGCATACTGTAACATACAGGGCTAAAGTAGGCCCAGAGGGGAAACTATTATTAATCAGTTAACAGAGGCAGCTGAAATTAAGCTCTAGCCAGGTATAGCCCGTGATGTTGGCCTAGTGTTGCTCTAAAATGCAAACCCAGACTTTTTTTTATGGGCAGTCTCCTTATATTTAAATATTAGCAGCAAATCAAAATAATTTCTAAAATGAAAATAAATAACCAGCAAGTGACCCTCAGTCCAAAGTTTTTAACCTTCATTATAGAATTACACAGTCAAGATTTTCTCTAACCTGCTTCAGATTTCAGTTCTGCAACAGAAACCTCGCCTGAGTTGAGAGCTCAGAAAGCCCTATTATGAAACAAAACATGAATAACAAAACAAAACAAAAGCAAAACATAATACAGCTCAAGTACCTCTGTGTACTAGAATGATGAAATAGCATGTAAAAGATTCACTGACTTGAGAAGTTGAAAGTGAATCATGTAGCATCAAAGCTTTATTTCAAAATTGGTCAGTACTTGTTTTATAGACCGAGAGGAAATCAATAGCACTGTGATGTTCACATAATGTCCCAGAATATTTGGAAGGGTTTTCAAGCTAGTAAAACAAAGATAAAAATGAAAATAGTTTACCTTACCTTTTAAATCATACACGTGATTTTTTTTAATTCAATAAGATGCTATTTTCTGTTTCCAATTTTGTCTTATGATAGCATTAAACTAACGTCTCACATTTTTTTTTGAGTATAATTGACACACAATGTTACATTAGTTTCAAGTGTACAACATAGTGATTCAAAATCTCTATACATTATGCTATGCCCCCCACAAATGCAGCCACCATCTGTCACCATACACTGCTATTACAATACCACTGACTATATTCCCTACGTTGTGCCTTTTATTCTGTGACTTAATCATTCCAAAATTGGAAGCCTGTATCTCCCACTCCCCTCCTCTCTGGCAACCTCTGTTTGTTCTATGTTTTTATATTTCTAATTCTGCTTGTTGTATGTTTTTTATTCATTTATTTTTTAATATTTCACATATGAGTAATAAATGGTATTCAACTTTCTCAATCTGGAAAGTCTCCTATTCTTCAATTTGTTTTGAAGACTTATTTTTCATATAAAAGTTTTGGTTATTTACATAGTAATATCATTAGTTTCTGAGTGAAATTCTGCCTTTGTCACTCTTTCCTCTGATATATACAGAGTTCGTAATTGTGTGACAAGTAGTAGTAAGTGTAGCTTCCTTTTAAATGCAAATAGGATAAATCTAATTTCATATGTACATTATAATAATCACCTTGGCAACTGGACATAACAAGTGAATATTTCTAAGCAGTTTATTTCCCTCATTCTAAGGTGAAAGTTATTTATTTTTTTAATGTTTATTTATTTTTGGGACAGAGAGAGACAGAGCATGAACGGGGGAGGGGCAGAGAGAGAGGGAGACACAGAATCGGAAACAGGCTCCAGACTCCAAGCCATCAGCCCAGAGCCTGACGCGGGGCTCGACCTCACGGACCGCGAGATCGTGACCTGGCTGAAGTCGGACGCTTAACCGACTGCGCCACCCAGGCGCCCCTGTAAAAGTTATTTAAAAAGCTAGGTGAATATAATGAAGAAATGGAGAATGCCTGGTTAAATATTTGTGCTTATTTAGAAACCTGCTTTGAAAGTCAAAACTTCCGAGAGACCTCAACAGCTTTATCTAAAAATACTAAATAAACAAACAGCACAAATACTTCAAAGTCAGTTGACTCTTTTTTGAACATAAGGCAAAGATTCACCTGATGAGAATCAATATTTAGCCAACAAGATAATGACTTGGTGACGAGTATAACAATGAGGTAAAAAACAATTATATGTTTAACCCCAAATACAATCTACTTCATTCACTGAGATCTTATTCTACACCAGTCATTGTGCCACGTGCTTTTGATATAATGTTTAATAATATCCTTGATGCCATCAAGGGATTCAGTTTTTTTTCTCTTCTTTTCTTTCTTTTTTTTTTTTGTAGGAGAGCAATAAGTGAACAGGTTATTACAATCTTCTGTAATACAATTATAGTTAGTTACAATCTTCTGTAATTGGTGGGGGGATGCTGGTTGCTATGGGAGCATATAGGAGGGACATCAAGCACATGTGACGTCTCAAATCTTTATAGTGGAATTTATTTTAATGTATCTGAAAAGAACATTTCCTAGGGGTGTTGCTTATTGAAAATGCCATGAGACATACAGAAAGGAGAAATGGGGTATATATAGGTCTGTGTCCTTAGCACAATCCAGAAATGTATTTTACCATGCATGTGGATACTTTTTTAAAAAATGTTTATTTACTTTTGAGAGAGAGAAAGCGAGTGAGCGAGAGAGCGTGTTAGCAAGTGGCGGGGGGGGGGGGGGGGGGGAGAGAGACGGGGACAGAGGATCTGAAGCTGGCTCCGCACTGCAGCAGGGAGCCAGGCTTGAACTCACAAACCATGAGCTCATGCACTCAACAGACTGAGCCACCTGGGTGCCCCCATGCTGGTATACTTTTGTAAGAGAAGACACTATTAATATTTACATTGTGGTATCAGAATTAACCTAAGATGCCCCAAGAAAAATAGGGCATATGGTCATCTTATGCATGTTCCATTCTAGCTCAGCTCCAGAAAGAGTAGCTAAATCCTTTCCTGCATTCCAGATCTACTCTGTTTTACAATAAAATGGTTAATTTAGAGTTTGACATGTAAATATATACCATTCTTACCTATGGGATGTCACAGAAGTCTTTGTTATTGAATTTTAGTTAGAACACTAAACACGTATAAGGTGACTGGGAAATTATTTCTAGCTGCAGACCATGATAGGTTTTCTTCATTCTAGTAGACATTGTCTAGAAATCAGTTTTTTAGATTCCAAAGTAAATCTCTACCTCTTTTTTCAGATGTCTGCAAAAGGTAAGCTTATTCTTTGCATGCTGTCTATTCAATCTTAAAGTCATGGAAAATACGATCTAGCCCAACACAGTAATATATAAAAGAAAGAGAAGGGGCGCCTGGGTGGCGCAGTCGGTTAAGCGTCCGACTTCAGCCAGGTCACGATCTCGCGGTCCGGGAGTTCGAGCCCCGCGTCAGGCTCTGGGCTGATGGCTCGGAGCCTGGAGCCTGTTTCCGATTCTGTGTCTCCCTCTCTCTCTGCCCCTCCCCTGTTCATGCTCTGTCTCTCTCTGTCCCAAAAATAAATAAACGTTGAAAAAAAAAAGAAAAAAAAAAAAGAGAAATATGCCAACCCTGCATGATTAAGGCAAAGAAACAAATAAGGTAATACTGTTATCTGAGCTGGAAAAACCCTCTGCTAACGGTTTCTGCTCATCTCAGCTATTCAACACACCTGAATAGTGTAATAAAAATTATTATTTCATGCCTTCTTTTTCCATCTTCCTTGACAAATGTATCTGAAACGCTTACTGTCCCACAAAAGTAACGGCCATTTATTAAACAAAATATGTATTATTAACAATAATGGCAAAATAATTTTTTTGGCAGAAACCCAACTATTCCATTATACTTGACACTTGCTAACTGGTGTGATATCTGGTGCATTTAATAATAGCTAATGAGATGTTAGTGTTTACGAAAACATGCATAATTTATTGTAGGTGTTCATGGACAACAGAATAATTTTACTCTTTCAATTATAATAAATTAAATAAAACACATACAACAGTCCTACTCAAATGATTTTGTGGACACTTTTCATAGCATGTGATTTATTTTAATATTCCATTTACAGATAAAAATTGTGAATAGCTCCTATTTAGCTGGTAGGAAAAGTGAGTCACTGTAAGTTGTGACAGGCCTAAGGTCATTACAATTCACTTTCTTCTAATACTTTGCTGCTGTATCTTCCTCAAAAATTCTTGTAGAATTCTCTAAGTTTATACTTTGTTGAAGCCACTTATTTTGTAGTGAAGATAATGATGTTATAAAACAGGAACAAAATATGTCTGTTATAAGAAAGATACAACTGTAACTGAAAGTTTTAGAATGTTGAAAAAAAAGTTTTACTGAAAAATAGGTTTGTTGAAATTAAACTTTTGATGAAATTTAAATTCTTTATTTAAAAAAAAAATTTTTTTTAACGTTTATTTATTTTTGGGACAGAGAGAGACAGAGCATGAACAGGGGAGGGGCAGAGAGAGAGGGAGACACAGAATCGGAAACAGGCTCCAGGCTCTGAGCCATCAGCCCAGAGCCCCACGCGGGGCTCGAACTCACAGACCGCGAGATCGTGACCTGGCTGAAGTCGGACGCTTAACCGACTGCGCCACCCAGGCGCCCCTAAATTCTTTATTTTAAAAGTTGCCCCCAAAAGTCATTGATCAAATATTCAAGGTTAACATCTATTGATAAGATTCCCACAGGATCACAAATTCTGGGAGACATGACAGAGGCTTTATAGGTCATTTATTTTCAGTGGTTTAGAAGTCCTTGTGTTAAAACTTCTCCATATAAAATCTGAGAGCAAAATATTAGTCATTAAGTTATTTGAAAATACTAATCAAACTAGTTTGATAAGCATATGTGCAGATCAATTTATGGAGACTATCGAATTCTGTCTGGCATTTACAATTAGTTGATCTTTCATGAAAGTTACAAAAGAGGAATGAGAATATTCATTGTGTGATGGTTAATTTTAGTGCCAACTTGACCAGACTATGGGTACTCAGATAATATTTCATTAGATATTATTCTGGGTATGTCTGTCAGAGTGTTTCTGAATGAGATTAACTTTAGTTGGTAGACTAAGTAAAGACTACCCGCCCCAGTATGGGCGGGCTTCATGCAATCCATTACCACCCTAAATAAAACAAAAGATAGGGTAAGGGGAGAAACTTTCTGCCTGACTTTTTTCAAGGTGGGACATTGGTCTTTCCCTGTACTTGCCTGAAACTTAAATTAGTGAAAGAAAATTCTCCTGGATCTCAGACCTTTACACTTGCACTGGAACAATACCAATAGCTCTCCTGGGTGTTCGGCTTGCAGAAGGCAGATCTTAGGGGACTTCTGAGCATTCCGTAATCATGTGCGGCAATTCCTCTGATATCTCTCTCTCTCTCTCTCTCAGACACACATATGTGCACACATATTTATAATTATATATATACATATATGCTTATATGTATACATATGTATATATATGAAGATATATAAGAACATATATATGAGGAACATATAATGAAGAAGATACATACATGAATACTAGTTCTGTTTCTCTGTGGAATTCTGATTAATACAAACTGAGATATAGCTGTTCTTTTATTAAATTTTTAATTAAATCATATACATTGAAATAAGTGGTGTGGGTTCTGTTTCCTAACTAGTCTCTGACTGATACAGCTCCTTTTTGTTTATTCTACCTATTATAACCTATTAAAATTAATTTTTCTAACCAACTTCCCATTATTGCTAAAAGCATAGAACATTTTTAACTTAGTAAAATACAAATTGTTTTGCCAATATACTGTTAATATTAGAATACTTGAGAAAACTTTAACTCCATTTATTCCCTCACCTTTTACATTTTTGTCATATGTTAATTTTTATATATTTCAAACCAGATAACATATCATTTTCATATTTTGTACAGTCATTAGTCTTTTATATTTACCCACACATTTAACTTTCTTTTTCTTACATTTAGTGTTTCCTGTTGAGATCATTTTCCTTCTTCTTGAAAACTCCTTAGAACTTTTTTTTTTTAATTTATTTTTGAGGGGTGGGAGGGACAGAGAGAGGCAGACAGGATCCGAATCATGACAGAGCAGACCCCAATGCGGGGCTACAAACTTACAAACCGCGAGATCATGACCTGAGCCAAAGCCAGTCGCTTAATCAAACTGAGCCACCCTGGTGCCCCAGAAATTTTTTAAGAAGAGTTTTGCTGGAGAGGAATTTCCTCAGTTTTTTGTTTCTCTGAAGTCATCTTCATTTACCTTCACTTTGGAGCGATATTTTACTGTGTATAGAGTTTTCAGGGGGCTTCTCTTTTCTTTGGGCACTTGGAAATGGACCTTCTATTATATTATACCCTGACATCCAAAATCTTCCTCTCAGAACTTTCATTCCTTGGAACCTTAGCCTTAATTTTCACTACATCAGCAGTCCTCCACTACTATTAAACAAATGGTTTATTCATTTTAATTGGATTTTCTGGTCACTTTTCATTTATACGGTTATGTTCATAAACAAACGAACAAACAAACAAAAAACAAAAAAAAACCCAGAGTGGAATCAGTATAAATGAATAAAATGAATAAAGGTTGATTTTTTTCTTATTTTCTAGTCTAAATACCTATAGTATATTGAGTGGCATTAAACAGGTAAGGTCTTCAAATGATAAAAGAAAGCAATAAAATAATATACTTTTTATTAAATATATTGAAAATTCAGTTTTTTCTTCTATTAACACGTAAAACAGTAATTTTTCTCTTAGCAAGTAAAATGTGCTTGGGAAAGCTGTAGAAGAGTAACTCTTTCCCACCATTATGATGACATTAATGTGAAATGCTTATGCAGTAAATACCTAACAGAAATTGAGAAGACCTAATTTATTACAATTTAGCACCTCTATTATTGCAATTGGTATAAAAATGAATTAAGAACTCTTAATCATGGAAAACAGGAAACTGTCATTTAGGTTAGTGGTAACTAACCACTAATAGGGAAGAGTTGCCCAGGCAGACGTATGGATTACTTTCATTTCCAGTTCTGTTAGGAAAATCTATTAAACCTCTCCTACAAGAGAGACGACTCCTTTAAGGCTACATAACTAGCAGTTGGGCAGAAGTTGATGTCAAGGAGTTTACAGTAAAGAATAATACAGCTACTTAATATGCAAAATTCCTGAATCTAACTCTGGCCAACTTGCCAGGAAACCTTCTCCTCTATAGAATATCTAATCTCAGTAAATGGAAAACCCATATTTCTAGATCCTCAGGTAAAAAGAAAAATCTTGGAGACTTATTTTAGTCTTCTCTTTTTCTTATACTCTATATCTAATGCATCGATTAATCTTATATCCTTATAGAGTTAAAGACTTTGGGGTGTTGATAGTTACTCCTACCATGTGTCTTTAATGGATGCTAGTATTGAAGACCTTTGTGAGATATGATGTAGACTACAACAAATAAATTGGCTTTGTACTTGGAACCTAAATAGGACTCTCCTTATTTAGTGCAATTTTACTTGATAGTGTTTTAAAATAATTCTATCCTGCTTCGGGGAGGTGAAGTACTTAATACACTTTGTTAAAGGTTCCAAAGATTCACCTGTTAAAAGCTTACACACATACCTTCTGACTATTTATGAAAAACATGCAGGTATCATAGCCCATACAAAAATGCCACGCTGTTCTGAAAATGTTTTAATTGGTTCCACTCTTAATTCAGACACTTGGGACTTCCTAGAACCATAAAAATGTTGGGTCTGGAATAAACAATTTATTTCTCAAGTAAAGATTTAATTTCCCTCTGACTTTCTACTTCATTAAAACAAGTTCCATTCTGGAATGTCTTATAATTATTGTTTAATGACTTTCATTGTTGTATTTATTGTGCTTATCACTAAGGGAAGTTACTTCTCATTTGCTCTTATAAAGCATTTATTTCATAGGATGTAGACATTTAACTGATTTTGCATGGTCTTTAAGGTTTCTTAGCTTTAGGTAAGATAAGTTTTCCAAAGCACTATATTTTACCACAGAGATATTTAATATTTTAAAGGAAAATATCTACATTTTTTGAAATGTTAAATAAAAACCCATATAAAATTCTTTAGCATGAAAAAAGATGTGTGATATTCCTAATGATTTTTTTAAAATATGAAATTTATTGTCAAATTGGTTTCCATACAACATCCAGTGCTCATCCCAACAGGTGCCCTCCTCAGTACCCATCACCCTCCCCTCCCTCCCACCCCCATCAACCCTCAGTGTGTTCTCAGTTTTTGTTTGTTTTTTTTTAATTTTTTTATGTTCATTTATTTTTGAGAGAGAGACAGAGACAGAGACAGAAACAGAGTGTGAATGGGGGAGGGCAGAGAGAGAGGGAGACACAGAATCCGAAGCAGGCTCCAGGCTCTGAGCTGTCAGCACAGAGCCCGACACGGGGCCTGAACCCACGAACCGTGAGATCATGACCTGAGTCTAAGTCAGCCACTTAACCGACTGAGCCACCCAGGCGCCCCTTAAGAGTCTCTTATGTTTTGGCTCCCTCCCTCTCTAATCTTTTTTTTTTCCTTCCCCTCCCCCACGGTCTTCTGTTAAGTTTCTCAGGATCCACATAAGAGTGAAACCATATGGTATCTGTATTCTATGACTTATTTCACTTAGCATAACACTCTCCAGTTCCATCCACGTTGCCACAGAAGGCCAGATTTCATTCTTTCTCATTGCCAAGTAGTATTCCATTGTGTATATAAACCACAATTTCTTTATCCATTCATCAGTTGATGGACATTTAGGCTCTTTCCATAGTTTGGCTATTGTTGAAAGTGCTGCTATAAACATTGGGGTACAAGTGCCCCTATGCATCAGTACTCCTGTATCCCTTGGGTAAATTCCTAGCAGTGCTATTGCTGGGTCATATGGTAGATCTATTTTTAATTTTTTGAAGAACTTCCACACTGTTTTCCAGAGCAGCTGCACCAGTTTGCATTCCCACCAACAGTGCAAGAGGGTTCCCGTTTCTCCACATCCTTGCCAGCATCTAATATTTCCTGATTTGTTCATTTTAGCCACTCTGACTGGCGTGAGGTGGTATCTGAGTGTGGTTTTGATTTGTATTTCCCTGATGAGGAGTGACATTGAACATCTTTTCATGTGCCTGTTGGCCATCCGGATGTCTTCTTTAGAGAAGTGTCTATTCATGTCTTCTGCCCATTTCTTCACTGGATTATTTGTTTTTCGGGTGTGGAGTTTGGTGACCTCTTTATAGATTTTGGATACTAGCCCTTTGTCTGATATGTCATTTGCAAATATCTTTTCCCATTCTGTTGGTTGACTTTTAGTTTTGCTGATTGTTTCATTTGCAGTGCAGAACCTTTTATCATCATGAGGTCCCAATATTTCATTTTTGCTTTTAATTCCCTTGCCTTTGGGGATGTGTCAAGTAAGAAATTGCTGCGGCTGAGGTCAAAGAGGTTTTTTCCTGCTTTCTCCTCTAGGGTTTTGATGGTTTCCTGTCTCACATTCAGGCCCTTTATCCATTTTGAGTTTATTTTTGTGAACGGTGTAAGAAAGTGGTCTAGTTTCATCCTTCTGCATGTTGCTGTCCAGTTCTCCCAGTACCATTTGTTAAAGAGACTGTCTTTTTTCCATTGGATATTTTTCCTGCTTTGAAAGAATATCCAAGGATGAATTTTATAACTCTAAAAAATAAAGATGATTTTGAAATAATTGGGCCTTAGTTTAGAGGAGGAGAAAAGGTAAATCTACACATTTAGTGAGAAATTCACACTTTCTTATAAAGTATGTGAATCTTCATTGATATATCACTATACTCTATCCCCTTTGGCACTGGAAGTATATTTTGTTGACTGTGACCAAGAAAACTACAATGGGGGTGCCTGGGTGACTCAGTCAGTTAAGCATCCAACTCTTGATTTCCACTCACATCGTGATTTAAGGGTTCATGGGATCGGGCCCTGCACTGTGCTCTGAACTGACAGCATGGAGCCTGCTTGGGATTCTTTCTTTCTGTTTCTCTACCCCTCTCACGTGCACATAAGCATGTGCACTCTCTCTCTCTCTCATAATAAATAAGTAAATGTTAAAAAAAAAAGAATACTACAATGAAAATGATTGTTTTAAAGATGATGGCCTCATATTTACTGATGATTTCTAAACGTATATTATTAATCTTAATCATTATGAAAATTATTTAATGATACCTAAGAATCCCTAAGAAGAGGGATTCTTTCAAAAATTATACAAAAGTACAAGATGAAAGGTATGGGAAAAAGGTAACATGGATAATTCTATGGATTTTAAAATTCATTTACTGGACACCACAAAGGGACAAAATTAACAGAAAAAAAGGGTTAGAAACAAAATGTATAAAACAGAAAATGTCTTAAGCTGATAAAATACACGAACCTTTGAGCTAAAAATCCACACAGAATGTCAGGATTAATCCTTTTAAAGATTTCCACCTAATAAAATTTACAATCCTAAAATTATCCATAAGGGAAAGAAAATTATTTCTATAAAAAGTACAATTTAGATAGCCATCAGTCACAGCCACACACTAGAATATGTTAAAAGTAGATTAATAGATGTCTTCTAATTTCTGAGGAAAAAATTTTGAAGCTAAAAATCCAAACTCTGTTAAGCTCTCAGTCACTGTAAAAAAAATATGTAGATCTCTTTATACAAAAGGAGCTAGGGAATTAGTTTCCAAAATATTCTTCCTGAAAGAATTACTCAAATAAAAACTCAAAGTTTTAGTGAGAGAAATAGAGAAACAAAATAAAGCAAAAAAATTAATTATCAGTAGTGTTTACCATTCCTAGAAATCTGGAACCAAGGGAGATGTACAGGAAAGTAAATTCTAGGAATGTGAGTAGATCAGAGCTATGGATGAGACACTAGTGGACAATAATAAGAATGATTACTCCAGCCTAAGGGGAGAAATGTGAAAGGCATTCTTCATTGCCCAGCTCAAGATCCAACCAGAATGATATATGAAATAAGAACCAGAGGCAGACTTTTTAGCTGGGAATTCATATTTCCATGTGGCCAGTGTTAGGCCATCCTTGAACCAAAGCACAGTAAAAGGTAGAAAAATGGGAAACATGATATTAAATTAGAAAAAATAAATAAATTCCAATTCTAATTCTCCAGAAAATAAGACCAACATTAAATTTCAGTTTCTTTTTCTAAACCCCAGTGCTATTTCTTTAGTCTACTTCTTTATGTCATCGTTCTTTTTTTTTTTTAATTTTTTTTAACATTGATTTATTTTTGAGACAGAGAGAGACAGAGCATGAACGGGGGAGGGTCAGAGAGAGGGAGACACAGAATCTGAAACAGGCTCCAGGCTCTGAGCTGTCAGCACAGAGCCCGACGCGGGGCTCGAACTCACGGACCGCAAGATCGTGATCTGAGCCGAAGTGGCCGCTTAACCGACTGAGCCACCCAGGCGCCCCATCATCGTTCTTAATCTATAGCAATATACTCTTCTTCCCTTAATATTTCTCATGATTATACAACTGTGATCTTCCAGAAACACACATCCAAATATTGTATTCCTCAGCATGACATCTGTATTTTCTTTCTCTCTAACCCAACCATGTTTCATTCAGAATTAACTTCAAACTCTAACTAATAAACCAAATGACTTTTGATGTCTTGTTTCAGACTACCTTACCAGCTTCATCTCTTGGTATATCCTCCCATTCGGTCATTTTTCCAGTCAAATATATACTGCCTTGATTGTAATTCCCTGAATGTTCTCTCACCCTCCCCCACCTATTTCTTCTACCATCACTTTTCTCACAGAATATTGATATCAGCTTTGCTGGGTTCCAAAAAAAATATTGGGTTTGGGTCCTGAGGAGTCAACTTTCTTAGCCAATAGGACTCAGAAAATGGTAAAAAAATTAATAATAATTTAAACACTTTGGCCGGGGGCAAGATGGGATGAAGAGTTCACAGATAAGTAAAAAAAGAGTATCAGAGTAGGAACCACTTGAAAAACATGAGGAAGGTCCACTATGATGACTATGAAAATGGGTTTTTGTTTCATATCCAACAATACATTAAAAAAATCATTTACCACAATCAAGTAGGATTTAACCCTGGGATGTTATGGTGGTTCAAAATTCATAAATCAATCAACATGCTACAACACATCAGCCAGAGAAGAATAAAAATCATACGATAATTTCAATAGATTTAGAAAAAGCATTTGACAAAGTACAAATTCACTCATGATAAAAGCCCTCAACAAAATATGTTTATAGGGAACATACCACAACATAAGAAAGGCCATATATGAAAAACCTGCAGGTAACATCATACTGAATAGGGTAAAACTGATCTTTTCCCTTAAGGTCAGGAACAACAGATGGATGTCTACTCTCACCACTTTTATTCAACACAGTACTGGAAGTAGTAGCCACAGTAATAAGACAAGAAAAAGAAACAAAAGGTATCCAAGTTTGTGAGGAAGAAGTAAAACTCTCACTGTTTGCAGATGACATGATACTATATATAAAAAAAAACCTTAATGACTCCACCAAAAAACCATTAGAATTGATAAACAAATTCAGTAAGGTCACAGGAAACATAATCAATATACAGAAATCTACTGCATCTCTATACATTAATAATGAAGTAGCAGAAAGAGAAGTTTGGAAAACAATCTCATTTACAATTGTACCAAAAATAACAAAACACCTAAGAATAAATGTAACCAAGGAAGTTAAAGACCTGTGCTCTGAAAACCATAAAACACTGATGCAATGAATTGAAGATAACACAAACACATGGAAAGCTACCCCATGCTGATGGATTGGAAGCACAAATATTGTTAATATGTCCATACTACACAAAGGAATCTACAAATTATTGCAATCCTTAAACATAATTTGTATGGAACCACAAAAGATTAAATAGCAAAAGCAATCTTGGAAAGCAAGGACAAAACTGGAGGTATCACAATGCCAGATTTCAAGATACACTACAAATCCATAGTAATTAAAACAGTATGGTATGGGCACAAAAACAGACATAGATCAATTGAACAGAAGAGAGAGCCCAGAAATAAACCCATAATTATGTGCTCTATTAATCTTAGACAAATGAGGGAAGAATACACAATGGGAAAAAAGATAGTCTCTTCAATAAAGGGTGTTGGAAAAACTGAACAGCTACAAGCAGAAGAATGAAACTGGACCACTTTCTTATGCCATACACAAAAATAAATTCAAAATGGATTAAAGACCTAAATGTGAGATGTGAAACCATAAAAATCCTAGAAGAGAGCACAGGCAGTAATTTCTCTGATGTGAACAGCAACAACATATTTCTAGATATGTCTCTTGAGGCAAGAAAAACAAAAGAGAAAATAGATTATTGGGACTACATCAAAATAAAAAGGTTATGTGCAGCAAAGGAAGCAATCAACAAAACTAAAAGACAACATACTGAATTGAAGGAGGTATTTGCAAAGGACACGTCAAATAAAGAGTTAGTCTTCAAAATATATAAAAAAACTTACATAACACACTCGTGCGCACGCGCGCGCGCACACACACACACACACACACACACACACACACACACACAATCCAATTAAAAATGGGCAAAGAAAAAAAAATGGGCAGAGGACCTAAACAGACATTTTTCCAAAGAAGACATACAGATGGTCAACAGCATAAGATGCTCATTATCACTACCCATCAGGGAAATGCAAATCAAAACCATGAGATATCATCTTTTACCTGTCAGAATTCCTAAAACAAAAAACACAAGAAACAAGTGTTGGTGAGGATGCGAAGAAACGGGAACCCTCATGCACTGTTGGTGGGAATGCAAACTGGTGCAGCCACTGTGGAAAACAATATGGAGGTTCCTCAAAAAATTGAAAATTTAACTCCCATATAACCCAGGAATTTTACTATCGCATATTTACCCAAAGAACACAAAAACACTAATTCAAAAAGCTATATCACCCCTATGTTTACTTCAGCATTATTTACAATACCTAAATTATGGAAGCAGCCGAAGTGTCCACCAATAGATGAATGGTTAAAGAAGTGGTGTATATGTACAATAGAATATTACTCAGCCATAAAAACAATCAAATCTTGCCATTTGCAACAACATGGAATGATCTAGAGAGTATAATGCAAAATGACATAAATCAGTCAGAGAAAGCCAAATACATGATTTCACTCATGTGTAATTTAAGAAAGAAAACAAATGAACAAATTAAAAAAGAGATACCAAGAAATCAACTCTTAACTATAGGGAACAAACTGTGGCTAGCAGAGGGGAGGTGGGGGGACATGGGTGAAATAGGTGAAGGGGATTAAGAGTACACTTAGCAAAATGAGCACTAAGTAATGTACAGAACTGTTGAATCACTATATTGTACATCTGAAACTAATTAAACACTGTATGTTGATGATACTGGAATTAATTTATTTTTTTAAATCATGTCATTTGTGAATAAAGACAGTTTTACTTCTGGGCACCTGGGTGGCTCAGTCGGTTGAGCATCCGGCTTCAGCTCAGGTCATGATCTCACAGTTTGTGGGCTTGAGCCCCGCATCGGGCTCTGTGCTGACAGCTTAGAGCCTGGAGCCTGCTTCTGATTCTGTGTCTCCCTCTCTCTCTCTGCTCCTCCCCGACTCATGCTCTGTCTCTCTCTCTCTCCTTCAAAAATAAATGAAAACATTAAAAAAATTGTTTTAAGTAAAAAAAAAAGGTAGTTTTACTTCTTCCTTTCCAATCTAGATGAATTTTTCTTACCTGATTATAATGACTAAAAGCTCCCATGCAATGTTGATTAAAATGGTGAGTGGACATCCTGTGTTCCTGGTATTACAGAAAAAGCAGTCTTTTGTCATTAAATATTACATTACCTTACATTTTTTTACAGATGCCCTTTATCAAGTTGAGGAAGTTCTTTTCTATTTCTAGTTTTCTGTGAGAGTTTATCATACATGGATATTAGCTTATGTGAAATACTTCTGTGTCTGTTGAAATAATTGTGTTTTTATCCTTTATTCTGCCAATATTAATATTATGTAAATTGATATTTTCAAATTTTAAACTAACTTTGCATACCTGGAAGAAACCCTTCTTGGTCATGGTATAATTCTTTTTATGTGTTGCTGGATTTAGTTTGCTAGTATTTTATTGAGATTTTTTTTAGATCTCTACTAATAAGGATGATCTCTAGTTTTATTTTTTCATAACATCTTACTTTGCCTTTTGTATTGGAGTAATGCTGGCCTCTTAGAATAAGCTGGGAAGTATTCCCTCTTCCTCACTTTTCTGTAAGAATTTGTGATGTATCCGTGTTATTTCCTCTTAAATTTTTTGACAGATTTCACCAGAGAAATATCTGGGCACAGGCTTTTCTTTTCTTTGTGGGTCTGTTTTAAATTACTAATTCAATTTCTCATGTGATTTCTTTATTTACAGACTTGTAAAGTGATCAGAAGCTTGTGCCAGAATACAAATCAATTAATTGCTTCCTTCTTTAAATTTTTTTTCAAAGTTGGCTAAACTAAACAGTATACCTAATGAAGTAATTGGTTTACGATCTGGTGCATGTTTCTTAAGTTATTATTGATAATAACAAATATTTCATGTATGGGTAACTGTCCTTGGATCACATTTTGAGTAGCAATGATCTACAGTATGAAGACAGGATTAATACAGACACTTTGGAAGCAACTTGATAATGTGAGCTACTTAAAACAATAAAGGAAGGATTTATTATGTTTTGACATATACTGGGATGTATCATTGTCATAGTCCATTTGGGCTGCTATATCACAGACTAATAGGCTTACAAACAACAGAAAATTATTTGTCACAGTTCTGGAAGTTGGAAAGTCCAAGGTCAACATGTTGACAGATTCACTGTCTGGTGAAGATCCATTTCCTGGTTCAAAAAGGTCATCTTTTCACCATAACCTCATATGATAGAAAAGGTAAGGGAGTTCTCTGGGGTCTCTTTTATAAGGCCACTAATTTCATTTGTGAAGTTTCCACCTTCATGACCTAATCACTTGCCAAAGGCCCACCTCCAAATAAAATCACTTTGGGCATTAGGGTTTAACATGAGTTTGGGGAGGTCACAAATAGTCTATAGCAGTCATGGAACCTAAGGATAGAGATATGGCCAGGTCTCAGGTAGGGTCTGGAATAATGAACTGGAAAATGCTATAAACCAGAAATACATTTCTTTTCTCTGTCTCTTATCTTTTGTTGTTGTTTTCCTGATTAACTTTCCCAGCTTCTTTCTCACATGGTACAATGTAACCACCTGAAAATTTCCAGCATGAATATGTGTCTATTTGTCCCAATGATGTCCACTTCCTATACATGGACTCTATCATATACTGCAAACATGTTTGGTGTCTCCAACATGTTGGTGGCTCCCCAGTGAGGATAAAAGAGGCATGCAGCAGAGAAGACAGGTGGGCAGACACTACCAAAGCGTATCCTATTTAAATTTTAATATGATTCCTCTTAAAAATTACTTTTGGGAAGCATGTGGGTGGCTCAGTAGGTTAATTGTCTGACTGTGGCTCAGGTCTCACTGTTCGTGGGTTTGAGCCCTGCATTAGCTCTCTGCTGTCAGCGCAGAGCCTGCTTCAGAGCTTCTGTTTCCCTCTCTCTCTGCCCTCTCCCTCACTCGCACACACACTCTCTCTTTTTCTCTCTCAAAAATAAATAAACATTAAAAAAATTACTTTTGAAATTCGTCTTAAGAACTTGTGGTCCAGGGGCACCTGGGTGGCTCAGTTGGTTAAGCTACCAACTCTTGATTTTGGCTCAGGTCATGATCTCAGGGTTCGTGAGATCAAGCCTCATGTCGGGCTCTGCACTACCACTGCAGAGACTACTTGGGATTCTCCTTTTCCCTCTCTCTCTACCTCTCTCCTGCTTACTCTCTCTCTCTCTCAAAAATAAATAAACTTAAAAAAGAAAACACTCGTCGTCCATTACTTTAAAATTGTCCAATGCAGGTAGATCATGCAGGGTAAAATTCACTTTTTAGCATATTTAATCTTATTTGAACTTGCATTTGAATCCATTGGGCTATCTGACTAGGTTTGTAGCCTTTAGTTGAAAAAATTATTATATAATTTATTATATGGTTTGTACTTAAATGTAATCAGTCTGATTTTCTGTTTGTTACAAATTACTCAAAATTTACTAAAGAAGAGTCTCAAAACATTTGAGTGATGAAGAAATGTATAAACTCCCAAGTGCATGGTTTAAAAGGACAATGTTTAGGGGCGCCTGGGTGGCTCAGCTGATTAAGCGTTTGGAATCTTGGTTTCAGCTCAGGTCATGAACTCATGGCCTCGTGGGTTCTAACCCTACGCTGGCAGCACGGAGTCTGCTTAGGATTCTCTCTCCTCTCTCTCTCTCTCTCTCTCTCTCTCTCTCTCTCCTCCTCCTCAACTTGTGCTGTCTCTGTCTCTCTCAAACTAAATAAAATAAACCTAAAAAATAAATAAAAGGACAATCCTATGAACCAGATAAAATTCCCATGATATAAGGGATTTAGGGATCTGATTTATTCAGATATAGGGATTCCTATTTAGGAAACTTAATATTTCACTCTCACTAATATTTGTCATTTATTATATGCATGAACTTCAAGGTCACAAGCAGTAAATGTGAATAAATAGTGCTTAATTAACAAATATGTATATATATGTATATAAATATATATGCATATATATATATACACACACACACCAAACTTTTTGTTAGTTAATATATATATATACATATATATATACACACACACATATGTATACATGTAAAAATATATACACATAGATGTATTTACATGTATATAACATATATGTCACCGTATTAGCATGAATAAGACACTTCTATCACTGGGAACATTTCAAAGGTTTTAGGAGCTGTATGCCAGAAACTAAGGATAAAGATCAAATATATGTTTTCATTATACCATAGAAGTACATTGTAATTCTTATCCTTATTCTTCTCTAGGTAAGATATACTTTTTCTTTGGCTTCTTGCAAGAATTTTTTTCTTTAATTTGCTGCAGTTCAAATATGAGATGCTCACCTGTGTAGTGTTTTGGTCTTTATACTGCTTTCTACATCTGTAGTTTGGTGTCCACCTTTAATTTAAAAACATTCTGGGCCATTACTATTTCAAATATTTCTTTCCTATTCTCTCTCATTTCTCCTCTTATTACATTACACATATATTACACTTTCTAAAATTGTCTCACAGTTTTCAGATACTCTGTTATTATCTAAAATTATTTTTCTTTTTGCATTTCTGTGTGGGAAGCTTCTATTAACTTTCAATCTTACATGAATGAGTTAATTCCATGTAGAAAAAAATTAGATCACTGTTGTATTTATATTCATTTTACTGTCTATGATGAACAAACTTTAAAACAGTACTGATTTACTCTATGTATATATGGGCTCAAAGAATTAAATACATACAATTTACACTCTAAATGAGCAACCTACATTTTCAGTGAGCAACCTATATTTTATTAGCATGTTGAAGAGAAAAGCATAGTATGCGAACATGATAATATCTCTATTTCAGTTAAAATTAATCTACACATAATGAACACACACATACATATGTATGCACAGATTTCTTAACTAGATTTATCCATTGGAAAAAAGAACAGATTTCCAAATTCACAACCCAGACAGTTTAGTTCCTTATGCAGTAAATGTAGGGTTTAGAATTCTTTTTTTCTGTTTAAGGGTCTTTGGCTTAATTCACATTTGAAAAGGAAAGAACAGAATGCATTTTATTTATTTATGATGTCTTAGCAGCAAAGTTCATGTTTGTTTAAAAAAAAGAGACTAAGAGGAAAGTATTTTCAAATGCTGAACAATCAGCAATTTAAGCAAAATCTGTCAAAACCAGATGTTGTTTTGACAATCCATCCTAAATAGACTTGTTTTGCATTCCTATCTTTGGTTTAAAAAAAACAAAAGAAAACAAAACAAAAATAGTGCACTGAAACAATGTAGTCTTCAGCAAAGGGTAGACTTTGTTGTACTTGTAAATTTGGAACAAAAAAAGGGGAGGGGAATTAAATAGTAGGATTCTATGCTCAATGGATTGAATTAGAATAAATTAATTTATTATTAATATCCAACATTATTATGATTACTTAAAAAGACATAAACAATAATTGCATATAGTTGTCCAACCAACAAATGAAAAGATGGTCAACATCACTCATCATCAGGGAAATGCAAGTCAAAACTACAATGAGAGATCACCTCACACCTGTCAGAATGGCTAAAATCAACACTACAAGAAACAACAGGTGTTGGTGAGGATGTAGAGAAAGGGGAACCCTCTTTCACTATTGGTGGGAATGCAAACCGGTGCAGCCACTGTGGAAAACAGTATGGTGTTTCCTCAAAAAATTAAAAATAGAACTACCCTATAATCCAGCAATTGCACTACTAGGTATTTACCTAAAGAATACAAAAATATTAATTCATCCTGATATTTATAGCAGCATTATCTATAACAGTCAAATTATGGAAACAGCCCAAGTGTCCATTGACTGATCAATGTGCAAACAAGATATATATCTATATATCTATATCTATGTATCTATATATCTATATCTCTATATAGATATATATCTATATCTCTATCTATATAGATGTATACATACCTATGTATACATCTATATAGATAGAGATATAGAGATATAGATATGTCTATCTATATAGACAGATAGATACACACACTCACATATATATACATATACACACATACATACACACAATGGAATATTACTCAGCTATAAAAAATAATTAAATCTTGCCATTTGCAATGATGTGGATGGAGTTAGAGAGTATTACACAGAGCGAAAAAAGTCAAAGACAAATACCATATGGTTTCACTCATATGTGGAATTTCAGAAACAAAACAAACAGGCAAAGGGGGAAAAAAAGAGGCAAACCAAGAAACAGACTCTTAGCTATAGAGAACAAAGTAGGGTTGCTGGAGAAGGGGTGGATTAGGGGGATGGGTTATGTGGGTGATGGGTATTAAGGAAGGCACTTGTGATGAGCACTGGGTGTTGTACGTAGGTGGTGAATTACTGGATCCTGCACCTTAAGCTGACATTACACTGTATGTTAGCTAACTGGAATTTAAATTAAAACTTGAAAAGGGAAAAAAACCTTAAATACCAATAATAAGAACTTAGTAGTAAAGTTTGAATAATTTTTATTTATTAGAGAAGTATTGCTACAAATGATACATCCATATTATCAGTTTTAGCTATTTCAGTTAGCCTGCTACATTTTAATGAACATTTGTCATTACAAAACAAGGTTGGTGTGCAATTTGTGTCATGACAAAAGGAGGTTACTATGATTTGAGAATTTCAGTTTGGTTTTATCTGTCTTCCAAGTACAACTTTTACCTTGTATTAGACTTGCTTTCATTTATTACAATATACTTATTTTATTTATTTATTTATTTATTTATTTATTTATTTATTTATTACAAAATATTATCTAAGATGTGCATTCAAATGTACTTACCTGAATGTATTTCAAAATAATTTATGAAGTAAATTCCGTGATATAACTGGTGATTGTTCTAACTCTTGTGGCATTTAAGAATTTCCATGTTTTTGCCAACTCAAAATTTAGTATTGAGATTCCATGTTTGCTTATAGAGCTCTGGAATCGACTTGAAGATTTGCAACAGAATGATAAATATCTTCAAATATCTAATACCAAAATGCAGCATTTGCTTATTTCCATGGTGCCATACGCCCACTCACCATGGCCAATTTCAAGCTATTCATGAATCACTCAATGCAGAATTGGGAAGAGCTGTACATGCAGTTGAACATCATTGTACAGTATTTCTACTTCATAGATGTGATAGGTATAAATAAGTCCAAGAGGATAAAAGATCGTTAAATGTAGCAAAACAATTAGGAAATGATGGCTTTTAACTATTATTACAATTTTAGTGTAATTTATTTAATTGTAAATTTATATAATGTATTTTTAAATAATGATTGTGTTTAAAAACTGACTCACAAAAGTCCTAGAAATGTAACAATTTAACAAGCTGGTAGGAACTAACTCGAGTATACCACTGACTATCTCCATTAAAAGTTCCCTTATCCTTTCCTTCCTTTCTTCCTTTCTACATGCACATTATCATTAGTTTGGAATTTGCCTAAAATATCTCCTCAAATCATCAGCTGCTCCAATAATTCCCTCTTCATCTTGCCATTTCCACTATTCATAATTGATTTTAATAATTACTGAGCAACCAGGATGTGCTAATATTGTATGAAGACAGCACAGTCACACATATCAACCCATTAGAGCTGCTAGATGATTGAAACAGCTGCTTCTCCTTAATAATCAGCTCATTGGATATTGATAGTTTGCCAACAGATAGTTTAAAAAGGTATGTCTTGAAGCCACCATTTGGGTAAATATACAATTCATTATGTACACACAGGTAAACAGAAAGACTTGATCTTGATCAAAAACACACAAGCAAAACATAGTTTGTCTAAGAGTCAGTCATCACTAGAGGAATTGTATCTGTCTTCATGTTGTAGCTTACTTAATCAACTTGCTGTTTGGAATTCTCCAAGAGATAAAACACTCACAGCAGTTTGGCTAATAACACCCTGCTTCAGCTAAATAACAGTGTCAGAATCTATGAGTTATAATGTAACATTAAGGAGTATAATGACAGTTATTCTCCAGAGGATGTTTCAAAATCACAATGAAGTAACAAGCAATTTGTTGAGGATCCTACCCTGCCAGTTGCCAAAGCATTAGCATTCCATCTGCCAGGCAGTGGGATTAGCATATCCCTAGTGAAGTTGTTATGGCAACTTTCAAGACTAAATCAGTACTTTGTAAAATCTTTAGGAAATCATGTGTGAAGACTGTATGAACTTCTTCCTTTAGGTATATATTATGTTAGCTTTTTTCCTTGTTGCTTATTTATTTATATTCATTTGTTTTACCATGTATGAGATGATAAATGGCGGCACCACTACACTCTTAACACTTTTTTTTCCACTTGAGCAACTGAAGGCAATGGTCATACTATGTTTCTTCCTCTTAGAAATAGCCCAAGAGGGCCCAAGCCCTCTTAGAAATAGCCCAAATTGCTGTAGGTCAGCAATACCAATAGCTTTACACGAACTGAAGCATTTTGAAGAATAGGGATGCATTGTATGTGCCTTTTCTGGGCTTGTGTGTTTGCATTACCTGGTACTTTCACCAATATCCATTGATTCAGAGCTGTGATTTTTGGTTGTTTGTTTTCAATGTTTATTTATTTATTCTGAGAGAGAGAGCACGAGTAGGGGAGGAGCAAAGAGACAGAGAGAGAGAGAGAGAGAGAGAGAGAGAGAGAGAGAGAGAGAGAGAGAGAGAAAATTCCAAGCAGGTTTCATGATGTCAGTGCAGAGCCCGAAATGGGGCTCAATCACACAAACCGAGAGATCATGACCTGAGCCTAAATCAAGAGTCAGACGCCTAGGGGCGCCTGGGTGGCGCAGTCGGTTAAGCGTCCGACTTCAGCCAGGTCACGATCTCGCGGCCCGTGAGTTCGAGCCCTGCGTCGGGCTCTGGGCTGATGGCTCAGAGCCTGGAGCCTGTTTCTGATTCTGTGTCTCCCTCTCTCTCTGCCCCTCCCCCATTCATGCTCTGTCTCTCTCTGTCCCAAAAATAAATAAACGTTGAAAAAAAAAATTAAAAAAAAAAAAAGAGTCAGACGCCTAACTGACTGAGCCACCCAGGCACCACCACAGTTGTGATTTTTGAAAGTTATTTGTAGCATACAAATATACAAGTATGTAGAAAACATACTTCCTGTGGTGTTTCCTGTGAAAGTTATATGTAGCATACAAATATACAAGAATGTAGAAAACATACTTCCTGTGGTGTTTTCCTGAAAATATATTTTTATAAATACTTTGTAGACTTTCAAACAAACTTGAGATTAAGCCAAAAAGCCTGTATCTCACTGGTTAGAACGTCAGGTTGATAAAAATTAAGGCTGCTAACAGTTCACCTCTACTTATACATTAGAAGAATATTTCTCTGCCCAGTGTACCCTGAGAATATTAACCTGAGATAGGACAAGAGTTCAGAGTGGTGGCTTTTATAAATTAATAACCCTAGGTTAGCACTATCAGGGCTTAGTATGCAAAGAGTCTGCAAGAGTTCTGAGGCAGGTTTATAGTTTTAATAAAGAGTTAGAAACATCTGGCAGCTTGTAAGCTCTTTAGTTTTCATATTCTGTTTCTCTTCAACCTGTTCTTTTTCTTTGTTCTGTTTTGCCCAAAATCACTTTAAAGGTTCTTGATCTCAGAAAGTGATTAACCTCTGTTACCTCAACCAATTTTATAAAAACAAAGTTACTACTCTTTTATATTTCTTTTAAGACAGATGCATAATTTATAAGTAACTAATTCAGCCTAATTTACTTTAGATAGCAAACATGTTTATTTGTATAGTATTTTTCAATCAAACAACTGCAAATTATTCTGCTTAGTATAATACTAGCTATAGTGACAAATAAGTGTATGATGGCGTAGAAAACAAGATAGTAACTTATTTTCCACTCTCATAAAGTCCTGATCAGTGGATGGCTCTTCTCTAAGACAGGATGCATATACCCCCCATTCTTCTGCCCTACCATCATCAGCATATGGCTTCCAAGCAAGATCATTTTGCCCACCTACAGTAAGCCAACTAAAGATGAAAGTGCCAAAACCCCATGCAGAAATCTTAGAAGAGGTATACCTCTGCTCATATTCCATTGGCTAGAACTGAGTCATATGACTACATTGAACAAAAGGAAAAGTTAGGAAAAACAGCTCAACTTTGTTTATAAATTCAAAAGGCAATAGATCTGGTGACCAGCTAGCAATCTCTACCATAGTATATTACAGATTAGTGTTAGGCCACTGTGAAATCAAATGATGCCTTCTGTGAAGTTTAAAATACTAATGTCTGCCAGTATTTTGAAACAATGCTTCTAAATTATGCAGGCTACATTTCTAAGTAAATAAATATTACCTTGCCTTTTGTTCACATGAAAGTAGAAAATAAACTCTTCTGCACTGATATCCATCCATTCACTTATTCATTCAGTATACCATAATAACCAGCTTTCATATTTTGTCTTTTTTATGCATTTGCACCATTGTGTCTAATAATAAACCATGACTTATCAATCTTGAAATCATTGAAGATATATATGAAAAAGTATTATAGTTCTGCAGGCTTAAAATACAAAATAAATTTCTTTATGCAAGAAAACATTTTTCTTTCTGTACATTTGCTTTCCCACTCATTTCAGTTTTATCTTTAGAATACACAGAGGTAGTCAATGTTAATAGCCACTAGTAACTTATGGATGGTGCCTTTAGTTTGAAACTCTTTATGAGCATATGTTCTATTGGTATATAATTTACAGAAACTTTTTAAAGATGTCTTCTCATTAGAGATCACTTCGGTAATATTTTGAATATAAATTTAATGCTGTTTAAAATCCCAAAAGAATTTAGTATGCTAATGTTATCTTCTTAGATTGTCAGTCTTACCTGTATTTTATACTAGTATAAAGTCTTTCTGTACTTAGCACAATACACAATGCTTCTACATACTATTAGGGAACATTATGAAGGATAAATAAACTTATAATTATAGTCACGAGAACTGATTACTAATAACAGAAAAGAATATCTAGCATTTTAGCTTTGTTACTAATTTAGATGCTCGCAATAAATGGAACTTATTTCATGGCTTAAGGAAAGTAACTCCTCTAACTATTCACTGTATTTCCTTTCTTTATACAAACTTCTCAAAGTCAATGAATTACAAAGAATACTAAGGATGAAACCTTTGAAATATTCTTCCATCCATACATATTTAACATTAGATACATAACCAACAGTTTGCATATGTTTTCTTTTCTTTGGTTCACTGGGATTGTATAGAGGGTATTTCTTCCAATCTGAAAATATGGTTGCAGAAGAATCAAATAAATCTTATAAGCAGAAACTGGAGTAGAGATAAGCGAAGGAGCCCACTGGACAGCTCTGCTCATAACTGGTTAGGGTTGGCTGAATCATGTGCGCCAAATACATCCATACATTGATTCTTGCAATCTGTGAATGCTACCTTATATGAATGTAGATGTAATTTATAGATGTAATTAAATTGAACATTTGAGATGAGAAATTTTCCTGGATTCTCTGGGTTGGCCCTAAATATAACCACAGTGTTCTTATAAAAAGAAGGCGAGAGAAGATGTGGCTTCAGAAAAGTACAAGGTAATGTGATTATGGAAGAATTAGAAGAGAAGGAGGGAGGTTTGAAGATGCTATGCAGTCACCTTTGAGGATAGAAGAAGGAGCCATAACCCAGGGAAAATAGGCAGCCTGGAAAAGGCAAGGAAATTGTCTCCTAGAGCCTCAAAGACAAATCACCCTGCTGATACCTGGACTTTAGAGCAAGGAGATGGACTTTGGATTCTGGCTTCCAGAGTAATAGATTAAATATGTATTGTTTTTAGCCACTAAGTTTGTAGCAATTTGTTAAGTGGCAATAGGAAATTAATGCACTGGTATATAACCATATCTCTCCATGCTACTTTTTTTTTAAATTTTTTTAACGTTTATTTATTTTTGAGACAGAGAGAGACAGAGCATGGACGGGGGAGGGTCAGAGAGAGGGAGACACATAATCTGAAACAGGCTTCAGGCTCTGAGCTGTCAGCACAGAGCCTGACGCGGGGCTCGAACTCATGGACCGTGAGATCATGACCCGAGCTGAAGTCGGCTGCTTAACCGACTGAGCCACCCAGGTGCCACTCTCCATGCTACTTGTGGGAGAAGCTGAGTTAAGCTTTTTTCTCCTCCTGCAGTGGTTTATTCCCATGTCATATTTACTGCTCCAATGCTCAAGAGGATTAGGAAGTCAAAGGTGATAGTATGAGCTTTTGCTATATTTGAGAATTTTAGTGGCCAGATGTTAGGGGAAAATGTGGCTAGGGAGAAGTAGGGGATTAAAAAAGAAAATCATGAGCAACAAAAGACAAGACTAAACCACGTTTTCTTTCTGAGTGGGATTTTGTATTTAGTCTCTAATGTCCAAAGAACCATCATCTTCTTCATAAAATACACACTACTTTCCTCTAAAAGTCTCCGTCATGTCTCTGTGTATGCTTCTCTCTCTCACACACACTCTTGATATTAGACCCAGGAACCGGATCTAATATCAAACCCCACTCCCCAACACACTTGACATGGTAAGTGGCACCAAATGTGCTTACAAATGCAAGATGTCAGAAATTCTGGAACTGTTGGTCCTGAACTCATGTACAGGATGGACTCCCTCCATTTCTTGCTGATCTCTGTTTTTACAAAAGTTGAAAAACTCACAATTATTCATTCCATGGATGATGTTGTTTAGCCATTTGCAAAATTTGAGAATTGTGTTGTATCATCTACTACAAAAAAAAGTAAAAGAAAAAAAGAAAATAAAGAAAAAAGAAATGAAAAAAGAAACAAAAGAAAAGAAAAGCATAGTACTTGGAAGGTCTCTTTTTGTTGTGAAGGCAACACATTCCACACCTAAAACTACTGGATAAAATACAAAGCTGCCAGCCTTTAACTAAGCCTGGAGTAGAAAAGGGCTCCGTAGCAGGTCAAGGCTTCCATAAAAGCAGTCCTGTTACTAGGGCCATTAGATACTAGACCTGAGGTATTGGGTATGTCAGTGGTGGGAAAAGATGCTGTGTATTTTTGATGGAAAGCCTCAGTGGAAGAATTACAATCTATTGTAATTACAAGAATTACAAGAAAAATTACAAGAATCTGCCCTGCAGATTTAGAACAGGAATTATATGCTTTCTGAGAAACAGATCCTGGCCTGTTACTAGGCCGTAGTAGAGATAAACACTTCACCATGTGCACAGAACACCCTTTTGTGAGCTGTGTTTTGTTTTATCCTCCAAATCAAAAAATTGGATAGGCCCAACAGCAGTGTATTATAAGATGGAAATGGTCCATCTAAGATCTAATCTCAGTAGGCCCAGAAGGCACAAACAAACTACATGAATAGGTGTCCGAATTCCCATATCACCCACAATAGTTGCACAGAATCCTTTCCTTTTCTAGTACCTGTGGTAAGAAGAGGGTTCTGTACAACAAGCTACAGGAGGGAAAAAGGCCCAAACTTGGTTTTACATATATGTTAGCAGGATATAAGGATGCAAGCTAAAAAATGGATGACAGCTGCACTATAGTCACGTGAGAGACATGATGGGAAGTGAAAAGAGTTGCAGTGTATCTGGTCATCCATTTATTATACAAGGAGAAGTGACCTGAGGTGAGAATATATATAGATTTCTGGGCAGTCATCAATGGCCTGGCAACTTTGTGAGTGGTCTGGAAGGAAAGGGAATGAAAAATTAGAAATAAGGAAATGTGGGGTAGAGACATGTGCATGGATGTCTGGTTGTGGACAGAGAACATGAAGATATCCGCATCATACATTAACACTTACCAGAATATATTCACCATGACAGAGGTACTGAACAACCAAATAAACAAAATAGTTTGGACAGCTGATGTTAGCCAGCCTCATCCATCGGTCACCATGGAAGTGTGACAATGGACACATGAACAGACTGATCACATTGACAAAGACTGATGCTACACATGGGCCTAACAGCATGGAATCTTACATACAAAAGATGATCTAGCTACTGAGGCCTCTGAAGGTCCAATCTTTCAGCAACAGAAACCAAGTTAAGTCCCAAATATGGCACCATTCCTTGAGGAGGTCACATGGATACAAGTTAACTACAGCTTGGTCACTTGAGCACAAGTCAACTACATTAGTCTCCTTCCATCTGGGAAGGGCCAGTGGTTTGTCCTAACATGAACAGTTAATCTCCCCAATATGGATCTGCCTCTCCTGTCCAAAAAAATGTCAGCTAGCACTATTATCTATAGATTACAAAATGCATGATCCATAAAATTGGAAGTTCACACAAAATATCATTTTACCACAGGACCTATTTCACACACAAAAAATGAATTATACGAATGGGTCCATGACCATGGGATCCACTATTCATCTTGTCTTCTATACCAGAGGCAGACAGACCCACAGAATTTCAGTACAGCCAAAGTGTCAGCTCAGAGACAATATTCTGCAGGGGAAGGAGTGTCATCCCTCATATAGCAGTGATCTGAGAATCAAAGCAACTATGCAGCTTAATCTACATTAATATGACTTCTGCATTCCTCTATGTTCATCAATTTAACTTTACAATTCCAAAAAACATTTGCCCAGGAAGATACATATAGAGAATTACTTTATATTGTTTATTCAAGTAATTTCCTAGAAGATCCATCAAACCTTCAATAGAAAAGCATCAAACAACAATTTATACTCCAAGATTCTTTAGATTCCTTACCTCAATATCTTCACTGCTACGTCCACTGATGTTGAACTATTAAGGTTGACCTTTGATCAACACTGGTTTGAACAATGTGGGTCCATTTGTATGCAAATTTTTAAATAAATACATTGGAAAACTTTATGGAGACTTGCCATATGAAAAAACTTGCAGACAAATCATGTATCCTAGAAATATTGAAAAAAATTAAGAAAAAATTAGGAATGTCATGAATCCATAAAATATATGTAGATGCTAGTCTATTTTGTCATTTACTACTATAAAATATATACAAATCTGTTATAAAAAATTTTAATTCACTGAAACTTACACACACAAACACAGAGGGTACATGGTGCCATTTTCAGTTGAGACAAATGTAAACAAATGTAAAAATGTAGTATTGAGTCATAACTGCATAAAATTAACTATAGTACACACTGCACTACCATAATAATTTTGTAGCCATCTCCCATTGCTATTGTAGTGAGCTCAAATGTTGTTAAGTATCCACTTAAAATGTCCTGTGACACTAACCATCTCACATTTCCCTAGTAAATTGCATATTGCAGTAAAAAGTGATCCTTCACCATTTTTGCATATTTTTTCATCATTTTAGTGCAACACTGTAAAACCTGAATAACACTATGGGATCCATATGAAGTGCCACTAATGATACTAGAAGTACTCCCAAGAAGCAAAGAAAGTCATGACATTACAAGAAAAAGGTGAATTGATTGATATATACTGTAGTTGCCGACCATTTCAAGATAAATGAATCTAGCATAAGGACCGCTGCAAAAAAAGAAAAGAAAATTCATGAAGCCATCACCGCAGCTATGCCAGCAGGCAAAAAATCCTTGCACTTTTTGTGAAATACAAGCTTTTGAAAATGCAGCTTTTATGTGGGTGCAGGACTGCTATAAGAAAGGCATACCTATAGACTTTAATATGATCCAAAGAAAAGCAAAGTCACTACATGACAACTTGAAGCAAAAGGAAGGTGAAAGATCTAAAGCTGAAGAATTTGATGCCAGCAAAGGATAGTTTGATAAATTTAGAAAGAGGTTTGGCTTTAAAAATGTCCACATAACAGGAGAAGCATATTCTGCCAAGAGGCAGCAGACAAGTTCCCAGATGCTATTATGAAAACCATGGAGGAGAAAGAATATCTGTCTGAACAGGTTTTTAATACAGACAAAGTGCACTATTCTGGGGAAAAAATGCCACAAAGGACATTTACTAGTAAGGAAGAAAAGCAAATACCAGGATTTAAGACAGGAAGTGATAGGCTAACTCTACTGTTTTGTGCAAATGCAGTTGGGTGTATGATCAGGACTGCCTTTATCTATAAAGCTGCTACTTCCTGAGCTTTGAAGGGAGAAGAGAAACATCAGTCTTTTTGTTGTACAACAAGAAGGCCTGGACAAGAACTCTTATTCTGCACTGATTCTATTGATGCTTTGTCCCTGAAGTCAAGAAGTACCCTGCCAGTAAGGGGCTGTCTTTTAAAGTTCTTTTGATATTGGACAATGCCCCTGGCCACCCAGAACCCCATGAGTTCAATACTGAAGGCAACAGAGTGGTCTACTTGCCCCCAAACATAATGTGTCTAATTCAGTCTCTAGGTTAGGGGGTCATAGGGACCTTTAAGGCTCATTATATATGGTGCTCTACAGAAAGGATTGTCAATGGTATGGAAGAAAACCCCAACAGAGAGAACATGATGAGAGTCTGGAAGGATTACACCACTGAAGATGTCATCATTATAACAGAAAGAAGCCACAAAAGCCATCAAGTTTGAGATAATAAACTCTTACTGGAGAAAACCACGTCCAGATTTTATGCATGACCTCACAGGATTTACGACAGAGCCAATCAAAGAAATCACAAAAGAGACTGTGGATAGGGCATTAAAAGGAGGGGGGCGGTGAAGGGTTTCAAGATATGGGTCTTGGATAAATTCAAGAGCTAATTAACAGATGGCTTGATGGAGATGAGTGCTTCCACACCAGTGCCATAAAACAAATTGACATTAGACAATCTGGCAGAAGGTTCCAACTATTCAAAATTGTGTTTGACTTCTATGACATGGATCCTTCGATGATATGGGCACTGAAACTAAAGCAGATGGTGGAAGAAGAATTAGCAACATATAGAAACATTTTTTAAAGAAAAGAAAAAGCAAAAATTTCAAAGAGAAATTACAGTCTATTTCTGTAAAGTTACACCAAGTATGCCTACCTCTCTTGCCTCCCCTTCCATCTCCATCTTTTCTGCCTCTGCTAGCCCTGGGAGACCAGCCCTTCCTCTTCCTCTTCCTCCTCAGCCTACTCAATGTGAAAATGATGATCATGAAGACCTTTATAATGATCCACTTCCACTTAATGAATAGTGAATAATTATGCAGTTCATAAACTTATGCTGTATATGTATGTGCCTTTGTAGGAAACTCTAATGACTGTGAGCAAGAACTGCAAAAAACCTTTTTATGTCATCATCACCACTTAAGTTGTCATCGTTTAGAACATCTGTGCAATAAGTGAACAGCATATCCCTAAATAGGCACAATGTGAATGATATTTAATATAAAATTAATAATGTGTTCATTTTCTTATGATTTTATAACTTTGCTTTCAAAGAAATACACTACTATACTGTATGCCTCTCTTTCTAATAAGTGGAGAAACTGCATATCAGCTTATTATCACAGAGTAGCAATGTATCTAATACTGCATTATGAATATGACTGTAATACTATATGCTATAAAAATGTTATAGCAACTTCTTCATTAGTGTATACATTGGGCTACTATGAAGCAATCATATTGATTACACTATACCATAAAGCAACTGTATTTATGTTTCTTCATTATCAGTGTATGAGATGTACACCCATAAATGTTAATGAACATTTTTTTAAATTACCTTTTCATTTTTGATGTCTAGGGTTAGTGATAACATCTACAGTGTTTTGATTCATGAAAGATAATATTGCTGTTAGTACTGACTGATAATCCATCGTGTAAACAGATGACATAAACTTATCATATCCATAAATACAGTACTGTAAATGTATTTTCCTTATTATTTTCTTACATGCTTTCTTCCAACTTATTTTATTGTAAAAATATAGTATATAATACACAAAATCAAAAATATATGTTAATCAACTATTTATGTTATTGGTGAGGCTTCTGGTCAACAGTAGCCATGTTTTTGGGGAATTATAAGTTACACATGGATTCTCTTTTTTATTATTACTACTTTAAAATTTTTTTTTATTTTAGAGAGAGAGAACATGCGAACAGGGGAGAGGAAAAGAGGGAGAGAGAGAGAGAATTTTAAGCAGGCCCCACACGTGTTACAGAGCCGCCTGACGCAGGGCTTGATCCCATGACCTGGGATCATGACCTGAGCCAAAATCAAGTGTCAGATGCTCAACCAACTTAGTCACCCAGGCCTCCATCCATGAATTTTCAACTGTGAGAGGGTAGGCGCCCTAATGTTCACATTACTCCAGGTCATGTATATCATGACCTTTACTCAGTCTTAACCAAGTCTCCACATTGAAAGACCTGCCTTAGAAGACACCTCAAAATCTCAATATCAAATATTTGTATTCTTTTCTCTGAAATGATATTAAGATTATGTTAAGATAGTATTCTCCTTTACCACAATAAGCAAAAATCTCAGCTTTATCTCTTCAATAGGCTGTTTTGTTGATATTTGGGGAGCTGGCATTCAGATCTTTGTACAGAAGCTCTGAATATGCTTCATAACTAAATTGAGGAATACACTATATAGAAAGCTATTACATTTTTGTGAAAATGTTTTCCCTCTTCAATGATGAAGCATGGGTCAGGCACAAAATGTACACCTAAGTGAATCTCAGATCTCCAGTGTTTGATAGATGCAGGCTCTTCCTCTGCCAGCTTCCTTGGCAAACTCTGCTCCAGGAGCTGCTAGTGAGATAAAAACCTTTGGTTATATTTATGGGGGCATATCTAAAGCAACTTGAACATATGTATGAAATAAAAATAAACATAAATAACAGATGTCAGATACAACTTTTCTAGAAATAGTGTTAGAAAACATGTATTTGTCACCTGCCTAATAGCTTTGCTGTTTGTAGATGTGTGATTTTCTTTAGAGATTTACAGGGGCAATTTCTATTTATCAATTTTAATAAGAATAGATGACAAAGACTGTTATGAGTTTCGTACATTAGCCATGGAAAATTCCAGAGGCAGATCATTCTCTTCATATGATCTAAGGTCACTTCTGCAAGGTGGTTCATTTATGCATTGCTGTACCTGGACTTGTAACTCTGAGAAAGTCCTAAGAGACATGTGACATTCTTTTCTATCGGCAGATTTCTCTCACTGGTGAGGAATAAAGAACTAATTGGTAAACAGTTCTGATAAATGACTCACCTCGACATCATTTTTTTTTAACATAGGAAGGGCAATATTTTACTAAAATTGAAGAAAGCATTTTTTTTCATTGCTAATGTAAGGAAAAGAACACCTCAGTGATCATAACTGTCAAAATAATTCATGTAAATCCATTGACCTAGTAGTTCACAAAAAGAAAAGAATACAACATATTATATATAATGAGTCAGGTAATCTAACATAAAAATAACATAGAGCAAATAATATACAATGGGGAAAAGATAGTCTCTTCAATAAATGGTGCTGGGAAAACACGGCCACATGAAGGAAGAAAGGAAGGAAGGAAGGAAGGAAGGAAGCAAGGAAAGAAAGAAACAAAGAAAGAAAGAAAGAAAAGAAAGAAAGAAAGAAAGAAGAAAGAAAGAAAAACAAACTGAACCACTTTCTAACACCTTACACACAAAAAAAAAAAACAAACTCAAAATGGATTAAAGACCTAAATATATGACCTGAAACCATAAAAATCCTAGAAGAGAATATGGGCAGTAATTTCCCTGACATCAGCCATGCCAATATTTTTCTATGTATGTGTCCTCAGGCAAGGGAAACAAAATCAAATTAAACTACTTGGACTGCACTAAAATAAGAAGCTTTTGAATAGCACAGGAAACCATGAACAACATGACAAGGCAACCTACTGAATGGGAGAAGATATTGGAAATTGATATAAGGGTTAATATTCAAAAAATATAAAGAACTTATACAACTCACCACTAGAAAAACTAACAATCAAATTAAAAAATAGGCAGAGGACCTGAACAGACATTTTCTTCAAAGAAGATGCTGATGTCCAACAGACATATGAAAAGGTGCTCAACATCATCAATCATCAAGGAAATGCAAACTGAAGCCACAATGAGACATCACCTTACACCTGTTAGAATGGCTGAAGTCAAAAAGATAAGAAATAGCAAGTTTCGGTGAGGATGTGGAGAAAAAAGGACACTTTTGCACTGTTGGTGGGAATGTAGACTGGTACAGCCACTGTGGAAAATAGTCTGGAAGTTCCTCGAAACATTAAAGATGGAAATACTACATGATCCAGTATTTTCACTAGTGAATATTTACCCGAAGTAAATGAACACACTAATTCAGAAAGATATATGTACCCCTATGTTTACTGCAGCACTATTTACGACAGCAAATGTATAGAATCAACCTAAGTGTCTACTGACAGATGAATGGATTAGGAAAATGTTGTACACACACACACACACACAAACACACACACACACACACACAAACACACACACACACACACACACACACACACCACACACACACACACACACACGGGAATATCATGCAGCCATAAAAAAGGATGAGTTTGTGCCATTTGCAACAACATGGATAGACCTAAAGGGTATTAAGCTAAGTGGAATAAGTCATACTGAGAAAGCCAAATACCATATGATATCACTTATATGTGAAATCTAAAAAACAAAAACAAACAAACAAAAAACCAAATGGATAAACAAGCAAGCGAAAAGCAAAATCAGACATATAAATACAGGGAACAAACTGATGGTTGCCAGAGTGAAGGGGGTTAGGGATGGAAAAAATAAGGGAAGGGGGGAGCAGGAGATACAGGATTTCAGTTATGGAATGAGTTAGTCATGCAGTAACAGACACAGCAGAGGGAATGTAGTGAATGATACTGTAATAATTAGTGCATAGTAACAGATGGTAGCTACAATTAATTGTGGTGAGCAAAGCATGATAGAGAAGTTGAATCACTATGTTGTACACCTGAAACCAATGCAACATTGTATGTCAACTAAACTATGCTTTCCACTTTTTATGGTGGAAAAAACATAAAGAAAAGAAAAAAATAACAAAGAGCAAATGTGTTGTAGTTTTTCCTCCTGATAGCATACCAATTACATTAAATTTAAAAATAAATAAAAAGTGAAAGAAATACCTAGATAGAGGTGTTATGCTTTTTATGATAGGTTGATATATTCATCAGTTAATAGCCTAGAACAGTTGTTCTCAAAGCACGGTCCCTGGATCAACAGCTTCAAACCAAACCGGAGAACTTATTTGAAAGACAAATTCTCTAGCTCCACCCCAAACCTACAGAAATTCTGGGAATGGCACATAGCAAAGAAATTTCACAAACTCTCTAATATGATTCTGATATACACTAGCCTAAGAAAGAATATAAGTTTATGTTGTACAAACACTGATCAATCAATAACTATTTGGTAACTATTATTTGCCCAGAAAAGTAAAAAGAAAAAAAATAGAAGGCATGTATCTGGAAATGAGAGCGATGTTTTAAAATATAAACCTAAGTATTGCTATACTGAGCGCCTTAGTTCTCTCATCTTGAACATATGTAGAAATTAAGAATTTGTTTCTTCCCTTTTTAAGAATCTGTAATCACTGACTGAAAAAATAGTCTAAATAAAATTTTATTCTCAGCATAATTAACAGAAGAAAAATCTGTATCTTAACATGAAATGATGAATCTTTTGGGGGAGAGAGTAAGTCAAGGTCTGATTTGAAAAGGTAAAATTTGAATACATCTAGAGAAGGGCAGCACATTCTAGGTGGGAAAAATGCTTTAAGTGAACCCATGGTAGAAGCCAGAATTAGAAATCCAGTGTTCTGGCAGAAAGCCTCGACATGGTGGGAATTGGGGTGAGGGAGATCTTCAGGTCCACATAGCAGCCTGAGAAGTGGGCATTTGCTGTAGAAGTGCAAGGGGTTTTCCTGCATAGGATTGTCATGGGATAGTGGTACTTTTCCAACTTCAGCTCTAACGGTTATGATTGGTTGATGCAAGAAACATGGTAAGAGTTTGTTGAACTAACCATACAGGAGATAATAATGTCCAAAATGTAGTTATTTTGATGAGGACTGAGAAGTGGGAAAGCAAAAAGTGAAAGGGTCTACGTCATTTCCCTTATAAGCCTTCAGGAAAGAGAAGACAAAGTGGTGGTGCCAACAATCCCCTGGGACCCTGTTGAGTTGTTTGATTTGTTTGTTAAAATCTGGAAGTCAAACTTACGTGATTTGAAACATAAGTTGGAAAATATAGCATATAAACCATATGATATCATTGTTTGAATATTTTTTACACTCCAGTGACTTGTAAAGTATAATATATACACGGGCATTATCATGTCAAATATGTCCTTTTATAATCATAATAATAGTTAAATGTGCTGATGCTGAAGTCAGATTATATAAATTAAACTCTCAGTTTAGTCACTAGCCAGTTTATATGATCTTGGGAAGATTACTTCATCTTTCTTAGCCTCATTTTCTGTTTCTAAACTTTTTAACATAATAATAATGCTTACATCATTGGTCTAGAGTCAGGATTAAATAAGGAAATCAATATAAAATTTGGCAAAGGGCTTGGCACACAGTAACTATTCAGTAAATGTAGTTGGGTATTACTGAATAAAAAACAAATCAATAGATAATTAATAGATTCTTATTAAATTAATGAAGAAAAACCCAAATCTTCTTGTGTAAAATATTGTATAAAATATTATTGATAGCTATATTTCATCTAGAAACCTTAAAAAATATATTTTGAATGTGTAATGTTCCATAGATATGTGGACATTTATGAGATCCATTTGGCAAAAATGATCTTCAGTTAATAAATTTTAGAAAACACTCTCTAATGTCTTTTAGTTATAACTCCTAGTTTTTTTGCTTCTTACACTGCTTTTACTTTTTCTGAAAATATGTCCTAAGTCATCATATATTTTTAGATAATTACTTACATCATGTAAAATATTAAGTCTGACCTATCTGAATGTTCATCCTAACACTGTTTTATTATTTAGAATCAATAAATAACTGTTCACTGATACAGATTTTAAAATGTTTCAAGAACATTTCTGACATTTTAATACTTTATTCTTAAATAATAACAATCCTGTTCATTAATTTCCATTGTAACCTCAACAAATAGATTAATTCCTGATTTTATTTCTATCAATACACTTTTTTAAAATAAAGAGGGTACAGAAGGTAGCTGCTATTGACTTTCTCAATAAAGGTGATACCATTTTATTAATTCTAATTTCTCCCAGGAAGAGACTGTTTCCTGTGCCTTCCCAGTACACTGTCAGCTGGTGGTTTTTCTGGTTTTCTTTAATAAATCTGTTTTATTTTTTTTTTTTTACTGTTTGTTTATTTTTGAGAGAGAGACAGAGAAAGAGAGGGGGAGACACAGAATCTGAAACAGGCTCCAGGCTCCGAGCTGTCAGCACAGAGCCCGACGCGGAGCTCAAACTCACGGACCATGAGATCATGACTTCAGCTGAAGTCGGACGCTCAACTGACTGAGCCACCCAAGAGCCCCTTTAATACATATATTTTAACATACTCACTTTTCTGGGCCTCTGCCAGCTGTCTCAATTCTGTTTAAGCAATTCTGACATCCATGCCTCATTTACTTGGTGCTTCTATGCTTCAAAGAAAAATTTCTTGAAACACACTAAGCCTATCTCCAGTATTCTTAATGCATTACTAAATTCAAAATGATGTCCCTATATGAACAAACACATTTCCTATCAGCCGTTATTTCACCTTCCCTGGTCTAGCACCCTCTGGATCCATTCCCTAGCATGTTCTTCAGATTCCTGCTGGTACATACCAGGACGTTAGGTACAGAAACTTCTTTCCATAGCAAGAACTATACTTTTCCACCTGAGTTCTGGTGACACCGGACCCTATTTATTGATCTAGAGAGCAGTGAGTAAAAATAGAGACACATCAAAAGAGGCAAAGAATAATTTTTCAAGACATTAACTTCAGTCAGGCCTTTTAATAATCTACGAGTGGCATGGGGATATCCTTCTCTAGCAAGGAAGATGGCATCTTCCCATCCTGCTTAGAGTGTCCAGAAACATCTAGGAGTATAAAGATCTCTGACATCTCTACCCAAATATCCTAGCCTCAGCGTCTCAGTCCTTCCTTATCAGGGCTCAAGCTTCAACATGAGAGATGTGTTATGGCTGTAAATCAAGCGTCTTTTGTGGTGAGCACCTCTTACAAGTAAGACCCTAGTTTTCAACACTCTCTTACCTCTAGCTACAGAAGATAAAGGGTTTTCTCAAGTGCTGCCAAGGACACTTTCTGCATTTTACTCTGTACTCTAAATTATGTTATCTGCTAATCTATATATGTTACTTTCTTGGGACACCTATAATATTAATAATCACCAACAACACAATCTGTATAATAAGTGTTACACTCATTCTTTTAAGCACTAGGGCTATTACATAAACCACTGCTAACATTCCATCTGTGTTCTCTGCTAATCCATACTAACAACTGCATTGTACAGGATGCTGTGGATTATTATCATCCCTGTTACCATCAGCGAGGAGATCCTTGTTGACATCTAGATAGCAAGTGATCCATCTCCAGAATCTCATCCTTCACCACCTGTTTTAGGAGTTCCCTAGAGGCATATACTCTAAGAAAAAATATTTGATTGAAAATTAACTGCAGGAAGGATTATTAGAGGAGTGGGAAGTAAAACAGGGAAGGAAATAAAATAATAAAAGGTGCTTTAAGTAGGTTGCTACTGAAAGTAACTAGGATTCAATTTTGAGAGAAAATCCTGCTCTATGCTGGTTATCTGATCCAAGATTGAAAAAAGCTAAGACATTTATCTTTCAATTCACTTTGGTCAATGAATGAGTAAAGATCACTAAAGGCCTAATTTAGGTCATTTTCAGCCTGTAACGTGTATGGGTCTAGAGAAAGCTCTCAGGCAGAAAGAAGGAAATCACTGACAAACCATGAGTGCCAAATGCATATGAGTGGGGCTCCAACAGTATCTACTATAATAGTTGCATCAGGTCTGGGCAATTTGTAATCTAGAGGTCAGCCATCTGGTTTGATTCTTCCCAAAGTAGCAGAAGCTTCTTAAGAATCCCATTAAAAAATACTCTTTAGTGTTAATTAGAGGGGAAAAAATGTACATGGCAATCCAGATCACCTTCAAAGAAGTAGAGTTCTCAAAGTGGATGGTCCTGGCTCCATGGGGCATTTTGAGAATTTGTGGTGTCTTTTCAGGTAACGCAAATGATATAAGGAACGACCCTGTCATTTAGTGATGTGGTACCAGGATGTTAGTTTCAATGCTCAAAATATTCCCACAAAATTATTATCTCAGTTTCTACAGGACTTTCAAATGTCAACATGCTCCCATTCATGTGGATGAAATATGTTCATAGTAGTCAGAGAACATAATTCTGTAACTCAATTTTATATGTAAACAAAAAGTGTTTTAACATTTTTCAATTGTCCAGAAATACAATTCCTCTAGAAATTGAGAGGAGTTTGTTATTTATTGTATCAAAAACTACTAGATTTCATTGTTTTGGAAAATTAAATCAATGCTGCTCTGCATGATTAGAATCTAACAATGAACCTATGCCAGTCTGTACTTTAAAATTTTAAATTCACAATTGCTTCTGTTTATATTTATTTATTGTTTATTTTAAATGTTAAGAATTTTAAAAAGCCAACACTCTTCAGTTGAATATTGTCTTGCTTTTCCTCAAATCCAAATATATTTATTTTAAGTGTAAGACGTTTTACTAATGTAATAGGTCATCTCATGAGCTACTACCTAAGATTTATATTCTGAAACACATATCCTTTTATTATATAAATTGCATTAAGATTGGGACACATGTAAATATTTTGTTTTCAATTTTATCTTATATATTTATAAAAATAGTTTTTAGTGCTCCCTCTACAATCCAGAGTGATATTAGTCTCTTGGGGTTAAAAATTATTGCTCTATATGACAGTATTTGTGATACTTAAAAAAATTCCCAGGGCCAGTTTCCACCTCCTGCAGATTATGATTTATAAGTTCTGGGCTGTGGCCTGGGGGATTGTGATTGAAATAATTGATTAGGTAGCCTCAGTTATAGTATGATATATAAAATTATTACCAACAACTTAGGCAAATGGAAAATTCAAAGTTATTTTTTTTACTCCCTAAAATTAGTTTGTATATAAAATCAGAACTCTCGGGGTGCCTGGGTGGCGCAGTTGGTTAAGCGTCCGACTTCAGCCAGGTCACGATCTTGCGGCCGCAAGTTCGAGCCCCGCGTCGGGCTCTGGGCTGATGCCTCAGAGCCTGGAGCCTGTTTCTGATTCTGTGTCTCCCTCTCTCTCTGCCCCTCCCCCGTTCATGCTCTGTCTCTCTCTGTCCCAAAAATAAATAAACGTTGAAAAAAAATTTAAAAAAAAATCAGAACTCTCATATTTTCAATGAATAATAGAAACAAAAATTTCATTGCAATTAATTAAAAAATTCACAAATGTTTATAATATATGCTTCCTGAGGAAAGAAGAATACCTTACATGTTGTTAAAGTTATATCACCAGGCAAAATAGCTTAATGAACTAAATTGGTCACTTTAAAACTAGTGCAGAATGATTTTATTATCACAATACTCTCATCATTTAATGTAGGAGAAGGAAATTCATTTTAAAAATTAAACGAGGGTTTTCGGCAAGATGGCGGCTTAGGAGGACGCTGGGCTCACCACACGTCCTGCTGATCACTTAGATTCCATCTACACCTGCCTAAATAACCCAGAAAACAACAGAGGATTAGCAGAACGGAGTCGCCAGGGCCAAACGCAGACGAGAGGCCTGCGGAAGAAGGTAGGAAGGGCGGCGAGGCGGTGCGGGCTCCACGGACTGGCGGGAGGGAGCCGGGGCGGAGGGGCGGCTCGCAGGCCAAGCAGAGCCCCTGAGACTGGCTTGCAAAAGCGGAGGGGCCTGACGGACTGTGGGACTGTGTTCCGACAGCAAGCGCAACTTAGCGTCTGGGAGGTCATAAGTTAACAGCTCTGCTCGGAAAGCGGGAAGGCTGGAGGACAAGGGGAGGGAGAGCTGCTGAGCCCCCTGACAACAGAGCTCAGTTTGGTGGGGAACAAAGGCGCTCGCCAGCGCCATCTCCCCCGCCCATCCCCCAGCCAAAATCCCAAAGGGAACCGGTTCCTGCCAGGGAACTTGCTCGCTCCGCGCAAACACCCAACTCTGCGCTTCTGCGGAGCCAAACCTCCGGCAGCGGATCTGACTCCCTCCCGCTGCCACAGGGCCCCTCCTGAAGTGGATCACCTAAGGAGAAGCGATCTAAGCCTGCCCCTCCTGCCCCCGTGCACCTTGCCTACCCACCCCAGCTAATACTCCAGATCCCCAGCATCACAAGCCTGGCAGGGTGCAAGTAGCCCAGACGAGCCACACCACCCCACAGTGAATCCTGCCCCTAGGAGAGGGGAAGAGAAGGCACACACCAGTCTGACTGTGGCCCCAGCGGTGGGCTGGGGGCAGACATCAGGTCTGACTGCGGCCCCACCCACCAACTCCAGTTATACACCACAGCACAGGGGAAGTGCCCTGCAGGTCCTCACCACACCAGGGACTATCCAAAATGACCAAGCGGAAGAACTCCCCTCAGAAGAATCTCCAGGAAATAACAACAGCTAATGAGCTGATCAAAAAGGATTTAAATAATATAACAGAAAGTGAATTTAGAATAATAGTCATAAAATTAATCGCTGGGCTTGAAAACAGTATACAGGACAGCAGAGAATCTCTTGCTACAGAGATCAAGGGACTAAGGAACAGTCACGAGGAGCTGAAAAACGCTTTAAACGAAATGCATAACAAAATGGAAACCACCACAGCTCGGCTTGAAGAGGCAGAGGAGAGAATAGGTGAACTAGAAGATAAAGTTATGGAAAAAGAGGAAGCTGAGAAAAAGAGAGATAAAAAAATCCAGGAGTATGAGGGGAAAATTAGAGAACTAAGTGATGCACTAAAGAGAAATAATATACGCATAATTGGTATCCCAGAGGAGGAAGAGAGAGGGAAAGGTGCTGAAGGGGTACTTGAAGAAATAATAGCTGAGAACTTCCCTGAACTGGGGAAGGAAAAAAGCATTGAAATCCAAGAGGCACAGAGAACTCCCTTCAGACGTAACTTGAATCGATCTTCTGCACGACATATCATAGTGAAACTGGCAAAATACAAGGATAAAGAGAAAATTCTGAAAGCAGCGAGGGGTAAACGTGCCCTCACATATAAAGGGAGACCTATAAGACTCGTGACTGATCTCTCTTTTGAAACTTGGCAGGCCAGAAAGAATTGGCACGAGATTTTCAGGGTGCTAGACAGAAAAAATATGCAGCCAAGAATCCTTTATCCAGCAAGTCTGTCATTTAGAATAGAAGGAGAGATAAAGGTCTTCCCGAACAAACAAAAACTGAAGGAATTTGTCACCACTAAACCAGCCCTACAAGAGATCCTAAGGGGGACCCTGTGAGACAAAGTCCCAGAGACATCACTACAAGCATAAAACATACAGACATCACAATGACTCTAAACCCGTATCTTTCTATAATAACACTGAATGTAAATGGATTAAATGCGCCAACCAAAAGACATAGGGTATCAGAATGGATAAAAAAACAAGACCCATCTATTTGCTGTCTACAAGAGACTCATTTTAGACCTGAGGACACCTTTAGATTGAGAGTGAGGGTATGGAGAACTATTTATCATGCTACTGGAAGCCAAAAAAAAGCTGGAGTAGCCATACTTCTATCAGACAAACTAGACTTTAAATTAAAGGCTGTAACAAGAGATGAAGAAGGACATTATATAATAGTTACAGGGTCTATCCATCAGGAAGAGGTAACAATTATAAATGTCTATGCGCCAAACACTGGAGCCCCCAAATATATAAAACAATTACTCATAAACATAAGCAACCTTATTGATAAGAATGTGGTAATTGCAGGGGACTTTAACACCCCACTTACAGAAATGGATAGATCATCTAGACACACGGTCAATAAAGAAACAAGGGCCCTGAATGAGACATTGGATCAGATGGACTTGACAGATATATTTAGAACTCTGCATCCCAAAGCAACAGAATATACTTTCTTCTCGAGTGCACATGGAACATTCTCCAAGATAGATCATATACTGGGTCACAAAACAGCCCTTCATAAGTTTACAAGAATTGAAATTATACCATGCTTACTTTCAGACCACAATGCTATGAAGCTTGAAATCAACCACAGAAAAAAGTCTGGAAAACCTCCAAAAGCATGGAGGTTAAAGAACACCCTACTAACGAATGAGTGGGTCAACCAGGCAATTAGAGAAGAAATTAAAAAATATATGGAAACAAACGAAAATGAAAATACAACAATCCAAACGCTTTGGGACGCAGCAAAGGCAGTCCTGAGAGGAAAATACATTGCCATCCAGTCCTATCTCAAGAAACAAGAAAAATCCCAAATACAAACTCTAACAGCACACCTAAAGGAACTAGAAGCAGAACAGCAAAGGCAGCCTAAACCTAGCAGAAGAAGAGAAATAATAAAGATCAGAAAAGAAATAAACAATATAGAATCTAAAAAAACTGTAGAGCAGATCAACGAAACCAAGAGTTGGTTTTTTGAAAAAATAAACAAAATTGACAAACCTCTAGCCAGGCTTCTCAAAAAGAAAAGGGAGATGACCCAAATAGATAAAATCATGAATGAAAATGGAATGATTACAACCAATCCCTCAGAGATACAAGCAATTATCAGGGAATACTATGAAAAATTATATGCCAACAAACTGGACAACCTGGAAGAAATGGACAAATTCCTGAACACCCACACGCTTCCAAAACTCAATCAGGAGGAAATAGAAAGCTTGAACAGACCCATAACCAGCGAAGAAATTGAATCGGTTATCAAAAATCTCCCAACAAATAAGAGTCCAGGACCAGATGGCTTCCCAGGGGAGTTCTACCAGACGTTTAAAGCAGAGATCATACCTATCCTTCTCAAGCTATTCCAAGAAATAGAAAGGGAAGGAAAACTTCCAGACTCATTCTATGAAGCCAGTATTACTTTGATTCCTAAACCAGACAGAGACCCAGTAAAAAAAGAGAACTACAGGCCAATATCCCTGATGAATATGGATGCAAAAATTCTCAATAAGATACTAGCAAATCGAATTCAACGGCATATAAAAAGAATTATTCACCATGATCAAGTGGGATTCATTCCTGGGATGCAGGGCTGGTTCAACATTCGCAAATCAATCAACGTGATACATCACATTAACAAAAAAAGAGAGAAGAACCATATGATCCTGTCAATCGATGCAGAAAAGGCCTTTGACAAAATCCAGCACCCTTTCTTAATAAAAACCCTCGAGAAAGTCGGGATAGAAGGAACATACTTAAAGATCATAAAAGCCATTTATGAAAAGCCCACAGCTAACATCATCCTCAACGGGGAAAAACTGAGAGCTTTTTCCCTGAGATCAGGAACACGACAAGGATGCCCACTCTCACCGCTGCTGTTTAACATAGTGCTGGAAGTTCTAGCATCAGCAATCAGACAACAAAAGGAAATCAAAGGCATCAAAATTGGCAAAGATGAAGTCAAGCTTTCGCTTTTTGCAGATGACATGATACTATACATGGAAAATCCGATAGACTCCACCAAAAGTCTGCTAGAACTGATACAGGAATTCAGCAAAGTTGCAGGATACAAAATTAATGTACAGAAATCAGTTGCATTCTTATACACTAACAATGAAGCAACAGAAAGACAAATAAAGAAACTGATCCCATTCACAATTGCACCAAGAAGCATAAAATACCTAGGAATAAATCTAACCAAAGATGTAAAGGATCTGTATGCTGAAAATTATAGAAAGCTTATGAAGGAAATTGAAGAAGATTTAAAGAAATGGAAAGACATTCCCTGCTCATGGATTGGAAAAATAAATATTGTCAAAATGTCAATACTACCCAAAGCTATCTACACATTCAATGCAATCCCAATCAAAATTGCACCAGCATTCTTCTCGAAACTAGAACAAGCAATCCTAAAATTCATATGGAACCACAAAAGGCCCCGAATAGCCAAAGGAATTTTGAAGAAGAAGACCAAAGCAGGAGGCATCACAATCCCAGACTTTAGCCTCTACTACAAAGCTGTCATCATCAAGACAGCATGGTATTGGCACCAAAACAGACACATAGACCAATGGAATAGAATAGAAACCCCAGAACTAGACCCACAAACGTATGGCCAACTCATCTTTGACAAAGCAGGAAAGAACATCCAATGGAAAAAAGACAGCCTCTTTAACAAATGGTGCTGGGAGAATTGGACAGCAACATGCAGAAGGTTGAAACTAGACCACTTTCTCACACCATTCACAAAAATAAACTCAAAATGGATAAAGGACCTAAATGTGAGACAAGAAACCATCAAAACCTTAGAGGAGAAAGCAGGAAAAGACCTCTCTGACCTCAGCCGTAGCAATCTCTTACTCGACACATCCCCAAAGGCAAGGGAATTAAAAGCAAAAGTGAATTACTGGGACCTTATGAAGATAAAAAGCTTCTGCACAGCAAAGGAAACAACCAACAAAACTAAAAGGCAACCAACGGAATGGGAAAAGATATTCGCAAATGACATATCGGACAAAGGGCTAGTATCCAAAATCTATAAAGAGCTCACCAAACTCCACACCCGAAAAACAAATAACCCAGTGAAGAAATGGGCAGAAAACATGAATAGACACTTCTCTAAAGAAGACATCCGGATGGCCAACAGGCACATGAAAAGATGTTCAGCGTCGCTCCTCATCAGGGAAATACAAATCAAAACCACACTCAGGTATCACCTCACGCCAGTCAGAGTGGCCAAAATGAACAAATCAGGAGACTATAGATGCTGGAGAGGATGTGGAGAAACGGGAACCCTCTTGCACTGTTGGTGGGAATGCAAATTGGTGCAGCCACTCTGGAAAGCAGTGTGGAGGTTCCTCAGAAAATTAAAAATAGACCTACCCTATGACCCAGCAATAGCACTGCTAGGAATTTATCCAAGGGATACAGGAGTACTGATGCATAGGGGCACTTGTACCCCAATGTTCATAGCAGCACTCTCAACAATAGCCAAATTATGGAAAGAGCCTAAATGTCCATCAACTGATGAATGGATAAAGAAATTGTGGTTTATATACACAATGGAATATTACGTGGCAATGAGAAAAAATGAAATATGGCCTTTTGTAGCAACGTGGATGGAACTGGAGAGTGTGATGCTAAGTGAAATAAGCCATACAGAGAAAGACAGATACCATATGGTTTCACTCTTATGTGGATCCTGAGAAACTTACCAGGAACCCATGGGGGAGGGGAAGGAAAAAAAAAAAAAAGAGGTTAGAGTGGGAGACAGCCAAAGCATAAGAGACTGTTAAAAACCGAGAACTGAGGGTTGATGGAGGGTGGGAGGGAGGGGAGGGTGGGTGATGGGTATTGAGGAGGGCACCTTTTGGGATGAGCACTGGGTGTTGTATGGAAACCAATTTGTCAATAAATTTCATAAAAAATTAAAAAATTAAAAAATTTTAAAAAAAAAATAAAAAATAAAAACAAGTGTGAAACCAAAAAAAAAAAAAAAAAAAAAAATAAACGATACCTTAGCTAAAAAAAAAGAAAGAAAGCATTGGTTTCTCTCATTAGTGTGTTTTACTAAAAGAACAACATGAAATGGTTCAAAAGTTCAGCCTGCATAAACATTTAAGATGTTTGATTCTTGGTTGACTCTTAGCCAAACCACCCAAACCTTTTAAGTCTGAGAGAGTCGACTGGAATTCTTTTAAGAACAGTCTGTCTTAGGATATTCTTGGCGGTTTTTTAACCTCAATTCTGTAAGGCCAGTAAAAAAAATAAGTACAAGTATAAGCACAGTTTTCTTTTAAATTCATAATTCTGATATGCTTTTTTCTTACCAAGTTAAAAAAAAAAAGAATTTTAGGTTGAAAGCATAGGAGTGCCTGGCTGGTTCAGTCGGTAGAGCATGCCACTCTTGATTTCGAGGTTATAAATTCAAACTTCAAGTTGAACATAGAAATTACTTAAAAAATAAAAAGTAAAAAATAAAATCACAGACACACATGCAAAAATCAAAATACTTTGGCTTTATGTACTCTAAAACTAAGTTTCATTTCTCCTTTATCGCTTGTGATCTTCCACCCTCCACCAGCATTTCTAGTGCCCTACTTTCCTACCACTTGCACCTGAGAAAGGGAAAAGAAGGGTCAGAATATTTCACTTTAATATTTTTTTCTAAATATCTCTAAGTTTGATGTTCTAATCAGACGTATACCTCTGCTTCTAATTCTGTAATAAGCTTCGGTCATACTTCCAATTTTCTAAAATATTAATGAAAATATAATAATGCCACTACTATTAATTGTTAGTATTGATAAATTCTTGCTAGTGCCAGAAGCTAAGTGCTTCACTTATTAAACATAAATAAATTTTAACGTCAACCTTTAGCGTTAGGTATTTCTATTCACTCTTATAGAGGAAACACACACACACACACACACACACACACACACACACACAAATCTGTTTGGGGAACCTCATTCAAGATTTTGAATAATTTGCATGACCCCGAAGTATCATACTTTTTTGGTCTCACCCATGGGCACTGCAAAATACACTCCCGGTGCCTGAAATGCCTTTCCTCGAACCCTCGGCTTCAATTCAGGTATCATTTTATTGATTCCATAGCCATATCCAGTTTCATTTAGGTGCTTGTTCTTTGTTATCCAAGATCACTTGGAAGTTTTCTGAATTTCTTTAAGTTTTCTGTATTGGATTTTCTTCTAATAGTCTGTGAACTCATTTGTGGCAAAGATTTCAACTTTTATCTCTGCATTCCTAGGCACCAGAATAGGGCTGTCCAATAAAACTTTATATGATAATAGAAATGTTCCATTTCTGTGCTTGCCAGTACAATAGCCCCTAGATACATGTACTTACTGAGCACTTTCAATGTGGCTAGTGTGGCTACAGACCTGAATTTTTAATTATTTTTATTGACTGATTGATTGATATAAATTTAAATAGCTATATAGGGCTACTGTAATTGTGCAATGTAGCTCTAGAGCACAGCCGACACTGTGCTCTGTGCAGGTACATAAAGAGTGTTACACAAATGAGTGAATGAGTGAGGGGATAAACTAACAAACTGAAATGACTGTAAGCTATCTGAGTAAAGAATGGAGACAGGGAAAACTAGAGGGAGGGAGATGTGTCAGAAAGTTTTTTCAGGCTTTCTATCCATCTGCACCGCCTCCACTTACTCATAAACATCAGTCTTAAGGTGGAAGTAATGATGAAAACAAACATGAAGTTAAACTAACAATGCACTCAGAAGCACCAATCCAAGATTATGACTCTAAGGGTGATTTCAGGTCAGGAACAAAGAACAAGTATGCCTCTCTACATTTGCCAGCATCAGTGTTCAGTCTTGCCTGTTTGTATAAATAAATTGCATTAGAACTGCAGATCATAATTTCAAAATTTCTTTTCCATAGTAAAAAGACTTTCAATACATTTGGTATATATGTACAGTATGATTCATTCACTCCTGTGAGAAAGTAACTTCTCTTGCATAATCTACTATAAAATGTTTTAAATACTCAAGTTTTTAAGGAAGTTAAGTATTTTTTGGCATTTTTACTAACAAAATTATTATAAATATTATCAGTATTACTTTTCATCTTCAGTATCTGGTTACATGTTCACAAAAGAAATAGTACATATTGAAAATAAACCTTCAAGATGATTTAAAAGACATACTCTGCTTCTTAATTATTTTTTTGCTTGCCAATAATTAATTCTTTGCTTAGTCAGAATACCTTAATTGGAAGATTAAAAGGCTTCTATTTAGAAAAAGTAGGGAAGATAAAAAGTTAAACACAGGAATTCTGGTAACACAAATGAAAACCAACATAATTATGACTCTTGTTTGGAGTTTATCATCACCCCATACGACTGTGTAGATCAATCTCTCATGTCCATTCAGTTCATAGTACTTATTTAGTCTATGTTGCATCTTTACTCATATTTCAAGGTATGTTTGCTACAAATCATAAATCTCAAGTCAATTTCAACGCATCAGGTGTAAGGCATGAAAAATAAGCCTTTTAAATTTTTACTTCAAACCATAACATTTACTTCAAACCATTAACATAATGCATTCATTTCTTAGCAAATGAATGATTCTATCCACTTATGGTAGAGCATATCAATAACTAAACTGTCAGCAGCTTATGTACAAAGAACATTAGATCATTCATTTTGATGATTCCTATTCAGTGAAACATGGGTGTGATGACACATGATAGGTTCTTCCGCACTGAATGATCCCTGTTCAAGGAGGAACATTTCACCTGATCTTCTGGAAGTCTATGGGGAGACAGCTGTTAGTTACCAACCTCTTCAAGGATTGCCTCAGAGGCAGAGCTCTGCTTGGCCCAAGGCTGCATCCCTTTAAGGATGGCTCACATCAAGTGACTGATACCAACAGCAACAAAAAGGCCCAAACCAGAGCAACTCTCATGGGCCATTTTATCTTCAGAGCTCCGCCAAGGAGTCTGCCAAGGCTGTCATCTACTTTCCATTTCTTTTCGTTTCTTTTTTCTTTTTTCTTTTTTCTTTTTCTTTTCTTTTCTTTTCTTTTTTTTTGATCTTTTCTTTCCTTCCTTCCTTCCTTCCTTCCTTCCTTCCTTCCTTCCTTCCTTCTTTTGATGTTTATTTATTTTGAGAGAGAGAGGGAGAGGAAGAGAGAAAGAGAGAGAGAATGTGTGCACATGTGGGGGAGGGGCAGAGAGTGAGGTGGAGAGAGAGAACCTCCAGCAGGCTCCATGCTGTCAGTGCATAGTCTGACATGGGGCTCAATCCCACTAACCATGAGATCATGACCTGAGCCAGTATCAAGAATCTGCCACTTAATCTACTGAGCCACCCAAGCACCTTTCCTTCTATTTCAACTGAAGTTTCTCCCACTACCTTATCTAGGTTCCTTTGCCTTCCTGTCACAGGTGTTTATCCCATAGGTCTTCCCAAATGATCATATTTGTCCTCTAAACACTGTCTCAGAGTCTTCTCTACAGGAATTCCCGACCTGCAACAATGTCAGACACAGCTGTACCTTAGGAAAAAATAGTGTCCAGTATGAAATAAACCCCTATCAAGAACCCCATCTTACTTCCAGGAATAACGAGGGAGAGACAGAGAGACAGAAAGACAGAGAAAGAAGGAAGGAAGGAAGGAAGGAAGGAAGGAAGGAAGGAGGAAGATAATCATTTAAGCTAAAGTAGAGTCATTGGTTTTTTTTTTTCATCTTAGGCTAATAAAAGCAAACATGTTTTGAGAAAGCACTAGTGTGAGAAATTTTTAAAATGTATAAAAATACTTTTAAAAGCTTCATTTCTGAGGGTTTACTGACACCTGCCTCATTCTCTCTCATTTTGTTGATTTTTATAATGCCCTCTGATCACATTCTTTTATTCCCTCCAAACTAAATGCCTAACTTGTACTCTTTTTATTCTCTTCATTCCACCATATTTATGGAGGATTTAAAAACACATGGATGGGGGCGCCTGGGTGGCTCAGTCGGTTGAGCGTCCTACTTTCGCTCAGGTCACAATCTCACAACGCGTGAGTTCGAGCCCCGCATCTGGCTCTGTGCTGACAGTTCGGAGCCTGGAGCCAGCTTCGGATTCTGTGTCTCCCTCTCTCTCTGTCACTAACCCACTCGCATTCTGTCTCAGTCTCTCTCAAAAATAAATAAACACTTAAAAAAATTTTTAAAAATAAAAAATAAAAAAATAATAAAAACACATGGATGAATCCTTCAGTGCCATTGTTGTCAGTACTTGGATGTGTTCATCACCAGTAACCTACAACTCCGTGCCTCCCCAGAAACTCGCTCTCACAGTCACACACCTGAAATTCTTACTCCTTGACAGATCTCCACCACAGCTGATAATTTAAGCCCAGAGAATGTTGTCTACAACTACTTATCTTGTCAACCACTGGTTTTTTCCCAGGATGTGTGTCCTTCTACTTCATCAACCCCCCAGTCTCATATTCCCTTTACTTTCCACAGCCTGCTTCTCTCTTCATTTCTTCTTTCTTTATTTGTCAGATTCCATTGACAAATTTTTTTTTTCAATTCTCTCAATTTCTTTTTTGATTACATCCATCTGGCAACTGTCTTGTGTGTGTGTGTGTGTGTGTGTGTGTGTGTGTGTGTGTGTTTGTATGTGTGTATGCATGCACACACCCAAAGTGATGTATGCTGGGGAAAAATTGAGTGAATGTGTACATTTTTAGAAATATAGGGGTGCCTGGGTGGCTCAGTCGGTTAAGCATCTGACTTCGGCTCAGGTCATGATCTCACGGTTGGTGAGTTTGAGCCCCAGTCAGGCTCTGTGCTGACAGTTCAGAGCCTGGAGCCTGCTACAGATTCTGTGTCTTCCTCTCTCTGACCCTGCCTTGCTCGTGCTCTGTCTCTCTATGTCTCAAAAATAAATAAAACATTAAAAAATATATATAAAATAATCTCCCCAAATTTAATATATCCTTCAACTCTTTTGCAATCCTTTTCTGTTTTCTTGGTGAGTTTTTTCCCCATTTTCCTCACTGAACATATCAAAGTTTCTCCACTCTCTTCAAATATTTACCTCCCTTTCCTTAAAATGTTCAAAGATTTCTAGAGAACAGAGAAAACAGATTTTCTACACTTCCTGACATCACCTCACAAACATCTCCATAATCATCCCTTTTCCCTTCCCACCTATTACAATGGAAGAAGTATTCTAACACCAAGGCTGCTACATCTTCCACTTGTGATCTGTATTTCATCCTGTTCAGCCTTCTCAAGGAACTTAATTTCTGAGTTTATCTTTTCTGCTCTATCTTTAGTGTCTTTCTTCCCTTCTTTCTTTCTCGTTCTCTCCATCTTTCCTTCTTGCACAGAAAACTTTAATTTCTCAAGATACTACCTTGCATGAGACAATCTCACTCTTTCCATTATCATAAATCAATATATTTTAGCCCGCATCTCTCCTGAATTGGTCTTACTTATCTAAAATTTAAGTTGGCAAATTCATCTCACATACTCCTCAAATTCAACATATCCCAAAATGAATGTGTTTCTTACTTTGGAGAGAAACGTCATAATTTACCTATTTGCTTAATTATGGAAACTAGGGCCCATTCTTGTAATCTACTTATTCTTTACTTGAAATTTCAATCTATCACTTATAACATGTCAGTCTTACCTTTTAAACATCACCAATAGTCTTTTTAGCTGTCATTCAGCATCTGTCCCTGGATTATTACAAGAATACATTATCTAGTCTTCCTTCAATCTATTTAATGCAGTTAAAAATTACCACTTTCCTCTCATACCCCAACAATTTCAATGATTCCCCTGTCAGGATTTAGCCTAAGATCTTTAACTTGGTTCCTGATCTTCCACAGAAGTTGGCTCTGTTTCTCTTCACACCTCTCAGTCACTGTATTATCCAGCCCCTCTCTACAATTTACATTTTGTTGAATGCACTATGCTATCTTTTATCTCTATCTCTTTTGAACATGCTGTGTCTGCTGCTTCTCTTGGCAACCATCTACCTATACTTTAGGTCATAGCCTGGATGTTCCTTTTTCCAAGAAATCTTCCTTGCTCGTGGGTAAGCTATGGATAAATGTTTTACATAGATGCTCCCATGATAAGTTACATTAGCTCCACCACAGCAATCATGTTATTGACTTGAGGAGTTTCTTCATAAATCTGTAAGCTCTGTAAGAGCATGAACCATGTCTACCCTATTCACAACCATAGTCTTGGAGGTGGATACATGGTAAACACAGAGAAATTATTTATTAGATAACCAAATAAGTAAGAACAAAAAGAAAGAAAAGAGACTGGAGACTGCTCAAATAAAAAAGACACGAAGATATGTAACAAATCTGTGACCTCCCTCCCAAAATAAAAGGTAAAATGATGTGATTATATGAGAAATAAACTAGGAGGAGTAAGGTTATGAAAAATGCATATTTTCTTTAGGGTATTAATTAAAGTCTGTAATCTTTGGCAAACATTTGGAAGTGTTTGTGCTATTTTAAGATCAATAAGCATTCAAATATCATCAAAACTTGGAGCCGCAGATTTACAAGTGGTTAGCTTATGAAGAGATACTGGTTTCCTTCATCTTAAACATGAACTGTAGTTCAAAGATAGTAACAAGGTTTATTTTGAAGAAAAACAAGAAGCACTTCATTAAGAGCAAAGTTACATAATATTTTCATCTACCCAGATAGATGTTGTCAATTCATCTTTTTTTTTACCATGTCTCAGCATTATGAAACATGAATACATAACTAATTTCCACATTTGATTGTTTTCTTGATAGAGAGTTACAGGCACAACATGGGAACAAATTTGGTGTTGGTGAACTTTCCAATATTTCCTCTTCTTTATTAGCTAAATATCCTCTCTTTTTTTCAGATTGGTAAAGATTAAAACTATTGGAATATACTGAGCCTAGTAGGATACAAGCAGAGGTTTCTAGCAAAGCAAACACACACACACACACACACACACACACACACACATATACACACACATCCCAAACAAAACCCCAAAATGCATTTTCCATTATTTCTCTACTTTTATTTCTGAGAATACATATATTATGCAGTAATTCATTCTCTCATTTCTTCACTTCCTCTTCAATGTTCTATCTTTTATATACTTCAAATTATTTTCTTTTGAGCTATAGATGACATTTCATGTGGGGGAGGTATCAGAGGGGTAGTATGAAGTGTAAGAGCCAGTCAGGAATTTTGCTCACTGATTTTATGGATAGTAGAAATGACAAGTCTTAATGATGATGCTTGTGACCGAAGTGGTGGAAACACAGAACCCTCTTTCCCCCCAAATTCACAAACCTCTCTCTTTTATTTCCTGTAGGTCTTTCTCCAAATGCCATCACTTAGATCTTCTCTGACCATTCCATACGTAGTATTACTCTCCCACTCCCCTTTCGCCACCCCTCATTTAAGATACATACAGTTTCAGTTTTCACCATAACTCTTAGTGTGATCTGAATGACTACATACTCACTGACTAGTTTGTTGTGTGCCTCCCACAGCTTCAATATAATTGTAAGGGGAAAGACTATGTTGTCCATAGTTGTATACCTGGTGCCCATAACAGCTCCTGGAATGCAGTAGATGATTAGTAGATGTATGTTGATTTAGTGAATAATCATCTTTCTCTGAGGCTGAAAAGATCAGAAAGGGTTGAACTGCAATAGAGATCTATAATATTACGAAAAAAATCACTTGTCAGAAAAGAGAAATGTAAAAACTACAAATAGCTTTCACAATATTCCTTTTTAAAGATCTTATTCTAAGTTCATTTTAAATGTTTATTTGAATTAAGCCAGATAAATTTTGAATCTATTTATTTAGTTAACATCAGAATAATTTAATATGGCTAATTGCTATGGATTAGAATAAATATTACAGAAAAGTCATAGTCTTAGACTTCAGTTAAATATGTGTGTATCAGTATAGTATGCATATATTTCAACTTTGCTGTCATGCTAATACATGTTCAGCATTCCAAACTTGAAAGCAAAGTTTGTTACACTATATACACATACACACAAACACACACACACAATATCTAATTATATATAATATATATAATTACATATAATATATATTATTTTATATAATATATAATATATATGATTAAATATACATATTTAATATTTTACCTAAAATTTTAAAACATTATTTTCTTGAAATTACTTTCTTGAACTTTAATGTTCATATATTTCTGAGTCTTTATTGAAATTTTGAAAAACTATTGATTAAAATTTAGGGAAAACACTTGCTGCTGTTTATAGCCAAGTCCTGGAAATGAAAAATAAAAGAAAATTATATTTGAGTTTACTTTTAACTTTTTAATAAGTTTAAGAAATTGTAACATAAATAAATATAGTATATGTTGATTTACACCTAATTCATTGTAATTATAAATTACTGACTTTGTTACATTATAACTCTGAAAGAATCAAATGAAGGTATTAATTTCTGCATTTCTCCTTGTTTTTATGGTTCCTCCCAACAAGCACTTAAAAATATTTTACATATCTGAGAAAAAAAGGGAAGGAAGTTACCATTAGCTACACAAGGCAGAATCTGATCCAAAGAATCTTTGCAAATAAAATCCACTGTGAAACAGTTTAAGATAAAAATGCATGTTAAGCTAAAAAAATGGAAAGCATACACAACAGTTTCCTTTCTGTCAGACTGTTTGTGAAATTATTTAATACAAAGGAAGATATAATTCACAATAGGACCTCTTTTTTTTGAGTAACAAAAGTGAAGTCATTTATTGGAAGGACATAGGAAAGTTCACATAAAGAAAGAGAACACTCAGGAACTGGGCTCAAAAAATACAGAAATGGGGCAGCTCATGGCACATATACAGTAAAAACTTAGGAATGACTTTAATTCATAAGGAACTATTTATAGAGTTTACTGAATTTATAGAGTTTACTGAATTTATTTACTATTTATATACTATTTATATAGTAGTAATACTACTATTTATATAGTAGTAAATAATACTATTTATTACTATTTATTTACTATTTATATACTATTTATTTACTATTACTCTATAAAATATTTATAGAGTTTACTGAATTATAGTTTACATTAATGTAAAAGTTTTCTCAATTTCTTCGCTAACATGTACAATCCTGTAAACATACCTGTAAGAAATGTTTTTCTTTCATTTTTTAACACAGCTTAGAAGGCTAATCATAATGCTTTTATAACTCATCAGCCCATAACATCTGCTACACTGCAAAATCACATTTTCAAAAACTGTATCAATTTTCTTTTGAATGTATAACTTAACTAAAACTTAAATGTATAACTTAACTAAAACTTAAATGTAACATAATTAAAATTGCACTAGAGCAGAACTCTGCCTTCGATTACTCTTGTAACGAAATATTTATTTTTAACTCATTTGAGATATGTCTTTAATATTAAAAATGTTAAACTATCATACATCTTCACATTTTTTTGTTTTGTTGCTTTCATTTTAGTTTGACTTATAATATTTTATTTAGCTATGATCTCTCCTAAGACCTCAGTTTTAAAAGCACACAGAGTTCAGGCTGGAAGGAAAAGGAGTTAAGCAGAGCAGGTGAGTGATAAAATTTACAGGATAACATCTACCTCTCTCTAGAAGGGACCCTTGAACCCAGCTCTGCTTTATGGGTGCCCTATGGAAATATTAGTCCAGTTTTGCCAGATAGTCTGTTTTTTTACAAGAAAACTAGTTAACTTATTTGTATTTAAGATGTTTTAATTTTTAAATATTGTATACTTAAAAATATCTTGGTATGGTGAACAAAAACGACCTGTAGACTGATGCTGTCTTGACTGCCACTGATTTGTGGCACTGTTGGTGTATATCTTTAAGATTTTGTTCTGAAAGTAACCCCTGACTGAAGATTATATATTTGCCTATGTTTAATTCTGCTTTAATCTGAACACTAATAGTGTTTAGCTCATTTCTTATTTATTTCAGCACCTGATGTGTAGTGGGTATCCAACTTATTTTTCCTATAAAGCTGTTTCATTAGTTCCATTTTTCCTAGTGCCTTATAATGGCTCATTTTTTTAATTCCCAAATTGGTAGAAATGTTTGTATGAAAATATCTTTTCCTCGTTGAATGTATGTGTATATTCTTGAATGAGTACCCCTCTGTAGTTTTATAGTACAATGTTCAGTTTGGAGAGTCAACTCATTTTCTACCATTTTTAACAACTTTATGATTAGTGCATAACTATTCTTTAAAGTAGACTAAAGGGCACTTGGGTGGCCTGGCCGACTGACCATCCTACTCTTGATTTCAGCTCAGATCACGATTTCATGGTCAGTCATGGGATCCAGCCACCTTGGGCTCCCTGCAGGGTGTGGAGCCTGCTTGGGATGCTCTCTCTCCCTCTCTCTGTTCCTCCCATGCTCATGCTTTCTCAATAAGTAAGTAAATAAATTTTAAAAAAGACTAAAAATCACCATAATAAATGCAATAATTTAAAAATCATATATCACTTTGGAGAAAACAACTTTACATGAAATCTCCCCATCTATCTCCCTATCTGTGTCTCTGTCTCTGTCTCTGTCTCTCTCTCTCTCTCACACACACACACATACACACACACACACACACACACACACACACACACACATACCTCTGGTACGGTTTTGTGACTCTTTCTTAGGCTGACTTTCAGACTTTTTCTCAATTAAGTTCATAACTTAGTTGCATAATTATATAATACTGAGAATTGAAACATGATTCTTTTAAATTTTTGTGAAATATCTCTACTTATGAAGTGGGATTCCTTGGTTTCTGGACTGTATACTGCTAGTGTACATACAAATCTCAGAAATTCTGCAAATTTTTTATAATATTTTCATATACATTTGATTAGTCCTGGAGATAATATCCATAGATTGCATTGGATTGTCAAAGACTTTGATGATCTAAGAATAATTAAAGTCTGATGTAAACAATTTTCCAGATTTATAACATATTAAAATATCAAGTATACTTAAAAGTTTCTTAAAGTGCTTTGACAGTTAACAGAGAAAAATAAATACATGGAAGGTACTATATTCTAAACATAAGAGCAACTAATGATTTAGTGAAACATTACTTCACTAAATTAGGTGGGAAATGCTAAATTAGGTGGGAAATATAAATTACAGCCCATTTTCCCTTCATGTAGGTGATTACATTCCCCTCCTAAAAATAATGAATGCATTAATATTGATTATTATTATAATAGTTATTGTTCTTATTGTTCACCAGTTAGCAGACACTCACAATGTACTAACCACCATGACAAGTACATTGAATGCAGTATCTAATTTCACTCTAAAAAAGTCTCAATTATGAGGTATTATTGTCATCATTTTCATACAGAAAGTGATCTTAGGAAATTGCCCAGATGATTAGTAGCTGTGCTAGAAATAAACTTTGATTCTTTTTTTTTTTTCTCTCTCAGGTTAAAAATAAGCCTTCTCTTGCCCACTTTTTTTCACTCCTGGGTCTTGGCCATATAGGATGAAGTAAGTTCCAATAATGGCTTTTTATTAAACATTGAGGCTCTCACAATGACAAAATTTTAGCAGTTGAATCCTTGAGATTAATCCACTCCTAGTAACTTTAGAGCTTGAATGAAATTATTACTGCTTTTCACTAAGAGCTATGTTTAGCAGTAAGCATGTCAATCGCCAAAGCTGCTCTTATTAAACAGTCAAGAAAACAACCATTCAGGATTTTTCATATTCACTTACCTCACAGAGCTTTAGTATTGACACAGCACACATACAAAGAATCAGAGTCAATATTTGATGTCTGACATCTAGAAACATACCTGTGAGTCTGTGGTGAGGCAGTATTTTGAAAGATATTGTTGCAAAAGAAATTTTTGAAATCAATTTCTTAAGCTCCTCTTAATATCAACAGCCAATCATAATAGATTTAACCTTTAACCCATACATTAGAGAGAACTCAGAACATGGTATGAGAGAAAGTTGGAAATCCTTTGTGGCTTCAAGAATCTGTGGAATTGGAATAAAAGAGATAAAGCGTGGAGGTAAAATGCTCAAGTTCCAGCTTTCCCTCTTCTTGGGGTAACATCTCTTGGAGAAGATTAGAAATATACATAATCCTGTAGGTGAGATTTGAAGAAAGACAATCTGAAATTGGAGGCCACTCTCTAGTGATGCTGTCTCCTCAGGTAAAAAGAGATGATGCCTGTTTCAGGTGGGTAGCATGAAATTATCAAAATGGTGATGTATACAGGTGATACTTTGGAACTTGAGTAGACACAATTAATTAATTACCCAATTAATTAATTAAGAGAGTGGAACAGGATGGAGGAATTATTGTGTGTTACTGAATTCCCATGTAATGTTTCTATTCCTGTACCATTTTGTCATGATAAGGTTGTTGCTCCAGTACTTTAGTGTCTTTTGACTTATGTTCTATATTCTGCACAACCAAGTGAAGAATGTGTGTGCTAAGAGTTGACTTTGTTAATCTGAGTTGCTGTGGCCATTGAGGAGTGGTTTGGAAAGCCTGGAGATGGTAGGAGTAAATGTGATATGTCAAATACATAATATAGATATAGATAAAACCAAAGAAACTCTAAAGTAGTTCTTTTTCTAGGGAAAGCATAATAGTCTGGGTTCTCTAGAGAAACAGAAGTGATAAATGAAACTTAAATTAGCATATATACATGCAAGTTGGAGAACGAAGGAAGCCAGCGGTGTATTTCAGTTCCACTTTAAAGACCTAAGAATTAAGGTGACTATGGTGTAAGTCCTGCTTTGAGTCTGGAAGCCTGAGAACCAGGAGAGCCAATGTCCAGAGGGCAGAAGATAGTGGATGTCCTGTTTCAAGCACAGACAGCAGATATTCCCTTCTTCCACATTTTTGGTCTATTCAGGCTTTGAATGAATTGGATGGTGCCTACTTTCATTAGTGAGGACGTTCTTCTTCACTCAGTCTATGGATTTGAACGTGACTCTCTTCCAGAAACACCCTCACAGACATAATGTTTTACCAGCTCAGTCAAGTTAATAGATAATATTAACGATCACGTTGAGGATAAAATGGATTGTTTTGTACAATCCTGAATGCAGATTATAAATATTGGCACAGCTTTTTAAAATTATACATGGCTAGACCCCATCACAGAAAAACTGATCAGAATATTGAGGATAAGTCATGGATATTGGCACTTTTAGGTCTCCCTAGGTGACTCTAATGCAAATGACTCCCTAGGTGACTCTAATTATTTTTTATCTCTAGGAATTAAGGTGATGCCTCTTTGCATTCTTCCTACACTTTTTGAAAATGCCAGTATGACTTTTCTCCATGGAAGGTGAAGTTTGGTATTGTAGGAAATTTGTTTTTTCTTTTCTTTTCTTTCTTCTTTTTTTAATTTTTTAAATATAATTTATTGACAAATTGTTTTCCATACAACACCCAGTGCTCATCGCAACAAGTGCCCTCCTCAATGCCCATCACCCAAAGTGGGAAATTTGTTTTTTCAAATGTAACATGTCCTTACATGCTCTCCCACTGGCAAACCTTTCCAATTCCACCCCCACCAATCCTCAGCCCCATAGAAGGGTGGAATGTAACATGCTCATTTGGCTGGATTATAAAATGATACATCTGTTTGGACAGAAATTTTGTCAGCCCTGGGTAATAAAATATGATTTGGAAGTAATGTGTATTTTATTTAACTATTGACTACAAATTAAAAATAAAAAGTCCCCCCCCCCCCTCGGCAACTTCTTAAATAATCTCCTTAAATAGAACAGCTTGACTGGCCACTACCAGCCATTTTTAGGTGATTTTTAAAAATTATTTTTGCAAAAAGGAAAAAGACAGTACGGGATTTTAGTGAACAAAGCCAAAACTGTCTCAACATGATAACTCAGTTCCAAGGTTTTCAGAACGATGCATTCTTTCTTCTTAACTTTTACACATGGTTTTCATAATATTTACATTCCTTTTTTTTTTTTAATTTTCCATCCTGAGTCATAAGCACAAATAACATATTTCTATCCTGGGAATAGTTTTTAAGAAACTTTCTTATTAGTATTTAATACCCATAAATATAACATGCTGCTGTTGAGAAACTATAACTTGCAAGAATGTAACACTACATTTATAATTGTGTAATTTATGAGAAAAAAAAAGCTATTTTTACATAAAGTCAGTATATCTTGTTAAGGATAGCATTGAATCTGTAAATTGCATTGGGTAATATAAGTATTTTAACAACATTAATTCTTTCAATCCATGAGCATGGTATATCTTTCCATTTGTCATCTTCAATTTCTTTAATCAATGTTTTATAGTTTTCAATGTACATGTCTTGCATTTCCTTGTTTAAGTTTATTTCTAGGTATTTTATCATTTTTGGTACAATTAAAAATGAAATTATTTTTTTTCTCTTTCTGCTACTTTATTATTTCTGTATAGAAATGAGACAAATATCTCTGTGTTAATTTTGTATCCTACAACTTTACAGAATTAATTTATTACTTCTAATAGTTTTTTGGTGGAGTCTGTAGGGTTTTCTATATATACTATCATATTACCCACAAATAGTGACACTATCAAAATACCAATAGTACTTTTCACAGAACTAGAATAATCCCCAAATTTGTATGGAACCACAAAAGGCCCTGGATAGCAAAAAGCAACCTTGGGACAGAAGAAAAAGAGGTGGGGGTTTCACAATCCTAGATTTCAACATATATTACAAAGCTATAATGATCAAAATCATGATAATGGTACAAAAACAGACACAGATCAATAGCATAGGACAGAGAGCCCAGAAATGAACCCATGCTTATATAGTCAATCAGTTTATAACAAAGAGGGCAAGAATATGCAATTAGGAAAAGACAGTCTCTTCAATAAATGGTATGGGAAAAATCGACAGCTACATTCAAAAGAATGAAACTGGACCACTTTCTTACACCATATACACACAGAAAAAACCCTCAAAATGGGTTAAATACCTGAATGTGACACCTAAAACCATGAAAATCCTAGAAGAAAACATAGGGAGTAAACTATTTCACCTCAGCCTTTGCAACATTTTTCTAGATATGTCTCCTGAGGCAAGGGAAACAAAAGCAGAAAATAAACTATTGGAACTACAGCAGAAAAAAAAAGGTTTTGCACAATGAAAGAAACTATCAACAAAATGATGCGGTAACCTATTGAATGGGAAAAGATGTCTACAATTGATATATCAGATAAAAGGTTAATATAGAAATCTATAAAGAACTCAGCACCAAAAAATAAATAAATAAATAAATAAACTGACTTTTAAAATGGGAAAATGACCTGAATAGACATTTTTCCAAAGAACGCATACTGATGGGCAATAGACACATGAAAGATGTTCAACATCACTAATCATCAGAGAAATGAAAATCAATACCACAATGAGATATCACCTCACACTTGTCAAAATGGCTAATATCAAAAAGACAAGAAATAACAAGTGTTGGTGAGGATGAGAAGAAATATTCATGCACTGTTGGTGAGAATGTGAATTGGTACAGCCAGTATTGAAAACAGTATGGAGATTCCTCAAAATATTAAAAACAGAAATATCATATGATCCAGTAATTCTACTACTATTTATGCAAAGAAAACAAAAACACTAATTTGAAAAGATATATGGACTTCCATGTTTATTGCAGCATTATTTGCAATAGCCAAATTATGGAAGCAGCCTGTCAGCAGATAAGTGATTAAGGAAGATGTTGTGTACACACACACACACACACACACACACACACACACAATGAAATACTACTCAGCCATAAAAAAGAATGAAATCTTGACATTTTCAACAATGTGGATAGACGAGAGGGTATAATGCTAAATAAATTAAGTCAGTCAGAGAAAGACAGATACAATATGATTTTACTCATGTGGAATTTACGAAACAAAAACAGAAAAAACAGAAAAAACACAACAAAATGAAATCAGACTCAAATATAGAGGACAAAAAGGGAGGTGGGTGGGAGGATGGATGAAACAGATAAAGGGGATTAAGGGTACATTTACTGGGGTGAGTATTATGTAATGCATGGAATTGGTGAATCATTATATTGTACACCTGAAACTAATACAACACTGCTTATTAATTATATTTGAATTTTAAAAATGGTAAAAATATTGTCACATAAATAAGATTTGCAGATGGGAAAAAACAGATGCATAGATAAGGATGTGGTATATATACATACACAGAGGAATATTACTCAGCCATAAAAAGAATGAGCTCTTGCCATTTGTGACAACAGGTATGGACCTACAGACTATAATGCTAAGTGGAATACATCAGAGAAAGACAAATACCATACGATTTCATGTGGAATCTAAAAAACAAACAAAAAAGTTGGAAACAGACCCACAAATTCAGAGAACAAACTGGTGGTTGCCAGGGGGTGCATGGGGTGGAGGATGAGCAAAATGGATGAAGATGAGTGGGAGGTACAGGCTTCCACCTATGGAATGAATATGTCATGGGGACAAAAGGTACAGCAAGGGGAATCCAGTCACTGGTTCTCTAATAGCATTGTGTGGTGACAGATAGTAGCTACAGTTGCAGGGAGCATAGCATAACGTATAGAGGTGTCCAAGCACAGTGCTGTACCCCTGAAACTAATGTAACATTGTGTGTCAACTATACTTCAATATTTAAAAAAAAATAAAAATAAATCAAAAACAATTATAACAGAAAATATAAAAGCAGTATAATTTGTGATTTTATACTTTTTTTTACTATGTTAACTTTGATTTTTTTCCTATTATATAGCATCTCTGTGATACTATTATGTGTGATAATAATGCCTATATGATATTATTTATGTGACATTAAAGTTTGTAATGACATACTGGGTTTGACTAAAGGCTTGCTAAACTCTATTTCAGTTCTGAAATTATTTGAGTCCCCTAACAGAATACTGACATGGTGTGAGTATAGCAACATTCAAGAAGAAGACAAAAAAACTGTTTTTTATATTTTCCTGCCTTCACTGTGGATTTTAAACATTATAGTAATTCTATCTCCCTGCTTTGAAGTCTCCATTTATAAGTCCTGACATTAAAATAATGTTATGTATTTGGAAACATAATCTGATATTTTAATATAAGTGCGTTGACTTAAATAAAAACAAATTTGAAACTTAAAAAAAAAGTTCTGCTTTCAGTACAATTCATGATACAAAATGATTTTTATTTTACAAAAAGTTCAAAGTTCCATTAATTTCTGAATTTTCTTTATATATCCAAGTATTTTCATATCGTTAATTACTTCAGAGATACTTGAAGAAAATTGGGATTACATTTAAAATATTAGTGGGGCGCCTGGGTGGCGCAGTCGGTTAAGCGTCTGACTTCAGCCAGGTCACGATCTCACGGTCCGTGAGTTCGAGCCCCGCGTCAGGCTCTGGGCTGATGGCTCGGAGCCTGGAGCCTGTTTCCGATTCTGTGTCTCCCTCTCTCTCTGACCCTCCCCCGTTCATGCTCTGTCTCTCTCTGTCCCAAAAATAAATAAACATTGAAAAAAAAATTAAAATATTAGACACTACCAACTGAATAGTAATGTGGAACCAACTTTATTAATTAAAATAAAACATATGGGAGAAATAAGGATTTGACTGACAAGCACTAATTTGCTCACAACTTTGAAGAACTCTATTTTGTACAAAATGAGGCACACCTGTATATCACTTTAAAAAAATACTAAGTACAAGCTTTTTGAGGAATTGCTCTCTGCATAGTTACGTCAGATATTGTGGTCATTTCAAAGTAGGTAAGACAGCCTCACTGCAAAGATGATTACTTTTTAGGAAAGGAACAAAAATTAAATAATCAGATTATAAAGTCAAAATATTAAAACAAAATAAAACAAAACAAATGCTTTTTAAAATGCAGAAAGTACAGGGGCGCCTTGGTGGCGCAGTCGGTTAAGCGTCTGACTTCAGCCAGGTCACGATCTCGCGGTCCGTGAGTTCGAGCCCCGCGTCAGGCTCTGGGCTGATGGCTCAGAGCCTGGAGCCTGTTTCCGATTCTGTGTCTCCCTCTCTCTCTGCCTCTCCCCCGTTCATGCTCTGTCTCTCTCTGTCTCAAAAATAAATAAAATGTTACATAAATAAATAAATAAATAAATACAATGCAGAAAGTGCTATTGATTTACCATGGAAATAGTCTGTGGAAACGTGTGATCCCTTAATCCAGCCCTTCTATCTCCCCTTTGTCTTACTCCTCTGACTTCTTCTATTTTTTTTTAAAGTTTACTTATTTATTTGGGGGCGGGCGGGGGGTGGGGGGAGAGACCTGAGCCGAAATCAAAAGTCCGAGGAGTAACCAACTGAGCCACCCACGTGTCCCTGCCCTTGTTTTTTTTTTTTTTTTTTAAATCTCTATTCTATTAAAGTATTTGACAGGAAAGACACCTGCATAGCAAAATTTAAATTTTCATCATTTCTTTCTTGTTTGTGTTGGCTTTCAGGATGAAGCGTGTGGCTTTATTCTGACTGATAAAAACTGAGGAAATGTACTGGTAGATCCTGAAGAATCTCCTTAGTTTAATAAAGGTTCACAATGAAGGAATGTATTTTCTTTTCCCCTTCTGGCTTTTGGGCATTTAATGTGTGACGCTAAGATGCCTGCAAACTTTATAGGCATTTATGTAACAGGAGACTACAAGCTTAAGCTTAAAACCAACATCCTGAGAATAGCTGAAAGATGAAAAAAACTGGAACTTTGCCAAAACTCATTGAAACACTAAATTAATTGCAACACCATCTCCAGAGCTCATGTTGTGTGATGATAATAATTATAGTAACAATAATCCCTCATTTGTTCAGCACTTTTTAAATTTTTTAAATGTTTATTTATTTTGAGAGAGAAGAAGGAGGAGGAGGAGGAGGAGGAGGAGGAGGAGGAGGAATGGCATAGAGTGAGGAGAGAGAGAGAATCCTAAGTAGGCTCCGCACTGTCAGCACAGCCCGATGTGGGGCTCTATCTCACGAACCTTGAGGTCATGACTTGTGCTGAAATCAAGAGTTGGATGCTTAACCAAGGGAGCCACCCAGGAGCCCCTGTTAAGCATTTTTTAGTTGGAGATTCCATATTTCAATATGAGAATCATGTCTAGGGTAGCATGATGTCATGCCCTCCATATCCTAATTATTTGAAACCATGAAGCTCCCTCAACTTACTGGTAAGGAAGTCTGCCTGAGAAGTCCAGAAGGCTAACTGGATGTTCTTATTTTGGTGTATACACATTTAACATTGCAAATTTAAAGTACTGATAAATTCCTTGATGTTTTGCTATAACTTCTCATAAATGAATTCCCTTTATAATTGACCTGTAGGTATTCTAGGTCAGCAATTACTCTGCTATGTGTATTTTAACAGCTCAAAAATATGCTTATATATTGCTGGTATGATTTCCATTTTCACTGGCCACTTCACATAACAGGTTGATACTGTTAACTCAGCCTTTCAGTGTTACAGCTTTCACTGGATCAGTCCCTCTGCAACTCACTGCCTCACCTCTGCCATTTCTTAGGAGGTCCATGTTCTCACAATACATTTTTACTCATTTGCAGTATTTCCATCTGCAGATATCTGGTATCTTCCTGCTAGACCTTTAGGTTTTACATGTCTCTTTAGGTTTTATGTGTATGGAATGAGACAATCTCTGGAAAGGTAAAGGTTAACCTGTCCAGGAATAATTTCCCTGTGGGCTGGACTCTCCCTAAAATATACTGGCCTCCTGAAAAGCTCCACAGAACCTGGGTATAGCTAAGTCTTTTCCACCAGCCTCGTGATAACATGAGGGCATAGACTGGTATTCCTCCATTCATTAAAGCTGACAAGTACAGCCGGGCTGGCACCAAGGGTTTGCTATGATCACTGCTGTTGGAGTCCAGTAACTGATCCTCACAAGGGAGTGGCTGGTGCTTCACCTAACCATGTAGCCCACAGTTCAAGGATCTTATTTCCTTGAACTTATTTCCCAAAGTCTGATGTCCAGTCCTGTTAGTTCTCTATGTGCTCTCCTAAAATGTAGTGAGCATAATTAATGTTATTTTTTCTCAGTGAGTTTCTCCTAATAAACATTACTACTCTAGCACTCTTTCTCATGTACTTGGTAATTGGCCTTTGATTGCTTGATACTTCCTAAATTGTGCACTCATAGAGAACTGGTTCCAAAAAAGACAGAAGTCACTTTGGAGAGCCATCTGATGTCCTATTTTGAAACCCACTAAAAGGGAACCTGAGTGACTCAGTCAGTTGAGCATCTGACTTCAGCTAAGGTCATGATCTCATGGTTTGTGAGTTCAAGCCCCAGGTAGGGCTCTGTGATGACAGCTCAGAGCCTGGAGCCTGCTTCGGATTCTGTGTCTCCCTCTCTCTCTCTCTCTCTGCCCCCCCCACCTCTCAAAAATAAACATTAAAAAATTTAGAAACCCACTAAATGTCTTTTCCTCATCCACAACCTACTTTGTCTTTTGGTTGCACTGATGTTAAAATCCATCTGGATCTGGGAGTGATAAGCTCCTCCCTCTTGGTATTCATTATGTTCACAACACAATAGAGCAGCTCGAGTGGAAGAGATGGTGCAGATTGACCTCCTGAAGCTACTACTTCTGCATTCCCTAGCTATCTTTCTATGCCCTGGAAGTTCAGGACTTCTCTTCCTTTACCTTAACTTCACTTATATCCCTTCCTTTCTGCACCTCTTTTACCACAGGACAGTCCCAGCTACCCTCTCCAAATTCCATGTTCTGTTTATGACTAATTAGATCGGCAATTAGATTATAAATAATCCTGGCTTCCATAACCAAATGTCTGATTGACATCACTGAAGACCCAGTGCCTCATGGATTACAACACTGATAAATAATCTGATCTTCCTGTTTTGTTTTGGTTTTTTCCACCAGACTTGAGTTAGTGAGGCATCATGTGAGAAACATCCTGCCAAACTATGGCCTGAAGACAAAATCTGGAATGACAGAGCTACTGCTAGTAACTCCTGACCCAGAGGAACCCCACCTTGGGAAGTAATAAAGAAGGAGAAGAGGAAAGACTCTAAAGCAGGAATTCTTGGCTGTCCAGTTTACTCCAGAATGACCATGATGCCTGTAGCAAGTGGAACTCTAAGAAATGTTCATCAGTAGAAGTGTGTCAGTATTTGAAGAACATAAAAGCTGTGTGGCAGACATGTAGTGAGTAAGGAACAGAACAACATTAGTCGAGATTAGAGATACAGAGTCCAAGAACATTTAGTGCCTGTAGGTCAAGATAAAATATCGGGATTGTAGTCAAACTACAGTGAGAGCCAATAAGAAGGTTTTGATTATTGATTTAGTTTTGTTTGTTTCCCTACGCAGGATCCAATTTTGTTCATTTAAAACAGGTGAACTAGGGAATTTTTTTTTTAAATGAATGATGAAGTAGAAGATAGGGAGAACTTATAATGCAATATAGAGAAGAAATAATTGCAAAGGAACAAAACTCCTGAAAATATAAGGGGAAAAACTACAAATAAATGTACAAGTATTGGACTCAGGAAAGAGAAGGCATATCTTCTCCATGGACACATGAAGAAAGGAGTAGATGGGTGCAGATACAGGTTTATTTTTGGAATTAGCCATAGAAAGATTGAGGGATTTCCCATATGATTATCTTAATTTTCCCAATGACATGTGCAAGAAAGATGACAGGACTGCAGGGCATTACTGAGTTTCAGGATTATAATTACACAAAAATGTTAGTCTGCCTGCTTGCGTAATTTTCCTAATCAGTGCTTAGCTCTATACATGCAGAAATAGCAAAGGTGATATGTGTGTGCACATATATACACACACAGGATATTTTTCAGGCAAGTAATGAGTGAAATGGACAAAGAATAGAAATTATGGAACCTAAGATGAAAAGCGAAGTAATCATAAAATAGATATGCTGATTAGCAAAAAGGTGGTGAAATAAACTGACCAAAAGTTTCAGTGAAGTGAAAAAAAATTTCCTATGAGGATTTTTGAATAGGTAAATTAGAATGATAGGAAATTATTAGTGAAATAGTTAGATATGTAAACGTTATTTTGGAAGTATCAAATGTAACTAGTGTGTTAAATTTATTTCAAACAAATCAAGCACTCTAACAAGGGCAGAGTTGAGTGTTATTTATGTAAAGGTTGCATCCTCTACACTGTCATCCTTTGATCCACTCTTCCTCTAAGAAACGATCCTGACTTATTTTCTCTTGGGTTCCCTTCCTTCATTCTTCTCAAAATTTTCTGTATAGCAGCCCTCACTCCTCTAGAGAGGTTGCCTCATCTAGGGGGCAAGATGGGGGAAAGAAGAGGGCAATCTATTAACAGAAAGGTACTTTGACAGTAGCTAGAAGTGGTTCATTCTCTACCTCTAATGTGAAGAGGAGATAATTTGATCATATTAAATACGTACAGTATTGCCAGTGGTATATCACATATGACTTAGTGTTCCAGGTTACGGTTCTAAAATATCTAAAGAGAAGTCCCCCAAGTGTTTTTAAATTTGAAGTCTATACATACAATGCCATTTTTGCTTGACTCTAATTATATATTTAAAGATATTTTATTTGTTAAAACTTTTGCTCCCATAGCAATAAAAGCATAAAATGCATTTCCAATTTTAAAGTACAGACTTAGAGAAAATAATATCTTTACAAATTTCTGATACCATATGAAATATCACACACACACACACACACACACACACACACACACACACACAAACTGAAGTGTAAGTAGTAAAAATATAGAGAGAACTACAAAATACGGTGGCTCATTAAGATGTATCCTGTACTCTAGTAAAACTGTAAGCTTGCAAAAATATCATTTGAGTTATTACTTTTTGCAACAGAAGGTGAGTATTCCACCTGGCTATTAGATATCTGAGATCTGTAGGAAAAGTTGTAACCTGATTGAAAATGAACAAATACTTTAAATTCAAGTTAATGGCTATCTTTTTATGCATTTATAGGCAAATTTCTAATAAATTGCCTAATAATGTATAAAATAAGTGAAGACCAGCTATTTGCTATGAGTAAATACAGAGACACAATTTAATTGTTTTACAAGCTTTTTTTAAAATCAACATTTTACCAAAAAAGTCAATATCACAACTCCAGGGGCGAAATACTCCATATCAGTTTTAATTATTTTTATTCACCTAACATTTATATAATAGTTCCATGGTAACATTCAATCTGAAAAACCTAAGGTATGCATCACAATCTACATGTTTATCCAACTGTAGTTATATTAATAAGCTTGATATGCATAACACATTTGAGAAACACCCTATAATAGTTTCCAATTGCCTATCAACACAAATTTTGTGCCTTGAAACAACATGAATTTATTATTTTATAGTTCTGGAGTTTGAAAGTCTTAAAACAGGTCTTACTTAGCTAAAATTAGTCTCCTTAAAGGGCTATGTAACTTCCTAATGCTCCAGGAGAGAATTCATCTTTGCTTTTTCCAGCTTTCAGAGGCCAGCTTGTATTCCTTGGATCATGGCCCTTTTCTCCACCTTTTATTTTATTTTTTTAAAGTTTTTTTATTGTTTATTTATTTTTGAGAGAGACAGAGACAGAACATGAGCAGGGGAGGGTCAGAGAGAGAGAGGGAGACACAGAATCTGAAGCAGGCTCCAGGCTCTGAGCTGTCAGCACAGAGCCTGATGCGGGACTAGAACCCACGGACTGTGAGACCATGACCTGAGCTGAAGTCCGACAAAACCGACTAAGCCACCCAGACGCCCCTATTTTTATTTTCTTAACTTTATTTATTTATGTTGAGACAGAGAGCGCGCAAGCAGGGGAGGGGCAAAGAGACTGGGAGAGAGAATCGCAAGCAGGCTCTATGCTGTCAGTGCAGAGCCCAACATGGGGCTTGAACGCAAAACTATGAGATCAAGGCAAGCACCGAAATCAAGAGTTTGATGCTTACCAGACTGAACCACCCAGGTGCCGCTCCCCCCCACTTCTCTATATTTTAATGCTTCCAATTTCAGCTTCCAATGCCACGTTTCCTTTTTCCGACTCATCTTCTTGCTTCTCTTATACAAGAGTCCTTACAATTACATGGGATTTACTTGGATAATCCAGGATAATCTCCCCCTTTATCAAAATTCTTAATCACACCTACAAAATCTTCTTTTTTTTTTTTTACAGTTTTCTTTCAACGTTTATTTATTTTTGGGACAGAGAGAGAGCATGAACGGGGGAGGGGCAGAGAGAGAGGGAGACACAGAATCGGAAACAGGCTCCAGGCTCTGAGCCATCAGCCCAGAGCCTGACGCGGGGCTCGAACTCCTGGACCGCGAGATCGTGACCTGGCTGAAGTTGGACACTTAACCAACTGCGCCACCCAAGCGCCCCAAAATCTTCTTTTTTTTAACATGCAAGGTAATGGATATACAGGTTCCAAAGATTAGGGCATGAACATTTGGGGAGTCATTATTCAGTGTAACACATGCACACACACACACACCAGAGCATATGCTTCAGAACTTAACATTTTTATAGACTGATGTTATGATTAATGACTATCATTAGCTGCCTGGATTGTAATTAGTGAAAATCGTTAATGCTTCCCCCTGTGTTTTAGACCTTGTTCAATCTGATACTATAATCCACCTGCATTCTAAATAATCCCAACTCAGAAAACCCACTTTGAATACATAATAGTACTATTATGATTTTGTGAAATAATATACTGAACATTATTCCATTTAATGACATATTTTGGATTAGGCATTTTGTGGAAGATATAGATACAAAGATAAATAAGAAAAATCTGTCAAAGGTGAACAAGAAGAAACTTTGGGGCATATAATGTAAATATAATATAAGGGTGGTCATGTAAATTGCTATAATGTAAAAGAATCAAAACAGTATGAACAGAAAAATTTTGATATGGAACACTAGTAAAGATCTGACAGAATAGGGGTGCCTGGGTGGCTCAGTCAGTTAGGTGTCCACCTTTGGCTCAGGTCATGATCTCGCAGTTCATGGGTCGAGCCCCGTGTCAGGCTCTGTGCTGACAGCTCAGGGCCTGGAACCTGTTTCAGATTCTGTGTCTCCCTCTTGTTCTCTGCCCCTCCCCCACTCACTCTCTGTCTCTGTCTCTGTCTCTCTCTCTCAAAAATAATAAACGTTAAAAAATTTTTTTAAAGATTTGGGAGAATAATTAGTTGTGGTTTTGATTTTATAAGATGAGAAGGATTTTGACTAGTGGACATAGAGAAGAGAGAGAATGCATTCTAGGGAATAAGAACTACCCAGGAGAAGATGTAAGAACAAAAAGCATGTGGTTGGAGACATACTAGCCGCTAGACAGATGATGTGCATAATCAGATGTTATGGCTTGAAAGAGGTTAGGATCAAATTAATGAGGAATTTCAATGCCATACCAAGGGGATGGAATTATGTCACAATATGAAGCCACAAAAAATTCTAAAATGTGATGTAAATTTTTGAAATGTGATTGGAGTTTCCACTTCATTGCAGATACTATTCTTGGTAATGGCAATACAGTATCGAAGTTATACTCTAATGGCCAGTTAACAGGTCATGGGATCTAGTCTTTTAACTTGATTCCTGATTTGGTTTGTTTATCATTTAATACTTCCAATATAAACATATATATAAACATTACATATATATATACATATATATATATATATATATATATTTTTTTTTTTTTTTTTTTTTTCTACTGAGTATTATGATAACATTGGGTATCAGAGGAGGGAGGACTTAAGTTTCTCGGTGGAATTTTCTTTTCTCCAGAAGGGGGCAGCACAGTCCTTGCCTAAGTAGGTAGACTAGTACCTCCTAGAATGTCTCTACGAGTGGGTGTTTGGAAAAATGAAAGCCTGGATTTTATCATATTTCTTCTTAGCTCTAAAAAGAAAATCCCTACGGAAATAGTGACCCACTTAAAAGTACATAATTACTTCAGACCAGGGTCCATCTAGTACTGTATTAGTTCATGCTCATTTCTGCATCTGTTACTCTTCTCGTCCCCAGACTCCATGACAAAACTCTTGTGTTTCACTCCTCCACATGTATTTCCTGCGACACTTAGCATGTGGCTAGTAATATTTTTGTTCAAATTTACCATCACTTAAATATTAATTCAGCATTCAGTCATTTTGGTTATAAATGTATAACAGCATTCATAAGGCTTTTCTCCTATTCAGCATTTGATTGATGTAAAATCATGCATCATGACAAGACTTTTCTTATTGCTTGCTAATACATATTCTTTCTCCAAAATCACATTGATCAAAGGGATTCTAGATAGTAATACTAAAAGTCTTCATATGCCCTCATGTAAATCAACAACTAAACCACTTTAAACATGTCTGTCTTAAGCTTTGCTTTCAGAGCATCTCTCAACTTCTTTTTGTACACTGTCTATCTAGTATTCAGGGCATTCTTATATCCCTCCTCCAATCTCTCCTTGAAATGCCATATGACTGATGTTTCACCTTTTCTTTTGTCACACAGAGTTCATTAGCATGGTTTCCAAGTTAACATATTTCTTTTGTAATTATCCCATATCCTGCTTTTAAAGACAAAACTTACTTTGCTAAGATGACTCCAAAGCTAGTTTTACAGAGAATCCTCAGCATATACAAGCAAACATTAAAAAGGAATCTATGGTTTAATGTGAGGATACATGAAAGAGTTTAGGTGAATCATCTGCTACTTAAAAGACCTATGTGATTCTTCTGAAGAGACTAAAAAGTGAACCCTTTTGGACTTTAGTTTCTTCATTAGCATAATTATGGGGTTTGAATAGATGAGCTGGCTTGTTCTAAAACTGTGTAAGTTTCATGACAGATCTGTTCTCAGGCACACTCAGAGAATCATTTTTGTGTATTTATCTGCATAATGGATATATATTCCTCAGAGCTCTACACTTTCCCTTATATTCAAATCAAGATGATGGTGGCCCTCACTAGGCCAGTTTACTGGCTAATTTACACATCCACTCTATCTTCCAGAATGTGTGAGTCAATTTCACATTTCAAAAAACTAACACATTTTTGTAGTTGGAAACTATGGAGACATCAATGAATATTAGAATAGTGGACTATTCAGGTATCAAAAGTTTACTCACTAATGTGTAGAAAATAATATGCTACTGGGGCACCTGGGTGGCTCAGTAGGTTAAGTGTCTGATTCTTGATTTCGGCTCAGGTAATGATCTCACAGTTCGTGAGTTCAAGCCCTGTGCTGGGCTCTACGCTGGGAGTGCGAAAGCTGCTTGGGATATTCTCTCTCTCTCTCTCTCTCTCTCTCTCTCTCTCTCTCTCTCTCTTTCTCTCTCTCTCTCTCTCTGCCTCTGCTCCTCCCTGCTTGCTCTCTCTGTCTCAAAATAAATGTACTTTTTAAATGAAAATAATATACTACCACATATTTTTCAGACTTTCATTTTTTATGTCTTCATTGGTCACATTTTATTTGTTTTTAGAGATATATTTGTTAGAACTAATCTTAATAGTATGACATTTATCATACGGTGAAAAATTACTCATGTCTTACCAACATTTTTCTCAGATATTAATGATACAGTTAATTTAGAATAATGGCATTTAGAAATAATGTTGATAATATTTAACTATGGCCTTGAACACACAAAGAAGCAATTTTGCAAATACTTACATAACCCAGATAAATGTATGGAATATGGCTTCTATTTAGAATTGGGAAAGTAGTTTTACTAAGATTCACTAGACCATGTTAACCTTTTTTTTCTTTTTCTTTTCTTTTTTTTTTTTAAGTAAGCTTTACGCCCAATGTGGAACTTGAACTCACAAGCCTGAGATCAAAAGTTTCATGTTCTACCGACTGAGATAGCCAGGCACTCACCTGTCACTAGACCTTTTTAAAGTCAGCAAGTCAAAAATATAATTATAGTTGTCACATGGAAGCATTTCTTCTGAAATTCAGAGCACAGATTTACTATCTGTGTATTAATTGGGTAAAAATATTATCTATTTTGCTATCCTGCAAATATATTCCAGATAGAAATGTTTATAATTATAATTATAATTCTGCAAAAAAGCATATCTATATTATACATAAGACTCATTTTTTCCATACAGTACACAAGCATTAAGTTAAGGAAAGGAATAAAACAAGTTATTTAATATATTTTATGCTTTACTCAGTGACAATTTCAAAATTATGCCCTATTTTCTCCAAACTAGCTTGAGCTGCTAAAAAACAAAACATAAAAATCATGATTGCCAAATCAGCCCAGTCTGTAAATCAAACTAACTACTCTCTCAATAATTTCAGAACATTTACTATTTTACTTTTAATAAGTGAGTATAGTTTACCAGGCCAAAAATGAATTTCCAATGAAGTTGTCTTTATTTTGTTAATATGACAGATTACATTGATGAATTTTTAAATATTGAATCAATCTTGCATTCTCAGAATTAACCTCACTCAATCATGCTGTAGAATACAATGGATTGGTTTTGAAGTATTTTATCCAGGAATTTTATGTGTATTTACATGAGAGATCTGTAGTTTTTCTTTTCACTTTTTTTTTCTGTGTGTATGTGTGTGTGTGTTGCCTTTGCTGGTGATGGTATTAGGGTAATGCTAGCCTTTTATATAAAAAATTGATAAGTTTTGGCTCCCATCCAGTTTTTTGGAAGAGTTTATATAGAATTGGTATTAATTCTTTAAATGTTTGGTAGAATTCTCTAATAAATTTTGTGGACTTTAAGTTTCCTTTGTTGTAAGCTTTTAAATGACTGATTCAGTATGTTTTAATAGTTGCAGACTATTCTGGTTATCTATTTCATTTGGGGTGAGGTTTGGTCATCTGTGTTTTTTGGGGATTTGGTCTAAGTCTTTTAACTTGTCAAATTGATTTGCATATAGTTGTTCTCAGTATGACTTTTATCTAACTTTTTGATGTCTGGAGGGTCTGCAATGATATTCCCTTCATTTCTGATACTGGAAATGTAGGTCATCCCTTCTTTCTTTGCCTATTTTGCTTACAGTTTATCATTTTTTTTAAAGAACTCATATTTTGTTTCATTGTTTTCCTCTGTTGTTCTTCTGTTTTCAACTTCATTGATTTCTGCTCTTTATTATTTCTTTCTTTGTGTTGTTTTGTTTGTTTTTCTAATCTTTTTGAACCCAATGTACCCAGTCATGTCAAACCATATTAGTGACTGAAGCAAAAGGAAATAATAACTAATATTGATCCTCTCTTTAATTAAAATGTGAATAATTCTTACATCATAGATTTTTATATTAATTTTCATTTTTAAAATATTACACTAAAGTATTACTTGTCTTAATTATTGAGGTTTTGGTGACCTTAAAATTTTGCCTCTGAGGTAAGTGCTTCGCTGGCCTACTCCTAACACTGGTCCTCCTTAAATCTAACTTCTTTTATTAAGAAATATGTAGGATATGATTTTGCCCCTTTGTAGCATCTTTAAACACTTCACTAAGGATAATAAATTGGGGAACTACTTTTCAATCATTTCATGACACTCATCATATTAAGCTGAGTCCTTCAGAAACCAGACTCTGAGAAGTGTGTTTCTGGGCAAATCATTTATTTAAAAATTATTCCCAGGAGCTGCCAGTAGAAGAATGTAAGAAGAAGGATAAGGAAGGGGAAGAAGCCAAGAAAGAGTACAATTTTAGTTAAAATCACAGGGAGAGTGGCTTCAATCTGATCTTGAATGGGATCCCGGGAGTGTAAATTGTGCCTCAGAGTTGTGCCTATTTATAAAAGGGAAGATGACTTTCCTTATATTTGAATGTATCCAAGGTCAAAAAGTTGGATGGATAGTGAACTGGGGCTAAACTCCCAACCACACTGACTCTCTCTGCCCTTGAAGGCAAATCAGCTCCATTCATTCGAGACCAGTCTTCAGAAAGACTCAAGATACTGACCTGGCCATGGAAAGCAAACGGGAGAAGTAGCAGATGTGGCATAAAGAAATGGTAAAAATGAGAGGATCTGGACCCATCTCCAAGTGTGGGCTGTATCTGTTATGTAAGTATATATCAATTACAAATACAGAAGGAATTTCAGGAATATAGAGACTTACTGTAATACAAACTAATGACTAAATTTGAGTGTTCATCAACTTTAAATATACATTCATGTACATATTTTCTTTGAGTTTATTTATTTTGAGAGAGAGAGAGTGAGAGAGAGAACATGCACATGCAAAAGCGGGGGTGGGGCAGAGACAGAGGGAGAGAGAGAATCCCAAGCAGGCTCTGCACCGCCAGCACACAGCCTGATGGATACGGGGTTGGAATTCACGAACCCATGTGATCATGACCTGAGCCAAAAGCAAGAGTTGGATGTTTAACTGACTGAGCCACCCAGGCATCCCATACATATATTTATGTATACACTCTCTATATACATAGACACAGGTATATGTGCACATACACACCCCTCTATCACACTCATTCACTTTCTTTCTCTCCAAGAATTCTCCTTCTTGTAATATTTCTTTAAAATAAAACTTTGAGGAGCACCTGGTTGGCTCAGTTGGAAGAGCATGTGATTCTTGATCTTGGGCTGTGAGTTTAAGCCCCACGTTTGGTGTAGAGATTAATTAAATAAATAAAAAACTAAACTAAACTAAATGAAAATAAATAAAAACTTTGATAAATTTTGGAAGAATAGGTAAGTTATCAGTAGTGCGGATAAACACAATATTAGAAGGATAGCTGGATAGCAGGGAAAGTTTTGACATTTTCCTGAACACATTCTTTTTTTTTTTTAGGAGTATTTTCTTTTTTTTTTTTTTTTTTTTTTTTTCTGAAATTTATTGACAAATTGGTTTCCATACAACACCCAGTGCTCATCCCAAAAGGTGCCCTCCTCAATACCCATCACCCACCCTCTCCTCCCTCCCACCCCCCATCAACCCTCAGTTTGTTCTCAGTTTTTAACAGTCTCTTATGCTTTGGCTCTCTCCCATTCTAACCTCTTTTTTTTTTTTTTTTTCCTTCCCCTCCCCCATGGGTTCCTGTTAAGTTTCTCAGGATCCACATAAGAGTGAGACCATATGGTATCTGTCTTTCTCTGTATGGCTTATTTCACTTAGCATCACACTCTCCAGTTCCATCCACGTTGCTACAAAAGGCCATATTTCATTTTTTCTCATTGCCATGTAATATTCCATTGTGTATATAAACCACAATTTCTTTATCCATTCATCAGTTGATGGACATTTAGGCTCTTTCCATAATTTGGCTATTGTTGAGAGTGCTGCTATGAACATTGGGGTACAAGTGGCCCTATGCATCAGTGCTCCTGTATCCCTTGGATAAATTCCTAGCAGTGCTATTGCTGGGTCATAGGGTAGGTCTATTTTTAATTTTCTGAGGAACCTCCACACTGCTTTCCAGAGCGGCTGCACCAATTTGCATTCCCACCAACAGTGCAAGAGGGTTCCCGTTTCTCCACATCCTCTCCAGCATCTATAGTCTCCTGATTTGTTCATTTTGGCCACTCTGACTGGCGTGAGGTGATACCTGAGTGTGGTTTTGACTTGTATTTCCCTGATAAGGAGCGACGCTGAACATCTTTTCATGTGTCTGTTGGCCATCCGGATGTCTTCTTTAGAGAAGTGTCTATTCATGTTTTCTGCCCATTTCTTCACTGGGTTATTTGTTTTTCGGGTGTGGAGTTTGGTGAGCTCTTTATAGATTTTGGATACTAGCCCTTTGTCCGATATGTCATTTGCGAATATCTTTTCCCATTCCGTTGGTTGCCTTTTAGTTTTGTTGGTTGTTTCCTTTGCTGTGCAGAAGCTTTTTATCTTCATAAGGTCCCAGTAATTCACTTTTGCTTTTAATTCCCTTGCCTTTGGGGATGTGTCGAGTAAGAGATTGCTACGGCTGAGGTCAGAGAGGTCTTTTCCTGCTTTCTCCTCTAAGGTTTTGATGGTTTCCTGTCTCACATTTAGGTCCTTTATCCATTTTGAGTTTATTTTTGTGAATGGTGTGAGAAAGTGGTCTAGTTTCAACCTTCTGCATGTTGCTGTCCAGTTCTCCCAGCACCATTTGTTAAAGAGGCTGTCTTTTTTCCATTGGATGTTCTTTCCTGCTTTGTCAAAGATGAGTTGGCCATACGTTTGTGGGTCTAGTTCTGGGGTTTCTATTCTATTCCATTGGTCTATGTGTCTGTTTTGGTGCCAATACCATGCTGTCTTGATGATGACAGCTTTGTAGTAGAGGCTAAAGTCTGGGATTGTGATGCCTCCTGCTTTGGTCTTCTTCTTCAAAATTCCTTTGGCTATTCGGGGCCTTTTGTGGTTCCATATGAATTTTAGGATTGCTTGTTCTAGTTTCGAGAAGAATGCTGGTGCAATTTTGATTGGGATTGCATTGAATGTGTAGATAGCTTTGGGTAGTATTGACATTTTGACAATATTTATTTTTCCAATCCATGAGCAGGGAATGTCTTTCCATTTCTTTAAATCTTCTTCAATTTCCTTCAGAAGCTTTCTATAGTTTTCAGCATACAGATCCTTTACATCTTTGGTTAGATTTATTCCTAGGTATTTTATGCTTCTTGGTGCAATTGTGAATGGGATCAGTTTCTTTATTTGTCTTTCTGTTGCTTCATTGTTAGTGTATAAGAATGCAACTGATTTCTGTACATTGATTTTGTAGCCTGCAACTTTGCTGAATTCCTGTATCAGTTCTAGCAGACTTTTGGTGGAGTCTATCGGATTTTCCATGTATAATATCATGTCATCTGCAAAAAGCGAAAGCTTGACTTCATCTTTGCCAATTTTGATGCCTTTGATTTCCTTTTGTTGTCTGATTGCTGATGCTAGAACTTCCAGCACTATGTTAAACAGCAGCGGTGAGAGTGGGCATCCTTGTCGTGTTCCTGATCTCAGGGAAAAAGCTTTCAGTTTTTCCCCGTTGAGGATGATGTTAGCTGTGGGCTTTTCATAAATGGCTTTTATGATCTTTAAGTATGTTCCTTCTATCCCGACTTTCTCAAGGGTTTTTACTAAGAAAGGGTGCTGGATTTTGTCGAAGGCCTTTTCTGCATCGATTGACAGGATCATATGGTTCTTCTCTCTTTTTTTGTTAATGTGATGTATCACGTTGATTGATTTGCGAATGTTGAACCAGCCCTGCATCCCAGGAATGAATCCCACTTGATCATGGTGAATAATTCTTTTTATATGCCGTTGAATTCGATTTGCTAGTACCTTATTGAGAATTTTTGCATCCATATTCATCAGGGATATTGGCCTGTAGTTCTCTTTTTTTACTGGGTCTCTGTCTGGTTTAGGAATCAAAGTAATACTGGCTTCATAGAATGAGTCTGGAAGTTTTCCTTCCCTTTCTATTTCTTGGAATAGCTTGAGAAGGATAGGTATTATCTCTGCTTTAAACGTCTGGTAGAACTCCCCTGGGAAGCCATCTGGTCCTGGACTCTTATTTGTTGGGAGATTTTTGATAACCGATTCAATTTCTTCGCTGGTTATGGGTCTGTTCAAGCTTTCTCTTTCCTCCTGATTGAGTTTTGGAAGCGTGTGGGTGTTCAGGAATTCGTCCATTTCTTCCAGGTTGTCCAATTTGTTGGCATATAAGTTTTCATAGTATTCCCTGATAATTGTTTGTATCTCTGAGGGATTGGTTGTAATAATTCCATTTTCATTCATGATTTTATCTATTTGGGTCATCTCCCTTTTCTTTTTGAGAAGCCTGGCTAGAGGTTTGTCAATTTTGTTTATTTTTTCAAAAAACCAACTCTTGGTTTCGTTGATCTGCTCTACAGTTTTTTTAGTTTCTATATTGTTTATTTCTGCTCTGATCTTTATTATTTCTCTTCTTCTGCTGGGCTTAGGCTGCCTTTGCTGTTCTGCTTCTAGTTCCTTTAGGTGTGCTGTTAGATTTTGTATTTGGGATTTTTCTTGTTTCTTGAGATAGGCCTGGATTGCAATGTATTTTCCTCTCAGGACTGCCTTTGCTGCGTCCCAAAGCGTTTGGATTGTTGTATTTTCATTTTCGTTTGTTTCCATATATTTTTTAATTTCTTCTCTAATTGCCTGGTTGACCCACTCATTCGTTAGTAGGGTGTTCTTTAACCTCCATGCTTTTGGAGGTTTTCCAGACTTTTTCCTGTGGTTGATTTCAAGCTTCATGGCATTGTGGTCTGAAAGTAAGCATGGTATAATTTCAATTCTTGTAAACTTATGAAGGGCTGTTTTGTGACCCAGTATATGATCTATCTTGGAGAATGTTCCATGTGCACTCGAGAAGAAAGTATATTCTGTTGCTTTGGGATGCAGAGTTCTAAATATATCTGTCAAGTCCATCTGATCCAATGTCTCCTTCAGGGCCCTTGTTTCTTTATTGACCGTGTGTCTAGTTGATCTATCCATTTCTGTAAGTGGTGTATTAAAGTCCCCTGCAATTACCACATTCTTATCAATAAGGTTGCTTATGTTTATGAGTAATTGTTTTATATATTTGGGGGCTCCGGTATTCAGTGCATAGACATTGATAATTGTTAGCTCTTCCTGATGGATAGACCCTGTAACTATTATATAATGTCCTTCTTCATCTCTTGTTACAGCCTTTAATTTAAAGTCTAGTTTGTCTGATATAAGTATGGCTACTCCAGCTTTCTTTTGGCTTCCAGTCGCATGATAAATAGTTCTCCATCCCCTCACTCTCAATCTAAAGGTGTCCTCAGGTCTAAAATGAGTCTCTTGTAGACAGCAAATAGATGGGTCTTGTTTTTTTATCCATTCTGATACCCTATGTCTTTTGGTTGGCGCATTTAATCCATTTACATTCAGTGTTATTATAGAAAGATACGGGTTTAGAGTCATTGTGATGTCTGTATGTTTTATGCTTATAGTGATGTCTCTGGGACTTTGTCTCACAGGGTCTCCCTTAGGATCTCTTGTAGGGCTGGTTTAGTGGTGACAAATTCCTTCAGTTTTTGTTTGTTTGGGAAGACCTTTATCTCTCCTTCTATTCTAAATGACAGACTTGCTGGATAAAGGATTCTTGGCTGCATATTTTTTCTGTCTAGCACCCTGAAAATCTCTTGCCAATTCTTTCTGGCCTGCCAAGTTTCAAAAGAGAGATCAGTCACGAGTCTTATAGGTCTCCCTTTATATGTGAGGGCACGTTTACCCCTTGCTGCTTTCAGAATTTTCTCTTTATCCTTGTATTTTGCCAGTTTCACTATGATATGTCGTGCAGAAGATCGATTCAAGTTACGTCTGAAGGGAGTTCTCTGTGCCTCTTGGATTTCAATGCCTTTTTCCTTCCCCAGTTCAGGGAAGTTCTCAGCTATGATTTCTTCAAGTACCCCTTCAGCACCTTTCCCTCTCTCTTCCTCCTCTGGGATACCAATTATGCGTATATTATTTCTTTTTAGTGTATCACTTAATTCTCTAATTTTCCCCTCATACTCCTGGATTTTTTTATCTCTCTTTTTCTCAGCTTCCTCTTTTTCCATAACTTTATCTTCTAGTTCACCTATTCTCTCCTCTGCCTCTTCAAGCCGAGCTGTGGTGGTTTCCATTTTGTTATGCATTTCGTTTAAAGCATTTTTCAGCTCCTCGTGACTGTTCCTTAGTCCCTTGATCTCTGTAGCAAGAGATTCTCTGCTGTCCTGTATACTGTTTTCAAGCCCAGCGATTAATTTTATGACTATTATTCTAAATTCACTTTCTGTTATATTATTTAAATCCTTTTTGATCAGCTCATTAGCTGTTGTTATTTCCTGGAGATTCTTCTGAGGGGAGTTCTTCCGCTTGGTCATTTTCGATAGTCCCTGGCGTGGTGAGGACCTGCAGGGCACTTCCCCTGTGCTGTGGTGTATACCTGGAGTTGGTGGGCGGGGCCGCAGTCAGACCTGATGTCTGCCCCCAGCCCACCGCTGGGGCCACAGTCAGACTGGTGTGTGCCTTCTCTTCCCCTCTCCTAGGGGCGGGATTCACTGTGGGGTGGTGTGGCTCATCTGGGCTACTTGCACCCTGCCAGGCTTGTGATGCTGGGGATCTGGCGTATTAGCTGGGGTGGGTAGGCAAGGTGCTCGGGGGCAGGAGGGGCAGGCTTAGATCGCTTCTCCTTAGGTGATCCACTTCAGGAGGGGCCCTGTGGCAGCGGGAGGGATTCAGATCCGCTGCCGGAGGTTTGGCTCCGCAGAAGCGCAGAGTTGGGTGTTTGCGCGGAGCGAGCAAGTTCCCTGGCAGGAACCGGTTCCCTTTGGGATTTCGGCTGGGGGATGGGCGGGGGAAATGGCGCTGGCGAGCGCCTTTGTTCCCCACCAAACTGAGCTCTGTTGTCAGGGGGCTCAGCAGCTCTCCCTCCCTTTGTCCTCCAGCCTTCCCGCTTTCCGAGCAGAGCTGTTAATTTCTGACCTCCCAGACGCTAAGTCGCGCTTGCTGTCGGAACACAGTCCGCCCGGCCCCTCCGCTTTTGCAAGCCCGACTCGGGGGCTCTGCTTGGCCGGCGAGCCGCCCCTCCGCCCCGGCTCCCTCCCGCCAGTCCGTGGAGCGCGCACCGCCTCGCCGCCCTTCCTACCCTCTTCCGTGGGCCTCTCGTCTGCGTTTGGCTCCGGCGACTCTGTTCTGCTAATCCTCTGGCGGTTTTCTGGGTTATTTAGGCAGGTGTAGATGGAATCTAAGTGATCAGCAGGACGTGCGGTGAGCCCAGCGTCCTCCTAAGCCGCCATCTTGCCGCCTAGATTCTCCTGAACACATTCTTAAAAGTGTAAGTCAAAATTCTGTTTGTGTTGTTTTTGAAATTTTTGCTCTTAAACATTTAAAATAAGTCTGAAAAACTATGTGCCACCTCAAGCATTTTTATTAGATATCAATATTTTATCACTACAAAATTTAAGATAAATATTTGATAACATTTTAAAATGAATCTCTTAATATATATGTATATATGTATAATAGTATGTTGCACAATAGTTTGTTTACATAGTCGTGTAAAATATATTAAGTACATTAGCAATTTTATACTAATTTTTATATATTAATATAAACCACTATCATATCTATGTATCTATAAAGAGTTGTGATTCAATATCCACCAATACCTATATAAAAACAATAAAAATGGTTTTCCTTAGGAGTCAGGCATTTTACTTTGTTCTCTTTCTTCTTTGAATTAATATTTCCATCCCTCTATTCCACTTGCAAATAGAAATTTATATTAATAAATATTCTATTACATTTGTACTGTTAAAACAGTACTGTTCAAGCAGATCATTTTTTAAAAAGAATATATTAAAAAACTGAGTATCTTAAAATGTATTCCCTTAAATTTATCCATGTTCCTTTTTCACTTAATGTTATGATATTTTTAGAAATATAACATTAAATTGAAATCTATTATATGTACCTAGAAATTTTAAAAACAACTTTTATATATTCATTAAATTGTCTTGCTTGTGTTGTAAATCATACCTACATTTTCCCTTTTCAATCCTAGAAAATTGTATCTCCATAATTGGGTAAAATCTTTGCAATATTTGACTCTGTATCTTTTACTTAAAAATAAAATCTTCAGGGGCACCTGGAGGGCTCAGTTGGTTGAGCGACCCACTCTTGGTTTGATCAAGTCATGATCTCACAGTTCATGAAATCCAGCCCTATGTTGGGCTCTGTGCTGACAGTGCAAAGCCTGCTTGGGATTCTCTCTCCCTCTCCCTTGCTCCTCCCTCTCCCTTTTCTTCCTCACAAAAAAATAAATAAAACTTAAAAATATCTTTAAATTTTATGACAACATAAAATACGTATGCCTATTCCTCCTTTTTCCTCAAACCTTCCACCATCCCAGAAATATACAGCATTATCATCATTTAAAAGAAAAAGTTGGGGGAGTAATGGGGATTGATACCTATAACACAGGTGATGCTGTGGGGTTTCTTTTTTAGCTTCCTGCTGAAATACACTGTTATATTCTTTTCTTTGTAAACTAGTAGTCTTCAACTGTTGTCTTTCATCTTTCTTTAATTCAGTAGAATAATTTATAAATGTATGTTCTAAAACCCTCCCCCATGAATACAAATATTTCCAAGGATAATTACAATTAAGTTTTTAGCATACGAAAAACTTAGTAAAGTTTGCAAACAATTGTGTGAATTATAGTCTTGAATCAAATTTACATTGAAGAATATGTGCATGACTCAATTTTGTTAGGAAAAATCCCGCACACTTTCCAAATATTCAATGGTTGATATTAGTAAACTAAATTAGTGTGCTAAGTAAGATAGGTCATGAATATGATGATTGCTTTTTCCTTAGAAGATTAAAAATTGCTTTTTTATTTAGATGAATGAATGATTCACATTTTTTAAGCTATAATGCTTATCACTTAGAATAATTGGATATATGAGACTTATCCCATTAAATCAAAATATAATTTATTTTAATTATTTTTAGGAAAGTAATATAGTGCTTAAAATTTATAGTAGTTAAAAATTGAAAAAAAATAATCTTATTTTATCATTTTGCTGCCCCTAAATATTTCAGCAACAAAGCAAAAAAGTTTATAATATTGAATGAGCTACATTAGCAAATTATACCAAGGAGAAGGATGTAATGAGGTAAAATAACACAATTAACTTTAAAACACTGAGGCATTATTAGAATGCTATTGACTTTTCTGGATATAATTAAGGTGTCAAAGGAAAACACATCTTAAACTCACAGATCCTAAAATAATTTAGTTAATTTGTAACTTTGCCTCAAAGAAAAAGTCCAAATGGGCTTTCCATTGGATTAACAATACAAATGTCATTATATTTATTTCTTAATGAATTTATAAAATTACAGAAATTAATTTTTAAGAGTTCATTTAGAAATAAATGGTCTAAATAAAGTGAAATCAGGGATACTATTTAGAGACAATGTATTTTTATTGCATTAGATTATAACTTACTGAAAAATGTTTCTGATATATATTAAGATACTTTTCTAGGTTAAAGTTATCTTTATGTAAATCATTAAATCAGACAGTTATCCTATAATCGATTATTTTATATATGAGAAACTACAAATACACGGTGTGGGGTAAGAACACTACATAGCAGAAGAGAAATTTACACAAATATCAAGGGAGAAACATGTTATTAGCATAGTCATTCTAATGGAACCAGTAAAATTAAAGGCATGTATTGTCAAAACAAGTGAACGGAATGAAAGGAAGAAATAAGATAGCATTAGCTGCACTTACTGAAATTAAACTTGTGCCTACTCTATGACAAACTTTTCCAGATGCATATTACAGAAATTCACACACAGAAACTTAAGTTTACATAGAAAGATATTCACTGTAATATGGCTTATAGGAATGAGAAACTGGATGTAACTGAAGATCTATTACTACATGGAAAAAATGTGTGGGTACATTATGGCATATTACACAGCAGTTAGAACCTACAGATTTATGTAGAAGACTGGTAACATTACTAAATTTTTTAAATAAAACACAATTATACAGCATAAGTGCAATAGTGATATTTATTCAAATTAAACACTCATCATCACCACCATCACTTCTACCATCAGTCACACAGTATGTGTTTTCACAAATACGTAGATATTTAAAGACATAATCAGATGCATTACAGTGGATGCACAGTGCAGTAGGGGAATGGAAGTGGGAGGCATGATGGCCTAGGAAAAACACAGATCTACATTTATATCTATAGATATACTATAAACATATATAAGTGTATTTGTATATATAGATGTATATATTTGCACTATTTATAATTTATAGATAGGATATAATAAACTCATGTGTGTATGTATATGTGTATATGTAGCTATATGTATTTATATTTACTTAAGTATATCTAATATTTAAATAAATATGTTATATCTAATAATATACTATTTCAAATAAGTATTTTGTCTAACTTATGATATAAACATATGTCTGTGTGTGTGTGTGCATGTGTGTATGAAAATGAGAAGGAAAGAGAAAGAGACAACAATAGAGGTCTTGTAAAAGACTCTACCCCGTCTCCATTTTTCTCTCTGAAATGTGAAATGTTTGTTTAGGGCAGCAATTGCTTAAGAAAAAACAACAACAGCGGCACCTGGGTGACTCAGTCGGTTAAACATCCGACTTCATCTCAGATCAAGATCTCGTGGTTCACAAGTTCGAGCTCCATGTCAGGCTCTGTGCTGACAGCTCAGAGCCTGGAGCCTGCTTCAGATTCTGTGTCTAACTCTATCTCTGCCCCTTCCCTGTTCACGCTCTGTCTCTCTCTTTTTCTTTCAAAAATAAATAAACATTTAAACAAATTATGAACAAAAGAAAAGAAAAAACAACAACATCAAAATCCAGGCTTCCTTCTGGCTGGATCTGGACATGAGATCCTGTGTTAAATAATGGAATATAAATAAATAAAGTTGAAGGGCAAAAATGTCCTAGAAAGTTGTTTTTAAAAGGGACTAGTCTGGGGCACCTGGGTCGCTCAGTGGGTTAAGCCTTGGACTCTTGACTTCGGCTCAGGTCATGATCTCAGGGTCGTGAGAATGAGCCCCCCTCAGGCTCTGCACTGACAGCATGGAGCTTGCATGAGATTTCTCTCTCTGCCTCTCTCTCTCTTTCTCAAAAATAAATAAATAAACATTTTAAAAAATTAAAAAGATAAAAGGGACTAGTTTGATTGGCTTCATCTCTACAACTTTGTTTCTCCTTTCCCCTTCTTTCTAGGACAGAGATATGATGCCTGCCACAGGCAGGTCATAACAGAGATGGATCCTTGATTTCTTAAGACTTACTGTGTAAACCTTTCCCCACCACCCATTATAGGAATAGCAATTTGTTTAAGATGAAATAAGGAATGATTGCATCAATCTTCCCAATCTGAGATAGGGTAAAACTTTATTTGCTATTCTGAACATTTAAATATTTTTAATGGTTCTGATAAAATATACTTACTTATGACATTCTAATATAATCTCGGAAGTAATCCCAATGAATGCAGTTACAAAGGAACAAGACAGGTTTACCTATTTCATATATTTCTTCACAGAATTTTAGCTTTCAATATTCTCTAATTAACATTAAATTCAAATGATGCATTTTTAGTGTGTTGTCCATGTTTGCCACAGTGGAATCCATGTACCCACTGCACTTCTGAGTGCAGTTTTTTTTTTGTTTGTTTTTCCCTCCAAGAGTCAGTTATGCTAAATTTTATTTTATTGCAAATGATGAGACAAAATTAAGAATTCATTTTATACTTGGTCTGAAATATAAGAGGTTCTGGAGGTCATATCTCATCTGGGAACCATGCTAATGTAGCTGATTATTAAACATTTCATTATGGTAATAATGAGATATGTGTAAAAACTGCCTCTATTAACTCAGGAATCCAGAAGATGGTGTTTATGTTTACTTGTATACTGAAATGTCTTTCCCTAGCCTCGACAAACAATTCAAGGATTCTTGCTTATCTGTCATGCTCTAAACTTGTCCATTTATCCAAGAACAAGGGCCCTATTGTTTCTTCTGTAATTGTTTAGGGCTCTGACTACAAAACCAAATTCATAGCAATTTTGTTCCAATCATACATTCGTGTTTAGGTTTGTAGTTTTAGAATACATCTCTCCCTATAACCTAATCTGGATATCAATTGTTGTTGCCCTAAATCTTTGGACGTTCAAATTGCTTACCTTGGGCAATTATAGTAGATGGAATCATTGGTCCTAAATTCTTTCCTACTCCCTATATCCATGCCCTTTGACAGTTAACGTTGTTGTTCCTTTTGCTACTGACACAATATACTTCCCAGCCCACTGACTTGGGGCTCTGTCATTTGACTTGCTTTGGGAATAGAATATGGTTAGAAGGAATAATGTCCAGTTACAGCCCAGGTCTTAAGATGTATGTTTCTACTTGCCTTCTTGTGCCTCTGTCACTAGTATAAGAACTTCCATTGGAAGCCCTACAGCTTAGGTCCAGAATGAATAAATGAGAAGTGGACTTGATCCCAAAGAGTGACAATAGCCAGTGTGACCCAAAGTCTGAAGCAGAGTCAGACAGCCCAGATAAACTAAGTCCTAACCAACCCAAAGACGCATGAAAAACAAATGGCTTTTGCTGTATGCCTCTGAGTTGTGGTTGTCTACTGTGCAGTAAAAGCTAATCAATATGGTAATATTAGCTTTCCTTACATTTTTTTTCCATCAACTGTTAGGGCTTCAGACTTAACTTTTGATATAGCTAGCTCTTTAGGGAATGCATGTGCAGAAAAGCTTGAATTCACTTGGTAAGGTCTGAGAGAAGTTCAAGTGGTGTTTAGAAGTCAGGCCAAACCTTAATTAACCTGCAAAGATGTCTCTGATTCAAAGTCCTTGGTTGGAAGCAACAGAAAGAGATTTTGAATAAATTAAAAAGGAAAAGGTGTGTTGTAAGTTACCAAATAGGTCAGATAATCTATAGAAAATCTTCAGAGCCTCATTCAAAAATTGACAAAAACCATGGTGGCTGGGCAGCAAGGAACAGTCACTCTCACATCCCAGAAAAAGTATTAATTATGATGCTATTGTAAACACCACCAATAGAGAACACTGGGTGGGGATGGTAAAGGTAACTCTGAAGAAATAATCCCTTTATTCTTAATTTTTTTAGTACTCTTTGAGATTCAAATTTCCAGACTAGATACCTAATTGTTTACATTTAGTTCACATGCCTGCATTCGGTTTTAGTATATGTGTTGCCAAAGCAAGCAATACATACACATGACTGCAATCTGATGTCAAGAAGTAAAGAGAAGGGCCTGTGTGTGTTGGAGAGGTGGGGGGCAGGGTAGATTTGGAAACTTAAGCTTCTGTGTTGGAAGTGGAACCTTAACTTCCACCCCAAATCATACAATAGTGGAAGGATATTCAAAATACAAAGAATTTTCAAGTGTGGGGTGTTAAACAACAATAACAGCAATTAATGATCTTTACAATATCCCTGGGGTATCATATTTAAACAAAATATAAGAACTGAAGCAAGATATATGGGAATCAGGAAAAGAGATAAAGTGGTGACCCAATCTGGCAGGATAAAGTGGGCACAGAGTCAAATAACAAATGAAGTGTCAATCAGGACTGTTCTGGAAACAATGAAGTTCAGATGAACTAAAGAATACTGGGGGGACTTAATTTTATAAACTTGTGGCCCTTCTGCGTGAGGATCCTTTAGACAAGGGGCTTCTGTGTTACCCACGTATCCTATCATTAGAGTGACTAAACCATCTCCATTACCTGTGGACTCCCATATATTTTGCAGAGAATTATAAAACCCTAGTAATCAGACTCCATGAACAATAACATTAAGTTTTTAGCAGCCAAGAGGAGATCTGTTCCATTCCTTCATGAGACATTCATTTTTAATTTTTCCTCACTAACGGATGCTTAGCATGGCAAATTGAGGTTAAGAAAATAAATGCAACTTTGCTCATAGAGGGTGTTAATACATGCACAGCTACTCTGTATGTAAGCTTCTGTAGTACTATTTTGATGTGCTGACAGTTTCTAATGAAAGTAACATTTGTCTGTTAAAGTATTAAGAATCACTCTAAATTGAGGCTCAATCTATTCTTTTTTTTAGAAAGCTATTGATTAGGTGCTCATAGATTTTTATAACCAAAGAGACATAAAAACACCTCTCATTTCACAGAAGAGACTTCTGAAGTCAGCAGAACCAATGCTTTGACAATTATTAGACAGTGAATAAGGGGCAGATCTGAAATTAAAACCAAACTCTCCTTATTGCTTCTCCAAAGAAAATATTTCATTTTCAGGTACAGAGCATGCATTTTGCATGCTGTTGTTCAAATTATTTCTACCAAGGGCTAAAAACTCAGCTCTAAAGGGGTCAGTAAAGTCATATAAGTTAGTGAAGAGGAACAATGAAAATGTATAGGTGTGGACTGTGTGAATGGCAGTGCAAACTACAGAGCCGATGCTCTATCTAAAGAGGCTGCCTCCTCTCAGCTCCTGCTGGCTACTGCCATTGGCAGTGCATGCCCAAAGTGACCTCATGTGGTTTTTTATTTCAAATATCTCTATTTTTAAAAGTTATATTTAAAATAAAAACTGAACAGGGGCACCTGGGTGGCTCAGTTGGTTTAAGCATCTGACTCTTGATTTCTGCTCAGGTCATGATCTCAGGGTTGTGAAATGGAGCCCTGTGTCAAGCTCCGTGCTGAGCAAAGAGCCTGCTTAAGATTCTCTCTCTCTTCCTCTCTTTCTGCCCCACCCCTGATTGCTCTCATGCACACATGCACATGCTCTCTCTCTCTAAAATAAAAAAAAATAAAAATAAAAACTGAACAAGATGAAAGCCAGATAATACCCATTTAGGAGACGAATTTGGTTTGCAGGCTGCGAGTTTGTAATTACAACTTATACCATCTACTATGCAATCATGTGGAATATCAATATTATTCACTGAATTTAAAAACAAGAAATATTCAGCATCACTGTCCTCAGTATGAGAATCTACCAAAAAAATATATTTTTAAAAACTTCTAAATCAGTTCGTATCATAATTGATTTGTCACTGCTAAGCATATTCCTTTAAGGTCTACAAACACTATCTATATGAAATCTTCAATATGAACAATGATAGAGATAATTAATCTATAAATAATATAAGAAAATATAACTTGGAACAGGTGATCAATACACCCACATAACTTCGAAATCAATCCATTAAACTCATGCATGAAATGTAGACAAATCTCCATAGCTCTTGATATAATTGAATACTTGTCAATTTCTTCATCAATAATTCGGTGTTAATTAATGGACTGGTAGTTTCTCTAAGAACTAGTCATTGATTATCATGATACAATGATGCCATTGATAAGTAACTATCCTTTAACTAGTACATGTGGTTCTTCTTTTATATAAAATTTAACATTCAGTTGAAATGGCAAAATAAAGTCATTTCTTATTCTTAATTTAGTTGACTAATCTGCCAATGAAACCTAGTTTTCTTGGGTTTTTAAATCACGTTTAGAAAATAGTTTTATAATAATTTTATATATCAACATACAGTTTTGTATTAAAACAATGTTTTTAACCTCCTCTCCCAAAAGAAACCTAAATTACATGTGTTCAATTAAAAATGGAATTTATGTTTTAAAAGTTTGGGAAATGCTGCATACTAAATTCTTCTGATAGAAGTTCATTTGGCAAAATAATGTCTTAAAATTCTTAAGTTTTCCCACAATGAATTCTATCTTATTTAACCTAATATTTTTCAAGTTTATTTGAGCAAGGATTCACTTTTCTCCTTGATTTTGAGGAAAAATAATTTGGAGAAGGCTGATACAGAAAGGAAATAAGTTGCCCAAGGCCACACAAGTGATTAAAATCAGATTTAAAAATAAAAATACTTATACGTATTTCTTATTCCTACAATATTTTTAAAAAGACAATTTAGGGCAAATTATGTGGATGCATTTTCCTCAGTCTTGGTGAATATTAAAAGAACACATCTTAATCATGTAAAATCTTTTGCAAATTTTGAATATTTACCAACTAACCTATTTTAATTCATCAGGATGTTCACATGAGTGCTAAAGACAGAACTTCCATAAAATTAGTATTTTCAAGGGAAATAAACTGTGGAATGAGTGACAAAAGAAAAGATGTCCTATAAATTTTCAAATGTATTCAGATTTGTGTAAAAAATTTAAAGATACTTTCTTTTTTTTTTTTAAGTGAAATTGTCTCTTCATTGTTTCCTCCACCCCCAGAAGAAGATTTTGCAAATTGCAAGGGCACAGATGGATTACAACAGACTCCAAAACTCTCTAAAGAGACTGCCTTATTTGAGGTCACAATGGTCCCTCCAGCTCTAAGAAGGATGTAAAATAATTACAAGCTACCATTGCTCCAGCATATGGGGGAGAAATTTCTCTGCCAGGCCTCCTCCGCAGCAGTGAGGAAACTAGAACTTTTCCAGCTTCCCTCCAGCCCATGCTGCCTTTACTTTTATTTCATTTTTGGTTTGGTCATTCACTCACGGCACAGCAAAGCATTTTCTTTCTTCTTATTAGAAAACACTGGTCCTTACTGGGCTCTGCCCCCAGCTCATAGCTATAAAAAGACAGCAAGTCAGTGTTTTATTTTCCCTAAGGCTGAAGAGCAGCGAGCTTCTCATTTCTTGAAAGGCTGCACAGATCCCTTCAAGGCTATATATAGATCAAGACTCGGTGAGGTGCCTGAGTTGGCTCAGTCAGTTAAGCATCTGACTCTTGGTTTTGTTCAGGTCATGATCTCACTGTTAGTGGATTCGAGCCCCATGTCAGGCTCTGAGCTGGCACCATGGAGCCTGCTTGGGATCCTCTCTCTCCTTTTCTCTCTACCCCTTCCCTACTCATGCTTTCTCTCCCTCTCTCAAAATAAATAAACTTAAAAAAAAGAAAGAAAAAGAAAAAAAAGAGTCGGTGAGGATCATTACAAACACATCCACAAGGTTTTTTTTTTTTCCTATATCCTTTTGCAAACTTTTCATGGTAGTAGTTTTATAGACAAAGATACAAAAGTTCACAAATTGTAAGTGTGCAGATACACAGACTTTCACAAACTAAAACACATGCAGGCAAACCAGCACAAAATCTGAGAATATTATTTGCTTCAGAAAGGATCCCTCCATGTCCACTGTAATTGCTATTACCTTTTCAAAAGCAACTACTATTGTGATTTCAAACTCTATAAATTGTGCTTGTTTCAGAATTTAATTTAAATGGAATAAAGCAGTATTGTACTCTTTTCTGATTTATTTTATTCAGCATTATGTTTCTGTTGCATACAATTATAATTTGTTTATTCTCATCTCTGCACAAAATTTATTAAAATTCCTCAAATCACTTATCCATTCTAGTGTTGATGGACATTTAGGTAGATTCAGCCAGTGTCTATTTTGAATACTGTGACTATGAATATTTTATACATGTGTTTTGGTGAACATATAAATGTAGTTTCATGGATTATAGCAAGAAGTAAAATTTCTGGGTCACCACAGATCTGGCATACTGGTTAGGAGTGGTTCCAATCCATAATCCTATCAGCAGTGTACAAGAGTTCCAATTCTGCACATCTTCACAGCAATTGGTGGACAAGCCAGAAGCACCAGGAATATGAAGTTTGGTGGTGTGGCTGTCCTGCAGAAGCAGGGACATTTGTCATAAAAGTAAACACACATATCTGTCCCAGGAGTCACAAAAGTTAAAGGAGAATCTAGTGGAAGGTGGAGCATTTGCAGGCTGAGTCACTGTTAATGATGTCACAGTGAATCAGCAGATCAGTGACATGTGTAAGCTATGAAATGGCTGTTGCTCTATATTCAACTCCAAAGTCTCACTCAAGAAGCTCTTTTATGGCCCACCTTATCTGGAAATAAACACGAAAGTGAACTGTGGGAGATGGGTTTCAGCCTAGACAAGTTGACACATAATAGAGCTATGAAATTTGGTAGCGTCACTCATTTTTATTTTAGCAATTCTGATGTGTAGAATTTTTTCAAAATGTCATTAGCCCATTATCTACATTGTTTTGTCATTTTCATTTTGACTCTTACATATTTAGAGTCTTTAAATATTTGGATTTCCTATCTCTCTTCTTTTAAAGATGGATATATCCAACATCACTTTCTCATTCTATGTCCTGACTTTACCTACTTTTAATGGTTTCTTTTGATCAACAGAAGTTTTTATGAAGTTCAATTTATTACTCTTTCTTTTATGTTTAGTAAATTTCTGTCTCACTTAAGACTCCCCTTGCCTATTCAACACAACTTCTTGAAAAGATCATTCTTATCAGATTGACTTTTTCACTTAGTAATATGCATTTAAGGTTCCTCCATGTCTTTTAATGGCATGACCGCTCATTTCTTTCTAGAACCAAATAATACCCCATTGTCTAAATATACCACAGTTTATTCATTCATTCACCTACTGACAGACATCTTAGTTGCTTGTAAATTTTGGCAATTATAAATAAAGCTGCTATAAACATCTGTTTGCAGAATTTCTTTAAGAGTATATCACACCAATTTTATTTCAATAAATGTGAAGATTGAAATGGAATGGGCAAATTCATAGAAAATATAAACATTTCAAAACTCCTCAAAACACAAATTATTAGAGAATTGTATGCAGGTTTTTGTAAGTTTCCAATTCGTTTTGGTATAATACCAACTAGCGTGAATGATGAATCATATAGTAACAGTATGTTTAGTTTTGTAAGAAACTGTATTTTCCAAAGTGGCTGTACCATCTTGCATTCCAACCAGCAATGAATGAAAGTTCCTGTCGTTCCATATCCTTGCCAAGCTACATACTGTATGATTCCAACTATATGACATTGTGGAAAAGGCAAAACTGCAAAGACAGTAAAAGAGAAGTGGATTCCAAGAGCTAGGGGGGAGGAAGGGATGAATAAGCAAAGAAGGTTTCTAGGACAGAGAAACTATTCTGTATGATACTACAATGTGGATACATGCCATTATACATTTGTCCAAATTCACAGAAAAGACACCACATTAAGAATGAAGCCTAAATTGTGGCTTCTGTGTGATACTGATGTGTCAAGTGCGGGTTCACTGATTATAACAAAGATATCAGTTTGCTACAGATGGTTGATAGTAGGGGACGTTGCATGTGGGGGGTAGTGGATACATGAGAACTCTTTGTACTTTCCAATCAATTTGCTGTGAAACTAAAACTGCTCTCAAAAATAAATTATATTAAAAAATAATTAGAACACTCTTTGCCCACTGCATAATAGCAGCATCACAAATTATGTGACTGTATACACGGGAGTCAGCTTGTAAACTCTCAATTCTCTTCTCTTAGTTTAATTTATGTCATTGCATCAATAGCCCACGGTTTTAATTATTATGGAATTATAATAGGGCTTGATATTTAGTGTGTAACTTTACACATGGTAGTTGTTGAAGGTAATTTGAAGATATTCTCTGTCAGATTATCAATCACATTTATTCTCACTTGCTGAGAAATTTTTGTTTAGTTTTGGTTTTGTTTTGTTTCATCCTTTAATAAGTGATTGTTGAGTTTTACCAAATGCTTTTCTACATATATGGAGATATTCAAATGATTTTTTTTCTGTTAATGTTATAAATCATATTGACTGGTGAAATTGAATCCTTCCTTGCATTGCTGAATTAAATCACACTTCATTGGTATTTCCATTTTTCTATATCCCTTTGATGTTTCATTTTCTGTTATATCTCTAGCTTCTTGAGTTACGTGCTTAAGTCATTGTTTTCAAATATTACTGGGTTTACTTCTCTAATATTTTGCTTAAGATTTTTGTATCTATATTTATGAAAGAGACTGCTCTAATTTAGTCTTCTTCTTATATCCTTGCCAGATTTTGGCACTGGATTTTTCTTTAATGAGATTTTCTTTTGTTTTTATTATTTTATTTTATTTTATTCTAATGTATTTAACATACAATGTCATATTAGTCTCAGGTGTACAATATAGTGATTCAACAATTACATATATAACTCAGTGCCAATCAAGATAAATTTGTCTTTATCCCCTTCACCTATTTCACCCATTTCCACCAACACCTCCCCTACAGCAATCCTCAGTATGTTCTCTTTAGTTAAGAGTCTACTATGGCTTGTCTTCCTCTCTGTTTTTATCTTATTTTTCCTTTCCTTCCCCTATGTTCATCTGTTTTGTTTCTTAAATTCCACACATGAGTGAACTCATGGTATTTGTCTTCCACTGACTGACTTATTACACTTAGCATAATATACTCTAGTTCAATCCATGTTGTTGCAAATGGCAAGATTTCATTCTTTTTGGTGGCTAATATTCCATGATGTGTGTACGTAAATGTAAATGTATATGAATATGTATACGTATATACATATATAATAGATATACGTATATATCTATCACAGTTTCTTTATCCATTCATCAGTTGATGGATATTTCAGCTCATGCCACAATTTGGTTATTGTTGATTGTGCTACTACAACAATGGGTGCATGTGCCTCTTGGAATCAGTATTTTTGTATCCTTTGGATAAATATCTAGTACTCCAGTTGCTGGGTCACAGAGTTCTATTTTTAACTTTTTGAGGAACTTCCATACTGTTTTCCAGAATGGCTGCATTAGTTTGCATTTTAACAGTGTAAGAAGGTTCCCCTTTCTCCACATCCTCGCCAACATCTGTTGTTTCCTGAGTTGTTAATTTTAGCTATTCTGACAGGTGTGAGGTGGTATCTCATTGCAGTTTTGATTTGTATTCCCTGATGATGAGTGATGAGCATTTTTTCATGTGTCTGTTAGTCATTTGTATGTCGTCTTTGGAGAAATGTCTGTGCATGTCTTTTGCCCATTTCTTAACCGGATTATTTATTTTTCAGGTGTTGAGTTTGCTATAGATCCTGGATACTAGCCCTTAGTTAGAAATGTCATTTGCAAATATCTTCTCCCGTTCCATAGGTTGCCCTTCAGTTTTGTTTCTTTCACTGTATATAAGCTTTTTATCTTGATGAAGTCCCAATAGTTCATGTTTGCTTTTGTTTCCCTTGCAACGTGTCTAGTAAGAAGTCGCAATGGCCGAGGTCAAAGAGGTTGCTATCTATGTTCCCCTACAGGATTTTGATGGTTTCATGCCTCACCTTTAGGTATTTCATATATTTTGAATTTATTTTTGTGTATGGTATGGGAAAGTAGTCCATTTTTATTCTTCTGCATGTCACGGTCCACTTTTTTCACTACCATTTGTCTTTTTTTCCATTGGATATTCTTTCCTGCTTTGTTGAAGATTACTTGGCCATATAGCTGTGAGCCCACTTCTGGGTTTTCTATCATGATCCATTAATCCATGTGTTTGTTTTTGTGTCACTACATTGTGTCTTGATGATTATAGCTTTGCAATAACAACTTGAAGTCCAGAATTGTGATGTCTTCAGCTTTGGTGTTCTTTTTCAATATTACTTTGGCTATTTGGGGTCTTTTGTGGTTTCATACAAACTTTAGGATTGTTTATTCTAGCTCTATGAGAAATGCTGGTGGTATTTTGATAGGGATTGTATTGAATGTGTAGATTTCTTTGGATAGTATAGACATTTTAACAATATTTGTTCTTGCAATCCATAAGCATGGAATGTTTTTCCATTTCCTTATGTCTTCTTCAATTTCTTTCATAAGTGTTCTATAGTTTTAAGAGTACAGATCTTTTATCTCTTTGCTTAGGTTTATTGCTAGGTATCTTATGGTTGTTGGTGCAATTGTAAATGGGATTGATTCCTTGATTTCTCTTTCTGCTGCTTCATTATTGGTATATAGAAATGGCACTGATTTCCGTACATTGACTTTGTATCCTGCAACTTTGCTAAATTCATGTATCAGTTCTAGCAGTTTTTGGTGCAGTGTTTAGGGTGTTCCACATAGAGTATCCTGTTGTCTGCAAAGAGTGAAAGTTTGACTTCTTCTTTGCCAAATGTATGCTTTTTTTTTTTCTTTTTGTTGTTAGACTGCTGAGGCTAGGTCTTCCAGTACTATGTTGAACAAAAGTGGTGAGAGTGGATATCCCTGTCATGTTCCTGACCTTAGTGGGAAAGATCTAAGTTTTTCCCCATTGAACATGAGATTAAGGAGTTGCGGCAAGATGGCGGCTTAGGAGGACGCTGGGCTCACCGCACATCCTGCTGATCACTTAGATTCCATCTACACCTGCCTAAATAACCCAGAAAACCGCCAGAGGATTAGCAGAACGGAGTCGCCGGAGCCAAACGCAGACGAGAGGCCCACGGAAGAGGGTAGGAAGGGCGGCGAGGTGGTGCGCGCTCCACGGACTGGCGGGAGGGAGCCGGGGCGGAGGGGCGGCTCGCCGGCCAAGCAGAGCCCCCGAGTCTGGCTTGCAAAAGCGGAGGGGCCTGACGGACTGTGTTCCCACAACAAGCGCGACTTAGCATCTGGGAGGTCATAAGTGAAGAGCTCTGCTCGGAGAGCGGGAAGGCTGGAGGACAAAGGGAGGGAGAGCTGCTGAGCCCCCTGACAACAGAGCTCAGTTTGGTGGGGAACAAAGGTGCTCGCCAGCGCCATCTCCCCCGCCCATCCCCCAGCCGAAATCCCAAAGGGAACCGGTTCCTGCCAGGGAACTTGCTCGCTCCTCGCAAACACCCAACTCTGCGCTTCGGCAGAGCCAAACCTCCGGCAGCGGATCTGACTCCCTCCCGCTGCCACAGGGCCCCTCCTGAAGTGGATCACCTAAGGAGAAGCGAGCTAAGCCTGCCCCTCCTGCCCCCGAGCACCTTGCTTACCCACCCCAGCTAATACGCCAGATCCCCAGCATCACAAGCCTGGCAGGGTGCAAGTAGCCCAGACGAGCCACACCACCCCACAGTGAATCCCGCCCCTAGGAGAGGGGAAGAGAAGGCACACACCAGTCTGACTGTGGCCCCAGCGGTGGGCTGGGGGCAGACATCAGGTCTGACTGCGGCCCCGCCCACCAACTCCAGTTATACACCACAGCACAGGGGAAGTGCACTGCAGGTCCTCACCACGCCAGGGACTGTCCAAAATGACCAAGCGGAAGAATTCCCCTCAGAAGAATCTCCAGGAAATAACAACAGCTAATGAGCTGATCAAAAAGGACTTAAATAACATAACAGAAAGTGAATTTAGAATAATAGTCATAAAATTAATCGCTGGGCTTGAAAACAGTATAGAGGACAGCAGAGAATCTCTTGCTACAGAGATCAAGGGACTAAGGAACAGTCACTAGGAGCTGAAAAACGCTTTAAACGAAATGCATAACAAAATGGAAACCACCACAGCTCGGCTTGAAGAGGCAGAGGAGAGAATAGGTGAACTAGAAGATAAAGTTATGGAAAAAGAGGAAGCTGAGAAAAAGATAAAAAAATCCAGGAGTATGAGGGGAAAATTAGAGAATTAAGTGATACACTAAAAAGAAATAATATACGCATAATTGGTATCCCAGAGGAGGAAGAGAGAGGGAAAGGTGCTGAAGGGGTACTTGAAGAAATAATAGCTGAGAACTTCCCTGAACTGGGGAAGGAAAAAGGCATTGAAATCCAAGAGGCACAGAGAACTCCCTTCAGACGTAACTTGAATCGATCTTCTGCACGACATATCATAGTGAAACTGGCAAAATACAAGGATAAAGAGAAAATTCTGAAAGCAGCAAGGGGTAAACGTGCCCTCACATATAAAGGGAGACCTATAAGACTCGTGACTGATCTCTCTTTTGAAACTTGGCAGGCCAGAAAGAATTGGCACGAGATTTTCAGGGTGCTAGACAGAAAAAATATGCAGCCAAGAATCCTTTATCCAGCAGGTCTGTCATTTAGAATAGAAGGAGAGATAAAGGTCTTCCCAAACAAACAAAAACTGAAGGAATTTGTCACCACTAAACCAGCCCTACAAGAGATCCTAAGGGGGACCCTGTGAGACAAAGTCCCAGAGACATCACTACAAGCATAAAAAATACAGACATCACAATGACTCTAAACCCGTATCTTTCTATAATAACACTGAATGTAAATGGATTAAATGCGCCAACCAAAAGACATAGGGTATCAGAATGGATAAAAAAACAAGACCCATCTATTTGCTGTCTACAAGAGACTCATTTTAGACCTGAGGACACCTTTAGATTGAGAGTGAGGGGTTGAACTATTTATCATGCGACTGGAAGCCAAAAGAAAGCTGGAGTAGCCATACTTATATCAGACAAACTAGACTTTAAATTAAAGGCTGTAACAAGAGATGAAGAAGGACATTATATAATAGTTACAGGGTCTATCCATCAGGAAGAGCTAACAATTATAAATGTCTATGCGCCGAATACCGGAACCCCCAAATATATAAACCAATTACTCATAAACATAAGCAACCTTATTGAGAAGAATGTGGTAATTGCAGGGGACTTTAATACACCACTTACAGAAATGGATAGATCATCTAGACACACGGTCAATAAAGAAACAAGGGCCCTGAATGAGACATTGGATCAGATGGACTTGACAGATATATTTAGAACTCTGCATCCCAAAGCAACAGAATATACTTTCTTCTCGAGTGCACATGGAACATTCTCCAAGATAGATCATATACTGGGTCACAAAACAGCCCTTCATAAGTTTACAAGAATTGAAATTATACTATGCTTACTTTCAGACCACAATGCTATGAAGCTTGAAATCAACCACAGAAAAAAGTCTAGAAAACCTCCAAAAGCATGGAGGTTAAAGAACACCCTACTAACGAATGAGTGGGTCAACCAGACAATTAGAGAAGAAATTAAAAAATATATGGAAACAAACGAAAATGAAAATACAACAATCCAAACGCTTTGGGACGCAGCAAAAGCAGTCCTGAGAGGAAAATACATTGCAATCCAGGCCTATCTCAAGAAACAAGAAAAATCCCAAATACAAAATCTAACAACACACCTAAAGGAAATAGAAGCAGAACAGCAAAGGCAGCCTAAACCCAGCAGAAGAAGAGAAATAATAAAGATCAGAGCAGAAATAAACAATATAGAAACTAAAAAAACTGTAGAGCAGATCAACGAAACCAAGAGTTGGTTTTTTGAAAAAATAAACAAAATTGACAAACCTCTAGCCAGGCTTCTCAAAAAGAAAAGGGAGATGACCCAAATAGATAAAATCATGAATGAAAATGGAGTTATTACAACCAATCCCTCAGAGATACAAACAATTACCAGGGAATACTATGAAAAATTATATGCCAACAAATTGGACAACCTGGAAGAAATGGACAAATTCCTGAACACCCACACTCTTCCAAAACTCAATCAGGAGGAAATAGAAAGCTTGAACAGACCCATAACCAGTGAAGAAATTGAATCGGTTATCAAAAATCTCCCAACAAATAAGAGTCCAGGACCAGATGGCTTCCCAGGGGAGTTCTACCAGACGTTTAAAGCAGAGATAATACCTATCCTTCTCAAGCTATTCCAAGAAATAGAAAGGGAAGGAAAACTCCCAGACTCATTCTATGAAGCCAGTATTACTTTGATTCCTAAACCAGACAGAGACCCAGTAAAAAAAGAGAACTACAGGCCAATATCCCTGATGAATATGGATGCAAAAATTCTCAATAAGGTACTAGCAAATCGAATTCAACGGCATATAAAAAGAATTATTCACCGTGATCAAGTGGGATTCATTCCTGGGATGCAGGGCTGGTTCAACATTCGCAAATCAATCAACGTGATACATCACATTAACAAAAAAAAAGAGAAGAACCATATGATCCTGTCAATCGATGCAGAAAAGGCCTTCGACAAAATCCAGCACCCTTTCTTAATAAAAACCCTGGAGTAAGTCGGGATAGAAGGAACATACTTAAAGATCATAAAAGCCATTTATGAAAAGCCCACAGCTAACATCATCCTCAACGGGGAAAAACTGAGAGCTTTTTCCCTGAGATCAGGAACACGACAAGGATGCCCACTCTCACCGCTGCTGTTTAACATAGTGCTGGAAGTTCTAGCATCAGCAATCAGACAACAAAAGGAAATCAAAGGCATCAAAATTGGCAAAGATGAAGTCAAGCTTTCGCTTTTTGCAGATGACATGATATTATACATGGAAAATCCGATAGACTCCACCAAAAGTCTGCTAGAACTGATACAGGAATTCAGCAAAGTTGCAGGATACAAAATCAATGTACAGAAATCAGTTGCATTTTTATACACTAACAATGAAGCAACAGAAAGACAAATAAAGAAACTGATCCCATTCACAATTGCACCAAGAAGCATAAAATACCTAGGAATAAATCTAACCAAAGATGTAAAGGATCTGTATGCTGAAAACTATAGAAAGCTTATGAAGGAAATTGAAGAAGATTTAAAAAAATGGAAAGACATTCCCTGCTCATGGATTGGAAAAATAAATATTGTCAAAATGTCAATACTACCCAAAGCTATCTACACATTCAATGCAATCTCAATCAAAATTGCACCAGCATTCTTCTCGAAACTAGAACAAGCCATCCTAAAATTCATATGGAACCACAAAAGGCCCCGAATAGCCAAAGGAATTTTGAAGAAGAAGACCAAAGCAGGAGGCATCCCAATCCCAGACTTTAGCCTCTACTACAAAGCTGTCATCATCAAGACAGCATGGTATTGGCACCAAAACAGACACATAGACCAATGGAATAGAATAGAAACCCCAGAACTAGACCCACAAACGTATGGCCAACTCATCTTTGACAAAGCAGGAAAGAACATCCAATGGAAAAAAGACAGCCTCTTTAACAAATGGTGCTGGGAGAACTGGACAGCAACATGCAGAAGGTTGAAACTAGACCACTTTCTCACACCATTCACAAAAATAAACTCAAAATGGATAAAGGACCTAAAGGTGAGACAGGAAACCATCAAAACCTTAGAGGAGAAAGCAGGAAAAGACCTCTCTGACCTCAGCCGTAGCAATCTCTTACTCAACACATCCCCAAAGGCAAGGGAATTAAAAGCAAAAGTGAATTACTGGGACCTTATGAAGATAAAAAGCTTCTGCACAGCAAAGGAAACAACCAACAAAACTAAAAGGCAACCAACGGAAAGGGAAAAGATATTCGCAAATGACATATCGGACAAAGGGCTAGTATCCAAAATCTATAAAGAGCTCACCAAACTCCACACCCAAAAAACAAATAACCCAGTGAAGAAATGGGCAGAAAACATGAATAGACACTTCTCTAAAGAAGACATCCGGATGGCCAACAGGCACATGAAAAGATGTTCAGCGTCGCTCCTTATCAGGGAAATACAAATCAAAACCACATTCAGGTATCACCTCACGCCAGTCAGAGTGGCTAAAATGAACAAAGCAGGAGACTATAGATGCTGGAGAGGATGTGGAGAAACGGGAACCCTCTTGCACTGTTGGTGGGAATGCAAATTGGTGCAGCCGCTCTGGAAAGCAGTGTGGAGGTTCCTCAGAAAATTAAAAATAGACCTACCCTATGACCCAGCAATAGCACTGCTAGGAATTTATCCAAGGGATACAGGAGCACTGATGCATAGGGCCACTTGTACCCCAATGTTCATAGCAGCACTCTCAACAATAGCCAAATTATGGAAAGAGCGTAAATGTCCATCAACTGATGAATGGATAAAGAAATTGTGGTTTATATACACAATGGAATATTACATGGCAATGAGAAAAAATGAAATATGGCCCTTTGTAGCAACGTGGATGGAACTGGAGAGTGTGATGCTAAGTGAAATAAGCCATACAGAGAAAGACAGATACCATATGGTTTCACTCTTATGTGGATCCTGAGAAACTTCACAGGAACCCATGGGGGAGGGGAAGGAAAAGAAAAAAAAGAGGTTAGAATGGGAGAGAGCCAAAGCATAAGAGACTTAAAAACTGAGAACAAACTGAGGGTTGATGGGGGGTGGGAGGGAGGAGAGGGTGGGTGATGGGTATTGAGGAGGGCACCTTTTGGGATGAGCACTGGGTGTTGTATGGAAACCAATTTGTCAATAAATTTCATAAAAAAATAAAATAAAAATAAAAATTAAAAAAAAATAAAAATAAAAAAATAAATAAATAAGTAAACATTAAAAAATTTAAAAAAAATAAAAAAAAAGAAGATGAGATTAATTGTGAGTCTTTTGTATATGGCCTTTATGATGTTAAGTAACGTTCCTTCTATCCCTACTTTCTTGAGGGTTTTTATCAAGAAAGTATGCTGTGTTTTGTCAAATGCTTTTTCTGCATCTATTGAGGGTATCATATGTCTCTTACCCTTTCTTTTATAGTGGTGTAACATGTTGATTGATTTGACGATTTTGAACCACCCCTGCAGCTCAGGAATAAATCCCACCTGATCATGGTGAATATTCCTTTAATGTACTTTTGGATTTGATTTGCTAGTATCTTGTTGAGAGTTTTTAAATCCATGTTCATCAGGGAACTCGGTCTGTAATTCTCCTTTGTAGTGGGGCCTTTGTCTGGTTTTGAAATCAAGGTATTGCTGGCCTCATTGAATGAGTTTGGAAATTTTCCTAACATTCCTATTTTTGGAACAGCTTGAGAATATAGGTATTAATTCTTCTTTAAATGTTTGGTAGAATTCCCCTGGGAAGCCATAGGGCCCTGGACTCTTGCTTGTTGGGAGATTTGGGATTACTGATTCAATTTATTTGCTGGCTATGGACCTATTCAAATTTTCTATTTCTTCCTGTTTCAGTTGTGATAGTTTATATGTTTCTAGGAATTTGTTCATTTCTTCCAATTGTGCATTTTGTTGGCACATAATTGTTCATAATATTCTCTTATTATTGTTAGTATTTCTGCAGTGTTGGTTGTGATCTCTCCTCTTTCATTCATGATTGTATTCATTCGGGTCCTTTGTCTTTTCTTTATGGTAAGTCTGGCTAGGGGGTTATTAATTTTGTTAATACTTTCAAAGAACCAGCTCCTAGTTTCATTGATCTGTTCTACTGTTTTTTTGTTTCTTTGTTGGTTTTGTTTTTCTTTTGGTTTCTACATCATTTATTTCTGTTCTAATCTTTATTATCCCCCCCAACCCCTGTTGGTTTTGGGCTCTATTTGCTGTTCTTTTTCAAGCTCCTTCAAATGTAAAGTTAGGCTGTATATTTGAGACATTTCTTCCTTCTTCAGGAAGGCCTGGATTTCTATCTACTTACTTCTTATGACCACCTTTGCTGCGTCCCAAAGTTTTGGGACTGTCGTGTTTTCAATTTCATTTGCTTCCATGTACATTTTTATTTCTTCTTTAATTTCCTAGTTAACCCATTCATTCTTTAGTGGGATGTTCTTTAACCTTCATGTATTTGTGGTCTTTCTAATTTTTTTGTGGTTGACTTCAAGTTTCATAGCATTGTCATCCAAAAATAAGTACAATATTATCTCAATCTTTTTGTACTGATTGAGGCCTGATTTGTGACTCAGTATGTGATCTATCCTGGAGAATATTTCATGTGCATTTGAAAATAAAGTGTATTCTGCCGCTTTAGGATGAAATGCTCTGAATATGTCTGTCTAGTCCATGTGGTCCAGTGTGTCATTCAAAGCCACTGTTTCCTTGTTGAGGTTCTGCTTAGATGATCTGTCCTTTGCTGTAAGCCTGACTAAAAAAAAAAAAAGATGAAAACAGAAAATGAAAACAAACAAACAAAAAAAACTACAGGCCTAATTAAACAAAGAAGAAGAAAAGAAGAAGAAGAAGAAAGAGAGAAGAAAAAGAAAGAAAGAAAGAAAGAAAGAAAGAAAGAAAGAAAGGGAAAGAAGGAAAAAAAAGCCTGGTTCTATCTCCACCAGAAGTGAAGCTGATGCTTTAAAGCACTCTATGATCAGTAGACTTGGTGCACAAAGGGTGACTGCATTGGTCCTCTGGGGGAGAGGCCCACTGTGATGGCTCACAGTCAGACCTAACCTACTAAAGATGCCCCTGCAGGGCACAGTGGGGTAAGGTTTGGTGTAAGCAGCTCCAGCCTCCACTAGGGTTGCTGTGCTGCTCACTGATGTCTGATCATACTGGTGGGGAGGGGGGAAGATGGTCACCCTCCTCTCTAGTCCCTGGGTTGGGGAGCTTGCAACAGTCGCTACTCAGGAAACCTTCAGACAAGTGAACAGTCATCTCTCCTGTGTCCCAGACTTCTGTCAAATCCCTGCCCTCAACCCATCTGTGCCCAGGTTATTGGCATGCCAGGCACCACAACTCTTGCGTGTTTTATCTCTTGTGGGTGGCTGGGATTTAAAACTGCAAATCTTAAAGGACTTGGCAAGGTGTGGACGTGCTCCCCTTCTCTGGAGGACAGCCTCACAGTGCTGTACCTGGTGCCTTTCTGTCCCATAAAAGCAGTAGTGGAGCTGTGCAGGTGCCTGGAGTTTATGGTGAAGCACAGCAAAAAGCTGCGACCAAGTTATCCACCCTCTACATGTGCTTCTCTCACCTGCTATTGAATAGCTGCTCAAAGGTGACAGCCAAGTCTTGTTCTTCAGAAGGCAACATACCTTCTTATAAATGCACTATAGGAAGGGAAATGTTGTCTCTCAGTGTGACCCAGGGGATCCCCACACCATGCTGTCCACTGTCTGTTCCCAGGGACTCCACCTTCCTCCCCAGGAGCATTGCCTCCCATCCAGATTGACTCTGGCAAATGGCACTAACTTCTAAAACCTCAGAATTTGAGCTCCATCATTTGCAAAAACTTGGAAATAGTTCCTCCAGTCAGTGGTTTTGGGAGATTCCCCAAATCAATGGATTTGGGGGACTGCTTTTCTTGCACAAATCTGACACGATGTACTCTCTCTCTCTCTCTCTCTCTCTCTCTCTCTCTCTCTCTCTCACACTTTCTCCTCCTCTATGGAAAAAGGCTCAACGGTTTTGGGTGATTTCCCCAGGTCAACGGTTTTGGAGAGTGCCTTTACTGCATCAACTGGATGCAATACTCTCTCTCCCCCTCTTTCCTTCTCCTCTGTAAAAGGCTCCCTCCCCTCCATGGCATAAGTGTTTTTTCTCTCCCCCAATTCATGCCTCCACCCCTCATACCTGCCAGGTTCTCCCCCTCAAAGTATGCATATTGTTCTCTTAATCCTCAGATAAATTCCCTAGGTGTTCACAATTATTTTATATTGATCTAGCTGTGTCAGAGGGGTAAGGCAAGCCCAAGGTCCCCCTACTGCTCTGTCATCTCAACTCTTCCTCCTTAATGAGTATCTCTAGAAATTTCATTTATTTTGGCTAAAAGAGAGCTGAAACTTGACTTTCAAACATTCTTCATTATACTTGTTTCCAATCATTTATACTCTTAGCTTTATTTTTCCTTTTACATTCCATTATAATCTTCTGTTCTTTACCTACTTTCTTGAGTTGGAAATTTAGAAAACTGTATTTTTTTTTCTCATTTATACATTTGAAACCACAAATTTCCTTCTGAGCAATGTGCTAGCTGCATCCAACAAGTTTGATATGTCTTGTCTTGATTGAGATTAAAGTATTTTTTAAAATTTTCATTGTGATTTTTCTTCTGTGCCCATGGATAATTTAGAAGCACACTGTTTAGTTTCTTGGTGGTAGAAGGCGGGGGGGGGGGGGGAGGCAAGGAATATTCTAGTTATTTTGTTGCTATATTTTACCCTGATTCCACTCTATTCAGAGAACATAATCTAAATATTTCAATCTTTTCAAATTTGTTGAGGTTGTCTTAATATGTCACCATTTGGCCAATTTGGGTAAATGATCTTTGAGCATTTGAAAATAATGTGAATTTTGAGGCTATTGGGGACAGTATACTCTTCACAGCAATTTGCTAATGTTTGTTAGCTCTTCTAATCTCCTATAGCATAGAAAATTGCTAAGTCCCAACAGAAGAATTTTCCCCATTTCACCAAAACAAAATGCAAACCATCAATATCACAGCCATTGCTCAACAATACTGGTAAGTTGAAACGTATAAGACTAAAGACATTTAGTTATTCAAAGCTTATTAACTTCTAGTTAAATTTAGACCTTTTGTAATAAATATAGGAGGGCTTTGTATATTTGAAAATTTGTGATTATCCATATTGTCAAACTTGTTTGTTCTTCCAATATATTTTTTCAGATGTTTATATTCACCTTTTTATTTATTTATTCACGTATTTCATTTATTTATTATTTATTTATTTATTTATTTATTTATTTATTTATTTATATTTTATTTATTTATTTATTTATTTATTTATTTATTGCAGCATTTGCCTGTCTACTGATTCTTAAAATTGTGGTAATACATGTTTTAATCCTGCTGCTTTCTTTTTTTTACATTTTTATTTTATTGAAATAAAATAGTGTAATATTGGTTATAATATAGTGTAATATTGGTTTCTGGTGTACAATATCGTGATTCAACACTTCATAGAACACAAATCAACACAAGGAGTGCAAATCACAAGTGCACTCCTTAATTCCTGGCACCTATTTAATACAGCCCCTCTACCCACCTCCCTCTGGTAATCATAGGTTTGTTCTCTATAGTTCTTTAAGAGTCTGTTTCTTGGTTTGCCTCCCTCTCTCTCTCTTTTTTTTCCCTTTTTTCATTTGTTTTTGGTTTTAAACTCCACATATGAGTGAAATCCTATGGTATTTCTCTTTCTCTGACTGGCTTATTTTGCTTGGCATAATACTCTATACCCTTCATCTATGTTGTTGCAAAGGGCAAGATTTCATTCTTTTTTATGGTTTAGTAATATTCCATTATATATACATATATATAGTATATATATGTATATGTATATGTATATGTATATGTATATGTATACGTATATGTATATGTATACGTATATGTATATGTATATGTATATGTATATAATATATACACTATATATATATACACACACATTATATATATAGTATATATATAGTATATAGTATATATATAGTATATAGTATATATATAGTATATAGTATATAGTATATATATATACTTCCATTATATATATAGTATATATATTATATATAGTATATATATGTATATGTATATAATATATATACTATACGTATACACACACACATTCATACATACACACATCTTCTACATACATTTATTAGTCAATGGACATTTGGGTTTTTTTCCATAATTGGGCTATTGTTCATAATGCTGCCATAGACACTGGGGCATATGTACCCCTTTGAATTAGAATTTTTGTATTATTTGGGTAAATACCTAGTAGTGCAATTGCTAGATCATAGGGTAATTGTATTTCTAACATTTTGAGGAATCTCCATACTGCGTTCCAGAGTGGCTGCACCAGTTTGCATTCCCACCAACAGTACAAGAGGTTTCCCCTTCCTCCACATCCTCATCAGCACCTGTTGTTTCTTGCACTGTTGAGTCTAACCATTCTGACAGGTGTGAGGTGATATCTCACTGTGGTTTTAATTTGTTTTTCCCGGATGATGAGTGATGTGCATCTTTTCATACATCTGTTGGCCATCTGTATGCCTTCTTTGGAAAAATGTCTATTCATGTCTTCTACCCATTTTTAATTGGATTATTAATTTGGGGGGTATTGAGTTTGAGAGATTCTTTATAGATTTTGGATAGTAACCCTTTATCAGATATGTCACTTGCAAATATCTTCTCCCATTCCATATGTTGCCTTTCAGTTTTGTTGATTATTTGCTTTGCTGTGCAGAAGCTTTTTATTTTGATGAAGTCCCACTTTAGTTTTTATACATAAAATATTGTCAACTGAGAACATATGTGTTCTAAAACTTATGGCTCTTTGATGTACACCAATAGAGCTAATGAAATTAATAAAGATTAGGGCGCCTGGGTGGCGCAGTCGGTTAAGCGTCCGACTTCAGCCAGGTCACGATCTCGCGGTCCGTGAGTTCGAGCCCCGCGTCGGGCTCTGGGCTGATGGCTCAGAGCCTGGAGCCTGTTTCTGATTCTGTGTCTCCCTCTCTCTCTGCCCCTCCCCCCTTCATGCTCTGTCTCTGTCCCAAAAATAAATAAACGTTGAAAAAAAATTTAAAAAAAAAAGAAATTAATAAAGATTAATATTATTTAGATACAAAGACATGTTTTTCTTGTCCTTCTTGCACTTAAAATAAAATAATTATCATAGTTAGTATATAGCAGATATTTTATATCACTTATTTTTAGTGTTATATATATATAATGTTATATATAATTATCATATTCTTATAAATAATCTAACCAAAACAGCATTAAATAACTATTACATTTTATTGTTTAATTCAAATTATTAAAAAAAATTAGACAACTTGAAACTTAAAAAAAATTTTAAGAGTATACATCAGGTGAAACAATGCATTTGATTGCTTACTGGTTCTCTTAAATAATTAGTGTTCCAGTTTATTTCTAATAATATGGGAGAGATTTATTTACTAAAAGCTATTTAAAGAGGTTCTTTTTCCAATAAAGAAACGATAAAATTATTCTGTCTGTACTATAAGGTTTACTCAATGTTTTTTTTAAAAAAACATGTAGTATTGGCATAAAATGAGGAAACATATATTGTTAAAAGAAAAAAATGCAAATAGCTAAAATGTGTGTGCGTGTGTGTGTGTGTGTGCACGTGTGCACGTGCATCATGATAAAGTCTGGGAGACATGCATTTTTTTAAAAGCAGTGATTTTCTGGTTAACTCTTTTTATACCTGCCTTGTTTAAACCCTTTTCCCCCTATTCTTAGCATATAATACAATGTTACCTGCATATAAAAACCATTACAAAGTTGAAGAGAAGACATGAAGCATAGAGGGCAGTATACACAAACTCAGAGAAGTTCAAAATTATAATGCCTATGTCAGGAAGTTTGTCCTGGCAGCATTAGATAATACATTTCAAAATGGAGTCCTGTTAGGAGATGGGGGTGGCTAAATGGGAACTCTTGCTGAGTTGCTTAGACTCTATTTTGTAGGTGACAGAGAGCAATTTCTGGATTCTAGGTAAAGGAGAGGAAGTGACACAAACAAGTTTAAACTTCAAACTGAGTAAACTAGATAATTACTAGGAACTGTTTTAGAGAAGATGATGAAATGGAGGTGGGTAGGGAGTTAAGAGTTGAAACAAGAAGGTTACTGAAACAGTCCAAATGAGAAATAATAAGGGCCAGAATATGACAATGAGCAAAGGTAGAGTAGATGAATAGAATGTTGAAACTGTTGAATTTTGATAATTATGCATAACAAATATGTTAGGAGGCTGTTGGATACAAATGCAAAGTGCAAAGTGAAGTTGAAGACTACAAATAAAGATACAGCATTTTGCATCCCATATGTAGTAATTACAGTCATCTGTAAATAAAGTCCCTCTGGGAGAGCATTAGAGAAAGAATAGTGAAACCAGGGCAGAACCCTTAAAGTGATAATTAATTGTGCTCAATTGAGGAAATAATGCCCCATGAACTAGAACAGTGAGAGAGCAAAAAGAAAGAAAACCAAATGGAAGTGTCACAAAAACTAAGAATGGTTTGATAGTATACATAACAACATTTCAGGAATAACTGGAAAACTAATAAGCATGTAAAAACTTCTGTTAGGCAGTTAGGGTTTTAGTTACATTATACATCCTGGTTTTACATTGTTTTGTGACTATAGATAGAAGTATTTAATTAACTATTTAAAACTTTGACATTTACCTTAGTAATTTTCCACCAGAAACCTACATTTTAACAAAATCAGTGGATAAAGGGGAAATCAATTGCTAGATGACTATACACACTCCATTTGAACAAGTACATATGATATGATGGCTACCTAAATATGTTAAGTAAGCACTTGAATTTTCTACCTGGTTTACCCAAAAGGTAAAATCTCCCAGAGGATGATGTTCAGAATTAACAAGACCAACTAATTAAATTTAATTAGGTCAACCTGCATGAGATAATTAGCATAATTAATTTAGATTTTGAAGTGCCCCAAAGGGAGGCAGTATTCGTGTATTTTTGAAGAGCTTTAGTAAAAAGAAAGAAAAAGAAAAAAGGAAGTAGGTTTGAATATTAGAAAAGTGACCCAGAGTAATTTGTCATGACATTTTATGTATAAAAACTTGTTTTAGTAAAATTTATAAATACTTATCAAAATTATTCAGAGAAACCTTTCCCCCAAGTTCTGCTCTATCTTCAGATGGTTGTTCTTGCCTCCTCCCTTCACTTATCTGTACCTCCTACTACAACATTGAGAAATGTGGCTCCCATTATCCACCACCCATTAGTTAATTATTCAATCCCAATATACAGGTAGAGTAATAACAGAATTCCTAATGGATAGAATACAGTAATAGTGTATAGCTTCTTTGCCTCTAGTTTTACCTATTCCACTAAATTTCAAAATTACTTAGCCCAGCATCCTTTTCTCATTCCTTTCATTATAAGGTGGTTTCATAAATTTATTATACAGTTCAATTGGTTTATCACATCTGGCATTCCATCCTGGGATCTTCTGACATCCAATTTTTTTTTTTTAATTTGTATAGACTCAAGTTTACTCTTCCTGTTGTGAAGTTCTATAGGTTTTGACAAATGCATGGAGTCATGTCATGTATCAACCAGTAGAGTACCATATAGAGTAGTTTCATTGCGCTAAATAATCCCCTGTGCTTCGTGTATTCAACCCTCTTATAGTCCCCTGAAAGTCTGGCAACCACTGATGTTTTTATCATCTCTATACTTTTGTCAATCCCAATATGTCTATAATCAGAATCCTACAGTATGTAAACTTTTCATATTGGTTTCTTCCATATAGCTATATGCATTTAAGGTCTCTCTTTGTCTTTTTGTGATTTCATAGCTTATTTCTTTTTATTGCTGAGTATAATATTCCATAATATGGACGTGCCACAGTTGGTTTATCCATTCACTTATTGAAGGACATTTATTTACTTCCAATATTTGATGATTATCAATAAAGCTGCTATAAACTTTGCATGGAGGTGTTGTGTGGATATGTTTTAAAATCTGTTGGACAAAAATCTAAAAGAGCTATTATTGGATTGTATGGGGAGGCTATGTTTAGCTTTATAAGAAACTGCCTGTTTTCGAAACAGATGGTACCCATTTGTGTTTGCACTAGCAATTAATGAGAGTTCTTATTGCTCTGCATTTTCCTAACAATCGGTATTGGCAGGTTCTTGGGGGATTTTTTTAATTCTAATTACACCTAGTGGTATCTCCTTTTTGTTTAATTTGTAATTATTTAATGGTAAATAATTACCATTATTGATGGTAAGATGATGTTAAACATCTTTCATATACTTACTTGCCATTTGTGTATCTCATTTGATGAGGTGTCTGTTCAGATATTTTACCCATTTTTAATTTTTTTCCTTATTTATTTATTTATTTAATTTTATTTCCTTGTTGAAATTTAAGATTTTTTTGGCATATTTTGGATACAAGTGCTTTACAGATATGTGCACAAAATATTTTCTCTATGGCTCTGGCTTGTCTTTTGATGCTCTCCACTTTAGAGGGTAGTTCTAATTTTAATAAAATCCAAGTTATCAATGTTTTTCTTTCACAGATCATGCCTATATCTAAAGATTCATAACCATACTGAAAGTCACATAGATTTTTTCTATGTTTTAGAAGTTTTATAGTATTGCATTTTATATTTGTATCTATGATACCTTTAGAGTTATTTGTAATTGTAAGGTCTGTGTCTAGTTTTTTTGTTTTGTTTTGTTTTGTTTTTGTTTTTAATTTGTTTTTTTACATATAGAATGAAAAGACAACTTCTAAGTTCTTCATAAGTTGGAGATATGTAAAAAGTGTCCAAAAATACATTTCTAAGTAGAAGAGAAAGAGGAGGGAATAGTGGGTTCTGTATACATAATTGGTAGGTTAGATATATATGGGAACATAATGAATATACAAGTGTAATATATATTCATATATATGAAGTTTTGAATACTAACATATTCCTTCCTGAAAAAATTAAAAATAGATAATTGGGTAAATTATTTTCATTGTCCAAATACTATCTATTTTCTCTCAGTGTGAATATTTCTCACTTTATGTTTTTTCCTTTCTCAATGTTATCCTTTTTCCTAATAACTAGTAATTTGGGATATTGTTTGGGATATTACTGGCATATTCTCCATTACATTTGATGAGTTCCTAAATATGTCTCTGGTTTGGGTGTCTCCTTTTGTATCTTGCACAAAATATCATGGCAGCAGAAACAGAATCATAGAAATCGTTATTCTCATATATAATCACCTTGAACAACAGACCACTGGTAGAAGTTTGATAGATGGTCCTAAATGGATTATATATTCTCTCTGTAAATTAAATAACAGTGATGTTGGCCTATTTATATGTACAGGAATATGATGGAATGTGTCCATATCTCTTATTAAAGTTGGAATGATTTTTAGAAGTTTCTACAACAAGTTAGAAGATTATTGAGATATCATGAATTTTATAAGGATCAAATTTGTTTAAATTTATGTCTAAATTAGAAAGGAAACACTGATTTTTTTTGTTTATAATATTGAAAGTAATTACTTTATGGATTCTAAAATTGACTACTAAATTTAAACTATTTTTCAGTGAGGTTGAATATGCCTCTAACACTTATTACAGACACCAAAACTGATTGAGTTTTATGGGCTCTTTTATGATTTAAGTTATAACCCTAATATTTTTGTTGTTGCTTTCTCTGCAAAAAGAAGCCATAACAATGGCTTATTATGCTTTTCTAAAGTATAATTGTAGTTTAGAGTCAAAGTTTCAAGTACAAGAAATTGAAGTTGAAAAGCATCATTTTAGGCATGATTTTTCAGAAAACATTTCCCCTTCCCTGTATTATCCTTCTCAGTTAAGGCTACCTTACAATCTAAAGGGAAAGCTGCAGGTATACTTGACAATTTAATAATGCTAAGCACACATACATCTCCACATCAAGTTGACGCACACACAAATACATATCATCCCTGTGACACTTACAATGGTAAAATAATAGTAGTGATAAAAATCAATCACAATTTGAGTAGCTATGTTGAAGAATATTAAGTCAACAAACATAAAATCTTCTAAAAAGATTAGTTTGTACAAGAAGAGAGCACATTATTTCTGCATGTTTTTAATACAGTATGTATTGTGCCCATAGATAAGAATGCACCATATTGTTTTTAAGAAAATTCCCTCAAACATGGTTGAACAGTTTTTTTTCAAAGTCACATCTTTAGTGTCTGAGGCTCTTATTTATAGTTTAAACATAGTTTGTTATGCTTCTCTGGTAAAAGACCCTTCCTATTTGAAAGACTATTATAAAATCAGGCTGTAACAAATCCCAATTTCTTTCATCTTTATAGATTTAATTTTCAAACCCCAAATATGGGCTTAAGGGAAAAAGAACTGAAAGTTACAATTCAATTCAGCAAATATGTATTGAATGGTGACTTTTTGACTTGCTCTGCAATACAGAGTTGAATGTGGTAGGATCTAACTCTACATTCTGATAAGTGATACACTTGCAATCTGAACAAAGTAATTTGAAAGCAGAGAAAAGACAGCACCATTCTTTCAGTTATCTGAAATTTTCATTTAAACTACATATTAAAAGATGAATAGGATTTGGTCATGCAAAAAAGAGAATAAAGTTAAAGAATTATGTCATAACATCTTTCATACCAGTTTTTTATTCCACTCTTCTCTCTCAGGCCAGGTGCTTTGCAAGTATCATTTCGAATACTACTATAATATTATAACTACTAAGCAGTCTTCTGGTTTGTATATCTCCAATTCAGTATCAATCCTGCTGAAGGGGTTTGCAATATGCAGTTACCAGAGAGGGATAATTGTTATAACAGGTCACATTTGTTTATTTTGTATATGTTTTATTTCTACAAATATATTACATCCATTGAAAACATGAGAGTACGCATTTTACTTCAATTATTCTTCTTAGTACAGTATTGGGCATTCAAAACTTGAATGACTGACTGTGAATTCCAAACAGATAATACGTTGTTTTTTCAAAGTCTTTCAGGAAACTATCCTACTCCAAACTTAAATATTCACAAGAAGCTCAGTCCCCATGTTTAACTTTCAAGAAGCGTTTCTAAGAAAATTGTTATTATCCTCTGAGTATCGCCCCTATACAAACCTAAAGACCATTATTCAAATATGACTTTCCCCTTCCTTACCTTCTTTTCCCAGCTAAAGAATCAGTTTCTAATAATTAGTTCTTTACAGTGGATTCAGTTTTGGGGACTTGCAAGTTCTAGTGCAAAATTAATTCCTTGAGTTGTATATATGAAGAGTCTTGAGCTGTGAAGGAGCTCAGGGTTCTAATGGAGGCTCTACTGCTTACTGATGTCTTGGGTCAAGTGATGGAGCCTTTCTATAGCAGGTCATATCTCTTATGGGACCATAAATCAAAGCTAACTCAATTTCTAACATAAATAGAACAAAACAATGAGATAGAAAATTACCCTTTTATTTGTGCTTTCTACAAAACTGGTTCTGAAACAAGGGATAGACATGGGGGGGGGGATTGTTCTTATTCCATGTTATAGGCATTTTTTTCTAAACTATTTCCAGTTGTAAAACAACTAATTATAATTTGCACTTGAGCTTCAAGTCAATTATTTTTAGTAGACATTCTTCCTAGACTCTTAAAAATTATTGACACAAATTTTATATTTTCGAAGTTATTTCTATCTCAAGTTTGTTAAGACACATTCAAAGGAATTTTAATGAATATTTAGAAAAAAAGAAGATAAGCAAAATGTCTCGATGCCATCTGAGAGCAACAGCATATCTACTTGAAAAATTCTGAATAATTTTTATAGAATTCTTATGACTGCTGTCATTAATTATGCTCATTGGCATAAAAGTCTTAAGATAAATTGGCAAATTTAAAAGAGAATAAAGGCAATGAGAAGAAACCAAAAAAGAAAAAATAATAATTTGTAAAAGAAAGAGGGGGACAATGGTAATAAAATAACTAGCATTTCTATCCACAACTTTTTCCAAGGGATTTGTTATCAATGTGGTTTTAATAATCAAAATATTACTGTGGAAATAAGCAAATGAAGATATGAATAATTTACTCCAGATATCAATCACTGGTTGTGGAAAACGGCCCCAATCCAATTCCACCTTGGTTACTACTGAAGATCTCTAAAACCATACACCCCACAATATTTTCTAATTCATGATTCTGGATCCCATTTCTTGGCTCTACATGGCCTAGTGTAACTGATATTTCTTTGGTTACTGTCTAAAATACAGAGAGGCTAGTATCCCTAACATAGATTCCTTTAACAATAAAACAAAGAAACATCCAAACGGTATAAGGTTAAGCCATTCAGTATCTTGCTTAATCATTCTAGAAGCATAAAACCTTCCAAGAAGATACAAAAGTGTGACCACTGGTGAAAAAGCATATATAATAAATAGTCAAGTAATTTGCCTCAATGCAAATATCTGATCCATTTTAATGGTGACTTTTTATTTGGAGGAGTGTGACACTGCATAAGATACATAGATGCCAATTAAAGACAGATAAATGAGTACCCGTATTTGAAATTCTCATTTAGGAATAATATAAGAACTGACTCTCAGGTGAGATCACTACACCTGTCAAATGAAGGCAATGAAGTTTTGGAATCCATGATTATTTATAAGCACTCACAAATCTTTCCTAAATAGTCTGTATCCATGGAAACAGGAATTATCCACTGAAGTCTGACCTTTCCTTTGCATAGTTTAGTTTTGACAGCTATGTAAGCACTGTTTTAGAAAGCACATATAACCCAGGAAACCTTACAAAAGACATACAAAGTAGAAAGTAACTGAAAACAATAAGCTTTAAAAATGTAGCTAAGATCATATATTTTTAAATGAGATTTTTCATTTTTTCAAGAGCGTGAGGGTTTTGTTTTAAGCTAGTGTTAGCTTGTAATGTCCAAAAATAAGAGATACAAAAAGGTGGAAAATTATTATTATTATTATTATTACAGATAAATTTTGTTACATAAGTAAATATTAAAAGGAAAACAAATGCTTGTATAAGGAAATACCTCTAAGCCTATAATGGATACCCATTAAGAATAGCTTAAATGTATAAGCAAATATAGGCAGTATACTTCACATATATTGCATTACCATAATAATCTAATTATTGAACTCTGGAAAGTACATAACATTATCCGATTTTTAAATTGCAAAACGGTCAAGCTAAATGATTTCCCAATGTCACATATCAAATATTTAAATGCAGGGTTTATGTCTTGGGGATTCCAAAGCACAAATTCTTTTAATTTAAGCCTTTAAGATTATGAATGAATGAAGTAATATCAAGTAGAAGAAACATTTTAGCTAAAATATTGAAAATTGTCTTCTAAATTTAATTAATTATTATGATTTGACAAATTATGGACATATTTCTATCTGCTTCTGCATCTAGGAAAGATCATTTTTTAAAGTGTTTTTATTAGAAGCACCAGGGTGGCTCATTCAGTTAAGCAACTGACTCATGATTTCAGCTCAAGTCATGATCTCATGGTCATGAGATCGATCCCCACCTTGGGATTCGCTCTGGGCAAGGAGCCTGCTTAAAATTCTCTCTCCCTCTCCCTCTGCCCCTCCCCTGCTTGCTCAGTCACGCTCCCCCCTCAAACACAAACAAACAAACAAACAAACAGTTTTTATTTGTGTTCAGATTTGCAAAGAAATTCAAGGTCTATAGTTTTGGCATTTGAGAGAAAATTAATTATAAAACCTCATAGATTAGAATTTTACAACACAGAATCTCAGAAATCAGATGATAGATATACTTACAGCAATTGTCAATAGAACTTCATTTTCAATAAATAAAACTTATCATCAAGTACAGTTGAGGACAAACCATAAAGTTACTTTACAAAAAGGGTTAATTCTACTTACTAGTTTTAACTATAATATATATATGTGTGTATATATATATATATATATATATAATACCATTTACTAAAACATATATATATGTGTGTGTGTGTGTGTATATATATATATATATATATATATATACACATACACATACCATTTTGGAAATAAGCTATCTACCTAAGATAACCACCATGAAGGCAAATAAATAAATAAAATAAAATAAAATTCAGTAATGAATCAAATGTAAAACAAATGAGTTTTCAATGTTAGATTGACAGAATAACCTTAAAAGAGCCTTAAAGGACAACACAATGCAATTTCGTTTATTTCAAGAAACAATTTTTAAAGTTGCAAATTACAAAAATGTGAAAATACATCTGTAATAATTTTAAATTATTAAAGATTATTATGTTTTCATGTTTATGACAAAATTTAAAAATATATACTGACCAATTCCCTGTCCCCTCCACGTCTATTTTATATGTTTATACTTTCTGATTTTATGACTTAAGTAAATATATTTATGTGTCACCTTTCACAAAGTTAAAACATATAAAAGAAATAAAGTTATAGATTAAATTTCTGTAGTTGTAGAACACACATTTCTTTCCTGAAATGAATAAACTTATATATTTTAAGCTTTAGCTTCTATTTTCCTCCTCTTAAATTTGGTAACTTAGTCTTTGAAGAAAGTAAACTACAATGTTATAGATTTGAAAGCTGGCATCACAAAAAAGATACAAGCTAATGGGTTCTTTTTAGTGAGACTTTGGTTGAAATGCATGACAAGTCTAAACCATATAAGAAAATAATCTGTAGTCAAACTCAGATAAACTTATCTGCCCCTATTCTGACTCAGAAAAATCTGTGGAGTGGGCTTGTAGGAAATAAATTTACCAAAATATTTTAATTGGAAAGAATGGAAAGAAAATTTCATGACAGTTCTCAGCATTTAGATTACATTTAATCCTCTTAGAACTTCTAGAAAAGAACCAGGATTCCTAGAAGAAATGCTTGATTACAGAAATTCTTTGTGTAGAAATCTATGGATAAAAAATATATATATATCTTTTTTGTGTGCTGAAAAATAAAACAATAATGAAAGACTGATGGAGACATATCAAAAGGATACAGGAGCCAGACTGAGCAAGCAGCCACTGGTCAAATCAGGGAAATTTTGAGAATCAAATAGGCTGCAGGGAAAAGATTCAACCTGCACAGGACTGGAGGAGGGGGAAATGTTTTGAATGTGCCACTCTCAAAAAGCAGTCTACTGCTGCCTTTGTCTTGACTTAACTCTGTGTTCTTGGATAAGTCATTCTGAGGTAAATTCCTTCATTTCTAAATGAAATATTTCTCTAAACTGACATCCAGTTTTAAAAATCTATAAATAGAAACAACTGGTAGAATAGAGGAGTGAGGAGTGCACTAGAAGCTAAGAAACACTTTCACTAGACAAAATTATGAAGAGCCATAATTTAAAGTCTCTGAAAATGTTCCTAAGGGCATATGGCAAATGTAGAAACATCCATTCAAATAAATTGTCTAAATCTTAGCAAGAATCACATGTCTGTGGTATCTAGTCACAACCCACTTCCCCTACCCTTCTGTCTCCTGCCCATCCCAAGCTACATCTTAAAGAAACTATTCCAAGAGTTTTAATACAGGAAGCTGCAGCCAAGATTGTGAATCCTCTCTTTCCTCATGTCCCACTCTGGGTTTGTTTTCAAACTGGGAAGTAGGGGATGAGGAGAGGGGAACCAGGTAACCTTTAAGAACAGCTCATCCTACCCCCAGTCCCATGTCCCAAGAAATTCTATTCTAAGAACAGGTAGCTGAAAGGAACAGGGTACCCTTACTCTAACCACTCCCCACTCATTGGACAGGAGTTATCAGCAGGATGTAGAGAAGAACTGAAAACATTCCTAAATCACAAAGAGATGAATCAACAAAAGGCAGAAATCTCAGTGGCACTAGACACTTAAACACAACTTCTGACCAACAACTGGCTGAACAATAATGTTATGGACTGAATGTTTGTATCCCTCCAAAATTCTTATGTTGAAACTCCAACCTCCAAAATGACTATATTTGAAGATAGTGTCTTTATGGAGGTGATTAAAATTAAATAAGTCATAATGGTAGGGCCCTGGTCCAATAGTATTTTTATCCTTATAAAAAGAGACACAAGAGAGTATACTTCCCCCTCCTTCCCCCTTCCTTCCCTTCTTCCTTCCTTCCTTCCTTCCTTCCTTCCTCCCTCCCTCCCTCCCTCCCTCTCCCTCCCTCCCTCCCTCTCTCCCTCCCTCCCTCCCTCTCTCTCTGCCATGTGAGGACATAGTAAGAAGTTGGCCATATGCAAATCAGAAAGAGAGCTCCCACCAGAAAGTGATCATATAGAGCCCTGATCTGGGACTTCTAGCCCCAAAACTGAGAAAATAAATTTCTATTATTTAAGTCACTCAGTCTATGGCAGGTTTTTATTGCAGACTGAGCAGACTAATACATAGAGGCAAATCCTAAGAAATCAGGTTTAAAATTACATTAATTCCTGGCAGCTTGGAAGACTGTATGCATGGTCAAGGTCATGCCTTCTCAGGAGCCATTACAGAGGAAAAATCCTACACTGCAGAGGAAAAAGTACATAGACTTGGCTGAAGATGTGGCAAAAACATACACTCTTTTAACTGATTGTAGACTCCAAACTGTAAACACTTCCAATAGTAAAGATTAACAATCTAACTGGCTAAGATGGTTTAACTCAATCTTTGAGAAATGGCTTATGTGGATTTCAGGGGCAGCCCCTAGGTAGCCAAGCATAACCTTTGAGTAATAAGGGGCCTATGCTAATCCAAAGGCAACCCTTAGGTATCCAGGCTAAAAGATAAAAAGAAAAAAAGAAAAAACAATAGAAGCAGGGATATCAAAGGTCACATGGTCATACTCAAGGGGGAAATCAACTTCAAAGAATCACTTCAACCAAGTCTCTTAGCAAATAAATAAATGAGTCCAAAAAACAACATGACTCAGGAGTAGAAGACTCAGCATCCTATGTTGCTAAAACATGTTTTCTAAAATATCTCATTCTCAAGAAGAATATTCTAAGACATGCAAAAACCAGAAAATTATGACCATACACAGAACAAAAAAAGGCAGAAAACAGAAACTGATTTTGAAGTGGCTTAGATGTTGCAGTTAGCATACACAGGCTTCAAAGCAGCTATTATAAATATATTCAAAGGAGTAAAAGAGACCATGTCTGAAGAACTGAAAGAAGGTATGTAGCAATATCTCATGAAATAGAAAATACCAAAAAAGAGACAGAATTATTTTAAAAAGAACCAAATGGAAAAATTTTAGTTGTAAAGTACAATAACCAAAATGAAATATTCACTAGATGGCTTCAATATTAGATTTGAGTTAGCAAAGAGGGAATCAGCAAAATTGAAGATTGATTAAAAGAGAGAAGGTAATCTGAGAAAATGGAGAGCAAAAATAATGAAGAAAAATGAACAGAGCCACAGAAAAATGTGAGGTACCAATAAGCACATAACACACATAATGGGAGAACCACAGATGAAAGAGAGAAAGGGGCAAGAATTATGATAGTAAAAATGTGAAGTATATTTTGATAAGATGAAATACACAAAACTATCATTATCTCTATATAATAGAAAAATTATTAAAATTATTAAAACAATTAAAATTTTACACTAAAAATTATCTATCAAATTGAACAGAAATTGGGTAAGGAAGAATAGAGAAACAAAAATGATGTGAGACGAAGAGAAAAAGTAACATGGCAGGTATAAATGCAATCATACCAATAATAATGTTAAATGTAAATGGATTAAATATTCTAATGAAATATGGAGTTTAGACTGGATAAGGAAAAACAAGACCCTCTCTCTCTATATATATCAAACATTAGATTTATTTTTATTTTATTTTTTTTTTTAATTTTTTTTTCAACGTTTATTTATTTTTGGGACAGAGAGAGACAGAGCATGAACGGGGGAGGGGCAGAGAGAGAGGGAGACACAGAATCGGAAACAGGCTCCAGCCATCAGCCCAGAGCCCGACGCGGGGCTCGAACTCACGGACCGCGAGATCGTGACCTGGCTGAAGTCGGACGCTTAACCGACTGCGCCACCCAGGCGCCCCTCAAACATTAGATTTAAATGAGCAAATACGCTGAAAACAAAGGATGGGAAAAAAAAAGAGATCATGAAAAAAGCAACTTTAAAAGGGCCGGAGTAGCTATACTAATACCGGGAAAAAAGACTTTAAGTAAGAAATGTTTCATATATAAAGAGGGCTATTTCACAATGATAAAAACCTCAATACATCAAGAACAAACATACACAGCACTGGTACCAGAGTCCCAAAACACAAAATCTGACAGAAATGAAGGGTAAAATAGCCAATTCAAAAATAATAATTAGAAACATCTAAACCCTGTTTTCAATATTGGATTAATAAGTAGGCAGAAGATCAACAAGGACATAGAAAACTTAAGCAACCCTATACCACCTAGACCAACTGTTCTCTCTATAGTGCATTCTCCACAATAATGGCAGAATACACATTCTTCTTAAGTTTAGCTTATGGAACATTCTCCTGGATAGATAAAACAAGCCTCAATAAACTTAAAGTGACCAAAATAATACAAAATATGTTTTCCAACCAAAAGAGAATGACATTAGAAATCAAAACCAAAAAGTTTGGGAAGTTCACAAATATAGGAAAATTAAACAACACACTCCTCAAATAACCAATATGTAAAGAAAAAAATCACAAGGAAAATTAGAAATAAGATGAATAAAAATGCAAACACTATATACCAAAGTTCATGGAATAAATCTAAAATGGGCACAAAGGAAAATTTATAACTATAAATATTCATACTAAAAAAATCATTTCAAATCAATAATGAATCTTTGCATCTTAAGACACTAGGAAAAAAAAATAAAGAAAAAACTAAATTTAAAGCAAGTAGAAGAAAGGGAATAACAAAGATTAGAGTAGAAATGAACAAAATACAGGCAAACCTCATGTTATTGTACTTTGTTCTGTGTTTTGCAAATGTTGCATTTTTTACAAATTGAAGGTCGGTGACAACCCTCCATCCAGCACGTCTATCAGCACCATTTTTCCGATAGCATTTGCTCACATCAGTGTCTCTGTGTCAAATTTTAGTAATTCTTTCAATATTTCAAATTATTTAATTATTATTATATTTGTTATGGTGATCTGTGATCAGCGATCATTGATGTTACTATTATAAATGTTTGGGACTCCACCAACCAGGCCCATAGAAGATGGTGAAATTTAATTGATAAACGTCGTATGTGTCCATGGAGAGGGCTTCCCTATTTCCTGAGACACAACAATATCGACATTAAAACAAATAATTACCCTACAATGGCCTCTAAGTGTTCAAACAAAAGAAAGTTGCACATCTCTCACTTAAATCAAAAGCTAAAACTGATTGAGCTTAGTAAGGAAATCATGTTGAAAGTAGAGATAGACCAAACTCTAGGCCTCTTCTATCAATCAGTTTGCCAAGTTGCAAATTTAAAGGAAAAGTTCTTGAAGGAAATTGAAAGTGTTACTTTAGTGAACACACAAATGATAAAAAAGCAACACACCCTATTGGGTGATATGGAGAAAGCCTCGTTGTCTGGATAGCTCAAACCAACCAAAACATTCCTTTAAACCAAAGCCTAATCCAGAGCAAGGCTCTAACTCTCTTCAATTCTATGAAAGCTGAAAGAGGTGAGAAACCTTCAGAAGAAAAGTTGGAAGCTAGCAGAGGTTGGTTCATGAGATTTAAGGGAAGGAGCCATCTCCATGACATGAAAGTGCAAGATGAAGCAGCTAGTGCTGAAGCTACAACAATTATCCAGAAGACCTAGCAAAAGATAATTAATGAAGGGGGTACATTAAACAACAGATTTTCAATGTAGATGAAATAGCCTTCTATATGAAGACATCATGTAAGACATTCACAGCTAGAGAGAAGTCAATGTCTAACTTCAAAGTTTCAATATATAGCCTGACTCTTTTGTTATGCGATAATATAGCCAGTGATTTTAAGTTGAAGCCAATATTCATTTACAATTCTGAATATCCTAGGGCTCTTAAGAATTATGCTAAATCTACTCTACCTGTGCTCCTTAAATGGAGTAATGAAGTCTGGAAGACAAACATTTGTTTACAACATAGTTTACTGAATATCTTTCTATTGAAATATAGTTGACAGTCTTAGTTGCAAATGTACAATAACTATTTTAAACCCACTAATGGGATCTACTGTTCAGAAGAAAAGAGGTTTCATTCAAAATACTATTCCTGATTGACAATGCACCTGGTCACACGAGAGTTCTGATGGAGATATATGACACTAATCTCATTGTCATGCCTACTAATACAATATACATCTTGTAGCCCATAGGTCAAGAAGAAATGTAAACTTTCAAGTGTCATTATTTTTTTCTCCTCAGAGACCTACTTTTTATTAAGATCTAAACACATGAAAACATTGGCCCAAGCTCAACCCATCTTAACATATAGCGCTCTGTAGAGTGAAAAGCACCCTATGTACACAGCCAAAAGCTGCACTGCCTGTGTCCCTGAAGCCTGGATCTGGCCCTCCTCAGGCCCTTACTCCCTCAAGGTATCTAAAAAGAACAAGCGAGAGAAGTAGTGCCCAGCATCAGCACAAATAAGGGAATAAACAGGCATTAGAGGTCAAGTCTTGTCATTTAAGAAATACATTTCATAAAGCTAAAGAAGCTGCCACAGAAAGTGATTCTTCTGATAGATCTGGACAAGGTAAATTGAAAATATTCTGGAAAGGATTCACCATCCTAAATGTTTTCAAGGAGATATATGCTTCATGGGAAGAAGCCAAAATATCAACATTAACAGGAGTTTGGAAGAAGTTGATTCTAACCTCATGGATGACTTTGATGGGTTCAAGACTTCAGTGGAGACAGTAACTGCAGATATGATAGAAATAGCAAGGAAACTAGAATCAGAAGTACAACGTGAAGATGTGACTGAATTGCTGCATTCTCATGATAAAATTTTTAATAGATAAGGAGTTGCTACTTATGGATGAACAAAGAAAGTGGTTTCTTGAGATGGAAACTACTGCTGGTGAAGGTATTAGGAAGATTGTTGAAATGACCACAAGGAATTAGAATATTATATAGATTCAGTTGATAAAGCAGCAGCAGGGTGTGAGAAGATTGACTCCAAATTTGAAAGAAGTTCTACTGTGGACAAAATGCTATCAAACAGCATTACATGCCACTGAGAAATTGTTCATGAGAGGAAGAATTAATTGATGTAGCAAACCTCTTTATTGTCTTACATTAAGAAATTGCCACAGCCAACCCAACCATTAGCAAACACAACTCTGATCAGTCAGCAGTCATCAACATCAAGGTAAGACACTCCATCAGCAAAAAGATTATGACTTGCTGAAAACTCAGATGATGGTTAGCATTTTTTAGCAATAAACTATTTTGTAATAAAGGCACATTGTTTTTTAGACATAAGGCTATTACATACTTAATAAACTATAGTATAGTGTAAACATAATGTATATATGCACTGAGAAATCAAAAAATTCATTTGACTTACATCTGCTTTATTGCAGTGCTCCGGAACCAAACCCACAATGTCTCCAACATAAACCTGTAGAAACAGAAATACAGTGAAGAATGTCAACAAGACAAAAAAACTGGTTCTCTGATAAGATCAACAAAGTAGAGAAAATTATAGGTAAAAACAGACAAGTTAATTAGAGTCTCAAATTACCAATCCTTTAAAAACTTCCAAATTAAAAAAAAAAAAAAAAGAGAGAGACACTTCCCAGCTTATCTTATGAAGCCAGTATTATTGTGACGCCAAGGTTAGGTAAATACATCACAAGAAAAGAAAACTACAAATTAATATCCCTTTTCAATATATATGTAATAATCCTCAATAAAATACTAGAAAATTGAAGCCAGCAAGATATATAAAAGATCATACATTATGATTATGTTGGTGTTACTCAAGAAGGCAAGTTTAGTTTAACATATGGAAATCAATCAATGTAATAATCATCTTAGTGGAATAAAAGACAATCTTCATGTGACCATCTTAATAAGCACAGAAAATCAGCATTTCACAAACCAATGTCCTTTCCTAATAAAACATTATACAAAGTAGGAATAAAAGTAAATTTTCTCAACATGGGAGAGGATATCTATATAAAACCCACAGCTAACATCATACTTAATAGCAAAAGGCTTAATGTTTTATCCTCAAGATTAGAAACAAAATAAGAATGTTCTCTATTTCCACTTTTATTCAGCATTGTTCTGGAAATTCTAGCTAGGACAATTAGGCAAGCAAAAGAAATAAAAGGTAGCTTTATTGGAAAGGAAGTAAAACTATATTTGAAGATGATATTGTTTTATTTATAGAAAATCCTAAGTAATCTATTTAAAAGACTATTAAAACTAATACGTGAGTTTGGCAAAGTTTAAGGACCCAAGGTCAATACACAAAACTCAGTTGTGTTTCTACACATTAACAATGAAATTAAGTTAATAATCAGTATCATAAAAAGAATAAAATCATTAGGCCTAAACTTAACAAAGCAAATACAATTACTGAACACTGAAAACTACATAATATTGATGAAAGAATTAAAGAAGATCTAAGAAAAGAGAAGTCAATGGATATTCATGAATTGGAAGACAATATTAAGATGACAATATTCCCCAAACTTATCTATATTCAACATGCTTCCTATCAAAATGTTTGCCCTTTTACAAAAATTGACAAGCTGATCTTAAAATTCATGTGGAAATTGAAGAGAATAATAGGCTAATGCATCTTGAAAAAAAGAACCCAAGTTAAAGGATTCACACTCAATGCATTTCACATTTTGGTACAAACGTGCAGTAATCAAGACAGTACTAACATGAAGATAGAGATAGGTCGATGGAATAGAACTGAGAGTGCAGAAATAACCTCTTACATTTATGGTCAATTTATGACATTAAAATCATTATGATTTTATACTAATAGTAACATATATCACCTCAGATATGAGAGTATGGTTCACTCTACTGTATCAGAAGTAGTTTAAAATAAAAATAATCTAAGTTTTGTTATAAGAAGTTTAATTTTAAGTTCATAAAAGAAAATACATCTAGAGGATATACAAGAAAGTAAATAATAAAAAGAAAAATTTAAGAACTACAAAATGGAAATTAACATAGATAAGTGTTTGTTCTTAGAAAAGATTAATAAAATTGAAATATGCTAAGCGTAACAGATGAGGCAAATTATATTCTACCCAGATATTAAAAGGAAGATATCATTACAGATACCCTAGCTATTAAAAAGGAAACAGGAGGGGCGCCTGGGTGGCGCAGTCGGTTAAGCGTCCGACTTCAGCCAGGTCACGATCTCGCGGTCCGTGAGTTCGAGCCCCGCGTCGGGCTCTGGGCTGATGGCTCAGAGCCTGGAGCCTGTTTCCGATTCTGTGTCTCCCTCTCTCTCTGCCCCTCCCCCGTTCATGCTCTGTCTCTCTCTGTCCCAAAAATAAATAAAAAACGTTGAAAAAAATTAAAAAAAAAAAGGAAACAGGAGGATATTATAAACATCTCTATTCCAATAAATTTTTATAACTTAAATAAACAAATTTACCAAACGGAAACAGGAAGAAATATAAATGATAAACTTTGAGTCCTCCATGCAGTACCATTCCATGAGGAGATCAACAAGCAACATGGTGGAAGGTTTGTTTCCTCTCTGAAAAGGATAACGATGGGATATATGCTAGCTATAAGTTTCCCTTTCTAATCAGCAGTGTCTCAGCACCACTATTCAAGGGTTCACACAGGATACAAACTACCAGTGTGGGATCCCACATAACATCACGTTGGGCCAAGGGATCCACTCTAGGGCAAGGAATGTAATAACAAGCACATAATTATGGTATTCACTGGTTCTAATACATACAAAACCACCTGGGGACTGCTGACCTTATAGTAGTGGAACAGTCTTTTGAAAGTCATCTATACATCTGTTTGTGACACCGTGAGAAGATGGTACATTATCCTTATGTGTTGGTACATACTTTAAACAAATATTCATTATATAGGTCTGTTTCCTAATATGCAAACTACGTGTTATAGAAAAAAAGGAGTAGAAATATGAGTGACCCTCCTCTCAAACACTCCTGTTAATGTACTTGAAGACTTTGTGTTTCCTTTCCCTATCACATTAGGTTCTGTGCTTCTAGACTATCTGGTTGACTGAGCAGTTCCATCAGAGGACTCAAAAATGGTCCCTCTAAATTTAAAGCTATAATGGCCTCCTCTTTTACCTTGGGCTCCTTGAAATTGTTAATTAGAAGGCAAAGAAAAGAGTTAACATGCTGGCAAAGTTTACTGGCTCTTATCATCAGAAGAGGTAGGTCTGCTACTATACAATGAGTGCAAAAAGAAAAACACTGATTAACTAAGTGATAAATCAGGATAACACTTTATATTCTATTTTAGAGTTTTGTCTTTATTTATTTTAATGTTTATTTATTTTGAAAGAGCGAGAGAGAGGGCACATGAGTGAGGGCAGGGCAGAGAGAGAGGGAGAGAGATAATCCCAAGCAGACTCCACAATGTAAGCACAGAGCCGGAGGTGGGCTGATCTCAAGAACCAGGAGAGCATGACCTGAGCCAAAATCAAGAGTCAGAGACTTAACTGAATAAGCCACCCAGGCATCCCCAGTTTTATCTTTCAATCGACAGGGACAACAAAAATGGCTCTATACAAGTATGATAATTGGGGATTCAATTACCTCAGGTATGAATGTTTTGTTCTCTCCATCAGACACAGCACTCAAACAAACAGAAATTTTCCCTGAAGGAATGGAAATCTAGAGTTTGTGGCAGAGACAGAATGAAGATCAATAACAGCCTAATTTAAAATCAGAGGTATTGTTTCTTCTTAAAATATTCATCTTGAAATTTTCCCCAGATGTGTCTGAAGAATCCTAGAGAAACTGTGCCCAGATGGAATGAACTAACATGAGAAGAAAGATGACTTGAGCAACGTAACCAGTAGACTATGGTAGATGTTGTTGGCACCCTACCTACACAACCCCTTTATTACCAGTGCAACCATCTCCTAACTGTTGGGGATACAAGGCATCTGACAGCTCATAACTTTACTCTTTTCTGAAAATGACTCTTGTCCAAGGAAAATCACTTTACCAGGGAAGGCATGAAAACGTATGTCTTTTACTTAAGAAGTGGCCTACAGACAATGACTTAATTGATACGGCGTACAAAAAGTCATCCCTTTTGTGCCAAGTTTGGTCAATTCTATGATTCAGAGCTTCTCATTTGTTCAATGTAAGAGTAGAATAAACTGAAATACATCTTTGATTAGCTCCTTGCCCCAGTTCTATACTGCTTCCCTTCACTTCCTTAACAGGATTCTCCTAAGAGAATTTCTTCAATAAATCACTTATACCAGAATACCATATCAGGTTCTGCTTCAAAAGAAATTGGACTAATAGCCACCACTCTAAAGACTGAGTCTCTAAGACTTAGCAAAACAAAGAAACTGTAAATATTTTATATAATAAAGAAATATTTTAAACAAATGAATACAAAGTAGTTAAAAATACAGTGATACAAAAAGGTATATCAGATAAGTATGAGCCAAAAAAATATGTTTCTGTAATAATATTAAACTCTAACAAAAGACCAGTAGACATAAATGGATAAACAAACAATGGTATATCTATACAGTGTTCACTAGGCAATAAAATATTAATCAAGTTGAAATGTGTATGAACAAAGAATCAGGATAAGAACAACTGATTCTATGCTTATTTGTCAAATGACCTTGGCACTAATTCTTTTATTTTACAGACTTTATTTTCTCCATTTCCACAGTGTAAATTTGGGGATTTCCACATATCTCTAAGCACATACTAAAAGCAAAGAGTAGAATCTATTCATTCTCAGTGATTCATGAATATGTTAAGACAACTGTTTCATTCTAGAGTACAATGTGAAATTTGCACAACCCTTTTTCTTACTAATTGTGTCAGCTGGGACTAATTATTTAATTTTTTTAAGCCTTACTTTAGGATAAAAATTCCTAAATTTCAAGGCTTAATTAAAAATCACACATATAATCTCTCAAACGCATAGACTACAATCTTTCAACAACTGATAATTCCTCATCCACTTTTTTCTTTTCTCCTTATTTCAAAGTAAAAAAAAAATTTTTCATATCATATGATTTCTTTTTCCTCTCTCAGACAAATTAAATGTGAACTTCTGTAGGTGGAACTTGGATATCATTTTTTTACATGAAATTGCTTAAGTATAATTAATATTGTTACACTCCTGAAACTAATATTACAATATATGTTAACTGAAATTTAAATAAAAATTTGTAACAAAACCAAACACAATTTTACATTAGTTTCAGGTGTACAACTTATTGATTCAACAATTCTCTACATTACTCAGTGCTCACCAAGATAACTGTAGTCATCATCTGTCACCATATAACATTATTACATTATTATTGAATACATTCCCTATTATTTGATTTTCAATTCTAAGATTTTAATTTTCTAATAGAGCAATAAAAAGAATAAAATAATGAAATTTAATACCAAAAAGAATTTCAGTATTTAAAAATGACTTCAGTATTATTATTATTATTACTACTTTAGATGCCCACTGAAATATGAAGAGGCAGAATTATATGTACAGATGAAACAGAACAAGTTCTACAGGTTAAACAAGATAGAAGATATGCCAAAGAGAATGTTTAAATTTTGTTGTAATATTTTCAGAAAGATAAAATAAATTCTTTTCATATGTCAGCAGGAACACAAAGGGGTATCTCTAGTTTGCTCATACTATCATTTTGTTTCCTCCAAACTCATTAGAGAAAGTTAGAAAGGGAATATTATTTCATATTCCAAATAAGATGGAATTATGTAAGCTAATGGAAAAGAATTCCTCATGTTGTAAAAAATGCATGATCACATCCTGGAAAAATCCTCTTAGGAGACAACATTTCTCACTGCCCCTTTCCCTTGTCAAAAATAGCAAGAATAGCAAATACCAGCCCTCCAGGTAATTATAATAATAAACAGTACCAGAATTTTGATCAAGTGCTTAATTCTTACCTTAAGGAATAACTTAAGCCCCTAAAATACCAAGTTTCTATGTAGAAAATAACTAATGGCTACTAAGACACAGTTCTCATGTGTGTGGTTTTTATGCTAAGATAATCAAACTTACTTTTCTAGACTTTTTGAAATTGTAGGCAAACCAAAACTTTTAAAAAGTAGTCACGAAAAAAATATGTTCTCTTATTTGGAAGTAAATGAAAATGCTGCTTACCTCATAATACCATTTTGTCAACTGCTCTGACAAAACATTTATAATCTGCACTTCAAAGCAGCCATAGCTTTTAAGAAGCAAGGTTATATTACCAGCTCTAGTTATGCATGTTCTTATAGCAACAGTACTGAATTTGCCTCCCTTCAGGAAGCAATTTACTGTTATTATTAACTCTCATAAAAGAACAAAGAAAAACCATGCATTCATACCATGGCAGTATAGAAAGGGGATAGGTTTTAATAATAAAAACCTGAGCTTGAATCATGGCTCTGCCACTTATAATATGAGTGATCTTAGGGCAATTTAATTAACCTTTTAAAATATGTTTTTCGGGGCGCCTGGGTGGCGCAGTCGGTTAAGCATCCGACTTCAGCCAGGTCACGATCTCGCGGTCCGGGAGTTGAGCCCCACGTCAGGCTCTGGGCTGATGGCTCAGAGCCTGGAGCCTGTTTCCGATTCTGTGTCTCCCTCTCTCTCTGCCCCTCCCCCGTTCATGCTCTGTCTCTCTCTGTCCCAAAAATAAATAAACGTTGAAAAAAAATTTAAAATATGTTTTTCCATGTGTGAAATGTAAATAAATGTACAGCATTATTGAGAAAAGAAAAGAGTAAACATCTATCACTCTTTTGCAAATAGTCTACACTGAATAGCTGTTATTCTTTTTTTTCCTGTTCTACACTATACTCAAAATATGGCACCTTGTTGGAAAGAAATAGAATTATTGCTATATTATGCATCATATTTAGAAAGTAAATTGTTTAGAAATACATGAGATGGTATAAGAAAAATTCCCTTCCAATTATCATTCATTAGCTAAAATCCTTCTTCCAAGCTCTATACTTAGGTATCTAATTAACTTTTTCAATCCTCCAGTTGACTGTTCTAAGATATTTCACACTTAATCCAACTATGCTGAACTGTTGATTTGTTCCTGTCCCCATGCTTCTTTATAAGAGCTTTTATTCTACAGACTTTTCCAAATTAGTAAATGGCCTCATCAACCACCCATACAAGTCAGCGCCGGGGTACTTCTGACACCTCCTTTTCTTTCCCCAGCATCTAATGTGTCCAAACTAAGCCATTTATTTCACAAAAATATATATCATCCATTTCTGTTCAGTTTTGGTGCAGATCACTGTCATTTTTCATCTGGAGTACTGCAATAATCTCCTGACTAGTCTCATCTCTAATTATCTTGTCACTTTCCACTTCATTTTCCACAAAGCAGCCAAAGTGATAATTTTAAAACACAAATTGTTTTGTTACTCTTGCCTACAACTGTCCAATGCCTTCCATATCCACTTAAAAATTGTATTTATATATATATATATATATATATATATATATATACACACACATATATATATATGGCATTCTATGTTCTGACCTCTACCTGACTCCCCAAACTCTTCTCATGATAGGTATTCTCCCTACTGATTCTTTCATCCTTAAGGGTCTCTCAGGTATTTAAACATGGTGTGTGCTCCCTCACCAAGTGCAATTTCTTTTACCTGAGAATCTTTAGCATTCTAATTTTCATGTAATTGGCTTCTGCTCATCTTTTAAGTCTCACATTAAATTTCTTCTGAAAAGCCTTTCTGGCAACCCAAACTAATACCACATCGCCTATTACTTCCTCTGAGAACACCTTTCCTTGCTATTACTTTTGCAATACATTATTATATACATTAGGTGGGATTTTATTCCTCCTTACTTTCTCTTCTAGGCAAGGAAGTATGTTTTTGGCATAGCATAGTAAAAACAAACAAACAATTAATGGCATCATATGGTCACTTATTCAACCAAAGAACACATGATGGGGTAGAAAATGATGGGTGTGGTCAAGAGCAGTGGCTATTTTATACAGATGATTCAGAGAAGAACTTTAAGATGAAGTGACATTTAGCAGAGATACGAATGAAGTAAGGGAGGAAGCCAAGAGGAAGTACGCTGTAGGCAGGGAAGCACAAGTACAAAGTTCCTGAGATGGGAAGATTTACAGTGTGTTTGAGGAATAGTCAAGGAGGTCAGGGTGATTAAGAAACAGAGAAGGCAGAAAAGAGAGGTAAGTTAGATTTAGATTGTGTAAGGAATCTTAGATCACAGCATGGGATGTATATTTTATTCTAGTATCAATATTAAACCATTAGAAGCAATCAATTTTGTGTTTTTTGTAGATTCTCCTGTCTGGAAAGTTTAAAGACCAAATATACTCCCCAGTGTGGAAAAGCCACTGTTACCACATGATAGAGTCAAAAGGGAGGCCCAGAATATGAGCACATCTAGGGTGGAGGTGGGAACACAAAGAGTGAAGCCAAGAGAGTAAAAGACTGAAGGGATGATTGAGAGAGGATAACAAAGGAGGAAACTGGAGTCTAGAAGAGTTTTCAGACACTATCTGTGGTATAAGAGATAACTAGTGAGAACAGTAAGGGAGTATTTTGCACTATCCTTCTAACTCATTGGACGTTCATAATCATCTAAAGTAATATGTCTTTCTATGTGTCCAGACAGCGTACTGTGTCTAGGAAATGCAAGAAAATACAAGGAGTTAAGTTTGAAGGGAATTAATTACCATATTTATTGATCTATGGTGTGATGTCTAACCTTGCATGAATCATAACAAACCATATCACTAAACCAGGAACATGGAACCAAGCCAGCTGAACTACAGATAGAATGGAGTGAAGACTTGAGTAGAACTAGGGGCAGACCTGGAATTAGAAGTACCCTCTTAGGCTGAGTCCAGAATGGTGTAAACAGATATGACTACAGCATTAGGGCCACTAGGGAAATAAAACTATAAAACAATGGACATTTCATACACTTCCTGCTTCAGCTTTGACATTTAAAAAGCTTATTTGGAAATCGTCACTTCCTTCCTTATAACTGTAAAATATCTGAACCTAAATAATTGTTCTCAGAAACATCAGTGAATTGAGTTCACAGTAAAACCACCACCCCAAAATCTGGAGAGACAAGTGAATACAAAGAATCACAGGCTACAGAGACTCAGTTTGCATGGAGCAGAAGCCTCTAGAGCCATATTTTGAAAGAAACACTTAAAGAATAATTTTGATGAATTGCTGGAGGCACAGTACCCATTAGAGTGAAACCCTATACATTTCTCACTCTCAGAAGAGAAAATCAGTGAAACCAAAAGCTGGTTCTTTGAAACTATCAATAAATTTGATAAACTTCTAGCCGTATTAACTAAGAAGCAAGGAGAGAACACACAAATTACTAATATCAGAAATGTAAGAGGGGTCATCACTGATTGCATAACATTAAAGGCTAATTAAAAAAATACTATGAATTCTATAGCCACAAATTTGATAATTTAGATGAATGAAATGGACCCATTCCTTGAAAGACACAAACTACAAACAGCTCGTACAATGAAAAAGAGATAATCTGCATAAGATTATATCTACAAAAGAAATTATTTCATTATAACCTTCCAAAAAAGAATAGGCCAGGCTTAAATTATTTCACTGGTGAATTCTACCAAACACTTAAAGAAGAAATGACATCATTTCTCAGGTCTAGAAAATACAATGAGTTAGGTATCTAAATTTCATTATTTATTGAAGTAAAAAACTAGAGAAGTGAGTAGATTTAGACAAGAATGAAAGTTTTCCGGGAGAAGTCATTTATACCCACATTTTGATTAATTTTCAGTTTCTCTAAAGTTTTCAAAAATGCTCTGAGAAAACCAACACTTTTCAATTAATTTGGGCAAAAGAAAAGAAAACGAAGATATGAGGTCATCATATCTCAGAAGCCAGATGGCAGAGAAAGACTGCTGTAAAGGTTAGTGGGAATATGTGAAACTACAGTGATGAAACAACAAGGATAGTTCCAGGGTTAAGCTGGTTCTCAAATAGAGGAAATATATAAGCAGTTATGCTGTTTGCATGAATGTCTTATACAGGAAATAACATAAATGATCACTAAATTGGGGAGTATAAAAGAATAACAGTACAATTGATTGAAACTAATACATCCTCAGAAATAACACTGAAAACCAATATATGATGACGCTGAAAATGTACAGAAGGAACAGGTGTTATAAAATGTTATAAAAATGTTAATATTCAATTTTGTTTAGCAAAACCACTGGCCACTAGAAGCCTATTAGAAAAGGATTCAGACCCCCTACACTAATATTATTATGCATCTAATCCATTGCTGGATAGCTAGAACTTATGAAACTATTTTACGTTGGTTAAAAAAAACAAAACAAAACAAAACAAAACAAAAAACATTCATATGTTTTTCCCTTAAGAGTTCTATTCCTTGCGAAACATGATTTTCTTATAATTAAACACACATTAATATAAACATGGTAGATATGTCACAGTACATAAACACAGGTAGAATTTAAACAAACTTCATTAGGTATCAAATCATTTTTAAACTTCTTTTACTGTAGATAAACTTGCTCAGAGACATTACCTCAACAAGAAAAAGACACTGTATCTTTCTCCAAGGACAAATTAAATTTTTCTCCTAAATATAACTGACTGAATGTGTTTCCAAAATTAAAATTAGAAAAATATCAAACAAGCTATAAGTTATATCTTTGTATCAATATTGGCTGGCTGCATTTCATATTCATGATCATATTATTTTATTGATTTGAATGTATGCATTAGCTTAGACAAAAAAAAGTCTAGGCTTATAGTAAAAGAACATGCTCCCTATCTCTTTAATCTGTCTAAAGATTAAAAAAAAACTTCTAGGTATCTGGAAGCTTGAAATTTCATGAACAGAGAGAATAATTTATTGGTCTGGGGCATCATTCAACGTATGGATAATCTGAGAATAACCACATCTCATGCCTGTGTAATCAGAGTCATCTGAGGAGTCACTGCACAAACTTCCCAGATTTTGCTCCTATTTGTTCACGGAGGATGGCTACACGACTACGAAATCTTCTGAAGCTGCTGTATGAGTTGTCTACTTTCTGCCTACCTCACTGAGTTCACATTCAGTCAATCAGTAAAAGATAGACACATCACCCTTACCACCATACTGGTGCCCAGCATGGCAATGACAATGTACACTCAAGGGCCTCCTACAATTATTTTCTATTGCATTACCCAAGGTTTCATCTGTAATTACCTCATGTTGGTGTTTCTTGTTGATTTTCTGTCTCTCACTCAATAATATAAGATTAATGATAAATTTTCTCTCTGGTTCATGTATATATCCCTATATCCTAGTACAATGATGGGTGTTCAATAAATAGAACAGTAGCAGTAGTAAAGCTTCAAGGGTTCTCAATTGCCCGAAAGACAAGATGCAAATTCTTTAATGTCAAATAAAGCTTTTTATGAGCAGACTGTGACCCACTCCTTTGCCCCACTCAGGTTATAGCCCTTTATTCAAAAGGTCATTAAGGCAAACTAAACACTGCTTCCAGAGCATCTGCACTTCTGTTACCTTCAGATTATTGACTAGGATTAGCTCCACTGGGATATTCTTCCTATCATCATTTCAGAAGATGTTTGATTTTTTTTTTTTTTTTTTTTTTGCTTTGTGAGAAAGAGAGAATGCAAGTGGAGGAGAGGGGCAAAGGGAGAATGAAACAAAATCTTAAGCAGACTGTCTGGCAAGCATGGAGCCCAACTCAGGGTTCCATCTCAGGACTCTCAGGACTGTGAGATCACGACCTGAGCTGAAATCAAGAGTCTGACCCTTAATCGACAAAACTGCTCAGGTGTCCCCAGAAGATATTTTATGTATCATTAAAAGTTCAGACCCAAAGTCTATTTTTTTGAAGAATCTTTGCACCCTTCAAACAGGATTTATTCCTCTTCACTTTATTATCTCCTGACATATTTTATTTATCTTTCATATGGGCAATAAGCATATATGCAATACTTTTGTATATTTTTGCTCTCTTTACCACGCAGTGAGTATGTGAGGGCAGAAACCATGTATTCTCACCTGCCTACATTTAGAATCTAATCCAGTAATTAATATATCATACTTTGTTGAATGAAAACTTTAATTTTACTAAGCAGCTTATTTTCCCTCCTAAAATAGATACAAATTACTGATACCATTAAAATTTCTCAAAGTTCCCAAATTCACAGAACATAATGAAAGGGAATATTTGATGTATCTTAATTATGAGTAACACACATAACTTTTCTGGTAGGTTTTGGTATTTGTGGGCAGCAGGCTTGTAAAAGCAGCAATGGCCAACGACAGTAATCTTTTATTTATCACATACCAGCTGGGAAACTGCGTATCAACCATTACAACATAGTGTTTGAGTTTTGGGTAACGGTTATAACCATTTGAGAAATAATCATGCAACTGCACTAAGAGAATTGAGTTGAAAGCAAGCAGGTATTTCAAAATCCTCAGTTTTAGTTTCATAGGTGAATAACACAGGTTTTTGAAGTGGTATTTCAATTTCTTCGGCTTTTTCATTATAGTTAAATTTGCTAAGAAAGTAGATCTTACCATGCACACATAAAAAGGTAATTATGTGAGGTGTTAACTAACCCTATTGTTGTAATCATTTCATGATGTATGTATCAAATCATCATGTTGTATATCTTAAATATATGCAATGTTAAATGCCAGTATATCTCAATAAAACTGGAAAAAAGGCATAATGACATTTAAAAAATTAGGGAGAACAGTGTAAATTATTTTGGGGTGTGCGTAGGAAACACTGAAGCTCCCTTGTTCCTACCTATTTCTTTTCACTGGGGTAAAAACTAAATTGAATTAGCAGAGTTCTTTCGATGAATATTTTTAGTTCTTTGAAAAGATTGTTTTTATGTTCTCAAAAGGCTCATCAAATAAAGACAACCTTTATCAGTAAGCTCATGTTGACCATTTTTGCTAAGTGACCGACAAAATCCTCTGGTCATATACTAGTTAATTATGAAACCGTTACTGGAATACATAATTCAATCTCCACAGGAAAAGGAATCAAAATGTTCTACTCCTTCATAAATGCCAGATCCACTCCAAACCACCATTTGGTTGAGGTAATATATTTGGGGTGAAAAATTTAATTTGTAAAAACTTAATTTCCAGATAATAATATTATTATTGTTATTTATGTACACCCTTTAAAGTAAATCTTTTAACAAATAAATTCCTGTGGCACCTGTGTGGCTCAGTAGGTCAAGCGTCCAACTCTTGATTTTAGCTTGGTCATGATCTCACAGTTTTGAGGTTTTGAGCCCCACATTGGTGTGGAACCTGCTTGGGATTCTGTCTCTCCCTCTCTCTTTCTCTCTCTCCCTCTCTCTTTCTCTCTCTCTCTCTCTCTCTCTCTGCCTCTCCCCTACTTGCATTGTCTCTTCTCTCTCAAAGAAACTTAATTTTTTTAAAAAAGTAAATTCCTTCTTAGGATTACTAATGTAATATTTAATTATTAAATTGTCCATTTGGGTTGAATTGTTTTCTCCAAAAAAGATATCCTAAAGTCCTAACCCCAGGTACCTGTGAATGTGATCCTATTTGGAAACAATTTCTTTGTAGAAATATTCAGGTAAGATGAGGTCATACTGGATTAGAGTGGACCCTAAATCCAGTGTCTTTCATCCTTATAAAGAGATATTCAGTGACACAGAGAAACACCAGAAGAATGCCATGTGAAAATGGACCCAGAGAGCAGAGGGATGCACCTATATACTAAGGAAAAGCAAGTGTTGCTGGCAACCACCTAAAGCTAAGAAAAGGCAAGGGAGGATCCTTCCTTACAGTCTTCAGAGGAAGCATGACCCTGCCAAAACCTTAATTTTAGACTTTTAGCCTCTAGGACCATGAGAGAATGACTTTTTCTTTTGTAAACAACCCATTTTGTGGTAATTAGTTAGAGCAGCCCGAGAAACTAATACAGCGCTGTGATACAACATATATACTATTAATATATTGGTCTGTCTTTTCAATTTCTTTAAAAATGTATATAAGTAACTTTAATAATAACTAAGTTATTTGGGCTAAGCTCTCTTTAATCAGTACCTCCTTGAAGGCCAAATTCTGCTGTTTTATTATGTTTGTTATAATGATTAATATAGTCACGGAAATTCTCATATATATATACCTCATGTCAATTCCTTAGGATAATTACTAAGTCAAAGAATCTGCATAGTATTATACAATTGTATATATGTTGTCAAACTGCCTGTGGTAGTATAAAATGGGTCCATTTCCATACCATGTGCCACACTGGAAATGATTAATCTTCTGCATCTCCACCAAACTGAGAATTGAAAAGCAACAATTGATATCTGATTTTCATTTCCTTGATTATTTTGACTCTCACTTTTTGATATATGTTTTCTGGGACATTTATAATTATTCTTGTGTTCCCTACCTGATTACATATTGTTTTGTTTTGTTTTTTTCAATCAGGTTGCTTAATTTTGTCAATTATCTTGTATTCTGGACTCTTTAGACCTGAATCTCTAGCCTTGCGATCATGGCCAAGTTATTTAATTTCTCTAAGCTTCAGTATTCTTATCTGTAAAACGGTAATAATGAGAAAATACACCTCTTATGAATGTCATAAATAGAAGAATATATGCAGAGAATTATTATACAGTACAAAAGAGATCCCGAAACTGCACAGTACTGAATGAGTACTATTTACTGCATAAGTAGTGCACCATCAGTGAGAGAGAAGAACCATCAGTGGTATAATATATAATTGGCTTTAGTATGAGAACATTTGGTTTGTTGTAATGAAATAAACATGTACTTTATGTCAAGCTTTGCAGGCCAAGTAGAACTGACTTTAATTCTACCCTACATGCATTTTAATGTACGTGACTTTGGCTTATTTATGCTACCTTTTTAAACTTCAGTTTTCTCAACAATTAAAATATAACAGCAATACCTGCAATCTAAACGGCAAATTTAATCATATGGACCTGGGTTTATACCTTAGTTTTTGAACTTCATTTTCTGTATGATTATTAACTTCCCCATACTTTAATTTTCTTCATGTATACAACAGGCATAATACTATTAAGGTAATTCTTAGAATGTTGGGAGAATTAAATTAGATAATTCTGTACAGATCTTTATATAGTGTCTAGCACACGAGTCAGTATCTAGTAGTCAATATCCAGTAACTATTATCATTGTCATTACTATTGGACTATTTAAGGTACCAAGTGGATAATGTATGCAAGCTCTTATCAGGGTGAATAAAATAGTAAATGTTTATTAGGGGTTATTGATAGTGTGATGGTGGTAGAAGAGCGGAAGAAGGAGATAATACGGGAGGTATTTCATTAATAGAAACATTTCGAAATCAAACTTTTGCAATCACCTTATATTCCACAGAACTTTGTGGACATTATTAGCTATTCATATATATGCTGGGAGACACCCTAAGCTTTTATTTCATGGGGAGAAGCTTACCAGGAGCTATGCTGGTCCACCTCTGTGTGAATACACCACGGCCTCTGGTCAGGTACCTGTCCTTGTCAGGCTCCTCACATTTCACAAGGGATGTTAATCTTACCTTCTGTTTCCCTGATTGTTGCGGCATATGGCCCTGCACAAACTGGCAGTACAGAAGAGCTGTGTTCCAAGTACTTGTTAGGGAATGTGACCTTGACAGAGTTGAATGATATAAGTTGAGTTAAAAGAAATATTATGTTTAATTCTTTCTAGTGACATACTGAAATCTCTCTCTAAATAACCCAAATAAGCCTATTTTAAAAACTTTTTATCATAGGATGTAGCTTAAAACCAATCCCCCAAAATCCCTTCCATACACTTTCTATTTTAATGAATCACACTTGAAGTCTTTTGAAACTCATCCCTATATTTACTCTAAAATTATTGTTAAAGATGATGTTCAGCATACTATACATTCTTCTTTTTTTGAGGATGAATAAGAATTCCCTCTGTGGTCTCTGTACCAGTAATATTTGTACTATTCTGATCCACAGAATCAGAATCCATGAACACTGTACAACTAACATGCTTAATTTTGGTTGCTAAAAAGTTTTAAGCCAATTTTGCCAGGCAATTTTGCCAATATTTGCCCTTCCACAAATATACAGACTCCTATAACATGCATTTTGTGTGATTTATTAGCATTACTTCCAGCATTATGTTATATTTAAGAAACTAACCATTTTAAAATTCTTTATGAATTTCATACCAACTTACTTTTTAAAAAACACTCTTTTAGTGAAGTATGATACATATGAAGCAATATAATTCATAAATGTATAGCTTACTGAATTAGCACAATGGGAACATACCTGTGGAATTACCCCTCAGAATGAGAAAGAAGTCATCACCAGCAATAAGGATGCCCCATATTCCCCTTTTCAATCCCTATCATCCTCATCTTCACCGTCAACCAGCATCCTGATTTCTATAGCCATAGTTAACTATGCCTGTTATTGAAGGGCATATGAATGGACCTATACATTCTATAAGTTAATATTATATTTCTGAGGTTCACCCATGCTATTGTATGTAGCAGTAAATTTACTTTTATTACTAAAAGAATATTTTTAAAAATTAATTTTTGGACAGCTTTCTTTTGAGTAATCTTTGCATAATATACCTTTTCTATACTTTTATTTTCAATTTATATGTGTTCTCATAAACAACATAAATTTAGGTCAACCTTTTTCTGAACATTTAATTTTTAATTGGAGTGTTTTAGTTCAATTACATTTTATGTAATTACTAATGTAATTAGTATACCTCTGCTATCTTACTATTTGTTTCTATTTTCCCAACTGTTCTTCCTGTATTTCTCCTTTCTTGCCATTTATGTATTTTCTAATGTAGTATTTTATTTTTCCTCTTTGTAAACTATTTTTACAGCCACATGCACCTTTGATTCATCAAGTCTAACGTATATGAGTACTTTGCCTACATCATGTACAAATGTATATTAAAACTCTTCAACTCCATTTAATACTTTCCCATATTTTATGCAATTATTTTCCTAAATCTTAGCACTTTATGTATTTTAAACTGCATATAATATTATGTTTTTGAATTTACTTTTTAGTTCCATTCTCTTTATCGCTTTCTAAATACATGTTTTCATCTGTAAGTACCGTTTCGGCAACTGCCCTTTAATATTTCCTTTAATGTGATAGACCTACCCTATGACCCAGCAATAGCACTGCTAGGAATTTACCCAAGGGATACAGGAGTACTGATGCATAGGGGCACTTGTACCCCAATGTTTATAGTAGCACTCTCAACAATAGCAAAATTATGGAAAGAGCCTAAATGTCCATCAACTGATGAATGGAGAAAGAAATTGTGGTTCATATACACAATGGAGTACTATGTGGCAATGAGAATGAATGAAATATGACCCTTTGTAGCAACGTGGATGGAACTGGAGAGTGTGATGCTAAGTGAAATAAGCCATACAGAGAAAGACAGATACCATATGTTTTCACTCTTATGTGGATCCTGAGAAACTTAACAAAATTCCATGGGCGAGGGGAAGAAAAAAAAAAAAGAGATTAGAGAGGGAGAGAGCCAAAGCATAAGAGACTCTTAAAAACTGAGAACAAACTGAGGGTTGATGGGGGGTGGGAGGGAGGGGAGGGTGGGTGATGGGTATTGAGGAGGGCACCTTTTGGGATGAGCACTGGGTGTTGTATGGAAACCAATTTGACGATAAATTTCATATATTGAAAAAAAATAATTCAACAAAGAATAATAAAGAAAAAAAAAGGCAAGGCACTCTGTTTTGGGAGATGTGACTCCTACTTTGAAATTTCTGACATTTTATATCTCAGTTTCTGGAGACAACTGTCCTTGTCCTACTGGCTTCCCAGTTTGACTTAATGAGATAATAATTAAAATGGGATAGTGCTTTGTAAAAAAAAATATTTCCTTTAATGTGGGTTAACTGGTAATAATTTTTTGAAAATGTTTGTTTGCTTAAAACAGTCTCTATTTTGCCTTAATTAATTAAGGGTAATTTTTGTTCTATATAGAAGTTGATTGTGGCAGTTATTTTCTTTCCCCATTTGAAGCTATCATTCTATTTTTGGTTTCAATAGTTCAGTTTGAGAAATAATCCATCAGTATTAATGGTGCTACTCTGAAGCTTATGTTCTCATCCTTCAAAGTCCCTTTAAGACAGTCTCTGTCTTTGATTGTCAGCAGCTTTACTATGGAATACCTAGGTGTATTTCAGTATGTAGGTGTATTACGAGGTGAATTTAGAATTTTTTGTTGTTCATATCATTTCTTGATATCTGTCAGCAGTTCTGGAAAATTCTGAACCATTATGTATTTAAATAGCACTCTGTCTTATTCTTTATCTCCACTATTTCTTGCCCTCAAGTCAAGTTAAACTGAAGTTTCCATTTCAATGTCTGTCCTGACAATGAAACAAATAACAAACATATTAGTTCTTTACCTGGAAATCTGTTCTTACTATCTATATTTTAGGTCCTTTAGCATTAGAATTCCTGTCAAAACTCATACAGTTTGATGTAACCACACTTTTCTTTCTATCCCACTTAGCTGCTCCTTCCTTTACATCTTCTGATCTTCGCCTTTCAAAATCTGAGCTCACTAGAACATACTATGTTGAAGTCTAACAATGGTCTGCACTGATGTTTACCTCTCTTTTCCATCACTGATAACACCTCTAAATTTTCAACATATATTTATTGAAATAGTGTTTACCAATAAGTTACTAAATGCCAGGCACTATTCTATGTCTTAGTGCACGTTGCATTTTAGTGACTATATGGTCACAGTATGAATTTTGATTCTCACAAACATGTATTGAGTCTGATCCATACAGTGTGAATATCACCAAGAAGACAAAGGAGAACAAAGTCACACCCTTTAATGTTAAGTAGCTCACAAGATAACATCTAATATAGACTATATAAAGTTTTTAAAAATTCTTAGATACATATTAAGAAAGGTATAGAGAAACTAATGAGAACAATGCAGACTATGCAGAGAATATGCAGACTAATCGGAACTTAGAAGAAAAAAAAGACTACATTGAGGGGCCTGGGGTGGCTCAGTTGGTTGAGAAGCAGACTCTTGATTTCCGCTCAAGTCATGATCTAAATGTTCCTGGGATTAAGCCCCGCCTCAGACTCTGGGACACGGGATTCTCTCGCACACTCTCTCTACGTTGTGAGCGCTCTCTCTCTCAGAATACATAATCATTAAAAAAAAAAAAAAAAGATTACATAGAGACAAAAATATTAGAAGTCTTGAAAGAAATACTGGATTTGCCAAACACATAAGTTGGAGTAGGAAAACAGGCCAGGCAGAGGAGATTTCCAAAGGAACAGAGATTTCACAGAGCAGAATATATTTAGAAAATTGAAAATACACAAGGCAAGGACAGATATTTATTAATTTTGTGTATGGGTATACATGTATGTGTGTACTGAGGTGGTGGAGGTGATGGCGTGTATGGGTGTTCATAGAAATTGAATGGGGTATCGGGGTAGGTACTTGACAGAAACAAGTAAAATATTTGGCCAGACCATTCCATTAGATGTTTGAAGTGTCTGGCTAAGAGCTTCAGACTGTCTTGCAAGTACTGGGAAATTTGACATTTTAGGGCAAACTGTCATAAATTCATATTTTTAGAAACATAAATTTTCTATGAGGGGGTAAATTTGAATTTTTTTCTTAAAATCTTACAATGTTCCTTCTCCTGACAATGACGAATACTACCTTTCACAACTATTTCAGACAGTTTAATGATATGATTAGTATCTCTGTTTCCATCACTTTCACGTCACCAACCAGCACTTCCTTTCTTTGTGATAATCGTTCACAGGACCAGTTCCCTTACCTTTTGCTACCTCTTCAGAGATAAAATTGTCACTAAAGAAATAGCAGCATTTATCAGATTTCCTATTTTAAGTGGAATGAGAATTGTAGCTCTTATCTAGATTGAGGCTCTTATATATAGGATGAGGGCACTGATATAAGATATTTTTCAAGCAATGTGTTATTAATGACAGTGTTATTTAGTATATATTAGCATTAGTATTAATAATGTATTATTTATGTTATGTTGTGTATGAGTTTGAGACTTAAATACAATAAAACAATTTATAATGACTAAAGATTATCCCTTTAATCATATCAATTTTACTCATGTTCACACATGGTTAATAATTGTGGGAGAAAACTACCAAGCTGGACATTATACAATATCTGAAGTCAATTTATACACAAACCAGACCCCAGAGTAATCCATCATTAGCACATCAACTGAACACAAATTGTTAGACTGTTTAACTTAGCAAGAACATTTAGTGGGTTTTATCAAAATATGAAACTGTTTTCTAATTCCCTCACTACTTCTACATTTATTAGTTCTCAGTGTGTTGTAAGAGAGAGCTTTCCCTTCTTTACATTTATTCAAAAGTTCTTAAGTTATTTTGTGGTATAATATGTAACTATCACTATATACTTTAACACTCAAAGTACTCATAAATTAGTCAATGGGAGACCCTGAAAACCGGCTACTGTGTCCTTCTACCATGCCTCCATCATTCTTTGAGCATTTCCCTATTTCTGGCATAGCAAAATATTTCAAACTCTTTCAGCACAAGCCCTGAAATCAGCAATTTTGCCAAGCAATTTGCCTACTTTTAGTTGGTTGGAATTCAAATATGCATTCTGGATGCTAAATATACTCCTAGCTACTGGGATATCACTGATTTTCAGAGACCCTCTAGCAAAATCGTCAAGAAATACATGTATACGTGTGTGTGCGCAAATGCGCATGCACAGAGTATACATTTAATCTTCTTTCTGTATTTGTAATTCTTTCCTCTGAAATAAGAAGTATGGATCCTATCATAGATTATATTTTTACTTGTTTTCTCAATCTTATAATGTTCATAGTTTCAGAATTGCTTATTCATACCACCATGAAAATAAATGGACTAACTAGAGTTCAATATTGTTCTTATTTTTTAATATTAAGCCTAAGGGTATATGGTCAAATACTATTTGACAATCATCAGGGTAATAATACTCTTCAAGCAAAAATTATCACAATGAAATGAAATTTTGACGGGCAAAGATATTTACTACCTACACAGGGAAAGACAGTAACGTTAAAGTAGAGAAATTTGGCAAGAATCACTTTAACCAAGTGATCAAAATTAAGGTCTCAATAACAAGAGAGATAGACATGTAACTTCTAATATAATGCTCTGGGGAGCACACATAATTCATACACATGGTATTTCTGTCAAAGAATACACATCACTGGAATCAAATCATGAGGATTATTTAGACAAACCAATAGTGAAGAAACATACACAAAATAAATGTTCTTTACTTTTCAGAGTCAAGGGCTTGGAAAACAAGAAAGCCTAATGTACTGTTTTAGTTTAAAAGATAGCAAATGATAATAAAATGGAAAGAAAAAAGGAAGGGAGAATGGGTGGGAAGGAGGAAGGGAGAGAAATAAAGAGAGAAAAGAGAAAAAAAAAACCTGTGACAATTAAATGCAATGAGTAATCCTAGACTGATCCAAGACCAGGCTATTTATTTTTTGTTTTAAAATAGGACATTAGTGGGACAAATGGAAAACTTGAATAAAGTCTGTATACTAGACACTAGTATTGTATCAATGTTAATTTCCTTATTTAAAAAATTACACAATAGCTATATACAAGAATACATTTGTTTTTAATATACACTAAAGGTTTTAGGAATAAGGGGGCATCATGTCTATAACTTACTTTCAAAAGTGTCCCTCCAAAAAAATGTGAATAAGAGAGGTACAGAGAATGATATTGCAAATGGGATAAAATGTTAACATTTGGGTAATCTGAGTTGGTGGTTTTAAATATTTGTGCACACTTCGATACTTCTTCCTTCAAGAAGTGAAGGGAAATTCTTCTTCCTTTGGTTTTGGGCTAGATTTAGTAATGTACTTCTATCAAAATCAATAAGACATAAATGGTGGAGTATAAATCTGAGATTATGTCATTACAGGCATTTCTCTCACTCTAGCTTTCTTTCCCTTCCTTCTTCTCTCTCTGGAAAGCCAACTGCCAGGCTGTATGAGCATCCATATAAAGATTTTCACTTGTTGAGTCTGAGTCAAGGAACTAAGAGTCTTATCAACAGCCATGAGTATTTGAAAGATTTTCCAATACCCTCTGATCACTGCAGCCCCAGTCAACAACTTGACTATACTCTCATGAAAAATTCTAAACCAGAAGCATTCAGCTAAAGTGCTTCCAGATTCCTGACACTTAGACACTAAGTGAGAAAATAAACGTTCACTGTTTTAAGGTGCTAAATCCTGGGGCTGATAAACAATATTTAGATAATTAATATAACCTGTGAAGGATTTATAGGCATTCTTTGAGCAATTTTGTATCTGCCTCTGTAAGTCTGAAATTATTTCAAAATAAAATGTTGGAAAAAAAAAGAATCTAGAAGAGTGTTACATATGAGATTTTCCAGTCACCATGTCATAGTAGTAAAAATAGTTTGTTGTGCATCTAGAGATATGCTGATTCCTACCAATTTTTTCCTCAGCATTTACTGCATCTCTAGCCTTTATTTAGTCTGTAGAGCACCACCAAAGAGTGCTGCCTCACACTTTTCTTTTTCTTTATTCAAATATTTATATACATGCATTTTAATGTATAAAGGTGAAGTATGCTATAGACTTTAATTTTTGGAGTTTTCAATGATTACTTTATTTTTTTTTTTTTTTTTTTTTTTTTTTTTTTTATGAAATTTATTGACAAATTGGTTTCCATACAACACCCAGTGCTCATCCCAAAAGGTGCCCTCCTCAATACCCATCACCCACCCTCTCCTCCCTCCCACCCCCCATCAACCCTCAGTTTGTTCTCAGTTTTTAAGTCTCTTATGCTTTGGCTCTCTCCCATTCTAACCTCTTTTTTTTTTTTTTTCCTTCCCCTCCCCCATGGGTTCCTGTGAAGTTTCTCAGGATCCACATAAGAGTGAAACCATATGGTATCTGTCTTTCTCTGTATGGCTTATTTCACTTAACATCACACTCTCCAGTTCCATCCACGTTGCTACGAAAGGCCATATTTCATTTTTTCTCATTGCCACGTAATATTCCATTGTGTATATAAACCACAATTTCTTTATCCATTCATCAGTTGATGGACATTTAGGCTCTTTCCATAATTTGGCTATTGTTGAGAGTGCTGCTATGAACATTGGGGTACACGTGGCCCTATGCATCAGCGCTCCTGTATCCCTTGGATAAATTCCTAGCAGTGCTATTGCTGGGTCATAGGGTAGGTCTATTTTTAATTTTCTGAGGAACCTCCACACTGCTTTCCAGAGCGGCTGCACCAATTTGCATTCCCACCAACAGTGCAAGAGGGTTCCCGTTTCTCCACATCCTCTCCAGCATCTATAGTCTCCGGATTTGTTCATTTTGGCCACTCTGACTGGCGTGAGGTGATACCTGAGTGTGGTTTTGATTTGTATTTCCCTGATAAGGAGCGACGCTGAACATCTTTTCATGTGCCTGTTGGCCATCCGGATGTCTTCTTTAGAGAAGTGTCTATTCATGTTTTCTGCCCATTTCTTCACTGGGTTATTTGTTTTTCGGGTGTGGAGTTTGGTGAGCTCTTTATAGATTTTGGATACTAGCCCTTTGTCCGATATGTCATTTGCGAATATCTTTTCCCATTCCGTTGGTTGCCTTTTAGTTTTGTTGGTTGTTTCCTTGGCTGTGCAGAAGCTTTTTATCTTCATAAGGTCCCAGTAATTCACTTTTGCTTTTAATTCCCTTGCCTTTGGGGATGTGTCCAGTAAGAGATTGCTACGGCTGAGGTCAGAGAGGTCTTTTCCTGCTTTCTCCTCTAAGGTTTTGATGGTTTCCTGTCTCACATTTAGGTCCTTTATCCATTTTGAGTTTATTTTTGTGAATGGTGTGAGAAAGTGGTCTAGTTTCAACCTTCTGCATGTTGCTGTCCAGTTCTCCCAGCACCATTTGTTAAAGAGGCTGTCTTTTTTCCATTGGATGTTCTTTCCTGCTTTGTCAAAGATGAGTTGGCCATACGTTTGTGGGTCTAGTTCTGGGGTTTCTATTCTATTCCATTGGTCTATGTGTCTGTTTTGGTGCCAATACCATGCTGTCTTGATGATGACAGCTTTGTAGTAGAGGCTAAAGTCTGGGATTGTGATGCCTCCTGCTTTGGTCTTCTTCTTCAAAATTCCTTTGGCTATTCGGGGCCTTTTGTGGTTCCATATGAATTTTAGGATTGCTTGTTCTAGTTTCAAGAAGAATGCTGGTGCAATTTTGATTGGGATTGCATTGAATGTGTAGATAGCTTTGGGTAGTATTGACATTTTGACAATATTTATTTTTCCAATCCATGAGCAGGGAATGTCTTTCCATTTCTTTAAATCTTCTTCAATTTCCTTCATAAGCTTTCTATAATTTTCAGCATACAGATCCTTTACATCTTTGGTTAGATTTATTCCTAGGTATTTTATGCTTCTTGGTGCAATTGTGAATGGGATCAGTTTCTTTATTTGTCTTTCTGTTGCTTCATTGTTAGTGTATAAGAATGCAACTGATTTCTGTACATTGATTTTGTATCCTGCAACTTTGCTGAATTCCTGTATCAGTTCTAGCAGACTTTTGGTGGAGTCTATCGGATTTTCCATGTATAATATCATGTCATCTGCAAAAAGCGAAAGCTTGACTTCATCTTTGCCAATTTTGATGCCTTTGATTTCCTTTTGTTGTCTGATTGCTGATGCTAGAACTTCCAGCACTATGTTAAACAGCAGCGGTGAGAGTGGGCATCCTTGTCGTGTTCCTGATCTCAGGGAAAAAGCTCTCAGTTTTTCCCCGTTGAGGATGATGTTAGCTGTGGGCTTTTCATAAATGGCTTTTATGATCTTTAAGTATGTTCCTTCTATCCCGACTTTCTCAAGGGTTTTTATTAAGAAAGGGTGCTGGATTTTGTCGAAGGCCTTTTCTGCATCGATTGACAGGATCATATGGTTCTTCTCTTTTTTTTTGTTAATGTGATGTATCACGTTGATTGATTTGCGAATGTTGAACCAGCCCTGCATCCCAGGAATGAATCCCACTTGATCATGGTGAATAATTCTTTTTATATGCCGTTGAATTCGATTTGCTAGTACCTTATTGAGAATTTTTGCATCCATATTCATCAGGGATATTGGCCTGTAGTTCTCTTTTTTTACTGGGTCTCTGTCTGGTTTAGGAATCAAAGTAATACTGGCTTCATAGAATGAGTCTGGAAGTTTTCCTTCTCTTTCTATTTCTTGGAATAGCTTGAGAAGGATAGGTATTATCTCTGCTTTAAACGTCTGGTAGAACTCCCCTGGGAAGCCATCTGGTCCTGGACTCTTATTTGTTGGGAGATTTTTGATAACCGATTCAATTTCTTCGCTGGTTATGGGTCTGTTCAAGCTTTCTATTTCCTCCTGATTGAGTTTTGGAAGAGTGTGGTTGTTCAGGAATTTGTCCATTTCTTCCAGGTTGTCCAGTTTGTTGGCATATAATTTTTCATAGTATTCCCTGATAATTGTTTGTATCTCTGAGGGATTGGTTGTAATAATTCCATTTTCATTCATGATTTTATCTATTTGGGTCATCTCCCTTTTCTTTTTGAGAAGCCTGGCTAGAGGTTTGTCAATTTTGTTTATTTTTTCAAAAAACCAACTCTTGGTTTCGTTGATCTGCTCTACAGTTTTTTTAGTTTCTATATTGTTTATTTCTGCCCTGATCTTTATTATTTCTCTTCTTCTGCTGGGCTTAGGCTGCCTTTGCTGTTCTGCTTCTAGTTCCTTTAGGTGTGCTGTTAGATTTTGTATTTGGGATTTTTCTTGTTTCTTGAGATAGGCCTGGATTGCAATGTATTTTCCTCTCAGGACTGCCTTTGCTGCGTCCCAAAGCGTTTGGATTGTTGTATTTTCATTTTCATTTGTTTCCATATATTTTTTAATTTCTTCTCTAATTGCCTGGTTGACCCACTCATTCGTTAGTAGGGTGTTCTTTAACCTCCATGCTTTTGGAGGTTTTCCAGACTTTTTTCTGTGGTTGATTTCAAGCTTCATAGCATTGTGGTCTGAAAGTAAGCATGGTATAATTTCAATTCTTGTAAACTTATGAAGGGCTGTTTTGTGACCCAGTATATGATCTATCTTGGAGAATGTTCCATGTGCACTCGAGAAGAAAGTATATTCTGTTGCTTTGGGATGCAGAGTTCTAAATATATCTGTCAAGTCCATCTGATCCAATGTCTCATTCAGGGCCCTTGTTTCTTTATTGACCGTGTGTCTAGATGATCTATCCATTTCTGTAAGTGGTGTATTAAAGTCCCCTGCAATTACCACATTCTTATCAATAAGGTTGCTTATGTTTATGAGTAATTGTTTTATATATTTGGGGGCTCCGGTATTCGGTGCATAGACATTTATAATTGTTAGCTCTTCCTGATGGATAGACCCTGTAACTATTATATAATGTCCTTCTTCATCTCTTGTTACAGCCTTTAATTTAAAGTCTAGTTTGTCTGATATAAGTATGGCTACTCCAGCTTTCTTTTGGCTTCCAGTCGCATGATAAATAGTTCTCCATCCCCTCACTCTCAATCTAAAGGTGTCCTCAGGTCTAAAATGAGTCTCTTGTAGACAGCAAATAGATGGGTCTTGTTTTTTTATCCATTCTGATACCCTATGTCTTTTGGTTGGCGCATTTAATCCATTTACATTCAGTGTTATTATAGAAAGATACGGGTTTAGAGTCATTGTGATGTCTGTATGTTTTATGCTTGTAGTGATGTCTCTGGGACTTTGTCTCACAGGGTCCCCCTTAGGATCTCTTGTAGGGCTGGTTTAGTGGTGACAAATTCCTTCAGTTTTTGTTTATTTGGGAAGACCTTTATCTCTCCTTCTATTCTAAATGACAGACTTGCTGGATAAAGGATTCTCGGCTGCATATTTTTTCTGTCTAGCACCCTGAAAATCTCGTGCCAATTCTTTCTGGCCTGCCAAGTTTCAAAAGAGAGATCAGTCACGAGTCTTATAGGTCTCCCTTTATATGTGAGGGCACGTTTACCCCTTGCTGCTTTCAGAATTTTCTCTTTATCCTTGTATTTTGCCAGTTTCACTATGATATGTCGTGCAGAAGATCGATTCAAGTTACGTCTGAAGGGAGTTCTCTGTGCCTCTTGGATTTCAATGCCTTTTTCCTTCCCCAGTTCAGGGAAGTTCTCAGCTATTATTTCTTCAAGTACCCCTTCAGCACCTTTCCCTCTCTCTTCCTCCTCTGGGATACCAATTATGCGTATATTATTTCTTTTTAGTGTATCACTTAATTCTCTAATTTTCCCCTCATACTCCTGGATTTTTTTATCTCTCTTTTTCTCAGCTTCCTCTTTTTCCATAACTTTATCTTCTAGTTCACCTATTCTCTCCTCTGCCTCTTCAAGCCGAGCTGTGGTGGTTTCCATTTTGTTATGCATTTCGTTTAAAGCGTTTTTCAGCTCCTCGTGACTGTTCCTTAGTCCCTTGATCTCTGTAGCAAGAGATTCTCTGCTGTCCTGTATACTGTTTTCAAGCCCAGCGATTAATTTTATGGCTATTATTCTAAATTCACTTTCTGTTATATTATTTAAATCCTTTTTGATCAGCTCATTAGCTGTTGTTATTTCCTGGAGATTCTTCTGAGGGGAGTTCTTCCGCTTGGTCATTTTGGATAGTCCCTGGAGTGGTGCGGACCTGCAGGGCACTTCCCCTGTGCTGTAGTGTATAACTGGAGTTGGTGGGCGGGGCCGCAGTCAGACCTGATGTCTGTCCCCAGCCCACCGCTGGGGCCACGGTCAGACTGGTGTGTGCCTTCTCTTCCCCTCTCCTAGGGGCGGGATTCACTGTGGGGTGGTGTGGCTCGTCTGGGCTACTTGCACCGTGCCAGGCTTGTGATGCTGGGGATCTGGCGTATTAGCTGGGGTGGGTAGGCAAGGTGCTCGGGGGCAGGAGGGGCAGGCTTAGATCGCTTCTCCTTAGGTGATCCACTTCAGGAGGGGCCCTGTGGCAGCGGGAGGGAGTCAGATCCGCTGCCGGAGGTTTGGCTCCGCAGAAGCGCAGAGTTGGGTGTTTGCGCGGAGCGAGCAAGTTCCCCGGCAGGAACAGGTTCTCTTTGGGATTTCGGCTGGGGGATGGGCGGGGGAGATGGCGCTGGCGAGCGCCTTTGTTCCCCACCAAACTGAGCTCTGTTGTCAGGGGGCTCAGCAGCTCTCCCTCCCTTTGTCCTCCAGCCTTCCCGCTTTCCGAGCAGAGCTGTTAACTTATGACCTCCCAGACGCTAAGTCGCGCTTGTTGTGGGAACACAGTCCGTCAGGCCCCTCCGCTTTTGCAAGCCAGACTCGGTGGCTGTGCTTGGCCGGCGAGCCGCCCCTCCGCCCCGGCTCCCTCCCGCCAGTCCGTGGAGCGCGCACCGCCTCGCCGCCCTTCCTACCCTCTTCCGTGGGCCTCTCGTCTGCGTTTGGCTCCGGCGACTCCGTTCTGCTAATCCTCTGGCGGTTTTCTGGGTTATTTAGGCAGATGTAGATGGAATCTAAGTGATCAGCAGGACGTGCGGTGAGCCCAGCGTCCTCCTAAGCCGCCATCTTGCCGCCGACCTGATTACTTTAAAAAGTACAGGAAACTATGTAATTCTCTCCATGCTTTGAAAAGTTTATTCTGTACATGAAGTAAATTATTTTCTCCTGACCAATAACATAGGTAAAAATGGACCTTGAGACAATTTCTCATACAACCTCTACGCTGCCAATATAGGACAACCAAAAAAGAAACCTTCCTTTTTTTATGGATTAACATTTGTGTCCAGGAACCTATCAGCTGAGTCTCTTGATTTCAACTAGAAAACAGAACTCAGAAATTACTTAATTAAATTATTTTAATTTTGAAAAAAAATCTCTTGCCATTTAAGGTTCAATGTTTTTTCCCCAGTTTTATTATATATAGTCCCATTATGAAACCCTTTGTAAGAATTCTCTTAAATTGAATATATCATCTTACCCTGGCTAAGATTCCCACCTTTACATTGTGACTTGTGTCAGAAATATTACTACATCAACACCATCGTGTTAAATAACGTTCTGTTAACTGTAATTTCACAGATTTTCAGTCTATGTTCTACATTGAAAAGCATTTGAACCTCTTTGTTTATTCTTTTATTATGGATCTTTCCCTACAGAGACCGGATGATAACTGTCCTATTCTTTTTCTTTCTCAAAATAAATACTTTTCAAAATTTAATATTGTTTGGATCTTTAGAGATGGGTTGAAGAATCTATACTTCTGCTGTTAGAATTATTTTTCTGTTCAATTTCCAGAGTTTGTCTTTGCCCTTGCATGTGCTTACTTGGGTCCTTCACAAATCCCTTTCTCAGATAAACAGGCAGGCAAGGCTGAGGTTTGAGTCACAGCCAAGTCCTAGCCACATGTCCAAGTCCTAGCATCTAACAAGCATCAATCCAATGAAGGGTATACAGAACACATTGGGAAGTTTGCAATTATACTTCACCATATTGATGGATTAAATGTATTTTTAAAATTGTAATCCTCAAAAGTTAATCCTATAAAGGCATTTATTGTATTTGATACCATGAAGAGTGCTTTAACTAAGACATATCATCACCTTATGAAAGTTTCTCCGTGTTTTCCTTTTTGTTTAATGTTTTCTACTTGTTTGTTTATGGCATGGTAGTGTAATAAATCTGAGCAAAACTTTATATTTATGTACTTTTATTATAATTATCCTTACTGTTAATATTTTGTTTGTCCCATTACCCTCATCATGTTCTACTCTTCACTCTTTGCTAAATTACATCTACTCAAGTCATCTTCTATATGTTTATGTGCATTTAAAAGTATATATGAAAAATGTACATAGATGACCTTGTATATAAGTCTCATTTTTTATTTCTATTTAAAGTACTCTCTTTCATGTAGGAGCATAGTTCTGCTCCTTCAAACAGACATACAAGGAACACTCCTTAAAACATATTTTCTGGACTTCATATGGCAGAGTTAATTTGGAATATATACTAAGAAGTAACACATTTACTTTCATTGTGTATTTCCAGATTGTTCTTCAAAATGGCTATATACGTCTCTATTTATTCAGTTTTTCTTTTATGATAAACTTATGAATTCTTTGCATGCTTAAGTATCAACACTATGTTTACAAAATCAAGCCATGTTGTGGTGTAAAGTTGCTGTTCATTAATTCTAATTGCTTTAAAAAATGTCATTGATAGAACACATCACAAGTTGATTATCAATTACAGCTGCTAAAAGCAATTTGGAGAAAACTTAATAAATAAAAGGAATTTTGGCATTTTTTAATGTTTTGAGTATTGTTACAGAGGTTCTTTGAAGATGAACCCATTTCTTATCAGATACATATCATATGTGGAATTACTAGATCATAACATATGCACATGATGAGGGAGGCAGAAGAGTCAGAAAAATACATAATTATGGAAACAGGGTCACAGAGATTCTATGCTGTTGGACTTCTGACCTGACACCAAGATAATACATTTATGTTGTTTTAAGCAAATGAACTTTTGGTAAGTTGTCACAGAAGCAATCGAAATAGAAATAGAAATCCACATATAAGAACACAATACTCTAAACTCAAAAATATGAGCAATATAAAACACATTTTAAATTATTAAATTCTTCAGAATAACTAATTTCAATTCTTTGGTCTTCACTAGTAGACTGATGGCTTCATATTTAAAATAAGCATATTTGCATAAATAACCTTATGTATGAATAGATTCACACTAAAATTGATCAGAAAATTGATTTAATGATAAACTAATCTATTAAAAAACATTCAAACGTTTCTTATTAAAAACAATATTTAAAAATACAAATAATGGGGGGCGGCACCTGTGTGGCTCAGTCAGTTAAGTATCCATCTCTTGGTTTTGGCTCAGGTCATGATCCCTCGGTTTTGTGCGTTCAAGGCCCATGTCAGGCTCTGTGATGGCAACACGGAGTCTGCTTCGGATTCTCTCTCTCCCTCTCTTTCCACTCCTCTCCCACTTGTGCTGTCTCTGTCTCTCTCAAAATAAATAAATAAACTTAAAAAAATTTTTTTAATTAAAAATACAAATACAAATAATGTTTTTTTAATTGTACAACTGTACAATTTTTAAATTGTAATTAATGATATAAAAAACATTATTTCTTTTTTTGTGTGTCTCTTTGGCTATTATCCTCTAATTTCTGTTTTCTTACACCTATTTTGATGTTCTACTTTCACCTGTGTGAGGAAAACATTCAAAATATCTAGAATTTGAGTGAGGTACTGGACATGATCATCCTCTACTTTTAAAATGTAGTTTTTGCAGCATATTTGTTTGTATCAATGGACTTAATACTTAATTTTCCCCTCACAGAAAATAGCAGGCAAATTAATATTTTAGTGCCTGATAATATTTTAGATATCTATATGCCAAAGTGAATAATATAAATTGAAATATATCATTTCATTCTGGAGTGTATTACTTAAAGTCATAAGTCATTCTCTTGCCATAAAAAAGTTTGGGAAAAGGAGACAAAGAAAAATGCACTAATGTTGAAAAACACTGATGCTGAGGGACAGCATGCCTATATTCCAGCACCATAAAAGACCCTTAGCCTATAAATGTCTAGAACTAAGGTAGAATGTGATTTGATTTCTGAGAATAAAGTTAATAGTTTGCCTTTAATGTGTTTCCTGTTATTCGGTGAAAGGTCCAGTTGCAACATTGTGACTATTTTCTGCATTGTACTACAAATTCATAAGAAAAAAACTTTATCTACTAGTGTAAGAATATGTCACTTTAATATGTGGCTGAGGCCATTGTAATGTAAAGTGAATAGACTTGATGATTCTTGAATATTATTTTAAAAGCTAGCATAACTTACCTTTCTCTTTATTCCTTTAAGGTTAGGAAAGATATGGATAGCATATGGAGCTTGCATGCTCCTTTTGGGAAAATTGTATGGGATTCAGAAAATAATTTATCCAAGATTGCCAATAATAAAACAAAAATCTAGACATCAGGGCAATATTAGTGCCAAATTTGTCATTAATATACAAAACTGAATATAGTACATGCTATTAGCATTCAAGCCCTTATAACTACAAACTGACTGATTAACTTGTTTCACCCTTATTTTTATGACTCTTTCCTACGGAATGAAAAGATGACATATTGGATTATAAACATAATAAGGTCACATCAACATGTTCTTTCTTCCACATATAACAAATATAATTAAATGAAACAAATATCAGTGGACATTTTATCAAATAAGTCTAGAACTTTATTTCTTTATTCTTAGTACTTTGGGACTCTAGGACTCAGTTTTTATATAAGATAATCAATAATAAAAAATCAGTTTATAAAATATTTTTATTTTCTCAGAGAAAACAAAGTCATATAAAAAGCACTAAAAGAACTATAGTGTGATGACATATTGAGTTGCATGAAACACTAGGCTGTATTATTAATGAAAAACTTATTTTCCATTCAGTAAATAATCTCACATGAAGCAAAAAGTAAAGATAGTGACATACACAACTGATGTACCAGGACACTATTATTTCCTAATCCCAGTCCCTAATCCCCACCCACTCTAGCCTGTCCCCATTTGAATACTGAACTGGTAAACGCCAAAGCCAAAAGAGAATCCTTTAGACAAATTTGGATTATCATAGAGTATCTTAATTCAGGGCTTTATTGGAATCTGTTAGATGCCTAATGAATTGCATATATAACTAAATATTTCTATATATACTTCCAAAATGTGTTCATAGTAATTGGAATATATATAGTAAATAAAGTATATATAAACATATATATAGATAGTATTTGAAATATATATTTCAAATATACAAATGCAAAGCAATTAAAAAAAAATTTAATATCTTTATTCATTTTTGAGAGAGACAAAGAGACTGAGTTCTATCAGGGGGAGGGGCAGGGAAAGAGGAAGACACAGAATCTGAAGCAGGCTCCATCTGAGCTGTCAGCACAGAGCCCAATGCGGGGCTTGAACTCGTGAACCATGAGATCATGACCTGAGCCAAATTCAGACACTTAATCAACTGGCCACCCTGGTGCCCCAATAAATGCTAAGCAATTTTTAAAAGGCATTCATTTCAATAAAAATTTTGTGTTTTACAGCAACAAAAAGAAGCAAAATACAAACTTGAAAATGGTTGTTCTTCATCAGTGTTAAACTTGTTGTGTAATCAGTCAGTGGTTTCAAGGCTTCCAGGTAGAGAGAATTCCCAGCTCACATATCAATGTGAAAGTCCCATTAAAGATTTTCAGAATCCAGGAAAGTAGTAAAGAAAAAAAACTAAATTACTGAGGGAAATAATCATGTGAATAAAGCATGTGAATATTTAGTAAATAGTTTTCTTTTAAAATATGCATCACTGACTAATTCAATTACTCTTATTGCACTTCAATTATTTATTTTATTTTTTTAAAGTTTACTTATTTAGAAAGAGAGACAGAGAAAGAGAGAATGAGCAGGGGAGGGGCAGGGAGGGAGAGGGAGAGGGAGAGAGAGAATCCTAAGCAGGCTCTACCCTGTAGGTGTGGAACCTGACATAAACCCACAAACCATGAGATCACGACCTGAACTGAAACCAAGAGTCAGATGTTTAACCAACTGAGCCACCCAGGAACCCCACACTTCAATTACTTTAGATAACATTTTCATCTAAACTCCATCAGGATGCTATAAAGATAATTTAATGTGGTAAACTTCACAAATTACAAATACTTTTTTGAGATGGCTATATATTTTAAAAAATGATGACATATTCTTCTTGTTGCTGACTATAACTTGAAATAGACTCAAAGGCTTATTGACATTTAATTATTCTTTTTACCAGTTAGCTTAACAATGAGCTTCTAAAAACTTTGTATCATAAATATCCTTGCAAAAATTCATCCCTCAAAGTCTAAGGAAATAGTCTAGACAGTTTTCCTTCTTGTCTTCTCTGTAAATGAAGGTTAAGTCTCACTCCCACACATCAGGATAGTATAATTGTATGATCTACATATGTAATTCTTCCCCCAATCATTATAATTTTTCAATTCTGAAAACTCAGAATATATGTATATCATCTTAGAAAAGTCAAAGGCAGAAATTAAGAGCTTAAACTGATGAATTAAAGTAGGGATGTTTTGCAAAATTAGCTTAACCACGTAAGGTGCAAGTACATATTACTCATTTAAAAAATGGAATCAAATGATTTCTTTTTCATCTTTAAACTAAATCATACACAATCCCGATAGTATTTTAAATTTTTTTTAACGTTTATTTATTTTTGAGACAGAGAGAGACACAGCATGAATGGGGGAAGGGCAGAGAGAGAGGGAGACACAGAATCAGAAGCAGGCTCCAGGCTCTGAGCCATCAGCCCAGAGCCCGATGCGGGGCTCGAACTCATGGACCGTGAGATCGTGACCTGAGCTGAAGTCAGAGGCTTAACCAACTGAGCCACCCAGGCGCCCCAATCCTGATAGTATTTTAGACTGCTGTATCCACATGGAGCTTATGTTTCTCTATACATTTACAGAAGAAAAATCAATTAATGAAATCAGTCTTTAATTCTTTCAAATGATGAGATCACTAAATATCAATACATTTTTCCTTGCAGTGACTGCTAATTCAAAAAAATTTTTTTACACTGGTTAGGAAAAAAATCTCAGTTTCAGCACTGCCTTCCCTAAATATATGAGATTTAGAGTATTTTCTACTAGCTCCAATTTTGGCATGATTACTCCTAATTTTGGTTGAATAACCTCTAATGACTTCTTTCCTGTGCCATTATTTAGGCTTCTAGGAAAATCCTTTTAATCTTAAATTATGTTCTTGTTTTTAAATATATGTCACATATTTTTGTCACTACTTCTATTCTGATTTTTCCTTAATTATGTGTTTACAGTTAAAATGTTAATAATAGATACAAATTTATGTCTATTCCCTAATGAATTCTAACAAATGAGTATATAAAACTTGATTCAGAGTAAAAGCAACAGCACTCTAGAAAAAAACAAGAAACCTGACTTCTAGGTTTATCATCATTTACCTCCTACATTATCATAACAGCCTCTCGTTTTCCCTGCTTCTACATTGTCTTGCTATAGACTAATCTCTGGATACGTGATGCATTTCTGTCAGTTCTTTCTTTCAGCAAAATGTTGAGATGTGCCACTTCTTTTTGGCCTCTATGATTTCAGATACGAAATATGCTCTCATTTAAATTGATGTTCCTCTAAACACAAGTGTCATTTTTCTCTGGTTATTTTTAAAATGTTTTCTTTGTTTTTAATATTCATAAGTTTAATTAGGATATATCTTCATGGGTATTTCTTTGGATTTATTCTATTTAAATTTCTCTGGACTTCTTGAATCCATAGGTTTATGTCTTTTTCCCAGATTTGGTAAAACCTCAATCATTTTTTCTTTGAATATTTGTTCAACCCCACTCTCTTACTCCTTTTACAGGCGTGCTAATAATAAATGTCAATCTATTATTACCTTACAAGTCTCAGAGGCTCTGTTCATTTCTTCCAATCATTTTTCTGTTGTTCAGATTCAGTAAACTGTTGACCTGTCCTCAAGTTCACTTATTCTATCCTCTGTTATCTCCACTCTACTATTGAGTCCATCCAGCAAGGTTTTTTCCTTATTATTTTACTTTGCAGTTATACAGTTTCTATTTGGCTTCTTTTATGTAATTCTATTTTTTTTGCTGAGATTTTTCTATTTTTCATTTGTTTTAAAAGAATTTATAATTATTTGTGAAGCAATAAATAATCATAAATAAAGAGAGCCTCAGGATAATTTAAAAATCTTGACAGATAATTCTAACATTTAATTAATCATAGTATTAGCATTAGTTGATTGTTTTTTTCTCATTCAAGTTGTGCTTTTCCTTATTATTGATATTTTAAAAATACATATTATATATGATATATAACACACATGATGTACCCAAAATACATAAAAAATAAAACACGTATACAAACAAGAAATTAAATAATTTTTATTATATCCTACACCTTTTGGGTATTATGTATTTTTAGAGAGAGTTTCCTTAAGCATGGCTTACTTGTTTATACATTTTTGCTGCTAGTCAATGAAAGGTAGCAATGATCAAAGGTATTAGTAAATTACTTATCTTCCTTACCCCTTCAGTGTGTAACGTATTAGTTTTAACAGAAAATATACTGGAGAAAATTTAATTTGTTCTACTGAAATTTACATATTCTTTTTTTTAAGTTTATTTTGATAGAGAGAGAGAGTGAGCAGGGGAGGGATAGAGAGACAGGGACAGAGGATCCGAAGTGGGCTCTGTGATGACAGCAGGAAGCCTGATGTAGGGCTCAAATTTAGGAACCATGACCTCATGACCTGAGCTGAAAGTGAACGCCTAACTGACTGAACCACCCAGGTGCCCTTGAAATCTACATATTCTTTAATGAACTTTTGGCTTTATAAAATTCTAGACAACCTTTGGTTTAGAAATTATTGAAAATGTTTCATTTTGTTTTCATTTAAATAGTGCATGATCCCAAACAATATGAAATTAAATGTAAAATCAAATGGAGGTACTTTATAAAAACATACATTATTGATTTTGAGTTAATATTCATCAATGAAAATGGCATTTATAATAACAATATAGTAGGTTTACATTTGGTCTCATACTTATTGAAGTAGTGTTGTGAGAGTTTTTAATGTTAATTTTTAATTGCTTACCCTTGAGACAAGTTCAATGATGAAATAAGATTGTTCATCATCACAATGTGCTTGAGTATCATGATATGGACAAAATATGGTTCTGTGTTAACTAAACCAACATTAAACCAAGATATGTGCATATGTATGCATTTTTTATACACATTTTTTGCATGTATGTGTATATTTGCATATATGCATGTACACATATACACAAATATACATATTTTACATATATTATAAAATATAAACATATATGTAATTTATAGAACATATAACACGTGCACACACACATATACGTAAGTGGTGTGTGTGTGTGTGTGTGTGTGTGTGTGTGTGTGTGTGTTTGCACCCAGAAACACCCTTTAAGTAACTAAACTAAGTAATTTTGATTAAATAAAGTCATATTCTAAAATGATTTCTCAGTGCCCCATATATAAATTGGAAGGAAATTATGTTGTTTTACAAATTTTTACATAGCAAAAACCAGTATTTGAATAACAAATGGCACAAGAAATCCTGCCATATCATTTGCATGGTTGAAAAGAAAACCACTGAGGCGGTGCCTGGGTGGCCCAGTAGGTTAAGCATCTGACTACAGCTTGGGTCATGATCTCATGGTTCATGAGTTCAAGCCTCATGTCAGGCTCTGTGTTGACACCTCAGAGCCTGGATCCTGCTTCAGATTCTTTGTCTCCCTCTCTCTCTGCCCCTCCCCAGCTCTCTCTCTCTCTCTCTCTCTCTCTCTCTCTCTGTCTTTCTCAAAAATAAATAAAGCATTAAAAAAAAAGAAAACCACTGAGCTGCCAAAGTCTAAAGAAAGAAAAAAGCAGAAAAAATAAAAATAATCCAAGACTATTCAATCACCTGCTTTTTAAAAATCATAATCCCCTACATGAATCTTATGATGCATATTTATCAGTGAGGGCAAAATAAGTGACTACTACAAAGGCCTACTCACCTAAGATAGAGCTAAATTTGAATTCAAACTATTGAAAATAATGCTTTTATAAGGCATGCATTGTTTTTTCCTGATTTAACGTCATCTAACTATCATTTCATTTGTGAACTGCAGTGAAAAGAAAGTAAACTTTTCCTGAAGCACCTCGTAAGAGAAATCTTATCTTCCACAGGAATTCCTAATGAAGATAATCACTGTGTAATGTAGGAATGCACTGGAATCCAAAATCCATATCAATGAGAATTTCTAATTAAAAAAAAATTTAATGTTTATTTGAGAGAGAGAGAGACAGAGCGTGAGTGGGGATGGGTCAGAGAGAGAGGGAGACACAATCAAAGCAGGATCCAGGATCTGAGCTGTCAGCACAGAGCCTGACGCGGGGCTCAAACCCACGAACTGTGAGCTCATGACCTGAGCCGAAGTCAGACACTTAACTGACTGAGCCACCCAGGCACCCCTGAGAATTTCTAAATTTTTGTTAAAAGCTAACAAATACTTAATGATACAGAAATGTTAGGATTCTGAGCAAATGGTCAAGAAAGAATTCTTGAGATGTCTTCAGTGCAAGAAGGGGTTTTAGTAAAGCGTGGAGACAGGACTCATGGGCCACAAGAGCTGAACTGAAATTGTGAGGAGTAACTGATTATATATGTTTAAATTGTGAAAGGGTTAGCAACAGCATTATAAGGAATTTTGGAAGCAAGGACCTTGAGGAAGCTAGCTCTTGTTAGGAAAATGTCATTTATTACTGTCTAATAAAACCTTAGTCATGAGAACTTTCAGATGTATATCGGTGGGCCATATGTTCAGAGGATGATTGCTAACATATATCTTGGGGGTAGAGATAAAGGAAGTTTCCAAAGCAATTGTTGTATGTTAAAGGACACTTATAGGATCTTGGAGATCAGTTTAATGTTAAGTTAAGATTGCCTTTTGCCCTTACCAATGTATCAACATCAAGACAGTTGAGCTCCTAGATGAAGGTCACTCTGCCTGTCTCAAAGACTTGTCAATATTGTAAGGAAATTTATTTTTTTCTTTAGCCTTCGTTTCCTACATCACTTGGAATAGGTTTACTTGTGATAAAATTTACCATTTTTTATTATAAAATGGCATAGTAATGTTCAGGGCTATAAATCAAGTATATGTGTAGGTTGTTGTCATACCAAGATTTCTGTCCTCAGCAGGAGAGAACTTAGGACATTTACTCTTGTTTATTCTAAAACCAATGTCTTTTTTAAGAGCTCTTACCCTCATCAAAAGCATTTATTACCTAATGTAAAATTATGTAAAATTCAAGCATTCTCTTTAAAAGTTTCATTTTATTAAGAAACTGCAAACAAATTAAAACTTTTCCTTATGTAAAAAGAATTTGAATTATATATTTATTTCTTATTCCTGAACATATTTAAGTATCCATAAACCAACATTCCCAAAGCACATTTTGCAGCAAACTAATACCACTAACTCTTTGAAAAATTATTGAATGGATGATAAATACTGGTTTAAGTCAAATAGGTTTTCCTATTACAGAAATTCTTGGAATCTTTAATATGCTAATGGAATTTGTGAATATCGAATAGTGCATCATATTTTCCAAATGCATTTGGCCAGAGAACCATTCACCTTCTTTTTCTTCCCATACCCCAAATCATCATTTCAATGCAATTCTGAGAAACCAACTGCAGAAATGCTGCCCTAGAAAAATAATTTCCTTTAAATTAGCAAAGCTTATTCTTTGGTTTTGTTTAATAATTCACTTAGGAGAGCGTAAGAAACCCTCCAATAACACAAACACATCTTCATTATCCCCCTGTGCTGTCTCTTTTCCAGGCTTTACATCTGAGTGCAATTGTTTTTATCCTTTTCTGGCACCAAGCAGAAAATCCTCTTCTCATTTTAGATTTTATCCCCTTGATCAGGAGGAAATGCATAGCAGTTGACTTCTTTTACAACTATTAGCACATTCTTTCCAAAGCAGCATTGTGAAGCTTTTTCTAGTTAGTTGTCATCAGCTGTATAAAAAATTTGATGCTAACATTAAAAAGGCATGCTAGCTCTCATACTAGAGATTAGCTAACTTAAAGTCCTGACTCCATTTCTCTTTATAACTTTGAACAAATATTTAACCTATAAAAATATTATCCACATCATTTTTAAAAGGCCATCATAAAAGTAACTATCTCACAGTGTTCTTAGGAGGATTAAGTGATACAATGCATATAAATTCTCCTTATATAACACAGGGCAGACCACAGGATAAGCATGTGTTACATGGCAATTTTTAGTACTGCCACTGTCAATGTTTCCCTTCATTTAAGTAGTATAGCTAGGAATTGTCATATATCATCCAGTAGCAAAGCCTTTCTCCAAAGCCTCAAAAAACTTGCTCAATCACCTGTGTGTACGTAATATTTTATAAAAGTTATATAATGCTCATCAAATGATTGTCCATATTGTGTCATCAGCATCTATCATGATACTTGACGTATAATAAGTGCCTAAGATTACTGGAAAAAAAATGAATGACCATGGATATAAATGCACAAAATGATGGGAATCTTGTGAAGAAAAAATTACTATTCTAAACATTTGCAAATCTGTTATTTCCACATCTCCTATCATTTTTTATTCAACCATGTAAGAAACCAGATTATCTGAAATTCAAATATTTCATAAAATCTGGTTAAATAGTGAAACATTTAAATATTAAATAAAATATTTTTATTAGCAAAAAACATTTTTGTTTATGGTGAAAAGTCTTTTGCTTACATGTCAAAATCATATATTTGACATTTGTTACTTGTATTTTAAGTTACTTTGTATTTGAATTATAAACTACAAAGGATGCTTTGATTTCCTGATGAGTATGTTATTTGCCTTATCTATTGTAGTTATTTTTGAGAATTTCAAGAGCCTTCCCTTTTCTAACATTTACATGCTTTTTGATCTTGTAGTTGAGTTTAAAACACTCAAAGTATTGTTTGTGCCCTTACTAACCTTGCTCCCTATAATACAAAATATTAAAAGGGTTAAAAATATAAGACAGAAATCATGTTATTACATAGCTAAAAAGTCTAGTGTTTTATAAGCATTTTCATTTCAATATTAATAAAACTCATCTAATAAAAACTATCAGGGATAACCTGTAGTCCAAAAAGTTAGGTTTATTAACTTGCTACAACAAGGGAGATTGCTCACCAGAGAAACCATGAGCCTCTGGATAAGAGGGAGTAGGAAAGACTTTTTGTAAAGGCAAGGCTGGCATAAATGTTTCTGAGGAGGGGTTCACATTTGCACAGATCAGATCTGGATTTGTTGCTGTCATGATGCAAGAAAAACTTAATATTGAGTTTCCATCAATCTTGATTGAGAAGTACGGAAGAAAGGTTGGGGCCATTATTGGAAAGAAAGCAGTCACTCAAATAAAGAGGATAATTATGAGACTTTAATGTTACAATATGGACTTGGGAGAAATACTGTTTGCTGTTAACTTTAGCAGTATCTATTACATAGCCTGATTAATGGCAAGGTCAAATTTTCATGTAATTTTTATATATTTAAACATTATTCATTTATTTGCCTCTATTAATAGACTTCAAATTCTTTGACTTATTCATTTTTAAATTCATTTTAAATTCAATTTTAAATTTGTGAGACAGTAAAAGATCAATAAATATATGTTTATGTGGAAGGAAAAAAAAGGAATGAAGATCATAACCAATGTATATTAAAATATATATTATCATAACCATAATAAAACTATAGATAATTGAATTGTAGATAAAGGATATGAGTCTAAACCCACAATACCTCTTTTGTATGTGCAATACTATAGCCTTCTTTTTTGGTTAAATTATTTTATATTGATATGAAAATTAAATTATATAGAATCACTTTAAAACATTTGCTGATAGGAATGCTTAGCTGGTTCAGTCAGTAGAGCATGTGACTCTTGATCTTGGGGTCATGAGTTCAAACCCCACGTTGGATGCAGAAATTACTAAAAATATTTTGCTAATAAACTGGTATTATTCTTTTCTCCTCAGTATATATCTTTCTCTGAATTATGAAAATTAACTTAGAACTGCCTGAAAAATGTTATATAATAGTTCAATCTTCCACAAGTCTTTGACTTTATAAGATCATCTATAAGAGCTGTGCTCGAATATATTGACTTATAGTAGTGAGCCTGACAAAGAGTCATTAGGGAAAATTAGCAGTGGATTTATTTTATGAACTCTGAGAAATAGGTGTGAGATAAGTTTTCATAAGTTTTGTTTCTTAAATTCCACATGAGTGAAATCATATGGTATTTGTCTCTCATTTCACTTAGCATAATACTCTCCAGCTCCATCCACGTCATGGCAAAATTTCATTTTTGATGACTGAGTGATATTCCATTGTATATATATACCACATGTTCTTTATCCACTCATCAGTCCATGGACATTTGGGTTCTTTCCATAACTTGGCCATTGTTGGTCATGCTACTATAAATATGAGGGTGCATGAATCCATCTGAATCAGTATTTTTGTATATTTGATCAAATACCTAGTAGTGCAATTGCTGGGTCATAGGGTAGTTCTACTTTTAACTTTTTGAAGAACCTTCATACTGTTTTTTCAGAATGGCTGCACCAGTTTGCATTCCTACCAACAGCAAGAGGGCTCCCCTTTCTCTGCCTCCTCACTAAATCTGTTGTTTCTTATGTTGTTAATTTTAGCCAAGCTGGCAGTTTTAAGGTGATATCTCATTATAGTTTTGATTTGCATTTCCCTGATGTTGACAATCTGGTCATCTGTTGGCCACTTGTATGCCTTCTTTGGAAAAATGTCTATTCATGTCTTCTGCCCATTTTTTCCAAAATTAAGAGCTGGACACTTAACTAACTGAGCCATCAAGGTGTCCCTTTCTACCCATTATCTTTTACATTTTTTTGATGTTTATTTATTTATTTTGTGTGTGAGAGAGAAAGCATGAGTGGGGAAGGGGCAAAGAGAGAGGAAGAGAGAGAATCCCAAGCAGAGTCCACACATTAGTGCAGAGCCCAATGTGGGGCTTGATCTCATGAACCGTGAGATCATGACCTGAGCCAAACCAGGAGTTGGACAATTAACTGACTGAGCCACTCAGGTATCCTCCTTTCTGCCCATTTTTAACTGGATTATTTATTTTTTGGGTGCTGAGTTTGATAAGTTCTTTATATATTTTGCATACTAACCCTTTATCAGATATACCACTTGCAAATGTCTTCTCCCATTCCAAAGGTTGCCTTTTAATTTTGCTGATTGTTTCCTTTGCTGTGCAGATGCTTTTTGTTTTGATGATGTCCCAGTAGTTTATTTTTCCTTTAGTTTCCTTTGTCTCAGGAGACATATCTAGTAAGAAGTTGCTTCAACCCATGTCAAAGAGGTTGCTTCCAGGGCTCTCCTCTAGAATTTTTATGATTTCCCATCTTAAATTTAGGTCTTTCACCCATTTTGAATTCATTTTTGTGTATGGTGTAAGACAGTGGTCCAGTTTCATTCTTTTGCATTATTGTTATCCAGTCTTCCCAACACCATTTGCTGAAGAGACTGTCTTTTTTCCACTGGATATTCCTGTTTTGTCAAAGATGAGTTGACCATATAGTTATGGGTCCATTTCTGGGTTTTCTATTTAGTAAAATCACAGGATACAAAATCAATGTACAGAAATCTCTTGCATTTCTATACACCATTAATGAAACAGCAGAAAAAGAAATCAAGGAATCAGTCCCATTTACAATTGCACTAAAAATTCTTAAGATACTTAGGAATAAACCTAACCAAAGAGATAAATATCTGTACTCTAAAAACTATAAAACACTTATGAAAGAATTTGAAGATGACACAGAGAAATGGGAAAACATTCCCTGCTCATGAATTGGAATAACAAATTTTGTTAAAACGTCTGTACTACCCAAAGCAATCTACACATTTAATGCAATCTCTATCAAAATGCCACCAGCATTTTTCACAGAGCTAAAACAACCCTAAAATTTGTATAGAACCACAAACACCCTAAATAGCTAAAGTGATCTTGAAAAGCAAAACTGGAGGCATCACAATTCCAGACTTCAAGTTATATTATAAAGCTTTAGAGATCAAGACAGTATGGTATTAGCAGCAAAACAGAGACATAGATCAATGGAACAGAATAAATTTAGATTTAAAAGGCTACATTACATGAAGGCAAGATTCTTTCATGGTGGTTTTTTTTTTAATTTTTTTTTTCAATGTTTATTTATTTTTGGGACAGAGAGAGACAGAGCATGAACGGGGGAGGGGCAGAGAGAGAGGGAGACACAGAATCAGAAACAGGCTCCAGGCTCTGAGCCATCAGCCCAGAGCCCGACGCGGGGCTCGAACTCACGGACCGCGAGATCGTGACCTGGCTGAAGTCGGACGCTTAACCAACTGCGCCACCCAGGCGCCCCCATAGTGGTTTTTAAAATTACTATCATCATTTTATATTCTTTCACTTCCTAAAATTATTGCAAAAAATGTCCATAGATAATATTTGAGAAAGTCTCGAACAGATTACTTGCCTTTTCAGAAAAGGACTGTTTCAATAAACCAATTTCTCCTTACTATATACAACTGTGTTATTTAAGATTTTATTGAGGTAGCAAAATTGTAATAAGCAATTCATATTGGTAGCAAAGTTCCATTTTGGGACAGTCTAGGCAAAGCATCCAGTTTACGTTTCAATAAATTTATATTGGCACAAGAAATAAATGTGGATATAAATGTTGTTGACTTCCTGCCCCAAGCTTTACTCTGGAAACAAAACAAAAGAAAAAGAGAGAGAGCAAAGCATTCTAAAAAACTCACACTAAACTCTGAGAAACCATTCTGGCAAAGAAGAAAATGCAGTCTAAAGCAGGCAGCACTACAGTCTGGGGCTATTTTGAATGCAGTTTTTGTGCATTTTGTATTTTTCTCTCCACATTACCTTGGGCATATTCTTGTTTGACCTTTTGCCACTGTATAACAAAAATCAGTTATTATAGCCAAGGTCACCCAGGTTTTGTTGGAATAATATCAAGACAGCATGAAAATCTGGCCAGGGAGTATGATACAGGTAGACCAGATAAATTCGAAAACTCCTACCTTCTTCTTTCTTCCATCCTTGTATTCCCAAGGCCAGGAGATTCAAGTCAAAGGAGATTATCACCTTGGACTGCTATAGTCCACATTCGAAGTCTAAACCTTTTGAAGTTTAAGAGAGTATTCTGAGAGTGGATTTGCAGAGTTCCTGAAGGACAAAAGTGCAACCTAGTGTGGTAGTAACGTGAGTACTTCACTATCTACAGCATTCTTCCCTTAGGTCATAACCTTCAACTTTTCTCACAGGCAGGGTACAAATCACAGTATGGGCAGTATTCTCTCCTGAGAAACCTACCCACTTTCATCTTAAGTGATGTATCAAGGGAGAATAAGTTCCTAGACAAAACGTTTACACATCTGTTTTATATCACTGCTATGGAATGTGACAATAAAACAGAAATGTTTATACTGTAAAAAAGAGAGTAAACAGTGTAGAGGGCTCAAGAATAATAACCACTCTCGGGTGGATGGGTGGCTCAGTCAGTTAAGGGTCTGACTCTTGATTTCGGCTCAGGTCATGATCTTAGGGATCGTGGGAAGCCCTGTGCTGGGATTCTCTCTCTTTCCCAATCTCTCCGCTCCTCCCCTGCTTGCTCTGTCTCTGTCTCTCTTTCTTTCTCTCATAATGAATAAACATTCAAAAAGAAAGAACAATAACCACTCTCAATGAAGGGGAAGACTTAGTAATTAGTAATATGAATTAAGTGTTAGTAATACGAATTAAGATCAAGAAGTTCCAAAGAAGAACAAGATGGTAATAACTAGTATGAAAAGTATAACAATGAAAATTTTATAAATAGATGAGATTACATCCGTTTTCAACTTTGAAAAATAAAGTACTTAGAAACAGTTACTTGCAATAAGAAAGTTGAAAAACAGAAAAATCAATAATGTTTCTTGAACCCATCAGAGAACTAAGATCATAGGGCAAACTATCACTTTAAATCTGGAAAGGCAGTTGAATCCAGAGAGACATAGCCAAGACCTACTTACTTAGAGCAGAAACTGGTACCAACACTTAAATACTAATTTTTATGAATTGCAGTAACCTGATGAAAGCTAGAGTGGGTGACAAAGTGACAAACTTTTGAAGACTGCAGTTTTAGGGGAAATACACATATTTCTGGACTGCCCCTTCCAGAACCCCACCAGGTTCTCACAGTAAAGGAGATCTCAAAGATCTCTTCACAGCTATGACAGAGAAGAGAAGAAACCTAAGCCCTCTCCATAAAAAAAGCCTACTTTTCAGGAGAAAAGTCTTTGCTAGAGCCTTATCACAACTGAGGGAATAGAATTCCTCTGATTCTAAGCCCTCTAGCCTTCATGTCACACCTACAAAGGGAAAAAAAATCACAGTTAACAGGGGTGATGATTTTAAGTAAATTAATTAGAATTCTATATCCAGGGAGGAGAATAAAAACCTGGGAGGAAAAAAAGCTATGCCAGTTGAGAAACACTTTGAAGGTAACATCTGCAAAGCACAGGCCCACCAGAAGACTGAGAATTGTTTTTTTTTATTTTTTTAAACATTTATTTATCTTTGAGAGAGAGAGAAAGAGAGGATGAGCAGGGAAGGAGCAGAGAGAGAGGGAGACACAGAACCTGAAGCAAGCTCCAGGCTCTGAGTGGTCAGTACAGAGCCCAATGCGGGGCTTGAACCCACACACCATGAGATCATGACCTGAGGCGAAGTTGAACACTTAACCAACTGAGCCACCCAGGTGCCCCAAAACTAAGATTTAATGAAAAGATTCTAAAATGCTCCCTCTCTTCAACATAACACCACATCACATTAAAATAATATATAGTACCATATCTACTGTAAATAATGAAAGTTTTACTTCTTACATACCAATTTGGATGTTTTTGTGTGTGTGTGGTTTTTTTCATGTCTGATTGCTGTGGCTAAGACTTCTAGTACTATGTTGAATAAAAGTGGTGACAGTGGACATCCTTGTCTTATTCCTGAGCTCAGAGAAAAAGATCTCAGTTTTTTTTTTAATTTTTTTAATGTTCACTTATTTTTAAGAGAGAGAGAGAGAGAGAAACAGACGGGCAGAGAAAGAGGGAGACCCACGGAATCAGAAGCAGGCTCCAGGCTCTGAGCTGTCAGGACAGAGCCCAATGCAGGTCTCCACCTCAAAGACCATGAGATCATCACCTGAACTGAAGTCAGGCACTTAACTGACTGAGCCACCCAGGTCCTCCGTCTGTTTTTCACTGTTGAGTAAAATGTTAGCTGTGGATTTTTCATATATAGCGTTTATTATGTTGAGGTCTCTCAACATATTATATTAGGTCTCTCTAAACCTACTTTGTTGAGAGTTTTATCATGAATGGATGTTGTACTTTGTCACATGCTTTTTCTGCATGTATTGAGATGATCATACAGTTTTTACCCTTTCTCTAGTGAATGTGATGTACCATGTTGGTTGATTTGCAAATACTGAACCACCTATGCCTCCCTGGAATAAATCACACTTGACCATGGTGAATTATGTTTTTTAACGTATTGTTGGATTTGGTTTGCTAATATTTTGTTGCGGATTTTTTTTAATTGGTAGCACTAGGATTTATTAAGCTGTGCCTTAGTAAAGAGGCACTCTTAATGTATAAAGCCAGGGCATGCTGCCAATACTTCTTAAGCAATGATACTAGGATATTGACAGCTAAGTGGATGTTGTACATAAGCTCATTATCTATCATCTTCATGTGGCCAATGGCCACTGCCCAACACAACACTTCTTCTTCCTCTTGAATTTGATCATGGACTTCGCTTTGACATGGGCCACCATTTTCTCACTGTAGGGCAGCAAGGAAGGAATTTGCCAGCCTCATTAAAGCCCAGGCCCAGGATCAGGGGTATCTGCTTGAAAGAGATTCTGAAGCCAAAAAGGCATCATATTTCCTGGACAGCTTCTTGACCAATTTCTTACTCTTGTTGAGTTTCTTCAACACCTCAATGTCTACATGGGACATTATCCACATGGACCAAGGCCAAGCCACAGACTTGGCCTCATCACAGTGCTGCAGGCCCCCCAGAATACATATGAATAATTTGGGCAGGGAGTGGACTTAAGCTTGATGATGCATGCCTGAGAAACATTTGCCCTAGTTCTTCTGGCTAATCTTCAGCTCGATCATCTCCAAAAACTTCCAGCACTTGCACTAGTTCCCATATAGGACTTCCCACACCACCATGTAGACAGTGGCATGGGAGACTTTGCTGGACATAGAGACTGGAGCTAAAATAACTGGAAAAGAGATTTGTTGAGAATTTTTTGCATCTATGCTCATCAGAGATATTCAATGTAGTATCTTTGTAGTGTCTCTATCTGGTTTTGGTATCAGGGTAATGATGGCCTCATAGACTCAATCTGAAAACTTTCCTTCCTCTTCTATATTTTGGAGCAGTTTGAGAAAAAAAAATAGGCATTAACTCTTTTTTTTTTTCATTTTTATTTCAAGTAGGCTCCACACCCAATGCAGGGCTTGAACTCACAACCCTGAGATTAAAAGTCACGTGCTTTACAGATTGAGCCAGCCAGGTACCCTGATGTTAAGCCTTTTAAAAATTTTTGATAGAATTTAACTGTAAAGCCATTTGGTCCTAGGCTCATTTGTTAAGATTTTTTTTGATTACTGATTCAATTTCATTGCCAGCAACTTGTCTGTTCAAACTTTCTATTTCTTCTGGATTCAGTTTTGGCAAGTTATATGTTTCTAAGAATTGATCCATTTCTTCTAGGTTGTCCAATTTGTTGGCATATGATTTTTCCTAATATTCTCTTGCAATCCCTTGTATATTTGCGGTGTCAGTTGTTATTTTGCTTTGACATATCTGTTTTTGAGATTTGCTCCTTCATTTCTGGTTTTGCTTATTCGAGCCCTCTCTCTTTTCTTCTTTCTGTGTCTGGTTAAAAGTTTATCAATTTGGGGGTGCCTGGGTGGCTCAGTCAATTAAGTGTATAACTCTTGATTTCAGTTCAGGTCATGATCTCATGGTCAAAGCACTGGTAGTGTGGAGCCTGCTTGGTATTCTTTCTCTCTTTCTTTGCTCCTCCCTTGGTTTCAGGCATGCTCTCTCTCTCAAAATAAATAAACTTTTTCAAAAAATTATCAATTTTGTTTATCTTTTCAAGAACCAACCCCTAGTTTCATTGTTCTTATTCTATTGTTGTTTTGTTTTGTTTTCATTTAGAGACTGAAAAAAGTCTCTGATCTTTACTATTCCCTTCCTCCTACTGGCTTTGGACTTTGTTTTTCTTTCTCTAGCCCCTTCAGGTGTAAGGTTAGGTTGCTTACTTGAGATTTTTCTTGTTTCTTGAGGTAGGTCTGTATGGCTAAGACTTCCCTCTTAAAACCACTTTTGCTGCATCCCAAAGATTTTGGAACATTGTTTTCATTTTCACTTTTCTCTGTGTATTTTTAAATTTCCTCTTTGATTTATTGGTTAGACCCACTCATTCTTTAGTGGCATGTTATTTAGCCTCCCTGTATTTAGGTTCTTTCTAGATTTTTTCTTGTGATTCATTTCTAGTTTTGTACCATTGTGGTTAGAAAAGATGCATAATACTATTTCAGTGATTTTGAATTTACTGAGACTTGTTTTGTGGCCCAACACATGATCCATTATGGAGAATGTTTCATGTATGCTTGAAAATAATGTATAATCCACTGCTTTTGAATGGAATGTTCTGAATATATCTGTTTGGTCCATCTAGTCTAATGTGTCACTCAATTCCGCTGTTTCCTTGTTGATTTTCCGTAAGGACAATAATTCATTGATGTAAATGGGGTGTTAAAGTACCCTGCTATTATTGTATTACTGTCAATTCCTTAATAATTGCTTTATGTATTTAGGTGCTCCACCAAAAAACTACTAGCCTGACCAGTGAATTCAGCAAAGTTGCAGGATATAAAATCAATATAGAGAAATCTGCTACATATCTATACATTAATAATGAAGTAGTAAAAAGAGAAATTAAGAAAATCCCATTTAAAAGTTTCAATAAAAATAATAAAATACCTAGATATAAACTTACCCAGAGAGGTGAAAGACCTATACTACAAAAACACCGATGAAAGAAATTGAAGATAACATGAACAAATGGGAAGATATTCCATGCTCATGGATTAAAAGAACATTTACATTGGTTGTTAAAATGCCCATTCTTCTCAAAGCAATCTATGGAATTAATGCAATCCCTAACAAAATACCAACAACATTTTTCACAGAACACAAAGAATACTAAAACAAAGAATAATGAAATACTGAGCCATAAAAGACCCAAAATAGCCAGAGTAATATGGAGAAAGAGGAACAAAGCTGGAGCTACTACAATTCATTTCAAGATATTATACAAAGTTGTAATTATCAGAACATTATGCTGGGGTGCCTGGGTGGCTCAGTTAGTTAAGCATCCAACCTCGATCTCAGATCTGGTCTTGACCACAGGGTCGTGAGTCCAAGCCTTGCATTGGGCTCCATGCTGGGTATGAGGCCTACTTAAAAACAAACAAACAAACAACAGCAGCAACAACAAAACAACAACAACAATAGTATGATACTGGCACAAAAATAAACACATATATCAATAGAACAGAATAGACAGCCCAGAAATAAATCCACAATTATATATATATATATATATATATATATATATATATATATATATATGTTATATAGGATATAGGATTTAGGATATAGGATATAGGATATAGGATATAGGATATAGGATATAGGATATAGGTTATATAGGATAGGATATAGGATATATATATATATATATATATAACTCTCTCTCTCTCTCTCTCTATATATATATATAACCCTATATGTATACATATATAACCCTATATACATATATATATCCACAATTAATCCGTAACAAAGCAGGCAAGAATATATAATGGGGAAAAAGATATTCTCTCCAACAAACGGTACTGGGGAAACTGGACAGCTATAGGCAAAAGAGTGAAACTGGATTACCCACTTACACCATATACAAAAAATAAACTCAAATGGACTAAAGACCTAAATGTAAGACCCTGAAACCATAAAACTCCTAGAAGAAAATACAGGAAGTAATTTCTTTGACACCAGCCATAGAAACATTTTTCTAAATATGTTTCCTGAGGCAAGGGAAATAAAATAAAAATTAAACTATTGGGACTATACCAAAATAAAAAGCTTTTGCACAGTGAAGCATCAGTAAAGCAACAAGGCAACCTACTAAATGGAAGAAGATATTTTCCACAGATATATTTGATAAGGGACTAATATCCAAAATATATAAAGAACTTACACAACTCAATACCAAACAACTAATAATCTTATTAAAAATGGGCAGAGAGGAACTGAATACACATTTTTCCAAAGACATACAAATGGCTAACAGATGCATGAAAAGATGCTCAATATCACTAATCATCAAGGAAATACAAATCAAAACCACAATGAGATTATCACCTTACCACCACTAGAATGGCTAGAATCAAAAGGACAAGAAATAACAAGTGTTAGTGAAGATGAGGAGAAAAAGGAGCCCTCATACATTGTTCTTGGGAATGCAAATCGGTGCTGCCACAGACAGAAACAGTATGGAGGTCCCTCACAAAATTCAAAATGGAATCATCACATGATCCAATAATTCCAACACTGGATATTTACCCCCCAAAAAACAAAAACACTAATTTGAAAAGATTTATGCACGCTTATGTTTACTGCAGCATTATTTACAATAGCCAAGATACTAAGGTAATCCACATGTCAATTCATAAATGAATGGATAAAAAAAATGGGGCACCTGGGTGGCTCAGTCAGTTAAACATCTGACTTTTGGTTTCAGCTCAGGTCATGATCTTGCCGTTCGTGAGTTAGCCCCACATCAGGCTCCACGCTTTTAGCGTGGAACATACTTGAGATTCTCTCTCTCTCTCTCTCTCTCTCTCTCTCTCTCTCTGCCTTTCCCCTGCTTGTGCTCTATCTCTCTTTCTCAAATAAATAAATAAATAAATAAATAAATAAATAAACTTAATAAAAAAAAAGATATGGTACATGGGCGCCTGGGAGGTTCAGTAGGTTAAGCGTCTAACTCTTGATCTCAGCTCAGGTCATGATCTCACAGTTCAGGAGTTTGAGCTCTGAGTGGGCTCTGTGCTAGCAGCATGGAACCTGCTTGGGATTCTGTCTCTCCCTGTCTCTGCACCTCTCCTGCTTGTGCTCACCTGCTCTAAGTAAATAAATAAACTTAAAAGAATAAGATGTGGTACGCATGCGTGCGCGCGCGCACATGCACACACACACACACACTTTTGGTTTCGGCTCAAATCATGATCTCACGGTCTGTGAGTTCGAGCGCCGTGTTGGGCTCTGTGCTGACAACTCAGAGCCTTGAGCCTGTTTCGGATTCTGTGTCTCCCTCTCTCTCTGACCCTCCCCCATTCATGCTCTCTCTCTGTCTCAAAAATAAATAAACGTTAAAAAAAACAAACAAAAAAAGTAATCAAAAGGAAATTGTAGAAATTAAGCTTATGGTAGCAGAAACGAAAAATGCCTTTAAGAAGATTATCAGTAGACTCAAAATTGCTGAGTAAAGAATCAGTGAGCCAAAAAAAAAAAAAAAAAGAATCAGTGAGCTTAAGTTGGAGATTTCCAAGTTAATAACAGACTCCGAACCTTAGATCTACAAAGCCCAGAGAACAAGCAGGAAAAATGCACCCCCCCCCCGACACACACACTCTCAAAGACAATATATTCAAATTAGAGAAACAGGAGACCAAAAAAAAAAAAATCTTGAAAGATGCTAAAGAATAAAAGAGTTTACCTCCAGAGGAACAAAGGTAAGAATTATAGCAGACTGCTTATAAGATCAGAAACCATGCAAGGAAGAGTGGATCTAAATATTTTGAGTGCATGAAGAAAAAACATCACCAGGTTAGAATTCTATGTCTAGCAAAATCATCTTTCAAAACTGAAAGAAAAATAATTTCTCAGAAAAATAAGAACTGAGGGAATCAATCAGAGCCAACCAGCTCTGAAAGAGGTTTTAGAAGAAGTTCTATGCTAAAAAAAGTTCTAATAGAGACCTATATAAATAAAGAGCACTGGAGAAAGAATAATAAAAATAAAAGTTATTTTGCTTATACTTAATTGATTTAAAAGATAACTGTTCAAAGCAATAATAGTAATCTATTGGGCAAATATAGCATAGGGATAAATAATATACCTTAATACACATGAATTGGTGTAGTGTTATTTGAAAATGGGTTTAAATTAGTTAAAACTATATATTGTAAATTTGAGGATAACTATTTTTTAGAAAAATGGGAATATAAATATTTTTATAAGAAAGGAGAATGCAATTATATACCAAAGAAGTCAAAAAACAAAAGGAAAAAAAAAGAAAGAATAAATTCAGTGCATAAAAAACAATTATAAACAGTTAAGTATTAAATCAAAATATATAAATAACAATTTAAATAGGAATGGCCTAAATACACCAATGAAAAGACAAAGAATGTTAGAGTAAATAAAACACAAGACCCAACTACATGCTATCTATAAGATCAACATTTTAAATATAAAGACACAGATTGGTTAAGGGTAAAGGGGTGAAGAAAGATAATGTTTAAACAAAATAAAACAGACAAACAAAAAACTGGAGTAACTATTAATTTGAGACAAAGCTGACCATTAAGAATGATGAACTGTAGTGGCACCTGTCAGTTAAGCATCTGATTTCGGCTCAGGGCATGATCTCATAATTTGTGGGTTTCACCTCCACATTAGGCTCTGTGCTGACAGCAGAGAGCTGACTTCTAATCCTCTGTCTCCCTCTCTCTCTGCCCCTCCTGCTTGCACTCTTTCTCTCAAAAGTAAATAAACATTAAAAAAAAGGAATGATGAATTGTTATCAAGGATAAGATTAGTAGGGCATTTCTAATGACATATCTTAAACATGTCAAAATATTTGAGGAAAACATCTAACAATTTAAGAGAAATGGACACACTGACCAATACAGTTGGAGACATTAACATCCCTCTGTCAGTAACTGACAGAAAATCAGTAAGAATATAGAAGAGCTGAAAAGCACCGTCAATCAATCTAATCTAATTAGTATTAGGGTAATACCAGCATTATATAATGAATTAGGAAGTGTTCCTCTGCTTTTATTTTCTGGAATAGATTATAGAGAATTGTATAGATTATAATTTATTCCTTTAATTTTTGATATAATTTACTACTGAAACAATAATGGCGATGTATTTTTTGGAAGGTTTTGATTATTAATTCAATACTTAAAATGAATATAGACATTAAAATTATCTATTTTTTTGAGAATTTCAGTAGTTTGTAGATTTCAAGGGATTAGTTCATTTCACCTAAGTTATCAAATTTGTATGCATACAAATATTCCTTTATTACCCTTTGAATTTCCATGATATGGCTTCTTTCATTTTCTTTCATTCTTTTTTATATTAATGAATTGTGTCCTCTCTCTTTTTCCTTGGTTAGCCTTGCTTGAAGTTTATTAATTTAATGATCTTTTCATGGAAATTGTTTTTGATTTTTAAATTTCTTCTATTGTTTGCCTGTTTCAAATGTTATTAACTTCTGCTCTTTTAGTATTTTTCTTCTGCTTTTCTAGGTTTAAATTGTTCTTTTCTATTTTCCTATGGTACAAGCTTAGGTTTTCAATTTTAGTTATTTTTTTCTAATATATGCATTTAACCTATAAATTTCTATTTAATCACTACTTTCACCATATTCCACGGATTTTGGTATTATTTTCATTTCCATTTAGTTGAAATATTTCAATTTCTCTTGAGACTTCTTCAACATATGGGTTTATTTAGAAGTGTCTTTTTAAAAATTTTCAACATTTAAGGATTTTCCAGAATGTGGTCTATTTGGGAATGTTCCATATAAGCTCGACAAAAATGTGTATTATTCTGAATAAAGTGTTTTATAATGTCAATTAAATTCAGTTCAGCTATGTAAAGAAATCAATTTTATCTAATTAATATTCACCAAATAGACCACATTCTGGACTTTTAACAAGTGTAAAAGAATAAAATCATACTAAATGTGTTCTCAGATCACAATGAGATTAAACTAGAAGTCAGTAACAGAAAGATAGCTGGAAAATCTTGTAAATATTTAAACTATATTGTCTATTTTCTATTTTGGCTATTTTACTGTTTCACCTATTTTTTTCTGTCCAAATCCCCTAATTCTAGTTTGGATTTATTTTTTTAAAAAAAGTTGATGATAGGGAGACAGAGTGGCTCAGTCAGTTAAGTGTCTGACTTCGGCTCAGGTCATGATCCCATGGTTCATGGGTTCGATCTCTGCATTGGGAGCTGAGAGCCTGGAGCCTGCTTCTGATTCTATGTCTCCCCCTCTCTCTGCCCCTCCCCTGCTCATGCTCACTCTCTCTCTGTCTCTCTCTAAAAAATAAATAAACATTAAAAAAATTTTTTTTAAGTAGATGAGGCACTTTTTACATTTCAGTTCATGGCTCTACTCCAAAATAGTGTGAAAATTTCTTGAAGTATAATTTTGGAGTCTCCTGTTGATTTATCTTTACTTTGTTACAGTTTTAATACATTTTCATATCTACCATTAAGAAAAAACAAACTTTAAAAAATAACTTCTGCATTTACTTCCGACTTTTCTTCACTTCTCAAGATAATTTTAAAAGTTTGAGTTTTATATTTTGGCAGTACTTTAAATTGAAGTCTTCCTGGCCTATCATCCTCCACATATTTGTAATTATTCTGGGGGCTTACTTGTTTTGGCAGTACTAAAATCAAAGGGGCTGGTTCTTCTTTTACCTAATTCCTTTTCATATGAAAAGAAGCACCTACAATTTGCATGTTAGTCCTGTTCACATACATCAAAAATCAGCAAATGCTTTACTGTTAGCACACGTACCTTTGTTTTACATAAGATTAGATGAATGTGAAAAACAGTGCCTTCCATTCTCTGTCATCCTGGACTTGTAAAATGTAAGTAATTTAGAGCTAGGACTTTCCCCCCTTAAATCAAGGAGTTAGACTATAGTAATGTAAGGGCCACTTAAAGAAGGTAGATTTTGTTTTCAATGTATGGGTTGTATTAGAAACATTCCTCCTATGGGGAAAAACTAGCTTAGGGTTACAAATTTTTCCAAACATTGCAGAAGGGGGAATCCACTGTATTATGAACCCCTAAGGATTTGTTGCACTCTTCCTGCTTTTTAGGCCTGAGTAACAATATCACCATCCCTTATTTACAAAAGGGCAAATGGACTCCAATTGAGAAGCTTTACAGGTTAAGGGTTAGTTGTACAACAGGAACCACTTACAGTCCCTTGCTTTCTATGGGAAATTGGACTTACTAGGGAAAAGCTGTTTGTTGTGCTAATGTAAAAATGTCATACAATTAGTTTGATTTTTGAAGATGGTAAACTTAAGGAATTGCATGTTCTCCTGAAATGCAGGCTTATAGAATGTTTTTCTTTCAAAACAGCCTGATTTTTTTTTCTTCTCTTTGCCTGACAGTCCACGTTTCAGCTCCTGTTTAAAGTTGTTGTGTCAGTTATTTTCCTGTTTTAAATTTCTCTTATATTTCTACCTGTAATGTCAGTGGCAACCGCATATTTGATTTGTTAATTTACTTTACACTTATAAGAGCAAATTGCGTTTAAATGAATCTTCCTTGTCCTAGTAACATTGTATAAATAAAGTGACTTCTCTGTACAAAAGGTTGTAATGCCTCCTGATGGATATAATTTTGTGATTGTATTTAAGATTAAAAGTTGAATAAATCACACCAGCTTCCTGAAAATATTCAAAATGCATCTTTTGGAAAACAAAAACACATGCTTACTTTGTGCATATTTGCATTATCACAGCAAAGATTGTATGAAATACCTGTTTTTCAGAAAATAAAGTCTTAAAAGACATAGCAAAAAAAAAGTTTCAGAGTTTTATTATTTAAGTCAATCTTTATTTTCCCCTCCTGTTGCTTTTAACCATTTTTCCTAATGAGATAAGTTAAAAATTAAGTGAAGTAGTTGTTGGAGATCTGACTGTCAAGGAAAATAAATACTAGTAAAATTTAGAGTTCTCTTGCAAATTTCTGTCACTCTACCTCTGAAAGAATTTTTAAAGTCTCTAACTCTGCTTTAAACCAAGTTAAGCATTCAGCTTTTCTAGATCTGCTTTCTGATATAACAGTTTTGCTATGCAATTATTGTTTTCCTAAAAAAAATGGTACCATATTTTCAAAGTCAAGGGAAGCACCTAATGGAAGTATTATTAAGTAGGTTGTGCAGATAAAGCTGAACACACACATAGAAAGAATTTGCAAGGAGAGTTTAACAATTTTAAGAGACAACATCTTTCAGTTAGAATGTGTTTTGAAGTCTCTTAGCAGTTAAACCCAGTGGACTTTTGCATGTTTGTTGCTTTCTTTTCTGTTGTTTTTAAACTCTTTTTACATATGTTAATTGTTAAATTTTGTCATGTCAAAGTTGTCCTAAAATGTTCACTATTACACAAAGTAAAAGTTTTTGTCATTTACAAAGATACATTTACAGAATGTATGGATTTTATACAAAGTGGGAGTCCTGGGATGAGGTTGAAGATTTGACATGGAAAAACTTATGTCAAACAAGAAAGAGAGGCCACAATTTATTGACACTATAATAAAGTATCCATGTTTCCCAAATTCACAAGATAAGGAGAGCCCTCAGGTGGTTTTTGTAGGGGACCCAATGCAAAGTTGATCAGAACAAACTAATCAATAGTTATAATGGACTTCTAGTAGTTAATCCACAAGGCTGGTTTGTATTGGATTGTAAAATTACTGAACTGAAACCATCTGTTGCCCATGTAACACACCATTATTCATTCAAAAGAAACAAGACAGCCCAGGACAAGACAAAAACACATGAAACAAAGCTTTGATCCAATACACTCATCTCATCTAATAATGCTAGTTAACAAGAATAATATATCCAACAATAGTGAATTGGTAGTTTGAACCAGATATTTCATTTGGCTCACACACCAAATCACAATTTAGTGTTTTGTCTCATGTTATTGTTTGTATTATACTTGTTTTAGAATATCAGCTATTCAAATTTATTCAATTATCTTATAGATCACTATTAGTAATGTTATACTATGGCAATATGATATAAAACTGAGCAACATCCTATTTTAATCTCAACATTATTCAAATATATAGATAGAGGGTTTGACAGAAATACAAGAGAACTTTCTGGACAGAGAAATTTTCTGTATGTAGATGGGGTGTACATTACATGAAAGAATTCATTTGTAACAAATTTGTAAAAGTTGATTACATGATACATTTAAGATCTGAGCATATCATTACATGTAAGTTATACTTCAATAAAATTTTTATACTAAAAATTAAGATAGAGTCAATGAATTATAGAGTGAATATAAAGTATGTATTTTTACTATATTTTCATATATGGAGAAAAATAACTTTATAAAATAACTGTGCTCATATCTTGGAAAGAAAACATTCTCTTCTATTTTAAATAACAGGGAAAAGCAAAGACCTATCTGTAATGAAATTATGCAGCTGCTACTAAAAATACAACCTTCACATTTATGTCTTATTCATGATGAGAGAAAAAAAATTTCAAGGCTGGGTAATGCCTAAATATATTTACTAGAGTATTTGCCTTTAAAAAAGTATTCATATTAAAAATTTCATATTTATTCCAAGTCAAATTACAGCATCTATGTTAGAGAACATCTCCAAAAAATGTTTTCAAATCAACTTACATATCAAAAAGAGATATACAGAAGACAAACTTTTGAAAAAACTTTACATGTATTTCTGATTTTTCTCAGATATAAATATCTGAGGCTAACTTTATAGAGCATGTATATTTTAGACATTTCTAAAGCTTCTGGTCTCTTTGGTATATAAGTATTCAGAATGTACCTTCTCAAATCATTTGAAAAGAAAATTTCATATTTACTCCTCTGAAGAAAGCTTTCACAGCTGGCTGCTTTGGGTATTTCCCAGATATGGTTTCCCAAATAAAAAAATATTTTCTATTAAGGACATTTTCTCCTGAAGTACATCAGCTTTCTACCACAGTATGTCATTTTAAATTCCCATTTAAATCCCCTTACTAGTTTCTACACATATACAAATCAGTGCATAGTATGATGCAATCAAAATTAACTGCTACAACATCATCACCCATGTCTTTCTCAAATAATATTGCTTGCAAGTTCCAAGCATAAGAATTCTAAAAATAAACAATGCTTCTGCCCTTTTCTTTACTTATAAGATATGTAAAATTTGGACTATATTACAAATTACATTTGCATAGAAGAGGCTATATACATAATTGTATGTTATCCAATGACCTAAAAATAATTTTGTAGTGAAAATCTAATGTGAAATAATATAACTTAACCAACAATTTTAAATTAATATATTCAGGTCAACATGTAGAAAATATTTTATTATATATAAAGAAGAAATACAACTTTATTTCAGTATTAGAAACTATATTATCATTTCAGTTGTGAATACTAAAATGATTATTTATTTATTCCTCTATATGCATTACTCCTTTTATGAGGTTTAGTTTATATTTATGTTTTTTGTATTTTTCACTAATATTACAGAGGGCCTGAGACACAGGTGTGACTTTCTTGATAAGAAACAACTCCATATCTCTCTGTGAAGAAGATATGTTCATTCATAATGAGTCACTGGATGTCACTTCTTGGGCAGAGACCTAGATATTTTATGGCTGCATGTTTTCTGGAAAGAAAGCTCAGAAAGTCTGACTCTAGTGTCCCATGGAAATGGGCACTAATGTTTATAGTTTTCAAAGGTGATATTTTGGGTTGTATAAATAAATGTGATCTATACAAGCACTGCTGTGCTTTGAAATACTCTGACAAAGAGAGATGGCCAATAGGCCTTGTAGTCATTTCAATCTGTGCTGTATCTACATATTCTTGATTTAAGCTTTCAAAGATTGATGGCTTTGGGGAGAGTAAGGGAATAATTCAACCATTCCCTTTTTTTTTAATTTTTAAAAAAATTTTTTTTTTAACGTTTATTCATTTTTGAGACAGAGAGAGACAGAGCATGAACGGGGGAGGGTCACAGAGAGAGGGAGACACAGAATCCGAAACAGGCTCCAGGCTCTGAGCTGTCAGCACAGAGCCCGATGCGGGGCTCGAACCCACGGACCGTGGGATCATGACCTGAGCCGAAGTCGGATGCTTAACCGACCGAGCCACCCAGGCGCCCCTCAACCATTCCCTTTTGAGTGCAAGATATGTTTACAGTGCCTACCTAGAATGATTGCAAAGAAGGAATTAGTATCCAGATTATTACTTTTAACTCCATGCCATTATGTCAAATAATCACCAGGTTAATAATTTACTATAGATTCATCCATGTGTTGGAACCATGAGTTTGCAGAAGGTAAAGCCTTTATTAACTATTGATCCATTCACTTTCCTCTCAAAATTTCATATGTATTCCTTTCTTTATGACTTTACTTATACCAGTTACCCTTGTATAGAATAATATATCTTCCCAATCTGCTGAAACAAAGCTTAATGTTATCCAGAATCAGAAACCTCACTGAGAAAATAAGAAAATTTAAAAGAACAGACTGGTTTGGTCTGAAGCCTAGTTCTACCAATGAGTAAACTGGGGTTCTTTAGGTTCTTTAGGATTGTTTGGACAACCTCTCAAATGACTAAAGTGAGAAGACAGAGGACAATGACAGAACCAATGTCATATTCAATGGTTCACAATCCATCCTTCCTATCTTTACACTATAATTAAAGATATTTTTTAAAACACTATGTATTTAATAATAAGAATAAGGACTTGTACACATCTTTCTTTACTTAATAGTTTTTAAAGGGGATATTCATACTTCCTTTTCTCTCTTCAGACCCCTAACATCAAAGCCTCTAACACATTTTCTTATCTGATGATGTCTCATATTTCACTGAGAAAACAGGTACAATCAAGTAAGTGCTACCTCAATGTCCTTACATGTTTCAGAATTCATTCCTATGTACTTTGCTTCCTTTTTTGTAACAATGGAAGAAGTTCTGCTTATATCAAAGCCAACCCATCACTTTTGACCTTATCCCACCCACTAACCTACAGCATGATTTCATGCAGTCATTATTCACCATGATTTTTTCTGCATTTTCATTTCCCTATTATCAATAGCTCATTCTTATTAGCATATATACGTGCTTTAATGAAAGAAGAAAAAAGCAATCAACACACAAGTAAACCGAACACCTTGATATTTTCCCTTAATTTGGGCTTCCAGCTTGTTGCAGATATACTGACTTTGCAGGACTCTAACACTGGGCACAAGATAAGTTGGTACTTTGCACTACCAACTGCCCATGGTTGGCCTTTGGACTAGAATTGTGTCAATAGGCCCTTACATTAGCTCTCATCTGGTCTGTGTGCTGTGATGCTACCTCTTACCAAAGCACCTACAGGCAGCAGAAGTGGAATCAGGTGTCCTTTACCCTGTGTGTCTTCTGTTACTAGCATGTAGGGATTGAACCCAACTCTCAGCATGCTCTGTGACCCATGTCAAGTATTTCTCCATGACTGTATGTCATGTACCTTACTTCCTCTCAGGGTGCAAGGCCACCCTGTTCTCTAATGTCAAGAGGCCTTTATAATGATGTCCTCTTTTGCCTCAATCAATGTATTGATGACACGTTCTCCCAGGAAATTTTTAACCATGCTAAAAGGATGATGTATTTTCCTTGTCTCATCTCCCATAAGCATCTACCCAATATGATGAAAGACAGGATGTGGTCAACATTGCAGATCACATTGTAGGGATGAAACAGTTCCTGCCTAAAGAATTCAAGAGGAGGTAAGGTTGGAAGATGTGTCGTTTTGCATTTACACCACACTATACACGTTGAATGATAAATTCAACATGACAAGAAAACAAATTAACATACCTATTTTCCTGCATTTCCTAAGAAGATGTACTTTTATAGCCATCAACTAAAGACAATACCAAGCTGTGAGAGAGTCTTTGAAAACCAATTTTCAAAAGCAACACAATGGGTGATAGAGCATCATGAGTAATGAGTAATAATTCTATCAATATCTTAAATTTTCATCAACAATTTACTATAATTCAAAGGAGTCCATGAATTCTGTTATATATTTTTAAATGGAATTGCTTATATAAACAGGATGCCCACAAAATAATACTTTCCCTGAGACTTCACACATCCTAGAAGAACCCAGAAAGAATGGCTATTACTAAATGAGGCAAAGAAAATCTGGAATAAATAAAGCCCTGGGTATTCAACAAGTCCCAAAATAAACTGTCCAAACTGGAGTACAATACAGTAAAACCTTAGTTTGCAAGCATAATTCATTCCAGAAACATGCTTGTAATCCAAAGCACTTGTATATCAAAACAAATTTCCCCATAAGAAAAAATGGAAACTCAGATGATTCATTCCATAACCCAAAAATATTCATATAAAAATGATTATAATACTGTAATATAATACAAAATAATAAAGAAAATACAAAATATAAAGAAAAATAAACAAATTAGCCTGAAATGACCTTTGAAAATCTTCATGGTTGGTGTGAGAGAGACAAGAAGAGGATTTTTGTAAAGGAAAACACTCATTATCACTAACGGATGGTGACTACAGTATAGTATTAATAAACTCTTGTCACATACTGTATTTAATATAACTGATAATAAGGCAGCAGAGGAAAGGGTCTATATCTGCAGACAGCCTGACCTAGAATGAAGCAAAGCATTCCTAAACTTACCCTTGTATGGAAAAGCAAAGGACTGTCCAGAGGTGCTCCGAAGTGACAAAAATATACACTAGTGTCAGCTGTGGGCAACTTCTACCATTCTGAAAAATCACTGATTTCTGCCAAACACTGCTGCTTAAGAGTGAGCATCCCAGCACGGGAGACAAGCATCTACAATCCCACGGCGAGAGAGAGAGAGAGAGAGAGAGAGAGAAAGGGAGAGAGAGAGAGAGAAAAAAAGAACCATTGGCTCAGTTGTGATCATGTGATATTTGGCATCACGTACTACTTGTATTGCAAGACATCACTCATTTATGAAGTTAAAATTTATTGGAAATGCTTCCTTGTCTTGTTCAACACTTGCAGAACAAGTTACTCACAATCTAAGGTTTTACTGTGAAAATAAAATATTGGAAATTTGTATGGAAAATTATTTCTGGAAAATAATAAAATATATGGAAAAATAAAAATGGTACTTGAGGCGCCTGGGTGGCTCTGTCAGTTAAGCACCCAACTTTGGCTCAGGTCATGATCTCATAGCCTGTGAGTTCTGTGCTGACAGCTCAGAGCCTTAGAGTCTGCTTTGGGTTTTGTGTCTCCTTCTCTCTGCCCCTCCCCTATTCACGCTCTTCTCTCTCTCTCTCTCTCTCTCAAAGATAAATAAACATTTTAAAAAATGTTACTTTGCCATTTTTTTTTACCATGTATGGCAAACTACACATGTTTAATTATATTTGAGAGGATTTTTATGGGAAATTTTTGAAATTCAGTAATAGCAACTAAGCTAATTGGGGAGGGGGGAGACACATACTAACTCAAGGCAAAATGCATTACACAAAAGAAATACAATCATAGTATACAATGTGACATCTCCATTAGAAACCATTTAAATAATAAATTAGCTTTCCAAAACACATGTGATATAACCAATATCTGGAGAAGATGGAAATTAGATATACTTAGAGAATATAAAGACAAGGGAGAGAACACTTATTCTGCAGTAAGAGGCCATGGACAAGACCTAATATTGAAAAACCACAAAATGTCAGTGTAAAGATATTATTCAGCAATTTGGAGGTAGATAAATGAGCTCAGTGGTCAATGCAGTTGTCTCTGGGGAGCAGAAATCAGAGGTGATTAAGGGATAATAAAAGGAGCACTGTTATGTTATTAGCATAGATAAATTTTACTTTTAAAACATTTAAATGTAATTTAAATTAAATTAAAACATAAAATGCCAATACTATCAAATTAGTTAATATACATACGTATATTTGATAGTATTGGAATTTTAAAAGTATTCTAAAAATAAGTATTTAATTTTGACATAAATTCATCTTTCTTATCAACGTATCTAGTTTTTCTTTTTAAATTTATATTCCTAACTGGGTTCTCTATAGCTAGACATGGTAAAGTAAAAAAAGATGTGTCATAAATAAATGTAATTTCCCAAAGTCGTTCTTTTGCTTTTACTCTCTCCTCTAAATATAAATAAGAACATCTTTGAGATAATGTTATCAATTTTTCTCTTTCCTATATTTGTATTTTTAATATATGACTTTGAGACACTGGTAAATTAAAAAAAAAAAGATACTGGTAAATTCCAATGCATGAGATAATAAATTTTATATTTTTATATATTCTTTCTGGTTTCCAAAATTGTCCAACAGATTAATCATTTACTGAGAGTGTCTTATACAACTCTTTACAATATCAGATCAATCAACTGAAATTGGCTGGTGATTGGCTACACAGAGAACTACGTAAGCCTCCTAAGAGTCTATTTTAATTTTTCTGATACATATGAAAAGTGCTATAATAATATATTTTGGTCAGGTACTGCCATATTATAAAGTGACTGATGCTGTCCTCATGAAATGTCCTTCAAATCATAGGCAATATCTCTGCTCAAAACACTGATATTACTGTAATTATTGTCATAATCAAATCTTTCTTTGATTTATTCAATTCCTCAGACTGAGCAGCCAATTCTAAAGTATAACTTTGTAGTGACTAGACACTTTCTAAATCCTAAGTTTTGCACAGAAATGACTTTCTGCATTTACCATGAGTCATTTTTCCAGTTTTACAGGACTTATGTTCCTAGTCTGACCTCATATATTAATCTCTTTCAGTTTTGTCTGGAATTTCATCTTCATAGAATGACATTTTTTTTTTGCAAACACAAGTATGGAACATAACAAGTTATATAGAGATACCAAAGAGAGAATTGTCTAAATTTTCTCAACACTCCCCTGGTTTGCTCCTGTCCCTAGCATTATAGCACCTGCAGCTCAATCTCATGCTTCTGTAAGTTTCAAATTACTTCTTCCATTGAACCTGGGGATGACTGTGTTTAGCAGAAATTAGGAAGTTAAATAAATCAGTGCTAAGGGAGTCTATTGTACTCTGCAGGGGAACTGGGTGTACCATAATCCCCATATGACCTGCAGGAAATGGAAAGAGTTTACAGGCACAGAAACATTGCTTCCATTTTTCTGTTAAAGTATTTAAACAGGGAGGCTAATAGACTGAGATAGTTCTACTACTATGTAAACAAACCAAAACCTAAGCCAGAATCAGTGCACTCAAATTTGAGAAAATTAAACAAGAACAACCAATCAAAAGTAGCCAACTTTCCTAAATAAGCAACTGCTTAAGCTATGGTTAATCTAATAATATCCTTGCTTTTCTGCCTCATCTTCTGTATAAACCTTCCTATGCACCCCACGCACATACACCCAGCTCCTGCTCCTGTCAGTAGACTCTCCTAACCACGTTTGGTTTGGCACTAACCAATTGAAATGGACATATGCTCAAAGAGACTCCTGAAAGTTCTGTGCCTCAGTTTACCTTTTAACATAACCTTTTCTAAGAATTGGCTCCCAAATATATACAGATGGACATATTACTAGATACATGCATGTGTGCCTACCGAGATGGAGAGCTCTATAATCTAGATGTAAGTAATACCTCTTTTGACAAGTAGAAAAAATAGTAAAATATGCACAAAAAAGGTTTTGGATTTGCAGAAGTACAATGAGAGATAAATTATTTGCTTCTAAGACTGGGGGAAAAATCTCTTTAAATGACAAGTTCCCCCAGAGTTTTTAAATTAGGAGTTTAAGAGTTTTTTGGTTTGTTTTTTAATGTCTCTTGTCTACAATAGGGTAAAGCCATAAGACTCTGAGGAATAATTTGGCCACATTTTAAGAAAATATTTAAATGTGACTTCTCCACTAACATTAACCATTCTAAGTTATTTGATAGTAGAGGGCTGGTTTATGGTTAGTTTCTAAATCATTCTCCACTAAAGGAAAACCCCATGGGAATCTAGAATGTCTCTTTATTTTCTCTGGTAGCTATTTTTATTGTCTGTCTAGACTTTTAAAACAGGCTTCAAAGTGTGACTAATAGGCCACACTGAAATACTTTGCATCCCATTACACTTTCAGATGTTCTCATACACCTTGCCTCAAATTTGACTATACTCATTTTCACTCAGACAAGCTTTCCCAGGGTGGCTGTTCAATTTCAATTGAAGTTAATGCGCCTAATTCTGCTGCCTCCACCGAGATGAGATCACCTTCTGATTCAGTGTCAGCACCTTTTAAAAAGAGCCTCTTTATGGGCTTTGCCATAGTCAAGTCTGAAATTAAGAGAGTTTGCAAACAATGGATTTTCATTTCCAGTTATAGGAAATCTAAATTGTATCTGGTAATCAAGAGAAGGGAACCAATTACACAAAAGAACAAAATCAACTATATTCTCACTTCTGTTTAGAAAAGAGCAAAAGGGCTCTTGAATGTTCATGAAATTAAAGTACAATTAGAAAAAAAAAATTTTTAAGTTTCTGAGATGTTTTACATCTTTTCACACCCATTGCAATATTCTCATTAGACAATTATGCAAATATTAAAATAGTATTTCAATTATATGTTAGATTGTAGTAACTTTTGTTCTTCTTGGTGATATGGCACTGTTCTTCAAATGTTCTAATTATACATAAAATGATATAATGTATTTTATATATAAATGAGTACTATTTATTGACTATAATGCATTCATTTTGAATTTCAACATCTGTTCTTCATTTGCTGAAAACACAATACAAATTTTTAAATTGCATTCATAGTATGCAAAAAAATAAAATAGTAAGCAAAAAGCCCTTGGCATTCACTATAAAGATATATAAGTGGATATAAAGGCAGTCAACTGCTCTTGGGACAAAATTTCCAAACTGTTGCATGGTATACTTTTCAAAATTGTCACACTTCATTATAAGGTGGAGGTTTTGAGGATATAGAAATGGGTTAAGCATAGAAAAACTATTTGATTACATCAAGCAAGTAAAATTATTTTTGCCTGTGTTTGTGGACAACAGAAGTAACGTTGAAAAGACTTAACAATTTAGAAGACTACAGTTTTGTTCTTTTCATTTTTTTTCACAAGGTGGTTACACATTGGATTCGACTTTATCTTACATTATGGCTAAACTCTCCTGGTCATTGTTTGAAACCAGGTGTTGAGCGCCTCTTACATGAATAGCTCATAAAGTCCTCATAACCATTCTTCAAGGTGGTACTATTATTATCTTCACCCATGTAGAAACTGAGACTCAAAAAAGATAAGACCCTTGCTAAACAACTGAGACTAGAAATCAGCAAGGCCCGGCTGTAATTAGACTTTCCATTTTATAGCCATTAAAGCTTTAGTTCAACTGAATAACAAATTCAGTTATGGTGCCTGCAAGATCCTGGATCTGCCTGAAACACTCAGGGTATATTAGGGTGATCCCTTACATCAGATTACTAATAATATAAGGTAGATGCTCAATCTACAACTGTGGTTCAGCTATTTATGACATGTAGGAAAATTATAAGGGGCTCCTGATTATGGCTGGGTCTCAGAGACGGTCTAGGAAAGGGGTCTGTGGCAAATCAAAGAGTCATGACCATGCTTGTCTGACTGAGGTGGCTATTACTCAGCTCCACTGATCTGATAAATTACAAGAAGGCAATTCATCTTTTTTTATGATAAAATGTCCAAAATAGAAAAAAACTTTATGGATGAACTGTCACAAATTTTGAGTTGAAAAAATTAAGATTTTAAAAAGCTAACAGGCAAATTAAAAAAAAAATAGGCTAGGTTTGATTTATAACCTGCTAGTTTGCAACCTATATGCAAATATCTGCTCATTCCATTCCCTCTGCTCTGAGATTCTCTGTAGTCCTTTCAGCTCAGAAATAGCATTACCATCTCCACTCCCACCTAAGATTAAAACCAATGACTGGGATTATTTTTCTGTTCTCTAGCCCATGGTTTGTCCAGCTCTGTTGACCTCAATTCAGTTTTTACTGAGTCTGTTGTGGTAGCATTCTCATCATACCCTACCTCAGTCCACTCCCGCCTGAGGGATTTTCCGAAAACATTACTTGTGCATGCGTGTATGTGTGTGTATGTGTGTGTTTTAACGTAACATGCCTCCTTAGAAACTTCTAATGTGTTCATATTACCTAACAGAAGTAAATTAAGTCCATTAATACGACATTAAATGCCTTTCATGAGCTGATCCAATTGACTTTTAGCATTCTGATTCCCAATTTCCCAACCCTTGATCAGGGTTCTCCAAGGGAACAGAACCAACAATTGGCTTACATGATTATGGAGGCTGAAAAATTCCAATTTCTTTTTCTTTCAATTTTTTTAATGTTTATTTTTGAGAGAGACAGAGAGAGAGAGAGTGAGTGGGGAAGGGAGACACAGAATCTGAAGGAGGCTCCAGGCTCAGAGCTGTCAGCACAGAGCCCAACGTGGCTTAAACTCATGAACCATGAGATCATGACCTGAGCCGAAGTCAGACGCTTAACCAACTGAGCCACCCAGATGCCCCGGAAAAGTTCCAATTTCTTCAGTCATCAAGCTGGAGACCAAAAAGAGTTGATGGTATAGTTCCAGTCTAAGTCCAAAGGCTTAGGGACCAGGAGAACCAAGGGCTTGAAAAATTCTCAAGGAGAGAGCAAAAGAGAGAGAGAGAGAGAGAGAGAGAGAGAGAGAGAGAGAGAGAGAATGTGTACGCGAGCATATGTGTGCTAAACATATGGCTGAACACGTGCTAAACATTTGACTGCAGCAGGAAAAGGATCAGGACTAAAAGCAGGATGACAACAGAGAGAATTAAGGGAACACAAAAAAAAATCAAAGGATTTATCCTGAAAACAAGCATCAAGTGTGATTTTTGTCAAAACAAGTTGAGTAAAACTACATGCATTCTTCTATTCAAATACAGAATCAGAAGACTTCCCCAAAACAGAGGCTATGATTCATTGATTTCTAAGCTGAGGTTGGAAAGTTTTGCAAATGAATCTGTTGCTACAAGTATAGTTACTGGTAAAAAGTCAGTTACTTTTGCATATTTGTCTTAGAATTTAATAGAAAACTGGAATTGTAATTTTTTAAATGATATAAAGTGATAGCTGTTTCTCTTTAAGAAATATTCTTTTAACATATGTTTAATTTATTAATCATATTTATACCCACATGAAAGAGACACTGATTACAAGGCATGCTTAAAGAAACACAAGATTTAGTGTAATCAAAGATGAAAGATAATTTTGTATATTAAACCATTTTTAGTTAAATTATGCTTCCACTTGGAATATGTTACAGGAACCATGATTATATGACTAGAATTCTCTGATTTACACTCATGAAATCTATCTGAAAATATATTATGGCTATTTCCAAATGTAAAAGGTATACCTAAGATTACTCACCACTTTGAGTCTTAAAGTTAACGTTTAAGATGATATTGAAAATATACTCTGTTCTTTGAATGAGTTTTCAGTACTCGCTATTATGTTTTATAAAAGTTAAATAATGTAGTTTGTAGTAATGGAAAATTAATTGTAAAGTCACTTTATAATTTTGAGTATATAATTCACCATTTGGTACCAAATATGGTGGGTCCTCAGATTGTGCTTTAAAAATGGTCTATCATATATATATTTTTTTTAAAAATACTGATTTCTTGAACTACAGGAACTATAATATCTTTCTAAAAATATCTGCTGGATTGAAAAGAAGATTAGATAAATAATGTCTGAAACCTAGAAGGTCTGGGCAAAGAGAAGATCTGCTGGTCTTTTTGACTGCATTAATCAGAAGTGGGGGCATTGGTAGAAGACAGACAGGATGTGGTAGTTAAAGTTCCAGCAACTGTGACTGAGAGATGAGAAGGCTGCAAGGATGCTGAAAAGACACTGAAAATGACAAAGTTGCTGGCAAGATTGAAAAAGCAATTGCATCTAACAGGTAAGTCGTGTTCTAAGGCACAATTTGCCTAGAATATCTCAGGGTTTGGACAGACATGGGAGATGAGAAATGACAAGAAAGGTAACTTTGGAGTCAGTGCTGGTAATTGGAAGGGAGAATGCAGGATTGCTTAGGAAGAAGAAATGAAAGTGTACTGGGAGGATGGGAGACTAGAGAAATGAAAAGTGAATAGGAGGTGACCTATGCAGTATGAGCTGACAGACACTCCAAAGAACCAGAACCTAGAATGCTTCCATTCCTCATTTTCCCAGTAGCACTGGGGTTTCCAACACATCTATCATCCATTCATCATTTGTCTAAGGATATTACAGTGCTCATTAATAAATGTTAGAAATAAAAATACTGTTTTGTCTATGAAAAATAATATTTTAAGTTTTTTTCTAAAAACATCGCCACATTAAACAAGAAAATCCTTCAGTAAGCAACTCTAGAAAAAGGATCAATGCGTACCTTGCCGAACATGCTGTTAGAGAAATGTCATTATTAATACAAATTATTTAATATTTGAGATATAATTTTAATTTTGTTTGCAGTAACAAATACAAATTTTTTATCCTATTTACTTTCATAGCACAATGCTATATACTATTTGATTTAATCTCTCACTGTCATACACAGATACACACAATCGAATATGCACTTTTCTCAGAGGAGATGGAGTAAGGTTAACAGTTGAATTTTATCTATAATGTCAAATAATTTTTATTTATATGTGGCTCAGGTATTATCCCAATCCTACAAAAATATTGCAGACAAGCCCTTAAGATTACATTTTGTAAACTTGGATCCATTATTTAGAGCAATTCTGAAATCCAGGAGTGTGAGTGAATGGGTCATGAGTAATAAATGACACAAACTTTTTGTGTAAGGACCAATGACAGCTTTTTGGGCTGATTATGCTATCTGCAGTCACTAAAATTATCTTTTTTTTTATATATATATATACCTCCTTTATTTTTAAATTTGACATAAATGATATTACATGTCATATACGCATGTTCTGCATCTTGCTGTTGTCATATATATATTTGAAAGATGTTCCATATGGTTCCACCATAGTTCTACAAATGGTGGAGAATGCATAGAATATAAATTTACTTAAGTTTCTTTTTCTTTCAATCAAAAGGACATTTTTAAAATTCTGTATATTTTAACATGATGAAATAGGCATGATCAAAATAGGCAAGAATAAAAACATGACTTTTTCCCCTCTAGGTCAATCACATTTGTGAGAAGGCTAGTTATTCTTCCTATGATGATGTAACCTATACATCTCCAAGATTAAATCTCTGGAATTGACTTAAATTCTGGGATTAATGTTTAAGAAGAATAATATTTCAACTACGTTTTGGGGCTTTTCTGGCCCAAATCTATCAAGAGATACTTCTCAAACTTTAGAGTCCAGGCCAGGAGGGATGGGATGTGCCTTTTTAATATACTCTCTAAGTGCTTCTGATGTAGGTGATCATCAGAACACATTTAAAGAGTACTGTGTAGCAAACATTTCACCTACCCATTTATTTAGAGTTGTTTTCTCTCTTCTTCTTTTATTTTTTTTTATGAAATTTATTGACAAATTGGTTTCCATACAACACCCAGTGCTCATCCCAAAAGGTACCCTCCTCAATACCCATCACCCACCCTCTTCTCCCTCCCACCCCCCATCAACCCTCAGTTTGTTCTCAGTTTTTAACAGTCTCTTATGCTTTGGCTCTCTCCCATTCTAACCTCTTTTTTTTTTTTTTCCTTCCCCTCCCCCATGGGTTCCCGTTAAGTTTCTCAGGATCCACATAAGAGTAAAACCATATGGTATCTGTCTTTCTCTGTATGGCTCATTTCACTTAGCATCACACTCTCCAGTTCCATCCACGTTGCTACAAAAGGCCATATTTCATTTTTTCTCATTGCCACGTAATATTCCATTGTGTATATAAACCACAATTTCTTTATCCATTCATCAGTTGATGGACATTTAGGCTTTTTCCATAATTTGGCTATTGTTGAGAGTGCTGCTATGAACATTGGGGTACAAGTGGCCCTATGCATCAGTACTCCTGTATCCCTTGGGTAAATTCCTAGCAATGCTATTGCTGGGTCATAGGGTAGGTCTATTTTTAATTTTCTGAGGAACCTCCACACTGCTTTCCAGAGCGGCTGCACCAATTTGCATTCCCACCAACAGTGCAAGAGGGTTCCCGTTTCTCCACATCCTCTCCAGCATCTATAGTCTCCTGATTTGTTCATTTTGGCCACTCTGACTGGCGTGAGGTGATACCTGAGTGTGGTTTTGATTTGTATTTCCCTGATAAGGAGCGACGCTGAACATCTTTTCATGTGCCTGTTGGCCATTCGGATTTCTTCTTTAGAGAAGTGTCTATTCATGTTTTCTGCCCATTTCTTCACTGGGTTATTTGTTTTTCGGGTGTGGAGTTTGGTGAGCTCTTTATAGATTTTGGATACTAGCCCTTTGTCTGATATGTCATTTGTGAATATCTTTTCCCATTCCGTTGGTTGCCTTTTAGTTTTGTTGGTTGTTTCCTTTGCTGTGCAGAAGCTTTTTATCTTCATAAGGTCCCAGTAATTCACTTTTGCTTTTAATTCCCTTGCCTTTGGGGATGTGTCCAGTAAGAGATTGCTACGGCTGAGGTCAGAGAGGTCTTTTCCTGCTTTCTCCTCTAAGGTTTTGATGGTTTCCTGTCTCACATTTAGGTCCTTTATCCATTTTGAGTTTATTTTTGTGAATGGTGTGAGAAAGTGGTCTAGTTTCAACCTTCTGCATGTTGCTGTCCAGTTCTCCCAGCACCTAAAATTATCTTTACAATAGGAAAGTGATGTTTTCAATTATGCCAGAAAGTATTAAATAAGCATGCTTTTTAAAGGAAAAGAGAGAAAAAATCTCCTAAGGTAATATTATTATATCATCATAGGCTGTACAGGAAACAAGTCTGTCAGATTATGTTTTGAGCTGGCTTTCTATACCCATTACTCAAAATTATATTGGTAATGTTAATGAACAGAAGGTACAATCTGAATTTCCCTAAAATGTCAACATAATAGCTTTGCTGTGGCTTTTAATATCTGAAAGACACTGATTTCAAAATTATCTTAATTGTCTCATCCACTATAAAAAGGATGGTGATGATTAATGAATTGATCCTCGGTAGAAATATAATTTCCTGTGACACTTAATAAGAGAGTATAAGAAAAAAAATACACACCTAAATTTGCCAAGATTTCAATTTTAATCTATAGAATATAAACTTAATGACAAATCTGTCATAGCTTCCACAGAGTGACATATTATAGATATTCAAATATATGTGAATTAAATACAATAAAAATTTCTAAGTCTGTCTCTTTTGTTCAGTCTTTTATGACATGATAATTTGATGCCGGACTAACCTTCTAACTTAGGGACTGGCAAGACTTCTCTGTAAAGGACCAGATAATACATATTTTCATCTTTTTGGGCTATATGGACTCTTCTCAAATACTCAACTCTGCTGTTCAAACATAAAAATCATATACGAATGAGCATGGCTGTTATTTCAGTAAAACTTTACTTACAAAAACAGGCAGTCAGTCAGATTGGGTCCTAGTTTGTCAGCCCTGTTTCAACTGGTGTTCCTGTCTCCCGTCGTCCTGTTTATATACTTCTGATCTTGTGGTTAAAAAGTATGACCTAAGGTACACTGGGTCACCACACTGAACTCAGTGCATCACCCTTTAGGATACTTTAAATTTTCAAGGGAAGTATAACATTTCTTAAAGGCCATGTGAACTATTACTATTCTGTGGCTTGGATATAATGACTTAGTAAATAGAACCATTAGGTATTTTTTGGCCTGGGAGGGCCTTTAAAAATTACTGAGATATGTAGGGACCTGGAACTGAGACAGTTTGGGGATCTCTATTCTATCCTACTTTTTCTTCCAGGATACATTTATTAAATCATCATTTCAATATGATTCTCTGCTGCTCCACATCCCCCAATAACTTCTCACTGATTACAACAAAATGAAAAAAAAAAAAAAAAAAAACAAAAAACACTTCCCAGTTCACAGATCTGTGTCTTAACACAGAACCATAATTTAAGACTAACTAAAAATATCAATTAATCTGTGAAGTCTTGAAATACGGGTCTTTTTAGACAAGCATCAGTAAAGACATATTGCAAGATCAAAGGAAGAAATGAACAAAGTATAGTTGAAGGCACGTGAATATATCAATATTTATTAGACAGACTGAGGAAATTCCACAGAGAGACAAGGGAAGGTGGTGGGATACATGCAAAGAAAAGCACCGGTATGACATAACATATGCCCGGGAAAGCCCTGTATATCATACCAGAGTGCTAGTTCTTGGCAGACAATCCTGGATTAGCAGGCTGGGCCAAATAATGAAGGACATTGTGTGCCATACAATGAGCTCAGAATATTATTATGTATGTAATGAAGATCAATTACAGGTTTTGAACGGTCAAGTTTTGCTTTTGGATTGATAATTAGAGCAGCAATGGGGAAAAAGAATTGAAGACTGGAGATGGAATCAGGAAGAGGAATGCAAAATAAAAATCAAAATTAACGAAGCCCTAGGGGTGTCTGGGTGGCTCAGTCAGTTAAACGTGTGACTTCAGCTCAGGGCATGATCTCACAGTTTGTGAATTTGAGCCCTGGGTCGGGGTCTGTGCTGACAGCTCAGAGCCTGGAGCCTGCTTCAGATTCTTTGTCGCATTCTCTCTGGCCCTCACCCTCTTGTGCTCTCTGTCTCTCGAAAATAAATAAATGTAAAAAAAAATTTTTTTTAATTAATGAAGCCTTAAGTCAACTATCAGACACTATCCTAAGCACTTTACATATATTCACATCTACCCTCAGAGTAAACCTGTGAGATAGGTACTATGACTTACTTTTTTTTCTATTTTAGTCTAGAAAACTAAGGCACAGAGACATGAAAGTTTAAAGTAGATAGTATAATTAGAAACAGAACCCAGGTGTGTAGCCCCAGAATTCATATCTTAAGAACTCTATTCATTTACTCTCAAAAATATAACTGGAAGATAAACTGGGGCTTACTTAGGATAGTAGCAATGGTACAAAGAGACTGGAAAGCCAGAAACATTCAACTGATAGGACTTATTGATTAATCCCAAATGAAAGAGAAGACTTCTGTGATGTTCTTCAGTTGCCAAGCTGTGGTAATTATATGAATAGCGAGTATACAAGAGGAGTAAGAGTTTGGGTTGGAAAGTAATTTGTTCAAGATTAAACGTGCTGATTTTGAGATGCTGAAATATCCAGGGCATAGAAATTTTGTAAGATATTTTATAGAGAGCTCAATAGCTCTGTCAAAGTCTGGTCTGAAGATATGGATTTCAGAATTGCCAGAATTCAGAAATGGTAACATAAGTTACTTAAATGGTTGTTATCATCCAGATAAAGTGAATAAACTGAGAACCCAAGAGTTCATTAGCATTTAAGGGGAAATTGAAGAAGAGCCAAAAAGAAGACTATTGGATAAGTCTCCTAAGAATCTACTCGTTATACCACCTTTTCCTCAGCTTCCACATTCATTTCTGGTAGGACTCAAAAATGTCTGGCATATCCACTACTCTTTTTTCTTTTTAAGTTTATTTACTTTGAGACAGAAAGAGAGAGCGAGAGAGAACATAAGCAGGGGAGGGGCAGAGAGAGAGAGAGTCCCAAGCAGGCTCCATAGTGTCAGCACAGAGCCCAACATGAGGCTCAAACCCACAAACCGTGAGATCATGACCTGAGCTGAAATCAAGGGCCAGATGCTTATCCAACTGGGCCACCCAGGTGCTCCATGGTATAGCCTCTAAAACACATACTAAATTCTTCTATAGTATTGATCCTTGTCTTAAACCCATGTTTATTTGTCTTTACAGTATGTGTGTCATTTTTTATTTGCACAGACCAACTGCTAACATCAATATAAACCTACCGAATCAATTGCTAACATTTCATCTTAAAGCTATACAATTCTACATCTAACATTTTTTAAAATTATTTGACACATGCACCAAATTTATAAGGCATTTTGCTATTTAAATCAGTATAGTATTCTAGAATTTTCCTTTCACAATAAAAATCTACTTAGCCTGTTTGATCTTTAAATGGATGCTAACTGATATAACTAAAATGCTTTAACTTTTTAAAATTTTATTTTTAAAGTTTATTTATTTTGAGAGAGAAACAGAAAGTGTGTGCGTAAAGGAGGAAGCATGAACAGGGGAGAGGCCAGGAGGGAGAGGCAGAGAAAGAATTCTAAGCAGTCTCCATGCTGCCAGCACAGAGACAGATGTGAGGCTCAAAACTCACTAACTGTGAGTTCATTAACTGTGCCGAAGTCAAGAGTCAGATGACTGATCCACCCAGGTGCCCCTAAAATGCTTTAAATTTTTAAGAAATATACGTTTGCTCCAGATGGGGAAAGTTTTTTTTAAATATCTTACCTGCACTTCTGTTCTTTATTGGATAATTGCATTAGACATAATGAGGCATTTTTAATGACTAAAAATCTTGCAGTGCTTCTATGTTAGCTTTCCTAGCACACCCTATAAGAGAGCAGGAAAACAGATTGAGGTGAATGCTGAATGTGTTAAGACCTTTGGCATAAAATCCCTGAGATGATTTTTACTGTTATCTAACAAGATATGCTGATTGATTGTACTTTTAGATTTACCAAATGATGAGAAAAGAAATTCTCTGCTATGTTATTAAGCTGTGTTCATTTTTCACCTGCTTTTTAATTTCCTTTCAATCTAAGGTAGTATATAAAACACAATGTTTATTTAAAATACCATCTGTCTCAAATTGTCTGGTACCTTAAACCTACTTGGTTCATGTAATAATGACACTTGTGGTGTATTGCTCCCAGGGTCTTTATGGGAATAAAAGTACAAATGTGGGTGTGCTTTTTTAAACAAGCAAAAGATAAAAACAGTATCTATTATTGGAAACATTTTTGACACTAATTATTATGGTAAATATGGGTTAGTTGGAAGTTGTGTGTGTCAAACTCTAATTTTCAAAGAAATAAGTGTACTTGAGGTAAAAATTCACTAAATGCTACATCTGACAATTTAGATACCTTTCAGCATTTAAAGCCAGTGTCATCATTATTCAAATAACATGGAAGCAAAGAAATTGTAAATGTGTGTGTATGCTTCTATATATGTATGTGTATACATATATATTATATAGCATTAGTTATCATTTATATAATATGTAACATGTATCATTTATGTATGGCATTTGTTCATCTACATCACTAAAATATTATTGCAATCATACATTTTTTTAATTTTATTTTTTTAATTTACATCCAAATTAGTATTTAGTGCAACAATGATTTCAGGAGTAGATTTTTTAATGCCTCTTACCCATTTAGCCCATCCCCCTCCCACACTCCCTCCTGTAACCCTCTGTTTGTTCTCCATATTTAAGTCTCTTATACTTTGTCCATCTCCCTGTTTTTATATTATTTTTGCTTCCCTTGCCTTATGCTCATATGTTCTGTGTCTTAAAGTCTTCATATGAGTGAAGTCATATATTTGTCGTTCTCCAACTAATTTTGCTTAGCATAATACCCTCTAGTTCCATCCACGTAGTTGCAAATGGCAAGATATCATTCTTTTTGATTGCCGAGTAATATTCCATTGTATATACGTGTGTGTGTGTGTGTGTGTGTGTATATATATATATATATATATCCATTGTATATATGTGTGTGTATATATATATACATATATATATATACATTGTGTATATATGTATATATATATGTGTATATAAACATTGTGTATATATATATATACATATACATATGGTATATATATTTTTATAAATATATATACACATATATATGGTATATGTATGTGTGTATATATATATACACACACACACATATATATATATATATATATATATATATATACACACATACATACCACTTCTTGATCCATTCAACCATCGATGGACATTTGGGCTCTTTCCATACTTAGGTTATTGTCAGTAGTGCTACTATAACATTGAGGTGCATGTGTCCCTTTGAAACAGCACACCTGTATCCCTTGGATAAAAACCTAGTAGTGCAATTTCTGGGTCGTAGGGTAGTTCTATTTTTTATTTTTTGAGGAACCTCCATACTGTTTTCCAGAGTGGCTGCACCAGCTTGCATTCCCACCAACAATGCAAAAGAGATCCTCTTTCTCCACATCCTCACCAACATCTATTGTTGCCTAGTTGTTAATGTTAGCCATTCTGACAGGTGTGAGGTGGCATCTCATTGTGGTTTTGATTTGTATTTCCCTGATGATGAGCATGTTTTCATGTGTCAGTTGGCCATCTGGATGTCTTCTTTGGAGAAGTGTCTATTCATGTCTTTTGACCATTTCTTCACTAGATTATTTGGTTTTTGGGTGTTGAGTTGGTAAGTTCTTTATAGATTTTGGATACTAACCCTTTATCTGATATGTAGTTTGCAAATATCTTCTCCCATTCTGTCGACTGCCTTTTAGTTTTGCTGATTGCTTCCTTCGCTGTGCAGAAGCTTTTTGTTTTGATAAGGTCCCAATAGTTCATTTTTGCTTTGGTTTCCTTTGCCTCTGGAGATATGTTGAGTAAGAAGCAGCTGCGGCCAAGGTCAAAGAGGTTTTTGCCTGCTTTCTCCTCAAGGATTTTGATGGTTTCCTGTCTTACATTTAGGTCTTTCATCCATTTTGAGTTTATTTTTGTGTATGGTTTAAGAATGTGGTCCAGGTTCATTCTTCTGCATGTCACTGTCTGGTTTTCCCAGCTCCACTTGCTGAAGAGACTGTCTTTATTCCATTGGATATTCCTCCTGCTTTGTCAAAGATTAGTTGGCCATATGTTTGTGGGTCCATTTCTGGGCTCTCTGTTCCACTGATCTGAGTGTTTGCTTAAGTGCCATTGCAATCATATTTTTGATACTACACTGTTATATATGATTTACCTATTTATTTAATTAGAGTTGTCATGTGTTCCTTCAAAAATATAAGAGCATATAAAGTAAATACTATTTTACCCATTTTGTCCATGAGGAAATCAAGTAATGTAACTTGCTCACTAAAGTTATCACTTTAATGTTATCACTTTAATGTTAGGTTATCACTAAAATTCGAATGGATCTGGTGAAAAGTACACATTCCTTTCACCATGTTATTTTGACTTTTAAAAAATGTCATACCTTATCATTTATTTACATTGAATTATTTTTCCTATTTTCTTAAGATAGTCAATGAGTGACTTATACATTCTAATTTTTAAAAGTAGGGATAAAACAGTTTTGATAATTTTATCATGTTAGGTGAAGAATTTTACTCATGATAATTATCAATTATGTCTGTAAATTTGCTATACTTGTGTAAGTTTTTAAAATTTTTTTAAAGTTTTTTTTTAACATTTATTTATTTTTGAGAGACAGAGATAGAGCACAAGTGGGAGGTGCAGAGAGAGAGGGAGACACAGAATCTGGAGCAGGCACCAGGCTCTGAGTTGTCAGCACAGAGCCTGACACTGGGCTTGAATTCACGAATCGTGAGATCATGAACTGAGCCGAAGTCAGATGCTTAACTGACTGAGCCACCCAGGCGACCCAAGTTATTTTTAACTATATAGGCTCAGGATATACACAAACATATATGTCTTATTAAATAAGAGAGGATGCAAAGAATATTGAACCATGATACAGATACAGGATATAAAGACATACTAAATGTGGCTATTGTGAGATGCCACTAAAATATTCTTCCATAAAACAGAATTAATATATTATTTTTATCAGCATTGTGAGAATTTAAAAAGATAACATATATGAAATTGTTTTAAAAATATAAATTGTAAGGACCTTGTTACAGGAAATTATACTAAAGTTAAATCTTGAATTTTGAATAAAATATAGATTATTTATACAGTTATAAACATAAATATACCTAAATATAAATTTATATACTATCATATTTATGACAATAAATTATTACTGTGTAGATATAATTTTTTCTAAGTTTATTCATTTGTTTTAGGAGAGAGAACACACGAGCAGGGAAGGGCACTGAGAGAGGGAGAGAGAAAATTCCAAGCAGGCTCTGTACCCTGCAGTACCATGCAGAGCTTGATGCAGGGCTCAATCCCACAAATTGTGAGATCATGACCTAAGCTGAAATCAAATCAGACACTTAACCAACTCAGCCACCCAGGAGCCCCTGTAGATATCATTTATATAACAATATATTATAAACCTTGGCATTTTTTGATAATTTAAACATTTGATAATCTACTAGAAACTAATTTGTATTGAATTTCATTCTTTCCATTACTATAATATCAGTAAAAGAAACCCATTTCATTTTGTGTTATGAACACATTTGGAATAAATATGAAGATATATTTGTTTCCTTTCTCTTCTAGTTTTGCGTAACTCTCTATTTAGAATGGAATTTTCAAATTAAATAATTAAGAAACTTAAAATGGGATTTAAAAATATATAGTGTATACTTGAAAATATTCCTAAACATTTTAAAATTATTAAAAGTCTTCATAGTTTATTATTGTTTTAAACTAGAGAACACATTTGAGTTTAGAGTAGCCTGTCAATACATCAGAATGAAATGTCAAAAACTGAAATGTATAGTTTTTATAATCACAATAATTTATTATACCGTAGAGAATTTATACTTGTTTATAGTTTTTTTTCCTTTACATAATCTCTTGATATTTCTAACCATCTTATAAACTTTATAGAGCAAGTTATTTCCTTTACTTCAAAAGTGAAAGATGTGTACTCTAAAGTACTTCGCCAAACGTTAAACAGTTATCTTGTAGATGACCCATGGCTAGAATCTTGATCATCTAAATCTCTATAAATGGAAGCCAGAGGTTTACTTAAGTGCTAAAGGAGCTGGTTATAGTTATTAGGTTTGGTATAATCTCTTTCTAAGTGGTATCAAGAAGAAATTTCTTTTTTTTTTTTAGAAATTTCAAGTATTTTAAGTATAAGCTTTTCCATTTCCATGACAACAGTGTAAACAAAATAGAGTACCAAAGAATAAATAAAAGTGCATTTATTATAATGCACCATTGGATAGCCATTTGACAATATTCAAATAATATTAATCATTGAATGCATGTGATAATTTTTTTTACTTCTGTTTTAATATAACAGTATTCATCTAGTCAATAACTACTTATTTAGCATACAGTATGTGGGAGGCACTGTTCTAGGTACTTAGGATTCAACAATGAACAAAACATACACATTCCTGATTTTTTGGAATTGTTAGGAATGACTGTAACTTTGTAAACATAATAAATAAAGTATATTGGGTGGTAATAAGTTCTATTGAAAAAAGAAAGCAAACTAGGCAGGGTCAGTGAAGACTGACAAGAATATAGTAGAGGGAGGGTTGCTGGGTAACAATTTTATATTAGCATGGCCACGGTAAACATCAGTGAGAAGGTGATGTTTGAACAATGACCAATATGAGATTGTAAATCATACAGATTCCCAAGGAATGGAGTTCCACTCTGAGGAAACTACCGCAATAAGGACATTTAGTTAGTGGTATCCCTATTGTCTTGGTATATCTGAAGAAAAAGGTCACTCTGACTGGAGGAGTGGGCAAGAGAGGGAGCAATAGGAGATGAGGTGAGAGGAGAAGCAAGAGACCAACTCATAAGGTCTTTTCCGGGCTTCAACATCTGCAGCGAGTGAAATCAGGAGCCCTGAGAAGACTTTCAAGCAGAGGAAGTAACATCATCTGATATGTATTTTATCAAAATCATAATTTTGAGTGTTGTGTTGCTAATACAAAGTATGGGGGGGGGCAAAATGAGAAGGAGCAAGACCAGTTGAGAAACTAATAAACTAATTCAAAGAAGAGATGATGGGTAGCTTGAACAACATGGAGATGGTGAAAGAAATCTGATGTTAGGTATATTTCAAAAGGAAAGCAAATAAGATTTCATGACAGACTGAATGTGGTATGACAAGGAAAAAATGGAGTCAATGACACTAAGGTTTTTGTCTTGAGAAACATACAGGATAAAATTGTAATCACTGAGCTGGGGCAGTCTGGGTTAGGAACAAATTTAGGATGGGGAGAGATCAGAAGGGTCTAGTTTCAGGCAAGCACATTGTGTTTCACATGCCTATCAGCTTTATCAAGAAGGCAATTGATATATGAGGCTGGAGCTAGAGAAAATGGTCTAAAAATATAAATGTAGAAAGCAGTTGGCATACAAATGTTATACAATACCAGGAGACTAAATGAAATTAGCAAAGAAGAGACTGTAGGTAGCACAGGAAGGGGCCAAAGACTAAGGCATGGATCACTCCATGCTTAAGAGTTCTAGGGGAAGAGAAAGAATCAATAAAACATAAGTAAACAAACAAACAAACAAACAAAAACTCTTCTCAGTGAAGTAGGAGAAAAAGCAATGAAATGTGGTTTTCAGGAGCCAAGTAAAGAAACTATATAACAAGATAAAGCACACAGTAAATTAATGAATTGAAAGAATCAACCATTAGCAACAGAGAGTTCAAGAGTAGTTGCACTGGGAATTATAGGGCAATACGGTTTGGGGTGGTTGGAGAGAGTTAATGGGAGGAGAGTTACTAGAGACTGACGATGTAGATAATTCTTTTTTTTTTCTTTTTAAGTTCTCTACCCCCAACATGGGCTCGAGCTCATAACCCCGAAATCAAGAGTCACATGCTCTACTGACTAAGCCAGACAGGCACCCCAAGAATTCTTTTGAGGATCACTGCTGTAAAGAGAAACAATACATTGAACAAAAGTTTATGCTTATTCATTGTTTTTTTTAAAGATGGAATAAATAATATGTTGTTTATATGTTACTGGGGATAATCCAGTACAGAAGGGAAAATTTATGACATGAGAGAAAAAAACCGTAGGCCAAAATTCTTGAGTAGAAAGAGAAGATGGGATGTAGTGACCAAGTGAAGAGATTGGCTTTAGATAATATCAACTTAATAGGGCATATTTTATAATTCCATATTTAAGTATGCATCCAGAAGTCTTAAAATTGTCTCTATATATTCAAACATACTTCTACTTTAGTATAAATTAATAACTGTGTATACAGTATTTTGTTCACATTCCTTATAAAGATAGCAACAAGATCCATCTCAACAATTTAACCTTCAGTTGACTATAATTAAACTGTGTTCAATGCTGAGACATGACACAGGTATTAAAATTACTCATTCAACAAATACTTACTGAGCATCTGCTTATCCTTTAATTCTTTCCTAAGGTGATGCTGCTCTTTGTCAAGAGCATGGCTTGAAATAAGGCTAATTAGAGGTCACTGGATTTCACATCTGTGTATAATTGCTTTAAGCTTTTGACTAGACTATGCAATGAAATAAAAGATTCAATTCACAGCAAGAGAGAAGAGTTTGAATAAAGGTTTTTTTTTATTAACAAATTTAAAAGCATGAACTAACAATTATTTTTTTTAAGGCACTTAGCAGACAATCATGTTATGATTTTCAATGTCTGATTTCTTAATAAGTCAGAATTATTCTTCACGGTATTTTTGCTTCTTGAAAATAGCTCAATATTTTGTCTCATTTTGTGCATACTATGAATTGGTCCATTAAATAGTCAGGCATCTGTCCATGGCATAACAGTCAAAACTGTTATTTTTTTTTAAAGATTAAAGCAGATATACGTAGAAAATAGATAAATTTTAAGTTATATCATCAAAGGACTATTTTCATAAAAATAATATATTATAAATATTGGCCGGAGCTAAAATTTAATATGAAATAAATACATATTGCTTTAAAAGAGATATATGTAAATGTTTTCCTAGAATTGCATATCAAATTTTTTGTGTAGCTCTACTTCTCATATAGATTTTAAATTTCATATTTAGTGTAGAAATATAGCAGTTATATCTGTCTACCCTTATCCAATAGGCTTGAGTTTCCATTCCTTCATTAAGGAGTATAATTTGTATTTTCTGATGGCTTTATAATTTTTAAGCATTATGTTTTAAGGTACCATTTAACTTGCTTCAATATTATATATTATTTTCTTCTTATAACTTTTATATTTATTCATATACATTTATAAATATATATACCAACTTCTGAATACATCCCATTAAACAAGAAAGTTATTATCACCAATTTGTAGCTTCAACGTGTCCTTCAGTCATTTCAAACTTACTATTCTTTTTTGGCAATATCATATCTTCAATACCTTATTCTCTTCAAATATTACATTATTATCTAGTTTGAATTTGTGTATTGTTATCACTTTCGACGCTTAAAACCACTGGAACCTTCTCAAACTCTAATCTTCTAGTATTCTAAATTGCAAAATTGTCTAAATGAAAAGCCCTTATTTATTACAACCTGCTTTTACTTCCATACTTATTTATATTGTTTTTATTATCTCCCTATCGCACAAGAATTTAATTACCATGAAAGAATCAGTTGTTGGTATATAGTTAACTCTCAGTAAATATTTGTTAATTAAGTGAATATTTGCACTTACATATAAGGCGTTCTACGTTAATGAGAATACAAGTTCAGCTGCTCCAAGAAAGAACGAGAATTAAGAGTGACCTGTCTATAACAGCAATATGTCAGAGATTCAAGTTCCTTCTAACTTATTGCTCACCCATTTTATGGCACAACTCAAATTCACCTTGTCCACAAAGGGATCACAACCAAAGCTGTGTTTGAGCCAGGGAGAAAAGGAAAAAGGCACTTAGGCTACATGCTGTCATTTCAAGTTCATGCATCCATTACTTAGATTAGCACGATGTTAATCAGGATTAGTCACATGTATTCAACCTGCTGTGATAAAGCCTCATATTCTAGTCTATATTCTAAGTGGCCTAGCATCCAGCTAAAATTTAAAGATCTGTTCATTAGTAAAGAAAGAAAAGGGGATTGCAGCAGCTTCTGTCACCTGCTTACAACCATGTATTCTTTTGCATCATTTTTAACTTTCAGCCTTTTATTTAAAAAATAAGTTAACCACACTTTAAAGACTCAAAAAACAAAAGGAAGTATACACATGATTACCCTACTTCAACACAATTAACCCACTTTACCAAAGAAGAAAATGTAATAACAGTTACATTGGAGGAAACCAAAAACTTATCTTTTGTATTTTCTTCTAATTTTGACTGAAATTAATCATGTTTCATAAACCCAGAGAAATAAATTAAGTACCTCAAACAGTTACACACACATCATATATACATATGTACATACATGCATCACACACACACACACACACACACGCACACATCCTATTACTTCTCTACTCCTAAAGTCATTTGCATCTTCTCAAAATTCCAATACCAATTTGTGAAGTTTTTTATAACTGTCTGCATGAAGTGTTAATATTTTTGTAGATTTTTTTCTAGGACGTTTTGAACTCCTCCCATCTGCTGCAAACTACAGACACCACATGCCTATCCATATATTTTTAAGAGGCCATAAAGGAGGACAGAAAACAGGCAATTGCCTATAAAAATAGAAAGCCCTAAATATCAGGGTATGGGACATGAAAGGTCATTGATGATTTTTGTATGATGCTTTTGAAAGGAAGTAGATGAATCAATGTAATATTTTGTAATATGGATTATAAACCATATGTGTTTATTTAAAAATATGCAAAAGCAATAATGAAAACAGAAATATGCAACAGCTTCATGCATTTGAGAGATGGTCCCTGATCCATACAATTTCTGTACTAAGTAGCCAGAAACCATAAATTACTATCAGCATTTTTATTAATCTTAAATATCAATCTCAAATATTTAAGAACTGGTAGAGTGTCAGCCTGCGATAAACAGATACTACATGGTGTCATTTTGTTGATAGGTACTTAAGAAGACCAAATATATCATACCTCCTTAGGGGCTTTCCTGACATTTCATATGTGGTTGAAATATACTATTTTTTCCCCTGGAATTTAGTTTACTATGAGGCACCCTTTAATGTTACGTAGCTACAAATCCTCTAGGAAGTTAATAAAACAGTTCTTAGCTGCTGTTGGTTCAGCTTTATTGCAAGGATTAAACTGCCCTGTTCTTAATTGCAGAGTAGAGACTGCTTTTGAAAGCATTTTCACTTGCAATAAAATAAAGTAATCTCTGAAGAATAATGATGGGATTAGGCAGGAATCGTTCACCTTTTGTCTTTTAAGAAAAATGCTTTCTGTTTCTATGGAGACACATGTAATGATATGATGAAAGATACCATGAGAAAGAAGGAGAAAAGTTAAGCAGTGCAGGGCTTCCTTTATAGGGGTTAATATGACACGAAGACTCGAGTTCCAGTGGAATCATCATTAGTGCAACTGCATAAATAGCATTCTCCCAACAGTCAGTTAAACATGAGCAATTCTGTCAGCAGCATAAAACTGGTACTGAATATACCCACTTGTGTTTTTTGTCATTTAATGTCATAATTAAGATGTCTGCTCCTGTTTCAGTATTCAGACTAACTCTACCAATGATAAGTCTGATCTACTTGATGAAAGGGTGATTGTTTATATTCACATTAAAATTTTTAAAAAGTAGAATCTAGTGAAAAAAATTTGAAATATTTTAATAAATGTATGGTGTACATCATTAATTGCTTCTTCTTGCCTATGAGAGTAAATACATTAAAAAAATAAGCTTGAATATGCTCTATTCAGTGTTAAAATATGGAGATAACTTCATCATCATCAACACTAATTCTGTCAAATCAACAACATAAGCAGCCTAATCAAAAGTATCACTTATAAGTGCCTTCTATGTTTTAGATTAGGCTTTTGTTATCTTTTCTTTTTTTTAAACTTACATTAGGTATTTGATCTTCACAATAACTCTGTGATTCAGGTACTATTATCTTCCTTATATTTTATTCTCCTTGTAAAATTTATTCACCAATGTCAGAGCTAAATTTTGAAAACAAGATACATCTTATATAAAAAGCAAGTAAGATGGAGCTTTGCTTATTAACAATATATGGATCATCCATATTACAGTTATTTATTCTTTTCTTTAAGTAATCTCTACACTAAATGTGGGACTTGAACTCACAATTTCAAGATCAAGAGTTGGATGCTCCAGTGACTGAATCATCCAGGCACTCCCAAATTATTTGTTCTTTTCATAATAAATCTACCTTTCACAATTGCTAAGGCATCAAACATTAGGTTTTTTCTAGCAGAAGGTTCAGAAAAAGAGTAAAACAGGAGTAAGTTTGGTTAAGATCTTAAGACATTCTAGGCATTGAAATACCATTTAGGACATATCTCAATTCAGTTCTCTACAACTCTTAGAGGCAAATTTTTCTCAGATGGAAAGTGTACATGCACCAAGAATGAAATTCAACACACTCACAAGCAAGCAGCTCATCAGTGCTGGAGGCTAATTTGGATTCAGGCCTGAATCCCCTTCCTATGTTCCCATAACACCTCTTTAGATACCCAGGTTTTTCTGTCTAGATTTCCTATTATCTGTTTCTCTCCTCTATGTGCTAGTGGGACACAATCTCAGACCACTTGGCAAATGGTTTATGAGTTTCTGTAATTCATTCCAATTTGGATATTGTTTCCTATTATTGAAATATAATCAATTTTAACTTTCATTTTTTCAGTTTTTCAGTGTTCCAAAAAAAAAAAAAACACCCCATTTTAAGACAAAGTTTGTTTCATTGGTCAGAAAAAAACTAATTGGCAGTACATGTTATCTGACATTTGACAACTAATGCTTAAAAACATCCATAGACATAAAAACAAACCAGGGCTCTTGTAGATTGCTATAAACTTAAATATATTATCAAAGCAATGAAATTTTATTCTTAGGAAATTAAATATGAGGTTTCTCAATTTCCTGCTTTAGACATGATGCTAGGTAAGGTTGAAGAATAGGATGACTAATCACTTTCAAATAAAAACTCAGATAAGTCAAAGTTACATAAGCGTACATACAACTCTCAGGTGAAATGTGGCTGATTATACTACAAAGTAAATTGCCAGCACATTTATCATAACTTATAAATATGTTGGAGAGGCAAGTTTTATAATGGCTCACCAAAAATTGGGAAGCCTCAAATCCCTATCTCATTCATCTTGATGTGTTTATGGATCCTCCAAATTGGAAAGTTGAAGGGCAACATAGAGATCAGAAGCAGCTGTTTGTGGTCTTGTGCTCACAGCTGATACACAGAATTACGACTCTCTCCTCTTCCAAATTACAGAGACTTTGTAGTACATTGACAAGTAACCTATGTGTACATTATTTTCCTATTCTGCATATTCACTTCCTGCTTGGTGAGGTTCAAGTAAAAAAATAAAAGCATTAAAATTTGTATATTTTTCATGCACCTATTCACATTTGCCATATTTGATCACATATGTCCAGTATTATTCTTTTTTTAAAAAAACTTTATTCATTTTGTGACAGGGAGAGAGAAAAAAATGTGTGAGTGGGGCAGGGGCAGAGAAGGAGAGAGAGAGAATCTCAAGCAGACTCCACTGACAGCATGGAGCCCAAAGCAGAATTCCTTATGAAGCATGAGATCGTGACCTGAGCTGAAATCAAGTTGGCCACTTAACCCACTGAGCCACCCGGGCACCCCCAGTATTATTATATATATAAACCTATCAAACTCATCTCATTCATTCATTCATTCATTCATTCATTCATTTAAATTTATTTCGAGAGAGAGCATATACATGTAATTGGGGGAGGCACAGAGAGGAGGGAGAGAATCCCAAGCAGACTCCACACTCAGCACAGTGCCCGACAAACAGCTTGAACTCATGAACTGTGAGATCATGACCTCATCCAAAATCACAAGTTTAACGCTTAACTGACTGTCCACCGAGGCACTCCAAACTTGTCTCTTTTATAAGAAATATACTTTTTGTATGCTGTGATATATCTTTGCTTGGTAAACAGTATGTTTTTTACATATATATACTTTTTTTCCCACTAGATACAACAGTTCTGATATTTACAAATGTATAAATAAAGTGATATTTGGCCTGATCTTTGAGAAATGCCTAGATGTTTCAGAAAGACAAAGAAAGGAAGGATGTTTTAGGAGGAAGGAAAAATTTTATCAGTAAAGTCATGGAAGTATCAAGGTATGGTGGAAATTAGTACAAATACAATGTGCTTCAGGGTGGTATAGGAAATTGCCAGAAAATTAAGCTAACATGAAAAACTGTGACAAGAGTTAGGAGTAATAACAAATCTTTAAAAAATTTAATTTTCCCTAGCACCAAATTTGAAAAAGAACATTTTCCCTCTCTCTTTTTCTTATAGTACTTCCTTGTAATTTAAACTTGTAATTGCAAATCTTTTCTATCTCTTTGAAATGTATGCAAATCTTTTATTTATTTTTATTTTTTAAATATTTTTTAAATGTTTATTTGTTGAGAGGGAGAGAGAGAGAGAGAGAGAGAGAGAGAGAGAACGTGGGTGGGAGAGGGGTAAAGAGATAGGGAGAGAGAGAGAATCCCAAGCAGGCCCTGTGCTGTCAGCACAGAGCCCAATGTGGGGCTTGGTCTCACAAACTGTGAGATCATGACCTGAGCTGAAATCAAGAGTCAGACACTCAAATCGACTGAGCCACCCAGGTGCCCCTTTGTGTATGTATGTATGTATGTATGTATGTATGTGTGTGTATTTTTTTTTATTTAAAGTAAGCTCTACACCCAACGTGTGGCTTGAACTCACAAACCCAAGATCAAGAGTTGCATGTTCTACCGACTAAGCCAGCCAGGCACTCCAGAAAGGTATGAAAATCTTTTAAAAGCTAAATAGGACTTTTGCTAGTTTTGCATCTTAGGAAATTTTCTTAGGGTCCATCTTTTTGAAATGTGAACATCAGGGAAGATTGTGTCCTGTCTCCCTATGTTTCTAGACATTTGGATACAAGTGGTAACTTTTTGCTTGTCTTGGAGACATGAGATTATTTTTCTTTTGAGTAAAATAACGAACTTGTATGTATAGATTGTATTTGCGTGGTTGTATGAAAGCATGAGACTTCTTTCTGTCTTTGTAATGTCTTTAGCTGATGGCCTATGATATACACTGCAATCTGTTTTAATGCTTACTCACTAATAATAAATAAAACTATTTTCTTTCCTTTTTACATTCGTGGAGATTTCTGGGATGGCAGAAGATTTTACTTTATTACTAATAATGTTCAAAACAAAACCACCAAAAGGTTTGTATGCCATACTTAGAATATTGTAGTTCATTATTAGAAAAACCAATTGAAGACTTGAAGAGTAATGGTATGAATATATATATTTTTTTATAAATAAATTATATTGGCAATGTGTATATTGGTTAATCACTAAAGTCTAAAGACAAATATTTTTAAAAGATATTATAGTGGTCTATGTAAAGGGTTAGAGATTAGTGATTCTGGAGACATAAATGTCTCCATACAAAAGTCTCTGTGAAGGTAAAACTGACAGAATATAATCAGGGATGCCAATGATATAAAGTTAACAATTTATGACAAAGTATTTAACATTAGCCTTTCTAACAAATATTAAGTATTAATTAGCAGTTACTGAGTGACTACTATGTACTATGAACTGTTCTAAGTGCTCAAGTGTACTAAAATACTGTCATCACAATCCTGTGAAGTAGACTGTGTTATCATGCTGCAAATGAAGATATTGAGAAAAACTTTTGAGCATCTTGCCAAGGGTTAAAAAACAGAGCTGTGCATCCATGATAGTTACTATAATAAGGACTGGAATGAAATATATTAATCAATTAAATATACAGAGATAAAGAATTACATGTGGGAACACATACAAACTTGGAACGTTGATAGGTATTAAGACCAGTTGAAGGAAAATATCAACAGAACTATTAATCGAAGAATATTCTTTCACAAAGAGTACTTCTTGGAAGGCTGACCTATTTATAACTTTTCTAAAGCTGACTAAAAAAAGTACCAGGTGGTAAGGTCCAGCTGTGCCCACTGAAGCGTGAAATATACACCTTTACTACTGACAAGACACATGCAAACTAACAAAGGAAGTGTCCACGAAGATACAAACACTTAAAAAGGAACTAATTGAACCTCTAGAGAACTTCTTTCTTCTCTTGAAAAAATACTAATAAACATTTCACCAAACTTTGAGTAACTATGAACTATGCTGCAGAAACAATAAGAAGTGTCTGTATAAATATGAGTGTGTATAGATACATTTGTATGTGTATATGAATACAAATATGTATATGTACATATATACACACAATATAATCATCTTAAATAAAAGTGACTAGGTATGTGGTGTATATAGAAATATGCTTGTACATACACACACACATACACACACATATATATGTATATATTATGCCAAATAATATGACTAGGAATACTATGAATGAATACATCTGTTAAAAATCAAAATTTCATCTCCACTCAATAGTAGATTAAATGTTTCCTCCTGGAAATAACACTAAGCAAAACCTATTGGTTGCTAAATCTTCTATTAGTCTCATCAGTCAATCTGAGTTGTCACTAATTAATCTCCTTTGTCGCACCATGATGCCTAAGGGCATTTTGAAATTAAATTTATAAGTATAAATGCTTAAAGACATGTTTCAAAAAATCAATACAGCACAGTAATCCTTATTATAAATAAAGGAGATATACTTCTGAATAGCATTTGTTTTTTCTTATAAATTCTTAACAGTAAGGAGGACTACTAAATGTCCATTAATAGATGAATGGATAAGGAATATGTAGTATACATGCACACAATGGAATATTACCCATAAAAGAGGATGAAATTTTGCCATCTGCAACAACATGGATGGACTTAGAGGGTATTATGCTAAGTGAAATATAAGTCAGAGAAAAGACAAACACCATGTGATTTCACTTATATATGGAATTTAAAACACAAAGCAAACAAACCAGACAAAACAGAAATAAACTCAAAGTTACACAAAACAAACTGATGGCTGTCAGAGGGGAAGAGGTTGGAGGATGGACAAAAATAGGGAAATGGATTTAAGAGGTACAATTCCCCAAGACTGGAGAAACAGACAAGTAAAAATAGCAGGTCATGGCTTACCAAAGCAGAGATTCACAAGTGGAAACTGCAACAGGAATCCAGGCCAGAGTAGGAAAACCTGAACTATAATTGGGTAATTCCTTCAGGGTCAGTGTAAGGAACTCTGAGAGTTAAAAACTCCAGGGTACCCAGTCACAGGGGAGCCTCCACAATTTTGTGAGATTCATCTCCAGATTATCCAGGTTCTTCCTGTAAATATCAGAGAAAAATCCCATTGTGCTCCCTACAGGGAGAGGGGAAGGGAATCATTTTGAAATACTCTAGAACACTGCATTCTTAACAAGGCCTGTCCTCAGGAGAAACTAATTAACCAGAACCTAACAGGCCAGAGTATTATTAGAGCCCAACTGAACCAAGGAAATGGAAATATTCAACTCCAATCAGCTCTCTTCAGAGTAGAAATCAATGAAATTGAAAATAGGAAATCAATTGGTAAAATAAATGAAACCAAAAACTGGCTCTCTGAAAAGATCAGTAAAACCAACAAGCTTTGAGCCAGGCTAACTAAGATTAAAAAGAGAGAGCATACAAACTATTAATATAAGAAATCAAAGAAGAGCAGTTTTCTCTCAAGTGTGTGTCAATCAATACCCAACCAAAGACAAGGGGAATACTCTGCTGATCTCAAGTGAGCCACCTTTCTTGCAAAAAAAAAAAAAAAAACCATCCTTTACATATCTTTCCTTATGCAACTTTGCCAATTACTCTAGAATGTTAACTAAGTATTTAAATGCTGAGTTAGGCTGTGTGCACTAGTGAAATTATACCGAATTACTCTCTAAAGTGATTAATTTATACTCCCAACAACAACAGTATATGATAGTTACCTGATTCTTCACTAACCCCTAGTATATCTCCTATCTCCTCTTTTCTCCCCTCCTGCCCTACCCCCTCCACTTTTCTTTCCCTCTCTCTGTCTCTCCCAATCTCTCTCACACTCCTCTCTCTCTCTCTCTCTCTCTCTCTCTGAAGTGTCTTCATCTCTCTTCTCTGCTCTTCCCCACAAATTCTAGCCTCTTTGGCCTCCCCAAGCTATACTTTCTATCTCCTCGATTCAAGAAGACTTCTTGTCTCTATCTGGGCTCCCATCTTTCTATCGAGGATTGGAAATTCTCTATAGCCAGTCAGCTGGTGGAATCATGGGGCTCACCTCATTTGTTTCTTGAAAGATTTCCTTAACATACATCATAGTATTGGCCCACTGGTAATGAATTCTCTCAGCTTTACTATGGCTGGGATCATTGCCTTGTGCTACCCACTGTCCAATGTCTGAAAAACTTCACTACCACCACCATCACCACCCTCCACGCTGTATATTTGCCTAGTTTTCTGGTTGTTTAAGTTGGGAACGTAAATCTAACCTATGTCATTCCATCATATCTTCAATGTGGAAGTTTCCCAATTTATTTCTTCACTGTTGTTCGTTTAGATTTTCTGATGCTTTTTTGCTTGTGGGAAATTAAACTCTAAAACTCAAGTTTGTTTTGAAAGAAACAAATAATATTGTCCTATAAATGCATGCAAGTAACTATTTGGTTTATCTTCTCAAAATTGAATATATTTTGATATGTCAAAGGAAATAGTGAGATAAACTATTTCCCTGAACACAGGAGAAATGAAATACAGGAATAGTTTCCTTCAATAAATTAAAATAAAAAGCAATGTGGTATTTTCTTCTAAATATTAAAAATAATCTAGTTAATGCACTCCATCTAATGATCTTTTTTGCACCAATGTGAATCAATGCAATTAATACATATAAAAGATTTATAGTATACAACACAGTGCATATTGTTGCAGTTAAGAGCACAGCTACAGATGTGTGACCATGGATAAAATAAGTATCCTATCTAAGTCAGAATTAGTTAATAATAGCTATTTATAGTAGTTCCTGGGAAGTAACATGTATTCGATAATACCTATTTTCATTATTTATAGTCAATAATTTATAATTGTCATTTCTTCATTCTAGTGTAAAGTATAATGATAAAACAGCATGCCTTACTCTACGAACACAAAAGTTTCATGAATTTACTTACACTTAATGATATAATAATTCCTAATATCTTTACAGAACTCTAAAGTTTACAAGGTTCTTTCCAAAGTAATCCTTCTAACATATGATCCCCAAAATATGTAATCCTCCAACATCCTGGTTAGAAAGATGCTATTAACATCAAATTTTCAGAGCTCAGAAAGCTTATGTGATAGATTTTTATATACATGCGGCAGAACATGAACTAGAAGCAGCATCTTCTGGTATTGTAACTTCTTTCTTTTGTAATATAGTTCACTGTCTCTATGTATTTTTAAAAGCGGTATTAACATTTATAAGATTTTATATATATATGAGGTGTAAGATGCTTATAAGATATATATACATATATATACATATACCACTGAAATAATAAAAACAATATCATCTTGTTATATTACTGCTATGAAAAGCTTATAGTTAAAAACAGAAATATGTAGGGGCGCCTGGGTGGCGCAGTCGGTTAAGCGTCCGACTTCAGCCAGGTCACGATCTCGCGGTCCGTGAGTTCGAGCCCCGCGTCAGACTCTGGGCTGATGGCTCGGAGCCTGGAGCCTGTTTCCGATTCTGTGTCTCCCTCTCTCTCTGCCCCTCCCCCGTTCATGCTCTGTCTCTCTCTGTCCCAAAAATAAAATAAAAACGTTGAAAAAAAAAAAACAGAAATATGTATTTTAAAAAATGAACATTCTTTAGGCATGAATATATGTACTAACATCAAGTAGAATAAAAAATGTAAGTTTTGTAGGCAGAGTATATAATAAGTTTATATTAATTCATGCTCACTAATTATTACGATGACATTTGAAAAAAATAAAAATTTCTAACTTAAGAAATATATTGGTTCACTTGTCTTTCTCAATAAATCCATTCATCCAAGAGATTTCTTGCTTCAAAATGAATATAACATTCTGGTATAATCACTATACTTAATTTTAATGTAAGTATTCTTAGAGATAAATATAAGCCAACTCTGTTGCCAATTCATTAAAAAAATTACTCATGCTTGAATATTTCCTTAAATTTCTCTACTTTCAAAGCTGTTCTATCACATATATGATTTTAATAGAGTTTTTCCAATTAAAACAATACTATAGTTGGGGTAATGATACTAAATATATTATGTAAAAGGATCAAGGTAACAAACATTAAATACAACATAATAGTATTTTTAGAAGACTAGAATAGAAAAATTATTGAAATAACATGCTATCTTAATATATTTCTATTCACATATCTGAAGAAATCACCAATTTTATATAACATTTTGAAATCCAGATATTTTAAAGGAATAATTTGTAAAGTAATTAAACTGTGTTAAATTTTTCACATAACACGCTTAATTTTAACTACAAAAACTAATATAAGGATGCGTTTTAAACTTTTGTTTCTATTTCTGTCATTAAAGAATACATTATCAAAGTGAGTAGATGTTGTAGATGTAGTGAATAGGATTCAGTGAAGATATATTATATACAGAGATTTCTCTATATGTTGCCTTTGATTTTAATACAATGTAAATTAATATATTTACATAGAAATTATTTTGAAATATGATAGGAAATCCTAACAAACTTAACTTGCATTTTTTTTGGGGGGGTTAGTGACAGGCATTTCTGATTGGCTATTACCTATAAATACTAAATCTTGCTTCCATTATATTATTATTTTTCTCAAATTACACTATACATAAAATACACATATCTTTTGTGCTCAGTATGATGATGTCAGAAAAATGCATACAGTCCTCTAACCTACACTTCTTTCAAAACTGGCTATTTCCCAACTGCAGGAACTTCCCTCATGCCACTTTTCAATCTCTGTCCCTATCCCATCCCTCACCAAACAATGGTCTAATTACAATCATCATAAACAACTTGACCTTTTTTAGAAATTCTTATAAATGCAATCATACAGTATGTATTTTTTATGTCTGTTTTTGTATTTCACTCAAAATAATGTTTTTGCAATCATCCATATTGTTATGCATATTGGAATTTTTATTGCTGAGTGCTATTCAATTGTATGAATATGCCACAATTTGTTTATCTAGTATCTTGATGGCCATGTGGGATGTTTCCAGTTTTTGTTCATTATAGTTTAAACTTCTATGAAAATTGATCACAAGTCCTTTTGTGTATATATGTTTTCATTTTTCTTGGTTAGGTGTGGAATTGCTGGGTCACAAGGTAAATATATATCAAACTTTATAAGAAACTGACAAACTTTTTAAAAAGTGGTTGCAACATTTACACTCCCACCAGCAATGTTTGAGACTTCCTCTTGCTCCCTATATTGCCAATATTTTTAAATGACTGCCTTTAAATGTAGCCATTCTGGTAGACATGTAGGGGTATTTCAAATGGTTTATATTTTCATTTCACTGATGACATAATATTGAGCACTATTTCACATACTTATTGAATATTTATATACCTTTCTTTGTGACTTATGTGTTCATCTTTTTTGTATATTTTATTGGGTATTTTTTTGGGTGTAACAATTCATTATATACCTTAGATACAGACTGATACATACCTATCTATTTATAGATAGATATAATATATGTAAAATGATAGAGAGACAGAGAGCGCACCATATATATAATAGTTTGTCCAAATCTGTCTTTATTTTCTTAAGGTTGTCTTCTGAAGAATAATTTTACGGAAGTCCAACTCACCAATTTTTAATATGCTTAGAGATTTTCCGTTTCTAAGATGCCTACTCAACGTCATGAAGATAGTCTCCCATATTTTCTTCCAAATTTTTATAGGTTCAGATTTAACATTTAGGTCTATGACACATCTCAAAACAGTTGTTTGTGTTTAGTGTGAGGTAGGTTTCAAGGTTCATTTTTTTTTTCCTCATATGAAAGTTACTTATTCACTAATTCTCATTAAATTTTTCCCACTGAATTCTTCTGGTGCCTTATGAGTTGAGTATGAGTTGGACATACATGGATCATTCTACTTCTGGACTCTCTGTTCAGCTCCATAATTATATTTGTCCATCCTCACATCAGTAATACTCTGCTTGAATCACCGTACTTTTATAGTACAGTAATCATTTGTACAGTAATGATTTGTACATATCATAGAGTATGGTTATCATTTCTCTAGCTTTCTTCTTCTTTTTCAAGATGGCTGTAGGTATTCTAGGACCTCTTCAATTTCACATAAATTTGGAGTACTCTGTCCATCTCTAAAGTAGATCTTGATGTGCTTTTGATTGAAGTTGTATTGAATGTATTGATGAACTTGTGGAGAATGGATAAGTTAACAATATTGAGTTTTCCACTTCAGGAACATAAATGTATCTCCCGTTTATTTAGGTCTTTCACAACTTCAGCATTGTTTTCTATTTTCGGTGTGGGAATTTTATAATCTTGTGTTACATCTGTCCTTTTATTATAAATATTATTTTAAATTTTCAATTACTGATTGTTTATGTATGGAAATACAATTGATACCATTAAATTTAAATACTGAGACCTTGATTATTTCAGCTATTACTTTTAGTAGTTTTATATTTATAGATTCCATAGACTGTCAATAAATAATCCCCTTATATGATAATGAAGGTAATAAAACTCTCTACTTTCTCCCTTTTATACTTTATGCCTTTTATTTATTTTTCTTGTTTTATGTACTAAAACATCTGTAAAGTGTAAATAGATTTGGTGGGAGAATACATCCTTTAACTGCTTCAGATAATGATTTTAGAAAGAGAATAAGCATTTGCAATATCCTTTCTCCCTTTGAATACTGTTTATTCCTTGTTTTCAATTGTTTCTCTCCCAGCCAAATCCTAAGGTCCACAACCAGCCTTTCTCTAATTTCTTTTAAATTGTTTAAAACTACAGTGCATCTAATTATCTCATGTATAACCAGGCTGACTCTTCAAATTAATGGTAATGAATTCATCTATTTATTCATCTATCTAGAAATAAAGCTTACTTCAGCTTATTGACATTTTTTTTAATTTTTTTTTTATGAAATTTATTGACAAATTGGTTTCCATACAACACCCAGTGCTCATCCCAAAAGGTGCCCTCCTCAATACCCATCACCCACCTTCTCCTCCCTCCCACCCCCCATCAACCCTCAGTTTGTTCTCAGTTTTTAACAGTCTCTTATGCTTTGGCTCTCTCCCATTCTAACCTCTTTTTTTTTTTTTTCCTTCCCCTCCCCCATGGGTTCCCGTTAAGTTTCTCAGGATCCACCTAAGAGTGAAACCATATGGTATCTGTCTTTCTCTGTATGGCTTATTTCACTTAGCATCACACTCTCCAGTTCCATCCACGTTGCTACAAAAGGCCATATTTCATTTTTTCTCCTTGCCACGTAATATTCCATTGTGTATATAAACCACAATTTCTTTATCCATTCATCAGTGGATGGACATTTAGGCTCTTTCCATAATTTGGCTATTGTTGAGAGTGCTGCTATGAACATTGGGGTACAAGTGGCCCTATGCATCAGTACTCCTGTATCCCTTGGATAAATTCCTAGCAGTGCTATTGCTGGGTCATAGGGTAGGTCTATTTTTAATTTTCTGAGGAACCTCCACACTGCTTTCCAGAGTGGCTGCACCAATTTGCATTCCCACCAACAGTGCAAGAGGGTTCCCGTTTCTCTACATCCTTGCCAGCATCTATAGTCTCCTGATTTGTTCATTTTGGCCACTCTGACTGGCGTGAGGTGATACCTGAGTGTGGTTTTGATTTGTATTTCCCTGATAAGGAGCGACGCTGAACATCTTTTCATGTGCCTGTTGGCCATCCGGATGTCTTCTTTAGAGAAGTGTCTATTCATGTTTTCTGCCCATTTCTTCACTGGGTTATTTGTTTTTTGGGTGTGGAGTTTGGTGAGCTCTTTATAGATTTTGGATACTAGCCCTTTGTCTGATATGTCATTTGTGAATATCTTTTCCCATTCCGTTGGTTGCCTTTTAGTTTTGTTGGTTGTTTCCTTTGCTGTGCAGAAGCTTTTTATCTTCATATTGACATTTTTAAAGGCAATTCAAAACTTGTGTAAGGGATGATACCACAATGATGTGCACAACTGACCTTGAGTAAGGAACACACTATGTACTGGATGGTTAGCAATAAAATTTGAAAATGCTAATGATGACTCTAAGGTTATTATTCTTGTTTTAGTTATTCTTTGCAAAGACCTGCTTCTGGTGAGAAAGAGATGACTTTGGCTCCCATCAGAAAACAGTAAGTAAAATTATGAAGTATCCATGGAAAAAATTGTTGAAAAAAAATTAATTTCTTTTGGGCACCTTGATCCATGAGTTCTGTTGTATATATTTTTTTTTAACTCAGAGCATTTCAAAGGTGTGGGTCACTGCTTGGGAATAGGAAAAAAAAAGTTCCCTAAACTTTTTATAACTTAAGTAAGAAATGAAAATAGCTATTTTAAGGAAAAAATGTACATGAAATTCTAATAGACATTATGCTTACACCCTTAAATTTGGTAGGCAAAAAAAGTCACATTACTTTACATCCTCTAAGCAAATTAATTCTAACTCTAAGATTCCATTCTATCTCTGCTCTATTAGGATTCCTTAACCACTTATGGCCATGACTGAGAAAAAGTCCTTGGAGTTTGCATCACAACAAAGCCAAAGACACCCACCCAGTGTTGGCTCATCTCTTCATTACCTTTTGCCTCTGAAATGGCCCAGTCTTCATCACTTCATCTTTGAGGCCCAGGTGTCCAGTTGTTTCTGCATCCAGTTTGGGCACAGGGATCTTTGCTGAAGCTGAGAACCCCGGGGGGCTAAGTGTTGAACATCTCTAAATACATCAGTCATATTATTTTTCTACTTAATATTAAAACAAAACTGTGGATGATTACAAAGACTTAATTATGAATACAATATACTTTTATCCAAACTTTTTCATAAGGAAGATGTAATTTATAAAACTCTATGTATAACTGAATATTACTATTTTAATGGAAATAAAATAATATATTTAAATATTAAAGGAGCTGACAAACATACAGCATATATGTATGAAAAAATAATAGAAACTAAGTTGTAAGTACTTGTACTTAATGTGAATATGGGACATCTGGGTGACTCAGTCAGTTAAATGTCCAAAACTAGTTAAACTTCGTCCCGGGTCATGATCTCGCAGTTGATGAGTTCAAGCCCTACGTGGGGCTCTGTACTGATAATTCAGAGCCTGAATCCTACTTTGGATTCTATGTCTCCCTCTTTCTCTGCCCCTCTCCCACTTACACTGTCTCTCTCTCTCTCTCTCTCTCTCTCTCTCTCTCTCTTTCAAAAATAAATAAACATTAAAAAAATTTTAATTAAAAAATGTGAATATAGCACAAAACTAAAAATATAAAGATAAAATATAATTACATAAACTACTTATTAATAAAGATATACACCCATAAAAATTAATAATCTTTTTAAAAAACTTTTGAGGAACTTACATACTGTTTTCCAGAGTGGCTGCACCAGCTTTCATTCCCACCAACACTACATGAGGGTTCCTTTTACTCCACATTCTTGTCAGCACTTGTTTCTTGTGTTTTTGATTGTAGCCATTCTGACAAGTGTGAGGTGATATCTCATTGTAGTCTTGATTTGCATTTCCCTGATGTTGAGAATCTTTCCAGGTGTCTGCTGGACATCTGGAAAAATGTCTTTTCATGTTTTCTGCCCATTTTTAATTGGATTATTTGTTTTGGCGGTGTTGAATGGTATCAATTCTTTAAATATTTTGGAAAATGCACTTTATCAAATATGATTTGCAAATATATTCTCCCATTAAGTAGGTTACCTTCTAGTTTTGTTTCCTTTGTGCAGAGGCTTTTATTTTAATGTAGTTCCAATAGTTTATTTTTGCTTTTGTTTCCCTTGCCTCAGAAGACATATCTAGAAAAATGTTGCAACAGCCAACGTCAGAGAAATTACTGCTTGTTCTCTCTTTCAGGATTTTTATGGGTCCAGGTCTCACATTTTAGGTCTTTATACCAATTTGAGTTTATTTTTGTGCATTGTGAAAGAAAGTGGTCCAGTTTTATTCTTTTATAGATAGCTGTCCAGTCTTCTCAACACCATTTGTTGAAAAGACTATCTTACTCCCATTGTATATTCGTTCTTCCTTTGTTGAAGATTAATTGATAATTGTGGGTTTACTTCTAGGTTTTCTATTCTATTCCACTGATCTATGTGTCTATTTTCATGCCAGTAACATACTGTTTTATATACTACTGCTTTGTAATATAACTTAATATCTGGAATTGTGATGCCTCCAATTGTGGGGGCTTTTTTTTGTTGTTTTGTTTTTTGTTGTTTTTTTTTTTTGTAAGATTGCTTTGGCTTTTTGAGGTCTTTGTCGTTCCATACAAATTTTAAGACTGTTTTAGTTCTGTGAAAAATTCTTTTGATATTTTGATAAGAGATTGCATTAAATTTGTAGATTGCTTCGGGTAGTATAGACATTTTAACAATATTTCTGTTCTTCCAAACTATGAGCATGGAATGTCTCTCCATTTCTTTACGTCATCTTGAATTTCTTTCATCAGTATTTTATTGTTTTCAGAGTGCAGACCTTTCAACTTTTTGGTTAAGTTTATTCATAGATAAACTTAACCAAAGTTGGGGTGCAACTATAAATGGGATTGTTTTCTTAATTTCACTGTCTACTGCTTCATTATTAGTGTATAGGAATGCAACAGATTTCTGTACATTGATTTTATATCTTATGACTTTACTGAATTCATTTATCAGTTCTAGTAGTTTTTTGGTAGAGTCTTTAGGGTTTTCTATTTATAGTATCATATCATCTGCAAATATAGTTTTATTTCTTCCTTACCAGTCTGGATTCCTTTTATTTCCATTTCTTCTGATTGCTATGGCTAATACTTCAGTACTATGTTGAATAAAAGTAGTGAGAGTGACATCCTTATCTTGTTCCTGACCTTAGGAGAAAAGCTCTAAGTTTTTCAACACTAAGTATGATATTGGCTGTGATTTTTTCATATAAAGCCTTTATTATGTTGAGATATGTTCCCAGTAGACCTACCTTGCAGAGGGTTTTGTAATGAATGGATGTTGTACTTTGTCAAATACTTTTCCTATACCCATTGGGATGATCATATATTTTTTATCCTTTCTCTTATTGATGTGAAGTATCATGCTGATTGTTTTGTGAATACTGAACCACCCTTGCATCTCTGGAATAAATCCCACTTGATTGTGGTATATGACTTCTTTTTAATATATTGATGGATTCAGTTTGCTAATATTTTGTTGAAGATTTCTGCATGTATATTCATGAGAGATACTGACCTATAGTTCTCTGTTTTTTTGTGGGGTCTTTATCCAGTAATTTCACTACTGGGTATTTACCCAAAAAATACAAAAACACTAATCCAAAGGGATACATTCACCCCTATGTTCACTGCAGCATTATTTACAATAGCCAAATTATGGAAGAAGTCTAAGTGTCCATCAATAGATGAATGAATAAAGAAGATGTCACACACACACACTGGAATATTATTCAGCCATAAATAAAAATGAAATCTTGCCATATGCAACATCATGGATAGAGCTAAAGAGTATAATGCTAAGCAAAATCGAGAAAGACAGATACCATACGACCTCACTCGTATATGTGGAATTTAAGAAACAAATGAGCAAAGTAAGAAAAGGGAGAAAGAGAGACAAACAGATTCTTAATAATAGAGAACAAACAGATGATTACCAGAGGGGATGTGGGTGGAGGGATGAGTGAAATAGTTGAGGTGATTAAAAAGTATACTTTTTATGATGAAAACAAAAAGGTAATAAATAATCATATGATACTAAGTCATGCAGGTAAAATACAGTTATTTTAACAATACGTTCCATGTTCAGTAATAGCAGTTGTAGTGGTTTTAACACTTTCACATTATGTTTATGGTGGTAGGGCTGGCCTCCAGCACATGAGCTATGAATAAATATAAATGACTACCACAACCTTTGTAACTGACAACTCTTCCTTGAAAAATATATAGAGGACATCAAAAAAAATAGAACTTAATTCAAAAGCTAATATATGGGTGATATTTCACCCTGTATGCTGAACAAATTGCCATTCAACAGTCACATTTCAGCTTTAGCGCTTCACTTCCACTCTCATTCTTCTGTTGTGGGCCCTGGCCTGAGAGCCTTGGCTATTATCTCTAATACTCATGAAATGATGCATGTATGTGGTTTACCTGGTTTACAACTCCCTCCATCATCCATCCATACACCTTTAGCTTTCCTTCCAAAAATATTTTACAATATGTCAATAAGATGTATTATTTGGGAATGATAAATCATGAGAGTTAACTGAAGTGTAAAAAACTCTATTCATGAGTCATGGTGGATAGAACAGAACAGCTCTGTCCCAAAGTTTTGCTATTTAAAAGGTGCCAAAGTCAAAATAATTTTTAGAAGGCTGTAAATATTTTGAGGTCCCTTCTGTTTTTTTGAATAGTCCACCCACATCTTTCCAGTTATGATATCATCACAGCTGGATGACATCAGAGCATAAGATCAAAAACCTTGAGCTCACTTCCTTTGTTATCATAGGCCACCTCATTTCCCTTTCCTCACCTACACCTCATTCAGCACCATGCACACACATGCATACCTCCATGTGTTTGAGTATATGTATCTAGCACTGCTTGCCTGAAGAGATAATTTGCTTCATGTCAGCAAAGGCATGTCACCATCCTACATTTAGATCATCATATAGTACAACAAGATAAATACCTGTGAATTAAGTTTATGTGCACGTATGATTCAGATTAACATGTATGTAGAATAGAGATATACAGGAGTACTTGAAATAAATATTTTCATTGGCAAGGCAGTGAAAGAGTCCAAATAATTCTGTCTGCTTTATTAGACTGAATGCAGATTTGTCAACACAGAAGTAAATGAAAAAAAAAATGGAATCAATTGACAATGATAGAAAAGTTTTAAATTTACATACAATATACATTTCTAGTTTTTCTTAATAAATTAGATATAAGGAGTGCCTGGGTGGCTCAGTCAGTTAAGCGTCCAACTTCAGCTCAGGTCATAATCTCACAATTCATGAGTTTAAGCCCCGCATCAGGCTCTGTGCTGACAGCTCGGAGTCTGGAGCCTGCTTCAGATTCTGTGTCTCCTTCTCACTCTCTGCCCTTCCCCTGCCCATGCTCTGTTTCTCTCTCAGAAAATAAATAAACATAAAAATGTTTTTTAATAAAAAAATAAAATAAATAAATTAGATATAACAACAGAAGTCCACAATGCTGCTTTGGAGTGAACACCCCTTTAAATGGAAAATGTTTTTTCTAGTTCTAAACAAAAATTATCAGCCTCTTTTAGTCATACAAAAAGTGACTATATTTCTCTATGGGCCCAGTATAGTCCTGTCTTGTCACAACATCTCAATCTCAAATATAAATATTTTTATTCTCAGTAATGTCCCAGTTTAAATAAATGTGCATGGACATGCTACTTATTTACCTTCCTGGTTCTTAAAAATATATTATTCAGCTACCATAAATATGTAACAGGAGAGATAGTTCAACAACTCCTTAAATGGTCATTACTGCCATTACTTCCCATCCTCTGATAAAACATCCTTGGCCACAAAGGCTATTGTTGAAACACTGGAGTCCAACTAACACATTTTTTTCATACTAGAGCTGGTAATAAAAGTCCCTTTCTTCTCTGACAAAGGATTCAGGATGCCAATTTAAAGTTGTTTGTAGCCACATCTCCAATGAAGAAGCCGACAGAGGAGAACAAAGATGAGAGACCAGGTAAGTCTTAATGGTGAACAAAAGCCCATCTCAATTGCTATTGTCATCTATGACTTTCCTAATTAAGGGAGTAATATGTTTCATTTTTATTGAGCTAAAGAGACTTCAGTTTCTTTTTTTTTTTTAATGTTTATTTATTTTTGAGAGAGAGAGAAAGACAGAGCCCAAGCAGGGAAGGTGCAGAGAGAGAGGCAGACACAGAATCTGAAGCAGGCTCTAGGCTCTGACCTGCCAGCACAGAGCCCGATGCGGGGCTCGAACTCATGGACCGTGAGATCATGACCTGAGCTGAAGTCGGACACTTATCTGACTGAGCCACCCAGGTGCCCCAACAGACTTCAGTTTCTGCTGAGATGCAAACAAAAAGCATCATTGACTTCTATTCCAGTAGCTTGTTTATTTTTATGGAAAATATACAAATATAATAGAAATAAAAATTATATCTATTTCAGTGAAATAAATCAGGAATTTTCCTGTTCGCTCTCCTTTATCTTTAATCTCAAGAATCATGCATCTGTTTCTTTATCTAGCATGTTCTTTCATGTCCTCCTAGAGAAAAAGGAAGAGCATAGGTGTGTATATATATCAAGGAATGTTAGAAGAAATCACAGAAATCATCTTTTCCAGCTTTTTAACTTTACAGAGGAATTCTGCTGTGGCCTGAATTTTTGTGTCCCTGCCTCTCCTGCCCCCAAAATCATGTGTTGAAATCTTAACTCCCAAAGGTAATGGCATTAGTAAGTGGTGCCTTTGGAAGGTGATTAGTTCTTGAGAGTAGAATTCTCATGAATATGATCAGTGCTCTTATAAAAGATATCCCACAGAGCTCCCTAGTCCCTTCCACTACATGAGGATACACAAGAAGTCTGTGACCCGGAAAAGGCCACCACCCAACCACAATGGCACCCTGATTTTGGACTTCCAGCCTCCAGGACTGTGAGCAGTAAATTTCTGTTTATAAGCCACCCAGTCTGTGGTATTTTGTTACAGTAGCCTGAATTAACTAAGGCAAAGTCACAGAAAGATTCAATGACAAAACTGTGCATATTCATTTACAGTACAGTACTGACTAAAATTATTTCCTGTGTATTAAATTTCCTTTAATCTCATTTACCCTTCTATATTTTGTCTTAACCATTCTTTTGGGGAGGGAGATACTGATGGTTATCGACAACTGAAATGGAGTCATTTACTCATTCTTTAAGTTAGATGCTCCCCTTCTCCTTACAACTTTACACTAATGATAGGTAACTTTTACTGAATGTAATGTAACATTGTTATTGTTGTTTTCCATTTAATCCCTGTGACAGGTCAATAATATAGGCACTGATATAATCAACATTTTATAGATTTGGTAATTTTTCCAAGGTAATTCACATAATTATGGTAACCTTTTTCAAAAAAATATACCTATTGTTTACTTGCTAGTTTATATATTTATACATAATACCTATATTTATATACATTATATATTTTTGTAAGCCACTGAAAATACTCTTTATAACCAGGCAGATTTAAATAAGTAAAGCATAGATCCCATGAGTTATCCAAGATCACATTGTTTAGTAAAGAATCAGGACATAGACTCAGATGACCTACTCCCAAATCCAGAGCTTTTCATAGAGAAGCCTAATATAAAGCAGTAGTGTCTTAAAATTAGCAGTTATAAAACTCTTCAAGATTGAATAAGCTTAGTGCTGAGGTGTCATTCTGGACATATTACTGATGAAAGGAATGTTTATTAAATAGTTTAGTGACTGGTGAAAACTACTCTATGAGATGGTAGGTTATACTGATGTTCTACCTCTCAGATTAATGAGACATGGATGAAGCATGTTGAAATCTCCAAACTTAGAGTAGTCAGAACACCCAGTTACACATTCTTCAGGTTAATGAAAAAGCACTCTATTTAATGATTTTTTACTTTTATCCCTTGTTTTTTAATTTTTTTTTTAATGTTTTGATTTATTTTTGACTCAGAGAGAGACAGAGCATGAGCAGGAGAGGGGCTGACACAGAATCTGAAGCGGGCTCCAGGCTCTGAGCTGTCAGCACAGAGCCCGATGCAGGGCTCGAACTCACAGACTGTGAGATCATGACCTGAGCCAAAGCCAGATGCTCAACCGACTGAGCCACCCAGGCGCCCCTATCCCTTGTTATTAAAATGCAAGAGGAGGAGCACCTGGGTGGCTCAGTCGGTTAAGTGACCAACTCTTGATTTTGGCTCAGGTCATGATCTCATAGTTTGTGAGTTCAAGCCCTGTGTCGGGCTCCGCGCTGAGTACGTGGAGTCTGCTTGTGATTCTTTCTCTCCCTCTTTCTCTGCTCCTCCCTGGCAAGCGTGCACCAGGGATCTGATAAATCAGATCATCGGAAGCATATTAATTCTAGACCAGACTAAAAAAATGGAACCCTTTCTCTCTGAAAAGGAAACAAAAATAATATGTAAAGCATAGCTATTCCATTCTTAAAGGTTTAATCAGTTCTCCATTTTCTAAACTGACTTTGGCAAAAAAAAAATTCAGATTATTATTTAATGTAAACTATTCTAACTAAAACTTATGATATAAATAAGATACGTGTAACTGAATATAGTTTTCTATTAGTTCTGTCCATCAAGGACATGTTTATGAAGCAATTAAGAATGGAGCAGACTGTAAGGAGAAAAAAGAATTGGCCACAGGACTTTTCAATCAGGTTTCACAGTCATATTATTTATCTTATGAAACATGGGGTTAAATGGCCAAGCCACTCACAAAGACTTTTGTACCTCATTTCTCTGATAGGTACAAACATACTATATTTATATGCTATAAATTTGTCTATGCTATTTGGCAGGTTGTATTTTCTGGAAAACAGTCTGAGGAAAAGGTCTGTGAACAGAATGTTTATCAGGGACTAACACACGTAAAGTGGGAATATAGTCCAGAGAAAGCAGCAGAGCTGTAATGCAGGTCCAAAGGTCTCCTTCAACCCCACTGCGTAGAGCTGATGCTAAAATGGCCTGTCAAAATTGTTTGGTGTCAGCATCAGTCATTGGATCTTGGCCACCCCACCCTCACCTGGGATAAGGCATTGCTTTACACTATTTATTATACAGCCCTCTAACTTTTATTTGCTTTTTCTATTTTTATGGTATTTATTTCCATTTCCAATGGAAAATGTTAAAGCTATGGTAGCCAGTACCCTTCCCTTTTTTCTTAATTTTAACAGGAATTCTTCTAATGTCTCGACATTAAGTAGGATATCTGTAGAAGATTTCTGGTAGGCACCATTTTGAAGTTAAGACATTCCTCTTCTTAATGTGTTAGTAATTTGTTGTAAGTGTATGTTAAATGTTAGCAAATGCTTTTTGAACCTTTATTTTGTTGGTTATATGCTTTTCTACCTTCATCTACTAGTATAGGTAATTTTCTAATGATGAGGCTCTGTAGCTAAAGGAATTAATTGGCATGATCTTTCAATTCGCCATACATCCACACTCTTTCCATGGCCTCATTAAAGGGAAATGTATTTCCCCACTTCCTGACTGGGCCAGGCATGTGATTAGGTTTTTTGTTTTTGTTTTTTTGCTTGTTTTGTTTTGTTTCATTACAAGTTTTGAAGAATATCAACTGGGTAGAAATTGGTCTGTACCATTTTGGAGCCTAAACAACAAGATTTATTCTTTTCACTTGCCCTCATGTGCTCTGATTCTTCTGTGAGACAAACATACTCTGGCTAACTTGATAGCTCAAGGAGAATGAGAATGAGACAGAGAAACAGGAAGAATTATTAAATCTCATATGATTTTTGTTTCTATTTTCAAAAGTAAAATCAGTCTACATTTCTCTTGTTCTGTGCTTGCCTGTTTTTGATATCAAGGAATACTAACCTTCTAAACCACACAAAATTCTGTATGGTCTATGACAGTTTATACAATGTTGCCAATCATTTGGTTTTATGAACCAACACTTCATAATTTTTATGTTAACTTTTTCCTTTTTTATTACCTTCCCTCTAGTCTTTTGTGTTTGCGTTTCAATTCTGGTTATTATTTTCAACTTTCTTAAACTAAAGAATATATATTATTCTCTGAGAACTGTATTGGCCATTACATACATTTTGTTATTTACTGCACTAAAATTCCATTTTAAATAGCTTATTATTTCTATATTTTCCTCTCTAACTGAAGATATATGTAGAAATATATTTTTCATTTCTAATGGAAAATAAACTATGTGTATTTAGTTCATCTCTTTTAATTGCCTTTTTCCAGAATATATGTGACATATTTTTTTTATTTTTTTATTTTTAAATTTATTTATTTTTGAGAGAGTGAGACAGAGTATGAGCAGGGGAGGGGCAGAGAGAGAAGGAGACACAGAATTCAAAGCAGGCTTCATGCTCTAAGCAAGCTGTGAGCACATAGCCCAACACGGGGCTCAAACCCATGAACTGTGAGATCATGACCTGAGCCGAAGTCAGATGCTCAACTGACTGAGATACCCAGGCACCCTGACATATTTTTAATTTAAGATTCATTTTTCTGACTTCTGTATGTTAAATACTATAAATATTTCAAATATATTTGAAAATAATATGGACACTATGTGTTGTTTCCTGGATTCATCATTCCATATGTTACACATGTGTCTGTGTATGTATACACCCTCATAAATACATTACAGGTTTTAAATTATACTGATATTCTCTGATATTTCCCCATTAATTTTTCTGTCATTAGAATTACATGCAGTGGCTGATATAAATATCTTTACATTTTCAATTTATAGGATTTATTACTAGTAATATATGTTTAATTACATGGCAAAATATAAGTATAAAGAATTTAAGTAGTTTATGCACTTTAATCCTTGATGACAAATATTTAATATTTATACCAAGTACTAATGAGTAAAGGTAAAGTTATACAGTGACTTTTCATACATTAAATATACAATTTAATTGTATTCAGGAAAAGAATTATAGATGATGGAAGCTGTAATTTGACTCTTTTTTTGCACATCTGTTTATATTTCCTCTCTAGTCCAGGACAGCATAAGTATGATGGACACTGATTAGTACATGTGTCCTTGTTTCCACAAAGACAGACATCATAAAGAAAATAAGTATCTCTCTGAGTGCTATCCTTTCAGATGAAATAATCGAACAATTTCAAAACTCTTTGCTTCTGAGTCCTTATTCCTTAGGCAAACATGGGACCTGACACCATAAAAAGCAGTCCTAAATAGAGGGGACAACTACTTTCATATCCAAAAATACATTTTCCTCTACAAGATTGAATGCATTGGATTTTAGCTTATAAATCCAATCTCTTTAACGTGTAGCTTATGTGAAGTCTTTAATCATCTCTTACTAAACTGACCAAAAGTTTAAGAAACAGACCTCACAAAGATGCCAACAGCCTGATCACTCTTGGCCTCTACCCCACCAATAACACTGTCACTGTAGATTCATCCATGTTTACTAGCACAATTCCAATTCATGGGACTCACCACACAGAAAAAACAAAGTTATAGATCTGTTAAAGGCAGTATTTCCAGCAGTAACTGATGTCCACTGACCACTAAGGCTGTGAGTAAAAGGTGATATGTACAAGAAATGCAGTCCAGTCTTGATTAGTCATGTTAATTGGGGTCAAAAATAGCATACTCTGTTTGAATCTAAAAATAAATCCTTAATGTTTCATTATGCAAATAACTCAACTCTCTTTCCCAATTTAACCTTTTAATAGAGACTCTAACAAGTTTTACTTATTTTGCATGGAATAATTTGAAATGCACTTCCTCTTTCTGCTTCTATCAACCTTTTGGTGGAAGCCTTAAAGCAGCTATATGACCTTGAACAATCAGATGACCACAAAAATGATCTTTATATTTCCTCTAATACCTCATGGGATGAACAAAAAAATACATAAGAAGCACCTCTCTGAGGTGAATTTTGTAACAGACATAATTTGACCAACCTGTTCCATTCAGTACCTCACTGTTTCTCACAGAATGCGCTGTATGACAGGTAGGTGGATGAAGATGTCTCCTTGATGTTCTGCTGCACATTTCTAAGAGTTCCATCTGGAAAAAGGAGACAATAGCAACTGAGGGGAACAGAGGTAAAGAGAACAGGCACACACAGCAGTGAAATACCAAGGAGGAGAAATATGCCAGCAGATCGGCTTAATGACACTTGTCCATCATTGCTCCAGCAAGTTCACTGTATTTCAGGGAATGGAATGCTCAAGCAGGAAATTACTCTCCCTACAGATCAAGACTTATACAGCTCTAAAGGTTTTTTATGGACCAGCCTCAAAGCCATTTGAATATTCTACCCTCAAAGTTCATTCCTGCTTTGGGGCCCTTTTATCTGTTATCTCTCCTTCTGAAATGCTCCCACTCTCCTGTTCTTAACTTACCTGTTCTCTTTCCAATATTCAGGTTTTAAACTACATATTTACCACCATCTTATCTGATATAGTCCAACAGACCATTCAATCTGTAAGCCCAATACCCCACGGTCTTATCAAAGACAGAGATAACTATCCTAACAGCAGTCACCACAATATGAAATTATCTCATCTAGTTCACTTGTTCATTTTCTACCTCTCTTCCTGATATATAAGGGCTTGTCCAGTGTGTATGGCACCAAACTGATGCCATTAAATGTGCACTGAAAAATAAAAGAAACATAAAAGAGGTAACTTGCTGAAGTAGAGGGAACACCTTATTCACTGCCAGGCTTAAACCTTACTGAATGTGACCACACACTGGGTTGGTGGCAGAAATCTGAAGTACCATTACCCAGTGGGTGAAAATCAATAAAAAACTGAACTCTACAGATATGACATCATATCAGAGAATCAGACGTGACTGATACAAAAATATCAGATGTTTTTATAGTTTTAAAGCAAGTATGATAAATTAAGAAATTCTAGTCACATTTATGTTTCTTGTGATTTTGAATATTATTGTTCATAACAGAATATTTTTTATTAATATGACTAGTTGTCTAAAAATTTAGTAATGACTTTGGAATAAAGAGAGCAATGCAAATGTGACATATGTGGTACATATAAAGTCAAGAAATTGATTATATTTTTATATTTATCTCAAGATTTTAACTTGCTCACTGGTGAGTTACAATAAAGAAACCACTGTAAGTCTTAATTTAAAAAATAGTTTGCTTTCCATTTTCATCCCAGACAATGATTGTACAAAAAGGAAGCTATAACTCATTAGCTTTTTATTTTAAACCACATCTATAATGATTCTGTATGATAAATATTTTGATACTATTACTCCTGGAATGTACTCCTGGAGTTACTTATAACAGTTATTTTTCTCATGTAATATGGATCTAAATTTAAATTGAAATTTGACATTTCATTTACTCGGTTGAAGAAGCTAAGATTACATGACATTATTCAAACAGCTTTGAAACCCATGAGCAATAGAGGAATAATAAAAATGTGAACATTCATTCTGCAGGAAGACCTCACACATATCTGGATGTCTGTTGGTCATGTTTAGGATGATTTGAAGCAATACTATAGCTTGGATGCAAACTGGACATATCTTTAACATTTCCCTACAACTTCAAGAAACACATATAATTTATACTATGAAATAAATCGATTATTTTCTTAGCATTAACATAGAAAACACTGTTTTGTCAAATTTATTCAACGTATTTTCCAATTGTTAGTATAAAAAAAAACTACGCCAAAAATAGAGTTAGGGTTATATAACATACAACATAAATTAAATGTTAGAGATCATTCTAAATACAAACCCATTTTGTATATAATTTTAAGAAATATCCACATACTTATTACTTTTAGAGATATAACTGACATACAGTAAAGTGCACAGCATAATAATTTGACTTACATTTTTGTGCAATTATTACCACACTAAGTTGACTTCCATGATCTCATATATATACAATAAAAGAAAAAAAGAAAACACTTGTCCTTGTGATGAGAATTTTTAGGATTACTCTCTTAACTTTCATATATATCATACACCAATGTTAACTGTATTCATCATGTTGTGGTCAAAAGGTACAAACTTCCAGTTATAAGATAAGTATATACAAGTGATACAACGTACATATGTATTACTTTTAATAGAATTTCATTTTTAAAAATGTGTTTACAGTGTTTAATTAGAGAAAAGTTCTTTACTTCAGTGGATATTCATATTTAAAGTTGTCTCCTTTTTTTAGATTTCATTCATTTATAGTTTTAATTATATTTAGTGCTCCTGTGGGAGAGATGCCCATTGAATAAAAGGCCTGGTATTTCTTTTGGCTGAATCCTCAACATAGAAACCTGTCTAAATCTACCCTGAGGAAATTATAGGATTCTCTCAGCCACTCATTTTATTTATTTATTTATTTATTTATTTTAATTTTTTTTTCAACATTTATTTATTTTTGGGACAGAGAGAGAGAGCATGAACGGGGGAGGGGCAGAGAGAGAGGGAGACACAGAATCGGAAACAGGCTCCAGGCTCTGAGCCATCAGCGCAGAGCCCGACGCGGGGCTCGAACTCACGGACCGCAGGATCGTGACCTGGCTGAAGTTGGACGCTCAACCGACTGCGCCACCCAGGCGCCCCTCATTTTATTACCAAACACTAAACACAATTAATTTTTGCATGATAATGAAAATAATGCTCATTGCAACACCAACTACTATGATTGGACTGAAAGAGAAGAAAACATCCTTTCGTTCTAATGAGTATTACAAATACCAGTGAAAGAGTATTCTCTTCTCTTACACAAAATTCTGTTTTTAAAAATCATGCTATATTTTAGTTTGGTTTATTTTTAATGATTCATTCCTTGCAATTTTGTTGTCCTGCAGTTGGTAACTGTATTTTCCATGACAGAAAACACATTTATATTTATCTTATTTTTAAATTTTTCTAGGGCTATTATTTACATAAATTATAAGATTCTGAATACCTGCCCAGACATTAGCACTTTGAACTCTGTAACCATATGCCTGCTTGAATTTAACTGCTTTCACCAGGGATTGGTGCCTGTTCCAAAGGCAGCATTAGGAGGCATTGAGAATTCTGCCCAACACAGACTCTATTTGGTAGTTGCTAGCTAACTCTGCTAGCTTCTAGAAGTGATTAAACAGAAGTTACAGAGCAGAAAAATATAAATGCTGAAAGACACAAATCAGCAAAAGGCAGATGTAAAAGAAACCAGAGTAGAGAAGGGGCAATCAACAGAGTTATTAGGAAACAGGAAAGATAGGAGATGACTCTGAATATTTTAGGACTTCCAAAGTTGATTTTTTAGAGTTTCTGGGGTATCTGAAAAATGTCCAGAAATCCTTGAGGGCACAGTAAACAGGTAAGATTTTCCCTTAGATTTCCTAATTTTTCCTTATGTCCTTCAAACAAAGCTCATTCATTTTTTTTTCTCTCTCTCCCCTGCAGTGTAAAGGCTGGTCCACTATGAAACCCTTTTTCTTAGAACACTAGCACTAAACTGCTACTTTTAAGTGTTCACTGAATAAATAAAAGGGACACAGAAAAGATAACTTACTGAGGTATGGTGATCACTGTATCACTGCCAGGAAAGTAGTCATAGCCTAAACCTTACTGGCTGTGACCACACATTATGGGTTTGTGGCAGAAAAATCAGAAGTATTACTACCATTGGCTGAAAATCAATAAAGAAATGAGTTGTTTAGTTTTTAAAATAAGTGATAAGTGATTTTAGTCATAGTTATATTTTCTGTGATTTTGAATATTTTTCATAACTTAAGTGAAGAACCTATAATACTCTATTAGTAATTCACTATATTAAGTTTATAACTGAAAAGTTCTCCTTCTTATAGTTTCTTGTTTTTAGTTGTACATATGGAATTTTTCTGATTTCCAGCACATGAGAAATTGTACATTTTATCTGGTCATCAGGTCGTAATTTTATCTAGAATTAGTATTTACAAATGCAGATGTATTATATTACTAAAATATAATTTAAATGGTATCGGAAATATTAAGGGGTGCCTGGGTGGCTCAGTTGGTTAAATGTCCAACTCTTAGTTTTTTATTTTTATTTTTTTTGTTTTTTGAGATAGAGAGAGTGCAAATGAGGGGCAGAGAGAGGAGACAGAGGATCCAAAGCAGACTCTGGGCTGATAGAAGACAGCCCAATGTGGGGCTCAAACTCACTCACGAATCACAAGACCACGACCTAAGCCTCATTCAGACACTCAATTGACTGAGCTACCCAGGTCTCCCAAGCATCCAACTCTTAATTTCAGCTCAGGTCATGATCTCACAGTTATGAGATCAAGCCGTACTATCAGCGCACAGCTTGCCTGAAACTCTCTCTCTCCTCTCTCTCTGCATACTCTCTCGCAAAATAAATAAATAAACCCTAAATAAATAAATAAATAAATAAATAAATAAATAAATATAAGAATAGATAATCATGTGGAGTAGATTACTGCTAGATCCTACAACACTGCAGTATTCTCTTAATTTTTCTAACTTGTCAAGCTATTAATACTTTAGATTCCAAGCAATATGTACTGCTTCTCAATCCCAAACTTAAATTGCAAATTCCATCAATATACCATTCCATTGTTACCACCACCATCATCAAAATCACCTATACTTGGCTCTTTAAAAGGTATTGGAACAGACAGGAGGGAGCCAAGATGGCAGAACAGCATGGAAGTTTTTTGTGTGTCTCACATCCATGAAATACAGCAAGACCAACACTAAACCATCCTGCACACCTAGAAAACTGATCTGAGGATTAACACAACAATCTGCATAACTTGAACCACAGAATTCAGCAGGTATGTGGCGCAGAGAGGTGAAGTTGAGGAGAAAGAAGCCACGGAGGGCAGGGAGGTGCTTTGTGTGCAGAGAGAGGACAGAGACAGTGAGGAGAATATGGGAAAAGCACCCCTCCCCAAAAGCAGCTGGAGAGAAAGTGGAAAATTGGAAACAGCCACAGGGACTGAACTAAAAAAGGAGAAAGGAGAGGGTTCAAATTCCATTAAGCCTGTAAACAGGGGGAATGCAGAGTCTGCAGCTCCACAGCTCGATACCTGGAGGTGCTCTGGTAGGAAGGGCGAATTCCCAGGAGCAGAGTGGGGTCTGGGAGATTCTCGGGCCACACAGGGAGAAGCGGTTCCACTGCTGGAAGGGCATTTGGTACAGGCTATGAGGCAACCTGGGCCCAGCAGATGTCAGAGAACAGCCACATTTGCTGGTGCTGGAACAAGGTCATTAAAGGTGAAGCCTGGTGCGAGATGTGTGTTGTGATTTTCCATAATCCCTGAAAAGCTGCTGCTACACTATCTTGTGAGCTGTTTCTGAGGTGGGCTGGCATCTGGCTGCTCTGGGCTTCAGCAGCAGCATGGTCCCATGAACTTTCCTGGGTGTGGCCGGTATTCGGTCATTGCTCAGTAAGACCCTCCACAGAGGGGCTGAACAGGTCAAAGCCACAGTCCCTCAGAAGCAAGGCACCAGGGAAAACAGCCATATCTGAGAAAAAACTCAGGAGAGAGCTACTACCTGGAGTTTGGTCATGGACAGTGTAAATGCAGGGAGTAGACGAAAGCTGAAAACAAAGGACAGGTGCACGATTGCTGATGTGAGAGAACAGAGTTCTGATACAATGGACTAGGTAGCTGGGTGATGCCTTTTTCACTGCTCCCATTCATGTGCATTCACGCCTACGAGGGCCACAACAATCCACCTCACTAGGCTAGCAGTGCCATCTAGTGCAGAATAAGCCATTACACTAAGCCCTGCCCAACTGGGCCAACCTCGCTCAAAAGAAGAGAAGTCTCACTGCCTGCTTAGTTTATGGACTATAAAGCACTTCATACTCTGACTTCTAGGACAAAACGAAGTAATTTCAGTCATACTTCAGTCTGTTAGCAGGTCCATCTATTCAATTTTCTTTTTTCTTTTTTCTCTTTTTCATGTCTTTTTCTTGAATACAGAAAGAGAAAAAATCATTTTCATTTTCAATTTTTATCAAAAATATTTTTTCTTTAATTTTTTTAAATATATTTTTTATCTTTGTGTGAATTTTTCAAATTCTTTTTTACTTCCATCATTTTATCTTAGTCTACTTCAGTGTATTCATTTTTTCAAATTTTCAAACTATTTCCTTTCTTTTTTTTCTTTTTTCTCTTTTTTGTTTTTTCTGAATACAGAAAGCAAAAATTCATCTTTGTTTTTAATTTTTATTAAAAATATTATTCTTTAATTTTGTCTACTATATTTTTTACTTTTCTGTAATTTTTTTCAAATTCTAGTTTACTTCTGTCATTTTAGTCTACTTCAGTGTATTCATTTTTCAAATTTTCAAAATATTTCCTTTTTTTGCTTCTTTCCCCTTTTTCTTTAATGTATCAAGCCACTTTCAACACCCAGACCAAAACACAACTAGGATCTAGCATCATCTATTCAATTTTGTGTGTGTGTGTGTGTGTGTGTGTAATTTTTTAATTTTAATATTTTTTAATTTTATTTTTTTAATTTTAATTTTTTCTACCTCATTAATTCCTTTTCTCCTTCAAAATGATGAAACAAAGGAATTCACCCCAAAAGAAAGAGCAGGAAGAAATGACAGCCAGGGACTTAACTAACACAGATACAAGCAAGATTTCTGAACCAGAATTTAGAATCACGATAATAAGAATACTAGCTGCAATCGAAAATAGATTAGAATCCCTTTCTGCAGAGATAAAAGAAGTAAAAACTAGTCAGGATGAAATAAAAAATGTTATAACCGAGCTGCAATCACGAACGGATGCTACGGTGGCAAGGAGGCAGAAAAGAGAATCAGCGATACAGGGGACAAACTTATGGAGAATAACAAAGCAGCAAAAAAGAGGGAGATTAAGGCAAAAGAGCACGATTTAAGAATTAGAGAAATCAGTGACTCATTAAAAAGAAACAACATCAGAATCATAGGGGTCCCAGAGAGGAAGAGAGAGAAATAGGGGTAGAAGGTTATGTGAGCAAATTGTAGCAGAAAACTTCCCTTACCTGGGAAAGACACAGACATCAAAATCCAGGAAGCGCAAAGGACTCCCACTAGATTCAACAAAAACCGACCATCAATAAGGCATATCATAATCAAATTCACAAAATACTCAGGCAAGGAGAGAATCATGAAAGCAGCAAGGGAAAAAAAGTCCTTAACCTACAAGGAAGGGAAGACAGAACAGGCTTGCAGCAGACCTATCCACAGAAACATGGCAGACCAGAAAGGAGTCACAGGATCTACTCAATGTGCTGAATCAGAAAAATATGCAAGCAAGAATTCTTTATCCAGCAAGGCTGTCATTCAAAATAGAAGGAGAGATAAAAAGTTTCCCAGACAAACAAAAATTAAAGGAGTGTGTACCACTAAACCAGCCCTGCAAGAAATTTTAAGGGGGACTCTCTGAGGTGAGAAAAGAGGAAAATATAAATAAATAAATAAATAAACAAACAAATAAATAAATAAATATCAAAAGCAACAAAGATTAGAAAGGACCACAGAACACCACCTGAAACTCCAAGTCTACAAGCAACATAATGGCAATAAATTCCTATCTGTTAGTACTCACTCTAAACATCAATGGACTCAGTGCTCCACAATCAAAAGACACAGGGTAACAGAATGGATAAGAAAACAAGATCCATCTATATGCTATTTACAAGAGACCCACTTCAGACCTAAAGACACCTTCAGATTGAAAGTAAGGGGATGGAGAACCATCTATCATGCTAATGGTCAACAAAAGAAAAGCCAGAGAAGCCATACTTATATCAGACAATCTAGACTTTAAAATAAAGACTGTATCAAGAGATGAAAAAGGGCATCATATCATAATTAAGGGGTCTATCCACCAAGAAGACCTAACAATTATAAACATTTATGTGCTAAATGTGGAAACACCCAAATATATAAATCGATTAATCACAAATATAAACAAAATCATTGATAGTAATGCCATAATAGTAGACTTCAACACCCCACTCAGAGCAATAGACGGATCATCTAATCAAAAAATCAACAAGGAAACAATGGCTTTGAGTGACACACTGGACTGGCTGGACTTAACAGATATATTCAGAACATTTCATCCTAAAGCAGAATATACATTCTTCTCCACTGCACATGGAATGTTCTCCAGAATAGACCACATACTGGGACACAAATCAGCCCTCAGCAAGTACAAAAAGATGGAGATCATACCGTGCATATATTCAGACCACAACACTATGAAACTCAAAATCAACCACAAGAAAATATTTGGAAAGGTAACAAATACTTAGAGCCTGAAGAACATCCTACTAAAGAATGAATGGGCTAACTGACAAGTTAAAGAGGAGATTAAAAAGTATATGGAATCCAATGAAAATGATAACACCACAACCAAAACCTCTCCGATGCAGCAAAGGTGCTCATAAGAGGAAAGTATATAGCAATCCAGGCCTTCCTAAAGAAGGAAGAAAGATTTCAGATATACAACCTAACCTTACACCTTAAAGAGCTGGAAAAAGAACAGCAAATAAAACCCAAAAACAGCAGAAGACAGGAAATAATAAAGATTAGAGCAGAAATTAATGCCATCGAAACCAAAAAAACAGTAGAACAGATCAATGAAACCAGGACCAGGTCTTTGGAAGAATTAACAAAATTGACAAACCCCTAGCCAGTTTGATCAAAAAGAAAAAGGAAAGGACCCTAATACATAAAATGAAGAATGAAAGAGGACAGATCACAATCAACACAGCAGAAATAAAAACAATAATAAGAGAATATTATGAGCAATTATATGCCAATAAAGTGGGCAATCTGGAAGAAATGGAAAAATTCCTAGAAACATGTACACTATCAAAAGTGAAACAGGAAGAAATCGAAAATTTTAACAGGCCCATAACCAGTAAGGAAATCGAATTAGTAATAAAAAATCTGCCAAAAAACAAGAGCCCAGGCCCAGATGGCTTTCCAGGGGAATTCTACCAAACATTTAAGGAAGAGTTAACACCTATTCTCTTGAAGCTGTTTCAAAACATAGAAATGGAAGGAAAACTTCCAAACTCATTCTATGAAGCCAGCATTACCTTGATTCCAAAACCAGACAGAGACTTCAATAAAAGGAAGAACTATAGACCAATTAACCTGATGAACATGGATGCAAAAATCCTCAACAGGATATTAGCCAACCGGATCCAACAATACATGAAAAAAATTATTCACCGCAAATAAGTGGGATTTATACCTGGGATGAAGGCCTGCTTCAATATCTGCAAAACAATGTGATTCATCACATCAATAAAAGAAAGGAAAAGAACCATATGATCCTCTCAATAGATGCAGAGAAAGCATTTGACAAAATACAGCATCCTTTCTTGATAAAAACCCTCAAGAAAGTAGGGATAGAAGGATCATACCTCGAGATCATAAAAGCTATATATGAATGACCCAACAGTAATATAATCCTCAAGGGGGAAAAACTGAGAGCATTCCCCATAAACTCAGGAACAAGAGAGGGATGTCCACTCCCACCACTGTTATTCAACATCTTATTGGAAGTCTTAGTCTCTACAATCAGACAACACAAAGAAATAAAAGGAATCCAAATTGGCCAGGAGGAGGTCAAACTTTCACGCTTCGCAGATGACATGATACTCTATATGGAAAACACAAAAAATTCCACCAAAAAACTGCTAGAACTGATTCATGAATCCAACAAAGTTGCAGGATATAAAATCAATGCAAAGAAATCAGTCACATTCCTATACACCAACAATGAAGCAACAGAAAGAGAAATCAAGGAATCGATCCCATTTACAGTTGCACCAAAAACCATAAAATACCTAGGAATAAATCTAACCAAAGAGGCAAAAAATCTATATACACTGAAAACTATGGAAAGTTTATGAAAGAAATTGAAGAAGACACAAAAAAAAGTGGAAAAAGATTCCATGCTCCTGGATAGGAAGAATAAATACTGTTAAAATGTTGACACTACCCAAAGCAATCTACACATTCAATGTGATCCCTATCAAAGTAACACCAGCATTCTTCACGGAGCTAGAACAAATGATCCTAAAATCTGTATTGAATCAGAAAAGACCCCGAATAGCCAAGGCCATCTTGAAAAAGAAAACCAAAGCAGGAAGCATCACAATCCTGGACTTCAAGCTATACTACAAAGCTGTAATCATCAAGACAGTATGGTACTGGCACAAGAACAGACACTCAGATCAACGGAACAGAATAGAGAACCCAGAAATGGACCCACAACGTATGGCCAACTAATTTTCGACAAAGCAGGAAAGAATATCCAGTGGAATAAAGACAGTCTCTTCAGCAAGTGGTGCTGGGAAAACTGGACAGTGACATGCAGAAGAATGAACCTGGACCACTTTCTTACACCATACCCAAAAATAAACTCAAAATGGATGAAAGACCTAAATGTAAAACAGGAAACCATCAAAATCCTTGAGGAGAAAGCAGGCAAAAAACTCTTTGATCTTGGCCGCAGCTACTTCTTACTCAACATGTCTCTGGAGGCAAGGGAAACCAAAACAAAAATGAACTATTGGGACCTCATCAAGATAAAAAGCTTCTGCACAGCAAAGGAAACAATCAGCAAAACTAAAAGGCAATTGAAAGAATGGGAGAAGATATTTGCAAACGACATATCAGATAAAGGGTTAGTATCCAAAATCTATAAAGAACTTATCCAACTCAACACCCAAAAAACAAATAATCTAGTGAAGAAATGGGCAAAAGACATGAATAGACACTTCTCCAAAGAAGACATCCAGATGGCCAACCAACACATGAAAACATGCTCATCATCAGGGAAATACAAATCAAAACCACAATGAGATACCACCTCATACCTGTCAGAATGGCTAACATTAACAACTCAGGCAACAACAGATGTTGGTGAGGATGCGGAGAAAGAGGATCTCTTTTGCATTGTTGGTGGGAATGCAAGCTGGTGCAGCCACTCTGGAAAACAGTATGGAGGTTCCTCAAAAAATTAAAAATAGAACTACCCTACGACCTAGCAGTTGCACTACTAGGTATTATCCAAGGGACACAGGTATGCTGTTTCAAAGGGACACATGCAACCCCATGTTTATAGCAGCACTATCACAATAGCCAAAGTAAGGAAACTGCCCAAATGTCCATCGATGGTTGAATGGATAAAGAAGAAGTGGTATATATATATATATATATATATATATATATATATATATATGCGCACACACACACAATGGAGTATTACTCGGCAATCAAAAAGAATGAAATCTTGCCATTTGCAACTACGTGGATGGAACTGGAGGGTATTATGCTAAGTGAAATTAGTCAGAAAAAGACAAATATCATGACTTCACTCACATGAGGACTTTAAGATACAGAACAGATGAACATAAGGGAAGGGAAGCAAAAATAATATAAAAACAGGGAGGGGGACAAAACATAAGAGACTCTTAAATATGGAGAACAAACAGAGGGGGTTACAGGAGGGGGTGTTGGAGGGGCGATGGGGTAAATGGGTAAGGGGCATTAAGGAATCTACTCCTGAAATCACTGTTGCACTATATGCTAACTAATTTGGGTGTAAATTTAAAAAATTTTTAAAAATAAAAAAAATAAAAATAGAATAAAATAAAAGGTATTGGAATAAAAAAAAGAGAATGTTTCATTTATCATAGCATATAATATATATTTTTAACTTGATCTCAATTTTCTATTTATCTTATATGCCCCTGGCAACAAATTACTTAGCACCTAATATTGAAATCTTGATTATTCCTTTCTATGAGTCATTGAACATAGAACACTCTTCCCTGTCTAAAAATTCCTCTCTTCCAAATTTTGTATATATTTCAAGAAGCCAATGGTCCAATAAGGCTCCAATAATGTTTCTTTCTTGTAGTAGATTTTCTTATTCTAAAAGTCTCAATGTTTGTACATTTTCTTTTTAATTTTTTTAATGTTTATTTATTTTTGAGACACAGAAAGAGAGTGCAAGTGGGGGAGGAGCAGAGAGAAGAGGAGGGAGCTACAGAATCTGAAACAGGATCCAGGTGGTGAGGTGTCAGCACTCACGAACCACCAGAACATCAACTCACAAACTGTGAGATCATGACCGGAGTTGAAGTCAGACACTTAACCAACTGAGCGACCCAGGGACCCCTCAATGTTTGTACATTTTATACCTATTATTAATCTTTTCTTTTTATTTTTCCTTATATATATAAGTGTATGTGAGTGTATACACCTCTTTAAAGTCTTTGTAACAGAAGCATACTTTCTATTTCTGATATTTTATTCAGGTTCAGTATAACAATATACTAATTTATCAATTAAAGACAATCTCCAAATAATATTGTCTTTGAATTTATGTGTACACATACCCACATAATATGATTTCATTAGGTATCCAGGAATGTTGTTCGACTGACACAACTTCTTAGAGATGTTACATATGCTTTCCATATCTAACTCTTACAGAGCTACCAAGAAAAAGAAAGGTGTAACATATAGGCTTCTTCCATCTTTGTTCAGATGTGGACTCTGGGTCAAGATCTAAAAGAACTAGAGGCACCTGGGTGGCTCAGTCAGTTAAGCTTCCGATGTCAGCTCAGTTCATGATCTCATGGCTCATGAGTTTGAGCCCTGTATCAGGTTCCATGCTGAAGGTGCGGAGCCTGCTTGGGATTCATTCTCTCTCTCTCTCTCTCTCTCTCTCTCTCTCTCTCTCTCTCTCTCTCCCCCTTCCTCATGATCTCTCTCTCTCTCTCTCTCTCTCTCTCTCTCCCCCTTCCTCATGATCTCTCTCTCTCTCTCTCTCTCTCAAAATAACTACATAAACTTAAAAAAAAAGATCTAGAAGAACTATTGGCCACAGAAAATATTTGCAACTCCAGATTATGGCATGTGCTTGCATTCCAAAATTATAGCGATACGAAATCACCCTTATACTGCCAAAAAATTTCATTCCTTAGTTGATTCTTTCAGTATATAAATCAGACTTCTTATACTCTTACACATAGGATGCCAAAATTATTTTTCAAAAGAATCCTGTTGTATCAGGTCTAAAATCCCAACAGAAAAACAGAAAAACTATCATTGTTATATCTTTCTATCGTATCTTTCTATCATATATGTATTCAGAATTTACCTCCCAAATATTCTACCTTGCAGAGTAACAATAGGTAATTTTTCTCCATACGTTCTTATTTCAAGGCATGTGATATTTCTCTGTGAGTTTTCACATATCCTTCTCAGTTCCTTCAGATTTTTCTTAAGAACTTTAGTCTACTGCTTAAACACATTACTGATCTACAGAGAAGTCAGTAAGGCTCAATATAATTAATTTACATAGAGTTTAATATTCTTCTTACAAATGTTCCTTCCCTGAATTTTTTTTTGTATTTCTCTAATATATCATTTAACTCTGTCTTAAAAATGTTTATCTAGTTTAATTTTTAATTAAGTGATTTAAATTTTTATACTAATACTTTATTCAAAAATACATGGGGGGCGCCTGAGTGGTTCAGTCTGGTAAGAGTCCGACTTCGGCTCAGGACATGATATCAGTTCGTGAGTTCAAGCCCCACATCAGGCTCTGTGTTTACAGCTCAGAGCCTGGGGCCTGCTTCAGATTCTGTGTCTCACTCTCTCTGCCCCTCCTCTACTCATGCTCTGTCTCTCAAAAATGAATAAACGTCAAAAAAAAATTTGTTTTTGATGCCTGGAATGAAAACAACATTTTCTACTGAAGGTGATCTGCATCTCTGATGGAAATTTAGTAATTATAATCTTTCTTCATTTTTCTTGTTTATATTTTTAATTCGGTATTGAATTATAACAAACATAGAAGTACATAATCATAAGGGAATAGCTTAATGAATTTTCACAGAGTGAACGCAACCAGCACCTGGATCAAAACACAGAACTTCAGCTCCCAGACACTTCCCGATAGGCCCCTCTCAGTCACTGTCCATCCTTCTTCCCCCAAATAACCACTATCTTGACACCTAACACAATACATTAAGTTTTGCCTGTTTTGGAACATATTACAAGTGAAACATGGATGATCCTTTCTATTCCTTGACATCATCCTTTCCAGTGGCCTTCACCTTCACTCTACCTCCTGAGAGACTGCCATCTTTAATAACCACTCCACCTCCAACATCTTGTTTGCAATTATTCCACTTTCTGACCATTCACTTCACATGATACAGTGATCTTTGTTCAAAATTTCTTTGACCTTGTTGTCCCTGTGAAAACATCAGGTCTTCCGTGTTCTCACTGTCCATCATCTCTTTTGTGCCCTCACTCCCCCTGGATGATCTTAAATTCAATGCTCTTCAAACATCATTAACTCCTCTGCCCTATTTCATTCCATTGTATTCACTAGGCAAAGCCAACTCAATTTAAACCCAACTCTCCGTTTAACCTGCACTTGCCCCGAGAGCTGTGTGTTAACTGCAGGAAAAGCACACATTGTGCTGACTAGTCTCACTGTGAATTCAAATCTTCAGATCTCAAATTACACCACTAAGCTGCCTTGGTAAACTTCATTTCTATTCTCAAAAACAATGCTTTCAAACTTTTGCTTTGCTCTTCAAGCTTCTCACATGGTCTTCTTTCTCCTATTCTGAGCTCACAAAACTGGACTCCTATTTCATGAAGAAAAGAGAAACAATTAGACAATAGTTTCCTCAGCTTCTCACCACCACATCTTCAACCTATCTACCTGTATACAAATGACCTTTGCCTTCTCTCTTGATGTGATGCTTCATGTGTCCCTTCCCCTATTAGAATCCAATCTCTCTCCTATACCCTGCATCTCACCTCATCCCTACTCAAAAGCCCTTCTTTAGTAACTCTCCCCTCTATTACACTAGCAGCTTCTCCTTCTATACTGAATCAGTCATACTAGTATATAAATATGCTTCAATATGTGCTACCTTAAAAAATGAAAAGACTCTCTTTGATACCCATCTCTCTCCAGCTACCACTCCACTTTTGTCTTCTTGGTCAAACTGTCTCTGATGACCACCTCTGCATCCTTATCTCCTATATTCCCCTTTACCTTCTTCAGCTAAGTGCCCACTTCACTATTGAAACTATTCTTGTCAAAGTCACCAGGGACCACCATGCTATCAAAACAACTCATATATTTGTATGTTTGTTGGTTTTCAGACTGGTCTCTTTCCCTAATTTCCCACTCAAAAAATATAGGATCAAATCAATATAAAACCATGATTTCTAATAGGAAACTCCACTGTCAGTTATGTATACTGAATCATATCTGTTCTGTTTAGACAAATACCCTTCTCATTAACAGGTTCCTATGAGAATATCAGCATTAATTATCTTAATATCACACCTAACTTCTCAAATTTAACATGCCCCAAAACAAACTTTTTACCCTAACACTGTTCCTTCTCCAGTCTCTGCATCTCACTATGCAGTATCCCAGTATCACAACTATGACAGTATCACAATGTAGCTGCTCAATTAAAAAAATATGCTCACCTCCATGCTTTCACTTACCCTGCTCTCCATATTGCCAACCACACAGTAACCAAGTCCTGCTGACTCTCCTTCCAAAACATGTCCTGAATCCATCCATTTCTCCCCATATCCCTTGCTATCACCCTAGCCCCCATCACTACCATCTCTCACCTAGATCACTGCAAAAGCATGTCCCGAATCCTCATTGCACTTAGAATTAAAATCTAAATCCCGACTAAATTAAATGTTAATAAAATTAAAATTTAATAAAATTTAAAAATTAAATTTTAATAAAATTAAAATCTTGATTATGATCTGGACCTTGCTCTCCTCGAATTCATTCCACATCTCTATTTCTCTCCTGCACTTAATTCCATTCAGACACAATGGCTGCATTTCAAATGTCTCATTTTGTTTGGCAAAGTCTGAAGGTGTCTGAATTTTCCCCTTACTATTTGTTGTTATTGTTTTTGCTGTTATTATTATTGCCTGAAATTTAGAGGAGTATTTTTCTCTTTGAAGTCTCATAAAATTAGGACAGATCTTAGGACTGTTAAATCCACATGGATTGTCTCTGGAATATACGCTGCAACATTTCAATCTGTGGATTCAACCCTTCCTCAATTTCAGAAAAGCTCTCTCATCTCTCTGGGTATTTTCATATTTTTCCTCTTCGTTAAGAATACAAACTGTAAATATCCTATATCTCCTTTTGCTTCCATATCAATGTTTTTTATTCTATTTTTAATGTTATTTATTTACTTGCAGAGAGAGAGAGAGAGAGAGAGAAAACATGCACACACACAAGTAGAAGAAAGGCAGAGAGAGAGGGAGGAAGAGAGAATCCCAAGCAGGCTTTCATGTGATGAGGGGCTTGATCTCAAGAACTGAGATCGTGACCTGAGACAAAATCAAGACTCAGATGCTTAACCAAGTGAGCCACCTAGCCACTCCTTTTATTCTTCTTAAATATAATTTTGTTCAATCTACTTTTCAAATACATTCTCCCTGTTGCTGTTTTCATCCATATCATTTCCCCTTCTTTCTGTGGTTAATACGACTTCACTTCTCATGTATTAATTTTTTTCTTCCTCCTCTTTCTTGAACACCACTCATTTTTCATTTTTTGTTGTCTTATTTCATCCTTGAACCTGTGTCTCTGCCATAAGTTCATTATGCATAGACACTGTGCATCTTTCAGTTCCTTAAACCCATCTACAATTGCATGGCATCATTTTCTTCTCATGCACAGCAACATTATTCTGCTGTGTACTCTTCATCCTCCTTTTGTTTACAATAGATCTTCCTTCTCTTCCTCCTTCCCTCCCCCTTTTCCTTCCCTCCTCCATCACCCCCCATCCCCGCTTCCTTTTTCCCTCCCCTATTCACCTCTCTCTGTGTGGCTTGTTTAACCCTTTCCAGCTCTCAAAGACTTAAAATCGCTAGTAGCTTCTTCAGAGCCCCCTCTTCAGGGCCATGTTCACAGGCAGCTGGTTGCCACAAAGGCAGTTCTTTGTTTCCTTTCACATCCCCCCCTTCCCTGCCACCCTGTGGCTGAGACAACTTTCCAGGGCTTCTTTAGCCCGTACAAGTACCCTCACCTTATTCCACACGGGGGTCCACGAGGTTAACTTCCAAGATCATGACGTCCTTTGCATAGTGCGTGCTCTGTCAGCGCCGTCTTTGCTCTGCCCTCCACGTGTGGTCTCCCAGATTGACCCTCCCAAGTCACCTCCTGAATGCGGGCAGTCAAAGTCGTCTGTCAGTCACAACCGCACTTAGCACATTATGTGTGCTAGACCAGCGCTTCCGCCGCCGTAGGTCAGACCCGCACTTACGACTTCGTGTGTTAATTCCGCGCGTCCCACGTCGTCAACCAGACTCGCATTTACGACTGTTAGGTGGGTGCTTCTGACTCCGTGAGAGCGCCACGTCCAAAGTTCTCTGTCAGACCTGTATGTCAGACTTCGTATCCTGGATCCACGTGGTTGGTCAGTGTTCATTTTGTTGTTGCTGTTTATTAGTGAAGTGGGCAGCACAGAGTCAACTCTAAGTTTTATATCTGCTGCTATTAGTTGCTGGAATCTATATTGGTTGATAAGATCCATGATGTCCATGAACATTTACATGGAAATGATTGAGGTGGGGACAAAGAAGTGAGAGAAAAGGAGTGCTAATTTAAAATGTTGAGGGAGAAAATTGTCTAAAGAAAATCTGAGGATCCTTTAAAAAGAGATCCTTTAAAAAGTTTTTGCAAATTGGTAATTTTCAAATCAGGTTTTCATAAACTGAGAAACTGAATGTGACGGTAGAACTTGCATTGTTTTATGAATTTAATTCATGGTATTTTATGTGGGCAACAAAATTCTACACCTTTCCTTATTTGGAGAAAATGATATAAGGAAGGAGACACAAATCACTACACGTAGTACTGACACCTCTCTATGAGACTTATTTTTTACTCTATTTTATGATTTGTCAGAGAGATCACACTTTATGATCACTTTAAGAAATAGTACAAGCCACCTATTACAGCTTTCTATTGTTATTCAAGTCATGTTGCTAGCATGCTTTCCTGGAAATATGTAAAATGCACGAGCATTATAAACATTTTGCCCTCACTGCTCATTCCTGCTACTGCTTGCCTTCCCCACCCCCCACCCCGGAAATTCCTACCCTAAATTTTAGAGAAATAAAAGCAATCATTTTCACCATTAGTCAAAGATACATATTAACACTTAAGATTAGAAGTAACCATTTTGCGGGGCACCTGGGTGGCTCAGTAAATTAAGCTTCTGACTCTTGGTTTGGGTTTAGGTCATGATCTCATGGTTTGTGAGGTCCAGCCCTGCCTGGGGCTCTGCTCACAGCGCAGACAGAGCCTTTTTGGGATTCTCTGTCTCTTACTCTCTCTCTGCCTCTCTCCTGTTCATAGTCTCTCTCTCAAAATAAATAAGTAAACTTAAAAAAAAAAAAAAAGGTAACCATTTTTTTGTTCCAGAAAACTGTTATGTACTTGAGGTTAAAAATGAAGTTATATTCATTTGAAATATAGAGAATATTGTATTATAATCCTAGTCAAAGTATGGCATAATTTTGTAATATGGTATTATTATATGAAGTTTACAAATTTCTTGCGAGGAATACTTGATTTCCTTTAATGGGATTAAATTATTTCTCAGTTTCTCTGAGCTTCTCCCACCCAACAATAAAGAAGTGTAAGTTATATGATAAAATAAAAACGTGGTTTATTAAATAGTCATGTTCTAATGAAAATCATATTTTCTTGCCATAGTTTTTTTTTAATCTATATATAAATAACTAACATAAACATTGAGATTTCTTAATGGAATGTGTAAACATTGATCAAGTGATTCATGCATTTTTAGAATCACAAATAGGAAAGATACTTAAGTGAACAAGAAATTCAGAAGCCTCTTTATTTTAACTACTATATATAATTTGTATTGAATTATTTTAAAGAAATATGTTAGCATTTAGATCATGGAAAAAAAGCATTTACTTAACCTAGTATCTTGTGTCAGATACCTTATTTCTTGATGATTTTAATATCTTAGTTTATTTTCAACTAGCTGTTTGTTTTCCAATCATAAAATATTTTATTCCCATAAATACTACCTTCATTAAACATTTTGCATCCTTCAGGCCATAGATGAGATACATCCAATTTTCTCCTCAAGAAACAATCATGTTAAGATTATGTGTATGAACACAAAACTTCAAAACTAGACATATCATAATTCACAAAATTAGAAAATAATTATAGAACATAAAAAGCCTCTTTATAAATTTCCCCAAGTAGAAAAAGATAACTCTATGAAATGATGCTTCATTTGAAGTAAAATTCTGAGGAAGATTGTAATTCTAACCCATTGGATATAAGATTTTAGTTTTCATGTTTGCGGGAGAGGGCACACACAGCTAGCACATGTAAGGCACTTACTGTGTGCCAGAGGCTTTAAAGGGCATTGCATTTATATGTGGTGTGGTCCTTATAACAACCTTGTGACATACGTACCATTATTACCTCTTTTTACTAATAAGGAAATAAGCGCAGGGAGGTTAAATAACTTGGCAAAATCACACAACAAATAAATGGCTAAGCCAAGATGAAAACCCTTAGGTCCAGCTCCAAAGCTTCTTTACTGAACTGCTGTGCTATGGCATCAACTCACATATATTGGATTCATATAACCATATGTTAGGGAATCTAAGGTACTTTCATGCTGGCTCACTCTTAATCTTATTACAGTTAACAGCATTTTTCACACAACCAAGTTATATCAGCCCTTTACCAGTTGGGAATTGTAGTCTTGTAAGCCACAAACTTTGGTAATATGTATTCTTGTTTTAGAGAGGTTAAATTGTGAGAGGAAATGCATACAAGAACTCATGAAATAGAGAGATGGTAGTACTTAAATATCTTTAAGCTATCCATATTAGTTTTAATAAAACCAGACATTTAACATTGTCATAGAACTCTGTTTCAAGTCTTGTTCAATATCCACCATCAGTGGGACCTTCTGGAGCTCTAACTTAAAATTTCAACCTCACCACACACCCACAGTATTACTAATTCAGTATTCCCTGCTGTGCTTTTCTTCTTCTTTTTTTAATGGTTTTTATAATTTTGTAACATGCAATAGATATAATTAATTATGTGTATCATTAATGCCTGCCTCACTGATCACTGCCTCTTTGGAAACAAAATCCTTGAGGGAAAGACTGTTGTTTTGTTTATTGATGTATACCTAACACATAAGACATTGTATAGTACATGCCAGGAATTCTTATATGTATTTGTTAAATATTTAAAAATTCAACCAGTAAATCATGAAAAAATAAATTCATACTGTATAATCAGTGTTCTTGTAAAACATGGCCAGAAGGACATATCTTTACTTACTTTTATCTGAGATGTATTTGTACAATTTTCTTGTATAGAAAAAGTATATAACTTCTATGTATTTAATGTAACATTAAAACTGCCAGTATAAATCATCAGTGATTACCTATAGATAATCTATAGAATAATTATTTTATCAGTTTACAGTCTGGTTAGAGAAAAGGCATTCACTAAGCTGAACAGGGAAAAAAAAACTAATTGACACATTTACTTAATTTCTCTAAGCCTCAGTATCCTCATGTGTAAAGTGGCGATAGAAATAGACACAGCTGGAGCACCTGGGTGGCTCAGTCTGTTAACCGTTGGACTCTTGATTTAGACTCAGGTCATGATTTCACAGTTCATGAGATTGAACCCTACGTCAAGCTCTGTGCTGATGGTATGGAACCTGCTTAGGCTCTCTCTCTGCTTAGCCTCTCTCTCTGCTCGTCCTCTGCTGTTTCTCTCTTTCAAAGATAAATAAGTAAGCATTAAAAAAAAAAGAGAAATGGTACACATCTCATAGAGTCATCATGAAAAATATATGAGATAACTTACATAAAGGATTTTTTAAAATAGTGTTAACTACTATGCTGTTATATAAGAAAGGATGACGACTTCATCTGGGTGCTTATGTGAGGGATATTTATAGAGGCACTATACTTGAGGATTTTTTTCCCCTCAGATTCACTTAAATAGGTTCACTTAGCTATTGATTACTTCCCTTTAGGGGCGCCTGGGTGGCACAGTCGGTTGGGCGTCCGACTTCAGCCAGGTCACGATCTCGCGGTCCGTGAGTTCGAGCCCCACATCAGGCTCTGGGCTGATGGCTCAGAGCCTGGAGCCTGTTTCCGATTCTGTGTCTCCCTCTCTCTCTGCCCCTCCCCCGTTCATGCTCTGTCTCTCTCTCTGTCCCAAAAATAAATTAAAAAACGTTGAAAAAAAAAATTAAAATATCTTAGAGTGGCAATATATAACACAGGTAAAGAGACCATATCTGTGTCTATCACAACATCCTAACCAAACTGTGAACATATATCTGCACTAACATTTGTTTTCCCCACGAATAAAATATCACTAGTCAATCTCATGCTAGTTGAAAATGATGCCTTTGAGACCAATAGACATCAAAGGTGTAAATAATGTAGACTGTGCTTGCAAATATGTAGTACAATTATGATAAAATCATACTCTGATTTGTATAATAAACAAAATAATTTTTCAGACTTTGCCATGGTAGACCAACATCAATTTAGATGATGCCATCATACTATAGTCTCTAAACTATTCTGAGAATGGAAGGATGAGGAGCAACTTATTATATCTCATTCAATGAAAATGATAGGATTGCCTTTGGAATTTGACAACTCCCCAGTGAAAAAAAAAATCTGAATCATGACTCCACAACAGATCTTATTGTATTTTCGTCTAAATTTGACATGGTCACCAATTTGAATTCTTTGGAAACAGAAAGACACAGAAACAATTTAACCATTAGTCTGACAGAAAATTAAATCAGACAAAACTGTTCCAAGCTTTCAGGACTATAAAAAGAATCATAGCCCATTTGGGATATAAAATACAGTTTATCGACTGCATTTTATTAGTTTATCAATCATCAGTCCTCTTAATAGTAGGTATTACACAAGTTGGCTGATTTAGTGCTCTAAATAAACATGATCATTTTTTAATAAAAATCTTCCATAATGCTGATTCTCCAACACTGATATATACTAGCAGAAGAGCTTGTTTAAAATGCTTATTCTGTGTACAGTCTCAAATCTTTTGTGATTCAGATTCAATACTTTTTACATGAGGTTTATGGAATTTGCATTTTAATCAACAAGAACACTAATCGTGGTGCTGTTGATGATGTACCACACATAAAGCAAGACTGTGCTAAGCCTACTATTCAAAAATTTAACTCTTTCTTGATGCAAAGAAATGAAAAGCTGAACTAATGTGAAAAAAAAAAAAGATATACAGGTGCTTTTTGGACAGTAAATTCTCCTGAAATTGAAGTCCTTGACAGAAAATATCTCTCCATCAAAACAATATGCTACTGTATCCGTGCATGACAAAGTATAATACTCTGAGGAATAGAAACTCAGTTTGAAAATCATGGGTGATATGGGCTAGAGCTGAGAATTACTGCAGTAGCAAACAACGCTAGTAACTGAGAGGCATAAAACAACAAAGATATACTTCTTGTTTATGTTCTGTGACCATCATGGACCTTTGCTTATTGCAATCACTCAGAGACTCCGGATGATGCAGGAGCTGCTATTGCACAGGATGTTGATCTCAATGTCAGATAAATGGGAAGGCTCTAAGAGTTCTGCTGTTGCAAGTAAATACCAAGTCCTGGCTTCAGCAATTAAATGCTTATAACTCATTGGCCAAAACTAGGCACCAAGATATTTCCAAACACAAGAGACAGGAGTGCAGTCCTCCTGTGGGTCTGAAAGGTGGTGAGGTGGAGGGAATTGGGAATGTTTTAGCCTACAGCAGTTCTAACTACCACAGTCACCATATTCTCTTCTGAAAACTGCTTCTGAAGCCTAGTGCTTGAGCAACTCAGTGAACCAATTAGCTGTCTGCTATTATGACTCAGGAAAATCTATACGTGAAAAATGCTGTGCATGAGCTGTTTAGATATCAACATTATGTCTACTTCAAACAGATGGCAGAAATGTAAAATCTGCTGAAATGGAAGGAAGAAACTTTAAGTAGTGAAAGATGTTCTTCATATTATTGACAGAGAAATTTGTCCTATTGACTAATTTTTTTACTAGATAATGACTCATTTTCTGACCAGCGCAGCTTCACTAGTTTTTCTGTAAACAAAATTCATCATCCCAAACTGCCTTTTGATTAGTTTAATTAGAATTTCTGCTTCACTGTCACTATACAAGACAAACTTAAGGAGTGGAAAGAGGTCAAAGATTTGCTTTACCATTCAGTTATTCAACAGAGAACAATATAAAATTTGTTCAGATAGTGGGTGATAACTGAATTTTTTTTCAAGGAAATAGAAATGACGTATTGTAGAATATTATGCAAATATTAAAAGGAGAATGTATATACCTAGTCCATTGGAATGCAACATTTTCCAAAACTAGTTGTTTAAAGGGAGGAAAAAGTAATAAAACCATATGCAATTTTTTAATGATAACTGAATTTTCAAAGAATAATTCCTTTCCTAAACAATACATCTTTCCTCTAAAATTTTAATAGACCCCCTTTAAAATTTTGTGATACTCTTTGTCTTTTGAAGCAATACTTTTCTCTTCTGCACTCGTTGAAAATAATGACATGGAGTCTCTGGTATAATCATTAAAAATTGTTAAACAATGTTAAAAAATCAAGATAGTAGAGGAAAAAACTAAAATCTATGGTTACTTAATGCAAAAAAGTAACAAAGGATATAAAATGGAATACAAATCAGATTGGTCAAAGAGCAAAAAATATAGTAAGATATTATATTTAAACAGAAATATACCAGTAAACTACAATAAATGCAGTTGAACCAAATATAGTTGACCCTTAACACAGGTTTGAATTTGCATGGGTCTACTTATACATAGATTTTTTATAGTATAGTACTGTAAATGTATTTTCTCTTCCTTGCGATTTCCTTAATATTTTCTTTCCTGTAGCCTACTTTATTGTATGAATACAGTGTATAATACATATAACATACAAAATATGTGTTATTTGACTTTTTGTGTTATTATTAAGGCTTTTGGTCAACAATAGTCTATTAGTAGTTAAATATGGGGGGAGTTGAATGTTATATGTGGATTTTCAACTGTGCAGGGGTGGTGCCTCTAACCTTCCCGTTGTTCAAAGGTCAACTGTATTTCAAATGAAAGACAAACACTATCAGATTAAAAAAATTAATCATATGCTGCTTATAATAGATATACCTTAAATACAAAAATAGAGGAATATTGAAAGTGAAAAGTTTTTAAAACACATGTATATATCAACAAAAGGGAAGATGATATAGTTATGTTAATATCAGATAAAAATAGGCTTTAAATAAAAAATAGTAATAAAGAGTGATATCCAATAATAGTAAAAAGGTCTTAAAATTTCATGTGCCTAAAAACATAGTCTCAAATGTATAATGCAGACAAATTAACATAATTCATAAGGAAGAGGAGACAAAACAGCAATCATACTGGAAAATGTAACACTTTTTATTTTTGGAATTGAGGGATCAAACAGACAAACAAAAGTATTAAAGATATAAAAAATTTGAGTAACAAAATTAACTTTATTGACCTAATTGGCATATATAGAATATTACATCAAGCAATTCCAGAATGCATACTCCTTTCAGGAAACCTGGAATATTTACCAAGATTGACCAAATGCTGGGCTAGATTATAACACTCAGCAGATGTTAAATTATACAGAGTATGTTATTTTACCAAAATGGTATTAAGCTTGAACTCAGAAACAAAATATAACTAGAAAACACCCAAAAGGTTGTAATTAAATTATTTACTTCAAAATAAAAAGCCATGGGTCAGTGAGGATATCATAATGGAAAATAAAAAGAATGATAGTTAAATGAAACACATTAAACACAAGGGCCAACACTGATGTAAGATTAAAGGCAATTGTACAACCTTTACTGACTACACGAGAACGAAGAAACTGAATAATCAGATCTAATCATTTATGTCAAATCCCGAGAAAACAAAATTAAACACTACAAAATAGGAGAGAGGCAATAATAAAAAACAAAAGCCAAAATTTAATGAAATGCCAAATAAACATGCAACAGAGAAAATTAATAATACCAAAGGTTTGGTTTTTTGGTTATCCTATAGCAAAACTGACACAAAATAAAATAGAAAATCTGAAAAATGTTTGTTTTAAATACTTCTGTTCTGTCTTGCCTCCACTTGGTTTACCTTTTTATAGGCTCCCAAGTATATTCAACTCAGAAGTACAAGTTTAAGAAACTTAACACTCCATGGGGCAACCCTTAGCCAACGTTGCATACAAGCTAATGAAGGAACACTTCTCATTTCCTGGACTAAGACAGACTATTCTGGGGTGGATTCTTCACACCTATTCATCAGGTTCCAGGGAATCAAACCACAGGTACTTAGAATAATTAACAGCTTGATTATGCAAATCTGCATTGACTTTCCTCTTCCTCTCAATTCCCTCACTCCTGTTTTATAGGATATTAATTAAATTACCTTCAGATAAGTTTTTGTCTCAGGATCAATTTTTTTTTTCCCCAACACAGGGAAAGACAGTTTGATATAGTTTCAAGTAATTTGGATCTGTATTTAAAAACCTCTCACAACAAACTTCAGACCATATGGTTTCCTAAGTGAAGCTACTAATCATATATAAACTCTCCCAGAGAAGAGGAAAAGAAGGAAAATTTCCAAACTCATTATATAAAGTGAACATAACCTTGACATAAAAACCTGACAAGGAGATTAGAAGAAAACTCAGACCAATCTCTCTCACAAATACAGATAATTAAAAATTCTAAACAAGAATTAGCAAACCGAGTCCAGTAATACATAAATGAGGACATAAATGAGGACAATGGATCATACCCTTTGTTATATAAATGTAGTTAAGAATTTAAACACCATCAATATTATCATTAATAGAATGAAGGATAAAAATCATACAATGAACTCCATGTATGCAAAATAAGTATTTGAAAACTCCAGTATCTTTTCATGTGTAGCATGCTATAAATTGAATGAAAATTCTATAACTTTATAAGGGTACAAATTATGTAAGTCCACATTTCCGAAAGCACATACCATACATAATAATGAAATGTTGAAAACTTTTCCTATAAATTTGGGAGTAATCAAGAGTGCCTGCTCTCATCAAAATAGACTCATTGGGGGTGCCTGGGTGGCTCAGTTGGTTAAATGTCCCACTTCAGCTCAGAGTATGATCTCAGGGTTCGTGGGTTTGAGCCCTGCATTGGGCTCTGTGCTGACAGCTCAGAGCCTGGAGCCTGCTTCAGATTCCACATCTCCCTCTCTCTTTGCCCCTCCCCTGCTCTCTCTCTCTCTCTCTCTCTCTCTCTCTCTCTCAAAAATAAATAAACATTTTAAAAAAACAGACTAATAATAGGAAAAATTAAAATCATGTGCAAAGTGGTAGAATTTAATGAGAATATAGGATCACTTCTGTAACATTCCTGCCAGGATAACTAATTTAATCTAATATAAAGATACATCTGAGAAACACCAAGATTTTCTACAAAAGAAGTGCCTTGTAATCTTCAAATGTGTCAAGGTCAAAAGAGTCAGGGAAAGATTGAAGAATCAAGAGACCAAGAAAGATTAGAGACATGACAACTAAAATCAATTTGTGGTTCTGAACTGGAATATTTGCTATAAAAGGCATTATTGTAACATTTGGTGAAAAATGAATGGGATGATTTTTAGATAGTGGTGATGTATCAATATTAATTTCCTGTTTCTGAGGGTTGTAATGTGATTATTTATGAGAATGTCCTTGTTTGCAAGAAAAGATTCCACGCTGTTAGGGCTTCAGCTCTGCAATTTAGTCTCAAATGGCTAGGGGGGAAAAGTCCTTTCTATATTGCTTGTGCAACTTTTCTGTAAGTTTGAGATCATTTTTTTTAATCCTACAATTGATAGGGGAACCTACATTGTTAAGGTGATTTTACCTCTTTAATCACTTAAATAACTCATTGATTTCAAATTTGGCTTTTTTAAAAGGAATCAGAGTTTACGTAGATGATCCTTTCCAGAGTTAGAAGTGGGTGAAAGCAGTCAGTATTTCAGAATTAGCTCTTTTCAGGCATAAATGAGAGAATGAGTATTTACTATGAATTGCGCTTCTCAATGTTATTACTAAACTTGATTATATACTTCTGGTCTTTTGCTTTATGTTCTAAAAATTCATTACATTTATTAAATATACACATAAATCTGTATTGGTATAATAATATAACTTGATATGATGCAGGAGAAAAATAAAAACAGTGCCTAAAAGACTGTGCTGTTTGTATTTAATAAACTGTTTCTGAAGATGAATGCTTAATTACAATGACTCTGTTTTTAGGTCTAAAGAGCTACATTTGATATGATTTATGGTTTCAAGGGGGATTTTATTTTATAATTTTTATTGCTAAAATTGAGTAGAAAAGTGAGTGGACTGCACTGTTTATTACTAAAGTACTTTTTTTTCTGATAAGAGAAAGGAACTTATATTTATCAAACTTAACAGACCATTAATTTTCACAAAGCCAACTACTGTGGAATTTCCTCAAATTTTATTCTAGCCATATATTTAATTTATTATAAAGAACAATTTTGCCTGATCGATAAAATTGTGCATATACTATGTGAAATTGAAGCTAATTTTTCACTGGAGTAACAATGATATTAAAATTAAAAAACTTAGTTGAACTTTGATCACTAGGATTAGTATTGTCACGGTATAATTACTTCCGCAAAATATCATTTCTCTTTGTAATATGCGCTTTGTGTGAATGACATGACTTATGATTATCATGAAATTGTTTTGGTCATCTTAACAATCGTAAAATAAATTTCCTATTTAAATGAGAAGTCATTTCTATTCATTAAGGGTGTCTTTAGCAAACACTTATTATTTTCCACACATGATGCATGAAGGGTATTGAGGTTGAAATAAAAGTGCTGTTAAGATATGAGTATGTTCTTATCCTAAAAAATTCTTTCTCTCTTCAAAAGGTCTGAAGCTAAAAGTAATTTTATTTTTTTAACTTAAAATAGTTAAATATTGTCTATCTACAGTTCTTCACTACTGTGTAAGACAGTGTAGCACTAGATTTCATAAGTATAATCAAATAGGAGAAATAACAAAGTTAATACAATTAACATATGATAATTTTCATAACAGTGAAGCAAAGGCAATTGGCATAACATCAGATAAGGGATAGATCATAAAGAAGATATAGGGCCTTGAATAAATTTGTGGGCCAGGGAACTAGGGTGACAGGTTTTGTTTCTAAATCTATGGGAGGATTGTTGATTCTACTTTCTTCTCAGCTTGTTCCATGGAGTTTCCTATAGTGTCTTATGTCCAAGTAATATTTTTAAAAATATTTTTAAAACATCTATTCATGGATAGTGAATTTTCTTTTGTTTAATAATTGTTTTTATGGATTATTGGAAATAATAAGTAGCAAATAATAAAGGTGTTCAACAGATAAAAACTAGTACATGGTCATGTCAGATATTAACAAGATGGCTCTAGAATGAATGAAATTTGAGTATGAGGGATTAAGATGACTAAAATTAAGATTTGTTGGAAGAGTGACCAGGTAAAGAAGGAAGAACATTTCATTCTGTGTGAGGGTGCATTATGGGCAAAGACCTCATGTCAGGCATAGATAAGAAAGAAGGTCACTATGGCTGAAATGAAGGTACATGGCAGAGTGAAATATAAGATGAGACACAGAAGTAGGGGTTGGATTTTGTGCAAGTAGGTCATATAAATAGGGCATATATAGAATTTAGGTACTTATTAAAGCAATGGGAAAAACCATGAGCATTTTCAAAGGATAGGTGACATGTATAGATTTGTAATATAAAAAGATTGGATGCTTTCAAGCAAACAATTACTAAAAAGAAACCAGAAAGAATATAATAAAAGGGATAATGAAGTCACACAATATTACCACTTCTTTGTATTTTAGAAACATAAAACAGTTAAAACAGTTTCTTCTGGTTAAATGCTCATTCTTTGGTTTTCTTTTCCCCCTTCCTCTGCTTCTCTTCAAAGGGTTTCTGGGTTCAAGCATTCAGATTGCCCTTTGGGTCCCCATTGGTCTCTGTGACAAAATGGTTTTCCTCATAGGCTCCTAACCTAGTACCTACTGAAGTATAAATGGTTCTATTGTGCTGTAAACTGCTCATCCAATTCTGGCTATACTTCCCTGAACATTGTGGCTCCCTATTTTAATTCCAACATTCTTTAGATCCACAAATATTCTTAGCATTTCTGTTCCATTTCTCAACAACCCTCCTACCCTTGCATCCTAGGAAATGAGAATGCATCCAGGTGCTCTATAAAACATGTGTAACCTATTGGGGACCATTTATGTCACCTTAGATTCTTCTCTGTCCCACTGCCCTTACCCATATTTACAATTGTAGAATATAGCACAAGGCCAAATGGAGACTTTCATGGATCTCATCCAGGAAATTGGGTCACTAGTTCCAGTGTTCTCATGTATACTCTTACCTTTCTGGAAGTTTCTATTGCATCCCCAGAAATACCATCATATCCATCCAGCAGAACCACAAAAATGCACACATATCCTTGCATTTCCTCACAGAGGACATAGAAAGGACATTGATGTTGGATACTTTGCCTTTCGCCTTCGAATGACAACAGAATTCTGCCCAAACCACCCTCCCTCCCATGATAGTCTGAGTTCTCTTAATCTCTTGCTTATAGTGAAACAAATATTCAAGGGCACTAGTCCTGGCTCATAATTTGTTAATAAGAGGTTAATGAATTTAGAGAAACCTTCTAACTTGACACCATTATATTGCTAGGGATTTTTTTTAAGGTTTTTTGTTTTTGTTTTTGATCATAAAAGCTAAGCACTGACTTTTTTTTTTTTTTTGGCTCTTTGTATAACTATAACAGTTTTAATTCTTACTCTGTTTATACCCCACACATAGTATACATATGATATTAGTTAATCAAATAGAAGTTGAGTGCAGGAGGAGTGCCTGGGTGGCTCAGTCGGTTGAGTGTCTGACTTCAGCTCTGGTCATGATCGCACAGTCCGTGAGTTCAAGCCCCATTTCAGGCTCAGCACCTGAGAGCTCGGAGCCTGGAGCCTGCTTCGGATTCTGTGCCTCCCTCTCTCTCTGCCCCTCCCCTGTTCACACTCTGTCTCTCTCTCAAAAATAAAATAAAAACATAAAAAATATTTTTTAAAAAGTTGAGTTCAGGAACATTAAAAAATAAAACAACTTAATATGTTTCAAGAGATTTCATCATTACATAAGGAAGACAATTATCTATTGTAGTGATATAGAAGGGAGAGGATTGGATTATGTTGGTGGTGACAGAAATGGTAAAAAGTCAATGGATTTAAGAGACAAATCTGGCCTGTCACCTATTTATGCTAATAAGATTTTATTGTGACACAGTCATGATTATTTATGTAGTCTCCATGGCTGCTTTTCATTACAACAGCAAAATTTATCCATTATGATGGGGACCACATAATCAACAAAACCTAAAATATTTACTACCTTTTCCTTTACAAAAAATGTTTGCCAACCCCTAATTAATAGCAAAGTTATAAATTCTATGCACTATACACACTGTTTATGAAAGATATCAAAAAGATTGTTTACTATTGTAAACAATTGGCTTTGATCTTGGTTGTTTTTACTTCATGGTCTAGAGACAATTGATGTATATGTTATTTAACTTCATATAAAAAAGGCCTTTTGAAGTCAGCATTTACATTCAGTTTTTAAAAATTGATAATCAGTTGTTTTATAATTATTCTTTTTTAGAGTTACTTTTTAAAATTTATATATGAAAAATTTAAACATAAAAGTAGAAAGAATAACATAATGAACTTTCATTACATGTATGTCCTAGTTTGAACACGTATAAAGTTATAATAATTTTTATGCCTCCACACCACTTTACTCGTGCTTATTTTGAAGCTAACTCAAGACATATATCCTTTTGTCTGTAAATATTTCAGTAAATGTCTGAAATATAACTACCCTTTTGTAATATAACTGTAAGACATCATACCAAAAATGACAGTAATTCTTTAATATCAAACTATCTTACAATTTTAGGTACAATTATATTTTATATGTTTCAATCACTATCCTGTAAAACCTATATGGTACAATTGGTTAATATGACTGCTAGGTCTTTAGATCTAAAGTTCCACATTATTTGTACTGTAGAGTCTTCTACATTCTGGATGTTGATGGTTGAAACTTTGTGGTTCCATTTAACATGTTTCTCTAACACCAGTACTTCCTATAAATTCACAGCCAGATCTAGAATCAGGTTTATATTTAGCAAGAATACCTTGTATGTGGTATTTATAGAGGCAGTTTATAGAGGTTATAGAGGCACTTGATCATTTGTTTTTCTTTGTAACTGGCATCCATTGATGATTATTGCCTAGATCTGTTACTTCACTAGGGCTGCAAAATTGTGTGAGTTTAATTCTATAATTATTTATTAGCTGAAGTATTTCTATAAAAAGTCTCTAATGAATTATTTTTGTTTTCCCTGAAGCATGGTCCATATAGGAAAAGTGTAAGTTACTATTTTTTCAAAACAATGAAGTGCTTTCCAAGCTTGTTCCCTAGATGAGCATGGAGGATGTTTTCATTATTATAAAGTAAGTAATGGATTGAAATGTATGTGATGTGTTTCAGTCCATTGCAACTATATTATTCTTAAGATGCTCAAATTGTCCCAAATTTAGGCAAAGGGAACCTATTCAAATTAGATTCTGGAGTCCTTTTAAAGAGTTAGTAATCTTTTATAAATTCTTCATTATTCTATCAGACATGAATAACCCAGTTTGTTCACATCCTGATGCAGACCTAGAATCAGCTATTTCTCCAAGGAGTTCTGTATATTTTTCATGAGAAATGGTAATAAGCACAATCTTGATACTAGTAATGCATGTTATTACTGGATTGGTCATTATCTATATGATTTTTTATAAGACAGAACTAGAGAATACACTTTAGTGTAAGTATATTGATGCTTCCAATTCAATATCAGGGTTTTTTCTTTTTTTTATGAATTTATTTTGAGAGAAAGAGAGGGAGGGGCAGAGGAGAGTGAGAGTGAGAGAGGGAGGGAGGAGAGAGAATGCCAAGCAGGCTCTGAGTATCAGCACAGAGCCCCAGATGGGGCTTGAACTCATGAACTGAGAGATTATGATCATGATCTGAGCCAAAACCAAGAGTCAGACACTTAACCAACTGGGCACTCAGGCACCCCAGGATTGTTCTTAATCTCATTAATCTTACCTCTGTATCTCCTCCTTTTAGTGTTAAAATTCCTTGTTCTCAAATGACACCAACATACCCATTTGCTGTATCCTGTGTAAGAAATATACTACAGTCTCAGAATAATGAAACCAATAGTACCAATAATATTACTAAAAATTGTTTTTTGTATACCTAGAAGTTTTCTGTACTTTAAACAATTACTTTACTTCTAAGCTTTACTTCTAACAATTACTCCGTGTATCTTAGTAATTAACAATTTATTTGTTGACTTATTTTAGTGGATTTCCATTAAAATCATTTATAATTATGGAAATTCTATATGATTTTGAAATTGAGCTATGTAAAACAAATACATAACCACTTTATAAAATGACTTGGAAAATTCCATAATTCTTTGTCATATATGTTTTGTTTTAGAAAAATCTTTACTTCATCCCCACAAAAATTTCAAATCCCTTTCCTTACCTACCACCTGTATCTCTTCTTCTACCCACCTCCCATTTAGAACATTTCTTTAAATGATAATCAGCCTAGGAAACCATGATGAAAAGGAAAATAAATATTATACCATAGTTATTTAAGCATTTCTTTCAAAAGAGAAACCACAGCATTTCCTCCCAAAACTATGCTTGAAATATATTACCGAATTCTATCTCAGGGAAAATAAGTATCTATACACATGTAATAGAGTTTATAAAGATATACATATATACTTTAAATAGCACCTATTCTTGTTTCTATGGATTATGATCTTTAAATAATGTTAAAATGTACTCTTAATACCTTTCAATTATCCCTTTTTCATATTATCTTCTTTATGGTTAGTCTGTTGAAGGGTACAACAAGTAATATTTATGTCATAAAAGCTTCATTTCTTCCCTTAAATGTGGATTTGGTAACAGATGAAAGCTGGATGTTCAGCTAAATATGGATTTGGAAGTATCACAATTAAAAATGTGATGTATCATGACTATTTTCTCTTGAGGGCTTTGCAAATGTGTCCTTACTGATTGTAACATAAAAATTCGCTGTCAGCTGCAAGCTACTCATGACTATATGACTAAGTATAAGTGATTTGACTATGAGTCAACTTATTATGCATTTAGTAAAATACCTTGTACCACAATTATATTTTAAGGACAATTCAATTATAGCTTTTTTAAAAAATCAAGGAAAGATATTGAGTACACCCATTTATTTGTAATTACTTTCAGCTTCATATTAATATAGATGATAAACACAGTTTCTCTTCCAAAATTTGAATTTTATGAACTGTAAATTTGTCATGTTGTCTGCATTGTAATTTATCATTTATATAAACTATTTTACCTAAAAGAGTTTATATTCATAATCACTGATTTAATATACTTCCCATTTCAGTGAATGCTCTCACTACTGCTATAAATGATGCTGAAATTTTTATTTAAACTATGAGGAATCTTTCATACAAGTAAATTAAGTAGCAAGACCAAGATCATAGAAATTTGTAGTACAGAGAATACCAATTTTTATCTAATGATAGCTTACAATTTATTGTATTTATACTAAATACAAATGTATACTAAATTACAAAACCAGTTTTCACTGAAGAAAAAATTAAATTTAGGCAATTTAAACATGTATAGCTAAATGGCAACCAAAACAATGATAACTATTTTTCTCCTTTCAGTGTTTTCACATTTGGTCTTCTACTCTTGATCTTCTACTCACCTATTATTACCGTGTAATTCCATACCAAACGTGGAGGGTTTTGTTTGTTTCCTTTTTTCCACTTTTAACTCAGTAATTGAATTTTCAAAAAATTACTTAGGATTAAGTTTCTTTAAAAGAACTTATAAACTTATAAAAGAAGTTATAAACGGCAGCATGCTAGACAAAATTTAAAGCCAATCAATAATATTCTCCAGTTCTTTCTGTCCTTGTTCAGGTTCTCTCATCCCCACAGCAAGATGTTTGTTCTAGTGATATCAGTTTATAAAGAACTTTATGGAAGGCTCTGCAGGAGAAATTGCAACAGGTTATTACTGAGTCTAGAGAAGATACATGCAGTGGATGAAAGGTTGTTCTATTCCTTGTCAGGTAGCTGAAGTACCCATTGTTTATCTATAACCCTTAAGTCTTTTTCACCGCTGATCATCAGGTCACTGAAGTTCAATTCTTTAATGGTGATTTGGTAGCTCCAGAATTTTCTAACAGATAAAGTAAGATGAAGACAAGTTCTTTAATTCATGAATCACCATGGAATTTTGGCCAGAACTGATTTGATGCAGAACCAACAAATATAATGTTGAATTATGGTTAACTATACCTAATAACAATAAAAAGTAGGAAGAGGAGGAGGGAGAAAGGAAGAGAAGTAAAAATGTAGTTATTACTCCCTCTTCCAAACACTTTAGCAGAGTATTTAGGAAAAAGAGGAATGCATTTATTGTTATTCAGGATTCTGCTTGTCTGTGAAGGGTGAATAGATCTCCCTTTAGTTTGCAAGCATTATCAGGAACAAGCTAGTCTGGGCCACTCTTTGTGGAGAAATCAAATAGAAGTTCAATCCACAGTGCTCAGTTTGTGGCCAGCAAAGGAAAAAAGATTGCCTTCTCTTTTAGAAGAATCTTGGTCTTGTTTATGCAATATGATTCAGACTAATTGGGTTTTGTAGTAAGTATTAATGTACATGGAATTTTTAAAGAAATAAATTTGGCATTCAAATATAGCAGGATTCTGCTATTTTAAAATGGTATTTTCTGGGGCACTATAGGTGGCTCACTCGGTTAAGCATCCAACTTCAGCCAAGTCATGATCTCATGGTTTGTGAGTTGGAGCCCCACGTGGGGCTCTGTGCTGACAGCTCAGAGCCTGGAGCCTGCTTCAGATTCTGTGTCTCGCTCTCACTTTGCTTCTCCCCAGCTCATGCTCACTCTCTCTCTCTCTCTCTCTCTCTCAAAAATAAACTTAAAAAAAATTAGTGAAATTTTCTATATTGTCATCTATAATTTCAAAAATTCTCTTATGATCTTAGTTTGATTTATATATACTTGTTTTCTCTTTTTCCATTTCTTCTTCTGTTTCTTTAAAGAGTACTTCATGTGCTTTGTTTATGCAATAGTTTAAAATATCAATTAGGAAACCATGGTTTATATACTTTGAAGTAAGTTTTCAAGACAAAACTATAAAAATATTTGTCCTAAGGAGTCTTATTTTACTAAGAATTTAGAAGCTGAAATAGCCTGAGGAATGTAGGAAAACATGGACATTTCATAAAATAATTTGGTTCTTAAAACAACATGAAATAAAGTGAAACCATTTTGTAATCTCATTCCCTGAATCAATTCCCTTTGAAAATCTCAGTAAAATCCTTTTACATTTGATAGGAATCTCTAGATTTGGCCAAAGAAAATGTATTTTAGATTATACAATTTGAAAAAGAATGATTGATTGCTTTGCTTTTTTAAATCAAAATAAAAGTTTTAACTACTATGGAGGGAAAATGATTTCAAAGGAAATGAATCATTTATGGGTGAATTTTATGCATGTTTTAAATTAACTGCTCAACATTGAACATATTTCTCTTATTCTGGTTAGGAATGTTTGCAATAATCGGGGCGCCTGGGTGGCTCAGTTGGTTAAGCGTCTGACTCTTAATTTCAGCTCAGGTCATGATCTCTCAGTTTGTGAGATAAAGCCCCACACCAAGGTCTGAGCTGACAACGTGCAGGAGCCTGCTTGGGATTCTCTCTCTCCCTTTCTCTCTCTCTCTCTCTCTCTCTCTCTCTCTCTCTCTCAAAATAAATAAATAAATAAATAAATATTTTTAAAAAGAGAATGTTTGCAATAATTTAAACATCTTACCTTTTTTCTGAATAAATTTACATTAACTTATTACCAAAATTATTCTTAGACATTTTTTTCAAAAATTTTAAAACTTATTTTGAGAAAGAGAGAGAGAGGTAGGGACATGCAGAGAGAGGGAGAGCGAAAATCCCAAGCAGCCTCTGCACTGACAGTGCAGAGCCTGATGTGGGGCTCAAATTCACAAACCATGAGATCATAACCTGAGCCAAAATCAAGAGTCAGATGCTCAACAGAATGAGCCACCCATGTGCCCCTTAGGTATTCTTACTCTCATATAGTCATGATTTTTTTTAAGTTTATTTACTTGGTTTGAGAGAGAGAGTACACATGCATGAGTGGGGGAGGGGCAGAGAGAGAGAGAGAGAGAGAGAGAGAGAGAGAGAGAGAGAATCCCAAGCAGTTTCTGTGCTATCAGTGCAGAGCCCTATGTAGGGCTGGATCTCACAGACCATGAAATTATGAGTTGCGCTGAGATCAAGAGTCATATGCTTAAACTGACTGAGCCACCCAGGTGCCCCCATGATAAATTTAATTGATCATGAGTCAATTTAAATTTAATTTGATTAACTTAAATTGAATATATTTTGAAGATCTGAAAATGATTTTAGGATTTTTTCCCATGCATAGGCCTATTGAAATTAAATATAAATCAAGTGTTAGAATAAAGTTAAATTTAGCAGATTTTAACCAATTTTACAGCACAAATCATGTTCCCTATTGAATTCATTAATAAACCAAACAATTAGAGGGGTACCTGGGTGGCTCAGCTGGTTAACCATCCCCAACTCTTGGTTTTGGCTCAGGTCATGATCTCATGGTTTCATGAGTTTGAACCCCACATCGGGCTCTGCACCAATGGTGCAGAGCCTGCTTAGGATTCTCTCTCTCCCTCTCTGCCCCTCCCCTACTCACACTGTCTCTGTCTCTCTCAAAATAAATAAATAAACTTAAAAAACTTTTTTTAAGTAAACCAAACAATGAGAGCTTTTTGATAAAGTTTTCTGAAGTCCCTCTTTTATTCTCAAGCGGCAATTCAAAGGTACAGATTTTCAGATTGAGTTCTTAAATATATCTTAAATTCATTCACTATAGGACTGATTTTTGGAAACATCAATACAACTGGCTCTTCCAGTTTTAAGTTTTATGATCCAAAGTTCTAAATTAACATCGTTTTCCAAATAGAAGTTGATGCATTTTGATTTCTGATGGTAATACATATGCCTTAGCATAACAAAGGTGATAGATTCTAAGCCCCTTAAAGAAGTTATGGGTGGCCCAGTAGTGAATTTAAAAGAGCAAAAATTTTTATTTAGTTTTTTTTTCTAATTAGGTTTGTAAGATAAATGATTTTATTCTCCATAGAATGAACCTAGTAAAGTTTATCTAATAAAAGTTTAGCTCTCAGGATTAGATGGATCCACAGGTTTAGAAAAGGTAACATAAAGGTGTCTATGTGGGTAGGACTTTGGCATGAAGAAAGTACTGTAATAGATGATAGATGTATGCTTCATATAGATGGAGCACAACAGCAAAAGGAAACCATTGTCTGACAATAGAAAAAGATATGCATAAAATGCCTCAAAACACAGATGCTGGTACATACTTAGCAAGTGCTGGCTCTGTAGGCTATTCCAGCCTCTTGAGGAACCCTCCAGGGACCTCAACACCCAAATTGAAATCATCAATCTCACTGGAATCAATAAACAATGCTAACAAGCTAACAACCCCCCACAAATCTCCTCAGACCCATGGTCACAAAGCAACACTATTAATCAATATGTTTCATATCTTGGCCAGAGGGCAGTGTCATAAATGTGTATTTCTTATTTTAGCAGGAAAGCTAAGACTAATTCCAGACCTCCTTAAATTTTCACAACACAGTCAATCTGCCAACTGATAGTCAAGGCCTTCTTAGGACAAAAGGCTCATTTTTAGTCTGTCAATAGTGCTTGCCTTATAACGTTATATAGTAAGATAGATAATCAAAGCTATATACAGAGTCCAAACATTTGTAATACCCAGTGTTTGGGTTTGGTATGGAATTAGACAGCAATGCCATCTAATAATGTTGGCATAAACTTTTTCATATTTTTGTACTAACTATAATTTTTTACCTCCCTGATCATATAGCTTTCAGTACTTTATGGTATATATCTACTGAATGATTAAGAAAATAATCTACCATTAATCAAGTCTAAGTCTTCTTCAGGCCAATTGTTACTGATAAAGAGAATGTCCTGAGAGGGATTTAATTCAATTTCCCAGTATATATTGCAAAGATTTCCCAAATTTAGATACTGGAAAAGACTCACTATATTCTACACATTATACTCATGTTGGCTTTTATTTAAAGACAAATGAAAGAGATGAGGTACCTGGCTGCCTCAGGTAGTGTGTGAGACTCTTGATCTCAGGGTTGTGAGTTCAAGCCCCATGTTGGGTGTAGAGCTTACTTAAAAAAAAAAAAAGAAAAAGAAAAAGACAAATGGAAGAGAATACAGGCAAGCATGAAGGTTCCAAGAAACATTCCCATGAGCAAGCTTCCCAGGGCTGTTTATTCATACACACTGACCTTGCTCCTTCTCCAGCTTAAACCACCAAGATCTGTGCAAACAATCTTAGCTTTGGGAGACCTCAAATACGAAATTCCAAGCATGGCTTTTATGGCTCTCTGGCTACATAATAAGCCAGCATGATTTAACTGGTTATGCTGGTTGCAAACCATCAGTAAAGAAATTAAGTTTGGAGGATTTCTAGCAGAAGTTTAGAAATTTAAATAAATCATCATAAATCCCATCATCCTTATTGTAGCAAAGAATCAAAGACAAAACATTTGGGAGTCCCCAAAATTAGTGTTTCCAACTCACCTGTAATTAAAATCTGTCTCACATATTTATGATAATCAATACCAGTATTATCATATTCCTAATACATATATACATATAATACAAGTAGGTAGACAATAGGAAATTGTCTTTTTTTTTTAATGATTGTGTGTGTGTAAATAAGCTCTACTTCCAATGTAGGGCGCGAACTCATGACCTTGAGATCAAGAGTCTCACACTCAAAAAAAAAAAAAAAATCACATACTCTACCAACTGACCCAGGCTGGCACCCTAGAGAACTATTATGATAGGTGACAAAAACCCAGTTTACAGAGACAAAGATGCTAAACAGTGGCAAGGGAGGGGGGAATATTGTAAGGACTATGTATAGGGGGAAAAAACATTACAAACCCCCCCCCCCTCAAGTATTAAGTATGTGCTTTGAAGCAGGGAATAAAGACAAACTGCTCAATTAGGGGCTAGGGAATAGAAGAACCAAGTGAAAAACTGACTCGCAGTCTTGACATTAAATTACCTACCCAAACTTCCTTAAATTATTCTCCATTTAGAGTCTGTTTTTCCTAAGAGCCAGGAGTATGAACAATTTTACAGATGGGTGCTGACAGAAGAGATATCATGATACCACAATAAGGTATAAAACATTCAAGTATATTTGTTGTAGTCAGTGATAATTAAACAGTTTGAAACCATCTGAAATATGGAAGTAAAAGTCAGAAAATCAGAGATTAAAATGCAGAGGGCTGATTGGTGACAGAATTGTTATTCCCAGGCCAAATGGGCTTGCTAATATTCTTCTTCCAACATTAAACCCTGAAATTTTGCCCCCTGACCCCTACAGGGATAAAGCTTGTCCAGGATTATTTTTCCCATATATGAGCACAGAACAAGTGCTTCTGAAAATAGGAATTTCCTAAAGAAAAATCCCAGAATGTTAATCTCTGAATGCCCAATCTTAAATCAGGATCTCTACTCAAATATGACATGGCTTTATGAGGAGTAAGTGTGAGGATGTGGAGAAATGGGATGAAAATTGTCATTATATTCTCCAACTTTTTCTACTTTGTAGCAGCAAATTCCCTTTCCCATCTGAAACATGAGGTTTGGGGGATAAGCATTTCCTTCAACAGCCTGGAGCCTACTTCAGAGTCTGTGTCTCCCTCTCTCTCTGCCTCTCCCCCACTTGCATGCGCTTTCTCTCTCTCTCTCAAAAATAAGTAAAAAAAAACATATTAGAATGTACAATTTACATAATTTTTGCATCATATCCAATATTCCATATTTAAATTAATGTATTATATATGTATATATGAAATAAAATGAAAATGAATTACAATATAAAATAAATTAGAATTATATATATAATATAAAATAAGTTTAAATCAAGAAGCAAGAAGTATATTTTAAATAACTGGGTAGACTTGTTTTCAGTAATCTACCAGATTAGCAGTAAGCAGTGGTCAGAATTATTCTTTACTTTGGTGTTCTTCATATTCTGCTTCTTTAGTAAAGGTCCATTCTACAATTCTTCCCAGTTGCATTGGTTTCATCTGATCAAGTGATAGCATGTACACTATATATAATGAGTTAGTTTTCCTTTTCCCTTCTTTCCCTTCTTTCAACTCCGACTATGAAAAAAGAAAGTATCAGGGCACCCGGGTGGCTCAGTCGGTTGAGCATCTGACTTTGTCTCAGGTCATGATCTCATGGTTCGTGGTTTGAGCCCTACATAGGGCTCTGTGCTAACAGCTCAGATCCTGGAGCTTGCTTAGGATTCTGTGTCTCCCTCTCTCTCTGCCCCTCCCCCACTTGCATTCTGCCTCTCTCTCTCTCTCTCTCTCTCTCTCTGTCAAAAAAATAAACATTAAAAAAATTTTAAATAGCATATTTGAAAATAATATGCACTGGCAAGAAAGAAAAATTAAAAAACAAATCTTAAAATGTTATCTCTAAATATTCAAAGGTTTGATATCAGACAAGGAAACAACTATCACTATTTGAGACTCTCATTGATAATTCTGGATAGATTGCTAGAATATTGAATTATTTAGTTTTTGTTATTAATAGTAGAATGAGAAAGAGGCCAAACATGTATCTTGAGGAGAGGCAAAGTCAAGTTATAGACGTTTCGCCCATACTACTAATGTTCAGAGACAAAAAATAGATGAAGATTTCCTTCTAGAAATACTCCAGCTCCAACTTTTTCTTGAAGCTACTCTTGCTGGATCACTGGAAGAAGATCAGAATGTAAAACTTAAAACCTAAAATGATTCCCAAGTGTTCATATAAGTGGTTTACAGGACCCAGCACAGTAATACCTACATCTCATATAATTACCCTTATCTTATGAGTAAGGAAAAAAATGAGCAAGGAAAAAAATATTGAACTAATGGTGAAGTCAGAGAATATGCCACTAAGATATGAACCGAAGATAGAACAAAAAATACGAGCATCAGAAACACAAAGTAAATAAATATATATGAATTTTAGAAAAGTATTAACACATAAATCAAAGTAAATCTTTTCTTCAAGAATATTTGTGTCAGTGTTACTTTTAAAAATGGAAGAAATTAAGATGCCCCAATACAGAAATATCAAATAGACTGAGATGTCCAGACAATGAAATACAACCTTTAAAACTGATAGGGAAAGTGACCACAAGTGGTGTTTAAAATCACCTTAAAAATATAGTGTGTATAAATATAGTATATATATAAGCATATATATATATATATATATATATATATATATATACATATATATATACATATATATATAAGCATATCTATTGAAAGATAAAACAAGATGATAATAGCTATTCTCCCAGGGTAATGCATTTGTGGGTTATTTTTTTACACACTTTTCATAGAATTTCTATATTTTTAAACTCCCTTTACAATAAATAATAAATTCTGTAATCAAAAATATTTAAAAGAGGGGCGCCTGGGTGGCACAGTCGGTTAAGCGTCCGACTTCAGCCAGGTCACGATCTCGCGGTCCGTGAGTTTGAGCCCCGCGTCGGGCTCTGGGCTGATGGCTCAGAGCCTGGAGCCTGTTTCCGATTCTGTGTCTCCCTCTCTCTCTGCCCCTCGCCCGTTCATGCTCTGTCTCTCTCTGTCCCAAAAATAAATAAACGTTGAAAAAAAAATATTTAAAAGAATAATGATACTAGTGGAGCAAAAAGGCATAAAAAAGTAGCCAATGGTAGGAATGATAATTTACTATTAAAGGATAACAATGAAGAAATCTCAATTCATTTCTGCAAATAGTAAGGAAGAAAATGAATATTACATTACTCAACACACTGAGAGAGCAAGAGTGCTAGGGAACAATTATAAAACAATATAAAACAATCTGTTTTTTGTTTTTGTTGTTTTTGTTTTTTTTCATAAGACTGCCCCTGAAAACTCACTACATGAGACAATTTTGTCTCTGTCCAAGATAAATTCTGGGCAGCCCCACTGCTTTTCACTCTTTGTTAACAAAACCACTATGATCATTTTAGTGCTGAAACAGCTCTCACTCTGTAATTAATATACACATATAGGTATAAAAAACACCTCAAATTCAAAGTTAAAATGCTTCCATATTCTAGCCAGACAAGCTTCTCCTACCCCATCTAACAACTTCAGGGTTGGAAAGATAGAGGGGAGAAGATGTAAATGATAATGGGGTCTTTCTTAAATGAAGTTTTCTAATCTATACTTCCAATGTAAAGGAAATACAAGACCTACCTGGACATTATGACTTCTCCCTTGAGCTTCTGGTCCAAATGGACTTCCTTAATTGGGCCCTTCTCTTTCCTATTCTCTCTCCTTCTCTAATAGTCCATGATAGACCCAGTCCTTTGACCAGTCATTAGTGGGATTTCTTTTCCAAACCATCCAGAACACTACTTTGCTGCCATAAACTTTTTTTAAAATTTTTTCTAGGAAGAAAGTATGAGTTAATGTCTCCCCTAAACTTCCAAACTTCAGTAACCTATCAGATTCTCCAACTAGTCTTATTTAAGTCTTTATCATTATGTCTGAGGTAAGGGAGAAGCATAATCTCCTCATAACAAATTTACAACTTTACTTGAAACTCCTTTCAACTTTGCTTTTATATCCTCAAGTGGTCGAGAAGCCAAAGGCTGCAAATACAATTTTTTAAAACTGTTGGAAATCCTAATGCGTGGACAAGCACTTCATTTTACTCTATCTGGCTGAAGAAGGGGATGGGATGATTGGTTCTTTGACTTCAATAGAAGCCTCCCCACCTCCCCTGCCCCCACCAAATACGCATCTTGTATATAGACCTGGTTAATGCCTTCTACAGAATAGCTCAGCACCACTTGCCTTTAGGCCTTCTCCTAATTGACCTATTTCCTAGCCTGTAGCCTCACATGCCAGTTCTCATAGTTCAGTCATAAAGCCACATTCATATAACTCAAAACATTGTCTCAGCCTGTGCTGGGGTGAGGAACAGTCTCCCATGGCCTCCATTAAAAGCATCACTGAAGGGAGTCTAGAAACTTCAGCATCGAGGAAACCAGACCAATGGAGGCTTGTCTTCTTCCAGATGCTGTCAAGAGGAGACAGAAAACACAACTCAGAAGTGTGGAGCACATAACACGATAGGATGGACTTTATCTCTTGAGAGACAGGAAATAGTGCTATTTAATGAGCAGTGTTTTAAACTGCCTCCCTGGAGGTATTCTTCGTGAATGAGCCAACATCTGAGTTTTCTTGGGAGTGGAAATGTTTGCACTTGCTTTTCCTCCTTCTCTGCCTCATTTCCTCTTCTCCTCAGCTTTCTTCATTTGAATGACATTCACCAATAAAACATTTGCATGAAAGTTTGCCTCAGGTCATGTTTTTTAGGGAGTTTAGGCTAATGCACTCTGAGAGAAAAGTAATTTACTGAAAATAGGAGATTATTGTGAAAGGAACGTGATTTGCAGATGGTCAAGAAATTACAAATGCCTCTGACATCATGTAGCAGCTATTTACATCCTATAAAAATACAGTTTGAGAAACACCCTTCACTTCACTTTGGACCAGTTTATTTTAAATCTGAAGTTTTGACTCCTCATTTTTTAGGTAGATCTATTACATTCAGAGACACTGTAAACCTACTCATTCGACCTATGAAAATTCCAAGAGGTCATGATTCTCACCTTGAAAAGGAAGATGGTAAGTAGCAATAAAATTAACAACTTTTTGGGCAAAGACATATGTGTAGCAAGAATCATCCACAATGACCTCTATTTATTATGACCTCATATGAGAGCACTGAGCCAGTAACAGCTCAATGTCATAAAGATGAGCTGACCCAGAGGATGCAAAGCACTAACACTGGCATCCAAATTGTTTTGTACTGAAACATCATCTCAGCTTGCACCTGGCACATTGACTCTACTTGCTGACACTGAAACTGGAAATTGCCACTTGGCATTATCTATCAAAGTTTAGAAGGATAGAGGTTGAATATAGAATGTAATACAGTCAGGGTCAGCCTGTAGTTATGAAGACAATTTTCTGAATTTCATTGATGCTGAAATGACACTCTCTATATTCATTCGATAACTATACTCTGAGAACTTTACAGTAAATACTAAAATAATTTCCTGCATTGACATCAATTTAATGAACCTAAATTTCCAGAGCAACATCTAACTACTAATTGTGTACTTCAGTTGGGGTAGGAAGAAGAAAATCATAATTATAAATATGTCATAAATAATAATAATACCCTGAATGTAATGTTAGATTACTGTCACTGAATAATCAAAATAATTGCTAGAGTCATCGGGCACCTGGGTGGCTCAGTCGGTTAAGCATCCGACTTCGGCTCATGTCATGATCTCACAGTTCATGGGTTCAAGCCCCGCATCGGGCTTTGTGCTGACAGCTTAGAGCCTGGAACTTGCTTCGAATTCTATGTCTTCCTCTCTCTCTGCTCCTCCCCCATTCATGCTCTCTCTCTCTCCTTCAAAAATAAATAAAAACATTTAAAAATTTTTAGATAATTGCTATAGTCACAATAGGAAAAGGTAATGTCTGTTTAGTGCTTCTGCTGTGTCAGCCCCTATTCTGAGTGCTTTATGTACTAAATTTCCTTTTTTCCCACATGGTAGTCAGCCTTCAATATGGTTGTCATTTGATGCCCACATACCTGGTATTCACAGCTTTGTTCAGTGCCCTCCCTCTTTTGTATGGGTTTGTTCTGTTTGACCAATAGCATGAAGAAGAAATGATGGTATGCCATTTGCATGATTAGATTATTAAAGGCAAAGCTTCCATTCTGGGTGCTCTCTCTTTCTGTCTTATCACTGAAGCAAGCTTCAGTGTTGTGAACATCCCTATGGAAAGGCTATATGGAAAAGAACTAAGACCTCCCGTCAACAGCCAGAGAGGCAGGGACCTGCCAACAATCATGTGAGTTATATTAGAAGTGGTCCTCCAGCCCTGCTTAAGCCATGAGGTGATTATAACCCTGACTGTAACTTTTGGAGTGACCCTGAGCTAGAGGACCCAGCCAAGCCACACCTGAATCCCTAATCCTTAAAACAGTTGTGTGAGATAAGATGTTTTTTAATTTTTTTTTTTTATGTATTTATTTTTGAGAGGGAGACAGACAGAGCGCAAGCAAGGGAGGGGCAGACAGATAGAGGGAGACACAGAATCTGAAGCAGGCTCCAGGCTCCAAGCTGTCAGCACAGAGCCCGAGGCGGGGCTCGAACCCATGAACAGTGAGATCATGACCTGAGCCACAGTCAGACACTCAACCTACTGAGCTACGCAGGCACCCCAATATGTTTTTGTATATAAGCAGCTAAACTTTAATTTGTTATGCAACAGTAGATAATACATCCATAACAACTCTGAAAGGTAGGTGCTAATATATCTTCACATCACTGTTAAAAGGAGGTTTCTTTTTCAATTAAACTTTCTTAGCACCTTTATTGTATATCCACTGGTAATATATGTGTGTGTCTATCTCTAGAGTCTCTATTCTTTTCCATTCATTTATCTTTGCCAGTACCCAGCAGCCTGGATTACTGTAACTTTTAGTAAATCTTAAATATAGTAGAGCAAGTTTTCCAGTTTTGTTATTTTTCACAGCTGTTTGGCTATTATAGGTCCTTAGCTTTTCCATAAAATCTTGTAATTAGCTTATAAATTTGTACACACAAGTCTGATGGGATTTTTGGTGGAATTGCCTTGAATCTATACATCAATTTGGGGAGAATTAAGACCTTACAATATTGAGACTTCTAATCCATGAACTTGATGTATCTTTCCACTTGTTTACCTCTTTTAAATTTCTTTCAGAATTGCTTTATTTCCAGTTTCACATCTTTTGTTAGGTTTATTCTTTGTAACTTTTTTTTAGAACATATTCCTCACTAAGGTACTCAATCTTTATTACTGCTATCACATGCTGTGCCTTCCACTACTTCCTTATATTTCACCATTATTTAAAAGTAACATTTTCAAGAGAAATTTATAATGTTCATAGTCACCAAGTATTGCTAATGAAATATAAAACTCCTCATATTTTATTTTATTTTATTTATTTTTTTTTGTAAATTTTTTTTTAACGTTTATTTATTTTTGGGACAGAGAGAGACAGAGCATGAACGGGGTTGGGGCAGAGAGAGAGGGAGACACAGAATCAGAAACAGGCTCCGAGCCATCAGCCCAGAGCCTGACGCGGGGCTCGAACTCACGGACCGTGAGATCGTGACCTGGCTGAAGTCGGACGCTTAACCGACTGCGCCACCCAGGCGCCCCTTAAACTCCTCATATTTTAATAAGTAAAACTGAAGATCCATAAAATTAAACCATGCCAGAAAATCTCTTAAAAATTGACCCCTTAATTTTCTTTAACATTTCTTTAGACTGGTTTTAACAATACTTTTATTGATTATAATACATTTAAAAAATATATTCCATAATTCTATTTCTTTAAAAATACTGTGATCTGTTATTTAAGAATTATTTACTTACCATCCATAAATTTAAAAATTGGAATGCCTTGCAGGTCCAGATATTACCATTGGTTATTAATCAGGAGTTGTATAACTCATTAATTTGTAGAAAGATATTGTAAAATACATTCTTCTACTAGGTGAACACTAAAGTACATAAAAAAAATTGCAGTCAAGACTAAAATTAGGGAGTGGCAAAATGGCCAATAGTTACAAACCAATAACCATCACATTGATAGATGGTGGCTAATTCAGTGTATTGCACAGCAATGCCACAAAGTCAGGACTGCTGTGCCATCAACAGTATGTAAGGAAATGGAACAGCTTCAAATATAAAGGTTCAATAATCAAAATCAATGCTTCCCTTTGATATGTGAAAGTCCTAATAACTACCTTCTAAAGGACATGTGAAGGGAGCCTGAGTGGCTCTGTCAGTTAAACAGCTGACTTAATTTCGGCTCAGGTGATGATCTCACAGTTCGTGAGATCACATCCTGCATCAGGCTCTGTGCTGACAACGTGGAGCCTGCTTGGAATTCTCTCTCTCCCTCTCACGCACACATGCACTCTCTCTCTCTCTCTCTCTCTCTCCCTCTCTCTCTCAATAAATAAACATTTTTAAGAAGATAAAGGACGTGTGAAAACAGTTTACCCTTGTAACCCTCTCTCCTAAGTGCTTTTCTTCATTATGCTTATACTCAAAATGTCCCAGGAACTTCTTTCAAAGTACTTAGGTATAGGGTCAACCCACAATACAAAAAGATCTTGTGAATTTCAGGCAATTGTGTATTTTAACAAAGATCCCCAAATTCCAGACACTAGCTAAAGAATATTACATTTGTTATTTCATTTTGTTTAACCCACACAGAGCCCTGAGAGATTGCTATTAGGAACCTTACTTTCCAAAAGAAGGAAAATAAGACTCAGAAAAGTAATTAATAAGGAAACCCATCTAGTTACTGTGCTTATACTCACCATGCTCTACTGTGTTGTTTATTCATGAATGGTTTCTGTAAAATCGACTAATGATTTCCAGCACTGTCAGTTTACAATCAGAAAAACAGACTGCCATTGGAAGTAAACATGAATGACAGAATTACCACAGGAAACAGACTATCACACCTGAATAGAAGAAGTCTCACAGGAAGCGGGCCATTATCCCTATTCCAGCATGGTCATGTTATGTTCATATCACTTCTTCTTCCAAGCCTGCCCTCCTGGCACCATGGGTGTGTAACCCCAACATACCAAAGCACAGAGGGGGTGTCCACTCTTACCCCTGCCAGCTTTCAAGATTCTATGGCAACTTTGTGAGAGTCTACTTTCCTTTAAAATGGGGGAACTTATGGGGCGCCTGGGTGGCGCAGTCGGTTAAGCGTCCGACTTCAGCCAGGTCACAATCTCGCGGTCCGGGAGTTCGAGCCCCGCGTCGGGCTCTGGGCTGATGGCTCAGAGCCTGGAGCCTGTTTCCGATTCTGTGTCTCCCTCTCTCTCTGCCCCTCCCCCGTTCATGCTCTGTCTCTCTCTGTCCCAAAAATTAAAAAAAAAAAAATGGGGGAACTTATAATTTACTTTATATCGTAAAACCCTCTGCTTTGGCTATTTGCTCCAGGAACAGATGTAAAAATACCACAGTTGCACCATCAGGTTTTAGGGAGAGAGTCTCAAATACTCCACAAGCAGTATGCAAAAGTATTGTTAGCAAAGAGATGGCCTTAATTGGTTTTACTCTGATTTAAAAAGAAGTCAATTTCTGCCCATCTTGGCTACTCAGTTTAACTTTTAATTTCACACTTTATTGCCTTTATTTTTGCTGTTCTTATCACTTAGACTGTTCTGTTATCTTTGTTTTGCTTGGTTAACAGCTATTTACTTTGGCAAGGCAGTCTTTACTTCAAGCAGCTATTCCTTCCTGATTCTTTACTGATTTAGTCAACATAATCTACTTCATTTAATATTACAATGAAGAGTAATATGGGGAACTGTAAAGAAAAAAATCCATACATCAAAAATTAGCCTTTGTAATTAACAACTATGACCTTGAACACACGAGAACAATTTAGGCCTCCTCAGACACTTTAAATAGCAAAGTGCATTCTTCATTAGATCACAGAATATATCAATCTATGGCAGAATATTAGTCATTGATTAAGCAATAATCAATAGGGGTGTCTGGGTAGCTTAGTCAGTTGAGCATCCTACTCTTAATTTAGACTCAGGTCATGATCCTGGGTCACGGGATTGAGTCCTGTGTCAGGCTCCGCCCTGACCTGCTTAAGAGTCAGAGTCTCTCTCTCTCTCTCTCCCTCTCTCTCTCTCTCTCTCTCTCTCTCTGTTTCCTCCTGCCCCTCCCCCCCACTCACACACTCTCTCTCTCTAAAAATAAAAATAATTTAAAGAGCGCAACAATCAAATACTTAAACTGAAAAAGGAAAAACCGTGTAGCTGATTACTTCTTCAACTTGTTAAAATTTCTTTTATAAATTTCCATGTATTGTATTCCCGTGACCACAACATAAATTTTTAGAAGAGATTCCCAAATCACAAATACTATAATATAGGAATTTTAATTTTGTCTGCTATTGTTGTAAAATGTGGTATTCCCAGAGATTGTCACCACAGAAATACATTCCTCAATATTATGTTTTCAACTGAACTTCAAAGACGATAATTTCACTGTTCAGACAAAGAGGGACTTACTGCCTCTAACAATACATTTCTCATTTTCTTCTGGTGCATACGCTCAGAGTTGTGAGGCCATATTCCCAAGTAGCCTGAGAACCTCCCCCTATGTTACAAATTAAGTCTGGCTTTGGTCATTTTACAGATTCTCTGCAGAGAATAACAACTCCCATTCTCTCAAGTTTGCCCAGCAGTTCAAGGAAATGTCAATAAAATGGGAAACATAAAAATAACTTATCTTCTGGGATGCCTGAGTGGCTCAGTCAGTTAAGCCACTAACTCCTGATTTCAGCTCAGATCATGATCTCATCGTTCGTGATTTTGAGCCCTATATTGGGCTCTGCACTGACAGTGAGGAGCCTGCTTCAGATTCTCTTTCTCTCTCCCTCTCTTTCGTCTCCTGCCCTGCTTGTTCTCTCTCTCTCTCTCTCTCTCTCTCTCTCTCTCTCTCTCTCTCCTCTCAAAATAAATAAGTAAACTTTAGGAAAAAAACTAATTTCTTCTCTGGTGTTTTTAAAAGCATTCAAAAGTTCCAGAGGTTGAAGAGGGATAAAGAAAATATTACTATATAAAAGTAACTTGAAAGTTATGTGGGTTGTCTATAATTTTTATATTTGTGGAGCGTAATGATGGACAACAAAAACAATAGCTCACTGTGTGCCATAGTATGTGCTAGGTACTGTGTAAAATGCTGAAGAATCAATTATGAGAGAAAACAGTTTCTACACTAAATGACATCACATCCTTATAAATCCCTAAACTAGTCTCATTAGATGATCTTAGATACAAAAATTCACAGACCAACCAAATACTTTTTCAACCTACCTATATAGCTTTAAAGGTCACTTTTTCCCAAAGTAAAATGTGTTGTTGGCTGTTCCCAAAAAACCTGCTAAACTTTTGAAAATCAAGATCTCTTTTGCCATTTTAATGTAAGCATAATTGCCAAATACACATACAAGTAATTTTCTAAATTATACTTTTGTGTGTCTGGAAAGGAAGAAAAAATACCCTAAATTAGGAATACCTGACAAAGAAGAAGGAAAATGGAAGTAAATTCATTTGGTACTAACATAAGAGGTACTCTTAACTCTTTCATTCTTACAAGTACTTCACTGACATTACTGTCCCGACGATCATTAATCTTCCTGATGTGACACTGCACTTCTGTTTGCCACAATTCAAAACCAAGAGATAATTTACCTAATCTGATAATTTGCATCAAGAAGCTACATAGTTCTTACTGATAAAAGAGTTCTTACTTTTAGATTAAGTATTACAGATATTGTTTATAAATAAATATTGCAGTATTGAAAGTGAATAAGTACTGCTGAAACCTTTCAGCTTCTGACTACTGTCCCTAAAAATACTCGGAAATTTCACCTCTTACTTTGGTGTAACAATTGCTCATAAAATACACCTCGTCTTTTTTTTTTTTTTTTAATTTTTTTTTTTCAACGTTTATTTATTTTTGGGACAGAGAGAGACAGAGCATGAACGGGGGAGGGGCAGAGAGAGAGGGAGACACAGAATCGGAAACAGGCTCCAGGCTCTGAGCCATCAGCCCAGAGCCCGACGCGGGGCTCGAACTCCCGGACCGCGAGATTGTGACCTGGCTGAAGTCGGACGCTTAACCGACTGCGCCACCCAGGCGCCCTCGTCTTTTTTATTAAATCCTATTTTTTGATATATCGATAGCTTGCTAGCTACCAAGATATAAATATACCAGGTTTCTTTTAGACAATTAAGCACAAGAGAATTAAATTAGTTGTCTATCTGCGTAAATAACCTTTACTTTATTTAACCTCTTTGGTAACCATGGAGGTGATTACTATTAAATACTATTAAAGAATTAAACTCTGAATTATATAACTTGCAGGGACCATTTTGCCAGAATTTATTGACCAAATAAAAAATAAATCTCTAACACAATTTTATAACTTAATGCTCTCAGCTTATACCTGCGATTTCCAGAAAACAACTTAATCTCCTTTTTTATAATGTTCCATTCTGGCTATATTTATCCTCTCAGAGGAGTTACAAGAGTTTCTTTATTTTTCTTTATAGACCATTTATGGACTGAGAATGCTGAACTCTGACACAATATCCATAGATGGGAGAATTCTTCAAGGACCTGTGACCAACAGAGATACAGAGTTCATTTACAAATCTAAGTGCAGTCTTATATATATTACCCCAGAACAACCGGAGATTGTATGCAAAGTGATGTATCTTCATGTCGTACTTATTATGCCTCACAAAATAAATCCTTATTCAAGAAATTACTAAAAACAAAATATTATTTTCAAATTGTAAGTACTTATTCTTTTTTTGTTGTACATTTAGGGAAATGTTAATACAAGGTTGATATAGGTATTGATATTAATACATCTATTGATAGAGATAATAGTGTTTCCCTAGGGAATTCATATTTTCATATCACTTATTTTCATGTTCAAAAATATACCACCATGGATAATCTGCAAATTTGATCCATTAATTACACAAACCAAAGTTAATTATATGCCCATGAGGTATATGACTTAAATACTCACATATTATAGCGAAAAGGCACAAATAAGGTGAACAAATATCAGATAAAGCTTATTTTACACAAATTCTAAAACATTGTTAACTCTGTGATTTTGCACTTGATTTCCATTCTGTCTATTGTGTCTCATACCCCAATACTGTTCCTAAAATGCCGTTTGCCAAGAGCAGAGAGTAATCTCCAGAGTCCCAGGAAATGTTTAAGGCTACACAAGAGATAGATTTTATTCTTCCCCTTAAGAGCCATCGTTAAGAGCTTACCACTTGCCTATTAGATCTGTTCCATCAGGCATATTGGCCATTGGCATGACTACCAAAAGCAGTTTGCTTATCAGTCACTTCTGAGCATCCTTCAGGTCATTAAAAGCAAGTAGAACATGGTGTAGTGGAGCAATCTGACTGTTGAACATGAAAAAAAAATAGGCTTTTTCTGCTTCACAGGCTTTGCAGATATTATTGCATAAATTCATATTGTGGAAGGTTAAAACAAAAGGGTGCAAAGTCTATCTCTCACGAAGTCAACACTGTATGCTGCCAAAATAAAATACCCTTTATTAACACAAATTCTATCTGCGTTTTTTAAACAATGTGCTGTAAGCTAACTCATGAGTGGTAATAGAATGCCACACAGCTGAATGCTCCTTGCAGATCTGCTGAAGCATGCCTCCTTTAATCAAGAGCATTTGGATCTTCCTTTAGAAGCCTTACAGTGATTTAAAGAATTTGACCACAGCAATTACCAAGCTCACACATCACACAGTTTCATTAAAGATCTTTTCACTGCTCATTAACATCAGCCAGACATGACACAAGAATTCTCTGTGATTACTCAGAGGAATTTTAATTTTTATTCTAAACGTTTCCAATGGATTATGCTATTTGTCAAAGAGTATTATATACTTTGGGGTCTAACAATGTGGGGACTTAAAGGAACTGGGGCATTCCTAAACATGGCGATGTTTAGGAATGATGTAATGAATGATGTGACATCACAGAAGACAGCCTTCACTTCAGTATGAGATGGCTTTTCCTTTGTGGTTGGAAATTATTCTAGAAACTTAGTTTTATAATTAAAAAAAATTTAATGTTTATTTTGAGAAACAGAGAGAGAGCGTGAGCAGGGGAGAGGTAAAGAGAGAGGGAGACACAGAATCCGAAGCAGGCTGCAGGCTCTGAGTTGTCAGCACAGAGTCTGATGTGGGGGTTGAACTCATAAACTGTGAGATCATGACCTGAGCCAAATTCAGACACTTGACCAACTGAGCCACCCAGGTGCCCCAGTTTTATAATTTTTTTACTGTAAGGGAAAGCCATGGCATTTTTCATTCACCGAAGATTATTAACTTTTTTTTATTAGTTTTTTTAAATAATAATATTTTAACAGAAATAGTTGTGATATGAGTCTCACTTTGCACTACCTTTACTACCATGGGTAATTTACATTTACTGAGTGTTTTTTTAATAATTATTATTATTCACCCACATTGAAAGCTGTTTTAAAGACTTGCTTTGTGATTGCCAAATATCTAATCAAGTACGGGTTTGAAAGCATGGCAAAACTTTCACTAGAAGCTTAAGGCAGGGTTTAGACTCAACTGGATAGAAAACCCTTCTCATGAAAAGTTCCCACTGCCTTACTATGTTGTTGTTGTTTAAGTTTATTTATTTTGAGAGAGAGAGAGAGAGAGAGAGAGTATATGAGCAAGTGTGAATGGGGAGGGGCAGAGAGCGGGAGAAAGAGAATTCCAAGCAGACTCCATGCTGTCAGCACAGAACCCTTAGTTGGGGGGCTCAGTTCCAAGAACCGTGAGATCATGACCTGATAAAACCAAGAGCCGGACTCTTAACTGACTGAGCTAACCAGGCACCCACGCTAATTCTAAAACGGACCCTAGAGGAGGGCAAAACACCTTAATCAACATTCTACTAAGACCATACAAAGTGAGAATGAAATGACACCTGAAAAAGAAATTAGGGTTGTCAAAGAAGGGGGAAATGAATACTGAACAGCCAAAATAGCCAAATATAATGGACATTTCATAATTAAAGTAAATCAATGCTTCTGTCTTACATGGTTATACTTTTACATTCTCTATAAATATGAAGAGCCATTATACATTAATATTTTAGTAATATTAAGGCCCTAGAGTCAGACAGATATGCCTCACATTCTAGCTCTACCATTTCAAGTTGTAAAACTTTGAGCATATTTTGTAATCTATTTATGCCTTATTTCACATACACTAGTCATCTATTATGGCATAGAGTATTTGAAATTTCTAAACAAAAATGCACCATAATACAATATAATTATTGCACTCTGTCACTAATTTCATGGAAGTCATCATGAAGAGTAAAAAACTATACAATTCCAAATGTAGTTAGCTAATTAGTTGGGGCTAATTACTATTACTGGTATTACCTACCATGTTAAAGTTTGCACTTATAGAGTCCTTGGCACTAAACAAGCTCTCATTAAGTGCTAGCTTTAATGACAGTAAAAATAACCATTATTATTTTAAGAAACCAAGATATATATACAAGTGGATATTTTTTGTGAATGAGAAATAACTGGACTAAGAATTTCCTTAAGTTAGATAACAATTTAAGTATTATAAATTACACATGCAAAAATTGTACAATCAGGGTAAACAAAATCACTTTGCCTTCATAGAATAACAATAATAATACTGCTAATATACTTATTAAAATTACATTTACATGTGCACCTATTTTGATCCATACACAATCCATAAAGCCTTCTAACCAGGAAAGATAATAGTAATTATGAAAAATAATAATATCAGAACTTCTCAAGGAAGTGGGCAGAAGAGGATCCAGATTTTCTAGGACCTGAAGATTTTAATATGAGAGGCTAAAAAGTAATATAAAATTATGAATATACACTTAAGTACAGGATCTTGGAAGGATTTGTTATTTGCCACTTGGTTAGTCGGCCTCTGGAAGGAGGTACTGTCGTTATCACGATTTTATAGATAAGAAACATGAGCCACATAGTGTTGATATAGCATGACCAAAATCACACAGATGGTGAATGTTAGAGATAGATATCAAAGCTGATATTGTGCTTTCATTTTACACATGAGAAATTGCAGTTTCAGTGAGTTTATGTAACTTGCCAGAGGTCCAGAATTACTGAGTGGCAGAGGCAAGATTAAAACCCAGATCTGTCAAACTCTAAAGTTCGTACTCTCTATGCTAAGCTTTTGATGCCAACTCACGAAGAATTCTGGCACAGGATATTGTATTTTTTTTTTCAGATTTTCATTGCTTTTGATCAAAGAATCAAAAGAATGAGAGTTAGCCTAGATCCTAAAGGAATTAAGGCTAATTTCAAAGATGAGATGGCTATTTTCTCTAGGTACATAAGCAGAGGTAGTTTTTATATGCTTTATATCAGGTATCACTGTATCTCTTATCTACAACGCAGTCCTCTATTATGTCATAGAGTATTTTAAATTTCTAAACAAATATCCACCATAATATAAATACTCTATTCTTTACAAATATAGAAAAGCTTTGTTATAACTTTAGAATTCAAGAAATTACTCCTTTTGATTTCATTACTATAACTCTCCATAGAACCACCTTTCCCCTTTCATAGTATCTCATATGTAAATTAAGTAAATTGATGGTTCTCTCCTTAAGAATATAAATGAAAAAGTGTATCTTGATATAATATGTTGAGACCAGAATAAAGTTAGTGGGAAATATAAATATTTCCACTAAACTTATTTCTCGTAGTGTGTCTAGGCATTGTAAATTTTATGCAACTTGACAGGCTAGAGGAAGGTGTTATGGTAGTCTAGCATTCCTTTATATTTTTGTACCATTAGGGTGTACATCAGATAAAAGGAGATTTTAGAATTTATCAATTATCCAACAGTTAGACTGATATGAAACAGTAGCCATAACATTTGAGATTCTTTAACAGGTCTTAGTAACTCTTTAATAATTCTTTCTCTTTTTCTCTTGTATCACTCAATACAAACATACACTACATTCATAGGTATAATGTTAATTAGTAATCTCCTTAAACTACTAGTTCCTAGGAAGGCACTTTTATGATAAGGAAGTGTTACACTGAGCTCATACTCATGAAGTTCACTGGTTTTACCTTATGCCGTGTTGTAGTTGTGATGGGATATTAGGATAATATAATGATCTTAAATGTTACAGATCAGTGGTTCTAATCTTTCAGTTAGTTGTTGGTCCATGATTTTTAAAAATATTCACAGAAAAATGGGGCACCTGGGTGACTCAGTCAGTTAAGCATCTGACTCTTGATTTCAGCTCAGGTCATGATCTCACAGTTCATGGGATCAAGCCCTGCTTTGGACTCTGTACTGACAGTGCAGAGCCTACTTGGGATGCTCTCCCTCCCTCTCTCTCTTCCCCTCCTCCACTCATGCTTGTTCATGCTCTCTCTCTCAAAATAAATTTTAAAAAATATTCACAGAAAAATAAGGAAACTAATGACACCATAGAAAGTTTTCATTATGCTAAAATTATTTCTTTTAAGTAATCACCTTTTATCTGAGATTATGTTTTTCCTTCTTTTTAGATGTTAAAATATTTTTTCTTTCATGTGGCTAAAGTAAGCGGAAGGGTTTTTTCTTTTTGGCTGCCTTAGAAAAATTAAAAATTAGTATTCTCTGTAAAGCACGTAATTTTTTAAGTAAAATGTTACTTGACTATAAAAATCTAAAAATATAAGGGGTTCCTGGGTGGCTCAGTTGGGTAAGCATCCATCTTTGGCTTAGGTTGTGATCTCTCCATTCCCGAGTTCAAGCCCCACGTTGGGGACTGTGCTGACAGCTCAGATCCTGGAGCCCATTTCAGATTCTGTGTCTCCCTCTCTCTCTCTGCCCCTCCCCTGCTTGTGCTCTGTCTCTGTCACTCTCAAAAATAAATAAACATTAAAAATATTTTTTTTAAATCAAAATATATAAGAACCAGTATTACATAGAATTAGTATGACATATATTTTTAGCTAAAGGAATATGTATGTATCTTAAAATCCTTGTTGAAATAACGCTTCTCAAGAAAAGTATCTAGTACCAGAAACCTTGTTTTCTCTTTCTTGTATCTTTGAATGGATTGACATATATGTGGATGTGGATTTGCCTTCTTGAACTACATTGCTTCTGCAAGCACCACCCATTGGTAGCGTTACAGAATTCCTTGTTTACTATTATGTTATGCTGCACAAAATCGTCAGAGGCCAGGGGCATATTTTAGGACAAAGGAAGTATAGCAATGAGCCCATGCCCAAAAATTTATATATTTATATATATAAATTTATAAATGTATTTATAAATATATATATAAATTTATATATATATATATATATATATATACACACACACTACTAAAATTTATATATTTTCTATCAACAGGACCTTTGGTTCCATAGGTTTAGAGATACCATTTCCCAAATAGTAGACTATTTTCCTGGACTTAGTCCCAAGTCCCAGGCCATTTTGATCTCCTATGCCACTGAACCAACAAGAAGAGAAAAGGTCACTGTACCGAACAGGGTATTTGATGCTGATGACTAGGAGGAAATTGGACTGCTCCAACTCAGTAGTGCCAATGAAAACTATGTTTATGAGATGCCTTCGGGTGCCTTTTAGTGCTGCTATGCCCAGTAGTGTTTCTTCTTAGAAAACTCTAAGAACACAGTAGACCAGTAAAACCAGTTAGTACTCAGCTTAAGCAGAAAAGAAGGTCTGGCGTATCCACAGGTAGAGTCTCACTTGGTTGAGGCAGAGGGTAAGAGAAATGTTGAATAGTGGTGGAAAACAGTTATAATTGTCAACTTTGGCCTCAATGCTAATGACAGAAAAGGACTATAGTAGCTACAGTTTTATATCACTTAATAAGTTACTTTCTACAACATCCTTCCCCCCCACCCACCACCACTGCCCCACCACCACCACTATATGGAGAACACAAGAGTACTTAAAACCTTAGGTTTTAGGTAGGAGTAAGAACTAATTAATGGTACCCTTTTATGATAAAGTAGCTGATCAGACCTCATGCTTTCAAATGTAGAGACAAGCTTTAGAAAGAAGACAAGAGGCAAAAAAGTGGACTGTGCTAGGTATCTTTGATCCTTCGGATTCACTTTATCTCCTGTCTCCACCCTGCCCTATTTCTTCAGGAGGCTGATCCCTATGGATTACATCAATAAGATCACCATTTACACTGGTTTGGAGTTAAATGCAGTCTTTGGGGAGTCCTGGCAGGAAGTGAGAAAGAGAAACAAAGAGACAGAGACAGAAATACAGAGACAGACTAAGAGTGAGAGAGAGAGTGAGAGAGAAAACAGAAGAGGAATATCAAGGTATGTATTCCCATAGCTCTCCCTTTGTGAAGTTGCCTTGAGCTTTCAATTCCCTCACATAAAGGTCACATCATCAGTGTGGCTCCTGTCAAGGTGGTGTGCTCTATCTTGACTTTTGTTTGTTCCTTCTCAATTGTAGTTTCCTCCCTCCTTTTGACACTTCAGGCATAGGGGTACTGATAGCAAACTGCTGTTCTATTTGGATCCCTACATTATTCTTGTATTTCTCCCCAAATTTGTAATTTGTATTTTGGGAATAAACTCTTTTTGAATTATCTGAATGTATGTGAGCCATGGTTTCCTGTAAGAACTCTGACCATCTGTTTTCATTTCACTCTAAGAGTAGAACACTCTGGAGATGGAGGAGATTCAGGTCACAAAAAATCATCAGGGAGAATGTATATGCAGGAACAGAGAAATCAGGGCAGAGAAACAAACCCACAAAGTGTAGTACTTCACCAATATAAAATCCACTATTAATTGTAGAACATATAATTTATAGCAGACACTTTATACAATACATTGGAACAATGGATTAATAAACATTCTTTTAAAAATAAATAGATTTCACATAAACTATGGTATGAACTTTCTGATAAAAATAAGGATTCCTGCAAAAGAGACATTGCAACTCAAATCAGCATGTGTAAAGAACAACACAGGACAAAAAGCAATCAGTAACACGTGATCAGTATCATAAGCAAAGGACATTCCGTCAGGACAGTACAAGACTATTCATAGTCATACCTGCCTAAGAGGATTTCAGTCTCTCAATGTGGACAAAACTCTAAGTGAATATATATTATATTCTTTTATAGAAAATTATTTTCAATTAAACATTACTGACTGTATTGTGATTATTAACACCTGATATTGCTTTTAAGTTTGTTTTTATAAGGTTCTAATTTCTTTTAATGTAGAAAAAAAACTTAGGTATTGTGATAAGTAGAATAGTGTAAATAGTGTACAGGTTAACAGATGTATTATGGTCCTGACCATAATGTGTTTTAAGATACACTGTTCTAGGGGTGCCTGGGTGGCATTAAGCCTCCGACTTCAGTTCAGGACATGATCTCATAGTCTGTGGGTTTGAGGCCTACGTCAGGCTCTGTGCTGACAGCTCAGAGCCTGGAGCCTGCTTCAGATTCTATGTCTCCCTCTCTCTGCCCCTTCCCCGCTCTCATTCTGCCTCTCTCCCCCTCTCTCTCTCAAAAATAAATAGACATTTAAAAAAAAAAGATATGCTGTTCTAGAATGAAGTTGGAGGGGGAATACCATTATGACGAATGTAGTTTTTAAATATTTTTACAAATATCTAGATATGCTGTTATTCATAAATGGAAAATACTATTTATGGAAAAAAAAAACCAAACTACGTTTACTCTATTAAATGACAAGCATTTGCCTCTAATATTGAAACCTTACATTGCTCTAAGAGTTCCTGATTATATCCATTTCCTATTGCACTTCCTTTTTTCATGTTTTTGGATGAATGAAACAAGATTGAACAAGTTGTATGATACAATTTTACTTATTAGTGGGATGTTTTGTAGTTTTTCACAAAGCATATTTCCTTTCCCTTTAATTTGCCCCTTTGAAACTAACTGTGCTTGTGAACTTTTTATCTTGAACCTAAATATTTATATCTCTGAAATAGTTACAGACTTACTTGTCTTATAGCAAGAAGTTTCAGTCAGTTATATTATGCACTAGATTTATTTTTAAACGCCCTAAAAAATGGTTATATATGTACTAGCTCCATCTATTATGCTATCTTATGGGTAGACCTCTTATTCACAAGAAGAGAGGAAATAATAGTTATGTCATTAAAACAGCTAAATACGGTGTGAACTGAAGATGTTAGTGAAAATGGTGATAGAAAAATTACATATGAATATGGACATAGATATGGAGATAATAGAGATAGAGATACAGAAAGAGAATTTTAGTTTCAGTCACTACTTGATGTAAAATAAAAGTACAACTTTATGCTATGTTTAAAATCTAAACTTCTAAAAATAAATGACATTGACTTCAAAAGTCAAACTAAAATAGATATCAATTTTATCAACAAGTTAATGAAAGAAATATCTCACTTCTTAGCTCAGTGGTTTTATAGATGCATTGATAAATTATTATGTAAACTACACAATTCAAGTTTCCAAATAATAATTATATTATAATTTGATGTTAAAATTGAAATTACTTGGGGAGAATGGAGTAGAGAAAACAATGGAGTTAGAGGCACCAAACTACAGAGGGCTCTCTCAGGAAGAGTCCAAGAGGGAGGGAGGTATTTATCTTGGAGGTTTTGGACTAGGAAGGGTGAGGTAGTCAATACCTAAAATTATTTTCTAACATCTCATCTTATAAATGTCTTTAAATGTAAGTAACTTATACATAGCTGTTGTTATTTATTGCAGCATTTTAAGAACCTGGGATGTTAACAGATGCTCCCTAGTTTAGACAGTAAGAGGTTTTATTAATTATCAGCTTCACATTAATTATTTACATATGAAGAGCAGAGTTGTTTGTTAATTTTTATAATTTTTGTTATAACTTCTGCCCTCTTTTAGAAAACTTGCAATTTGCATTGAAGTTTTCTCCAATTGAAAATAATTCTTGAGGCACTTGGGTGGCTCAGCCAGTTAAGCATCCAACTCTTGATTTTGGCTCAGGTCATGATCTAATGGTTCATGGAATTCAGCCCTGAGTCAGGTTCTGTGCTGCGTGTGGAGCATACTTGGGATTCTCTCTCACTCTCCCTCTGCCCTTCTCCCCTGCTTAAGCTCCCTCTCGAAAGAAAGAAAGAAAGAAAGAAAGAAAGAAAGAAAGAAAGAAAAAGAAAGAAAGAAAGAAAGGGAGGAAGGAAGAAAGAGGAAGAGAGAGAGGGAGGGAGGAAGGAAGGAAGGAAGAATTCTTTGTGAAAATTAGTATAATTAGAACCTGTTGCAAAGCATTAATTAAATATGTAGCCTCAACAACTGATTTAGTTCCTCCATTTCTGATTCTTGCTTCGACTTACACAACATGCATTTCAACCTGTCTAATGTCCTGTCTATTTAGGCAGGAAACTAAAAATGTTACATTTCCCAGATTCCTGGCCAACTATGGCTCTGGATGTGATTTAGATTTTTCCGAAGAGATGCATCTGCTTGAGACTTAGATTCGGAAGTAAATCACTAGAGAAGAGCGGCTAAGCCTCAAGTTTCTCTTTTCCTTAAGTAGATCAAGTAGAAGATAATCATTGGACAGCAGTTTTCTGATTCCTAGTCTCCAGCCGAAGTGGCGGGATTCTAGAATCATCAATTCTGCTGGTTATTACCTCGCTCCAAGACTGACAAAAGTAGTGTAATTCTAGAATCAGTGACCAGAAATCTCAGATTGTGTTTGTCATAGATGGAATCTTCAGTGGGCTGGTCTTACAGTATTTTGCTGGAAGTGATTCTTAGGAGTACAGGTTAATGACTGATCCTCCAGTCTTTTCCAGAGTTTTGTAAGTACCATTCCCTGTATTAAAACCCTCTTCGCTTAAATTAGATAGGAGAATCACCATTAACTTCAGTTGAACCCATACTAAACATTAACTCATGGGGCTGTTATGAGGATAAAATGTAGGTGATGAAATATAAAAGCAATTCAGAAGCCAGTGTTTGGCCATCAGTAAATGCTAGAAAAATTAGTAAAGACATCTTTTAGTGAATGTATTTTATTTGTATAAATATATATCTTTTATTACATAAGCAAAATCTAAGATATTCTGTATGTTTTGCCAGAATTCTGAGTTAAATAAATTTTCCAGTGTCAGTGTTATTTTTATTTTTGACTTGTATAATGTTGCTTCTCTTTATTATGTTTTTTTTGTTTCCACAAAAGTCAAATACAAACATCACCAAGCCAATTGAAATTTGAAGAATCAGTCTATATGTGTGATTGCTGGTGGTGTCAGTCATTGATTTAGAGTGTCAAAAGATAAATTGAAAAGTGGTTTATCTTACAACTAATCATTCTGGCTCCACTGTAATTCACTGATTTCACTGTGTATACCCATACTAATATTTTTCCTTCAAATCTGGAATTGTTTCAAACAAATATTTAAAGTAATTTTATTTGGCTCTTCCTTGTGTCCAACAAAGAATTACAGACTACAGAAATACTTCCAATAATTGAAGGAAAATAAATAAATATATGGCTGTTTACTAAATAAATAAATAAATAAATAAATAAATAAAAATATATGGCTGTTTATGTAGTGTTACTTTTCAAAGATAAAGGCTCAAGAAAATGTAAACTAAATAAATATATGGCTGTTTATGTAGTGTTACTACATAAATAAATAAATAAATAAATAAATAAATAAATAAATAAAAATATATGGCTGTTTATGTAGTGTTACTTTTCAAAGATAAAGGCTCAAGAAAATGTAAACTAAAAGCCTATTGCTAAGTTATGCAAGAGAGAAATAAATATGCTACTATACATAGTATAATATTGTACAGTATAAACATGCACACACACCCCCATGCTTCCTCAATTTACATTGCATGTTTTCTCCTTCACCATAGGTTTTCGCCCCCATTGCCTCTTCCCATTGCTTCACTCTACTGTGTTTGGTATATGTCCTTAATATGTATGTGCTCTTATTTTTAAATAATTTTATTTTATGGCTGTGTTTTTAATATGTACAAATGATATTTACCTACGAGTATAATTTCTCCAATTTTTTTCATTTAACATTATAGTTGACGATTTTTGTTTTATATTTATCTAGTTCCAAGTGCTAAATTCTGCACAGTATCCCATTTCAAATCATTTTTAATTTTTCTGTTCATGGATACATAAGTGCCCCCAATTTCCTGCTACCACAGTCATGCAGTAACAAATAGTGACAGTCTCATTTGGGCAAACAGTCAGTGGTGGGACTGCAGTGTGAGAGGAAACACACAGTTACAGTCCCAATAAGGGTTGGTAGTTAGCCTTCCATAGTAGCACTGACAGCTTACGCTCCCATCAGCAAGATTAATCTGCTCTTAATTTTCTATAGTCTTTTCAACAACTTGGTACAGTCTGCTTACTTATTTCACGTCTGAAGCATAGAACACAATAGCTAATAAGAAAATATATAATCTTATCTATCCAAACCAGAGCATTTTTAATAGCTAAGAAGAGATAATGATAACTGCAAAGAGATATAAATCATAAACAGGTTATGCTAGGCAAACCAGGTCGTTCACCCTGTGACACTGATGTTTTAAATATTTGTATTTATTTATTTGATTATTTGTAAAGTTGAACATCTCCTCATGAACATTTTAGCCAGCACATTAATTCTAAAAAATACTTACCTCCTTTGAATGTTTTTCTCTTAGTTTCTGGTCTTTTTCTTATTAATGGGCAAAGTTTACTCTGTTATCTTAGGTTCTAATCCCTCGGTATTACTCATCTTCCCCCAGCCTGTAATTCACCTTCTTGAATTCTCTATTGTTTCCTTCACTGAAGAGAAGTGTGAATAAATACATGTCATTCACTGGGGACTGTGGCAATACTTCATGGCATCATAGTAACAAAAATAGTCTCTCTTACTTTTAGAATTAGTACTATACTTTGCCTTTCACACTGAAGTCTTTGATCCACCTAATAGTTACATATAGATTTGAGCTCCAGGTAAACTTTATTTTTCTATAGATTTAAGCCAGTTTCTCATTCCCACCACCTAAACAACCTGTCCTTCCCCCCACAAATTTGTTAAACCATGACAACCAAGTTCCCCTGTGTTAACGGAACTTTTTTTTTTATTGTTTTGTTACATTGTTCTAGTTGGGGCTTTTTTGGTCATATGCACATATCATGAGGTTTTGATTGTTGTATCTTTACAGTGTGTCTTAATATCTGATAAAGGAGACACTCTTTTGTGTTTAGAACTCATTTAGCTATCTTCGGGCAATAACTCTTACATTAAAAAAATTATTTTATTTTTTTTTAATTTTTAAATGTTTATTTATTTTGAAGGAGAGACACAGAGTGTCAGCTGGGGAGGGGAAGAGAGAGAGAGAGAGAGAGAGAGAGACAGAATCCGAAGCGGGGTCCAGGTTATGAGCTATCAGCACAGAGCCCGATGTGGGGCTTGAACTCACGACCTGTGAGATCATGACCTAAGCCGAAGTTGGACACTTAACCAATTGAGCCACCCAGGTGCCCCTTACATGAAAAATTTTAAATCAAGTAATCAAATTCTACAAAATTTCTGGAATGTTAGTTTTAATTGTATTGAATTTATAGATTAGTTTGAATGCTAGAAGCTTTACAGAGTATGTATATATACACCACCATCATGGTGTTCAGAAGCTAAGCTACTGTCCTCACACATGATTCATGCTTGTTTTTTCTTTTCCTTCTGGATCTGATAGAACAACTGCAAGGTAGAACCTATGTCATATCTAGCTTAGGAGAGTCTGTGAAACTCTATTTATGTTTTATGCCTCTGCAGTAAAGGAACACAGGCTAGGGAAGCTGGTATCTATGTTGAAAGTCCCAAGTCAGAGCATCTGTCCCAAGGATAGTAAGCATTAAAAAATTTACTCCTACCCATACCTCATGTTTCCCATGCCAAAAACACACCAGTTTCTTCCTTATGAAGCAAACTTTAGGAAAAAATGTGGACTTCCATGTTGTTTATAGAAAAAAATATATATATTTTTGACTGGCACAAGCATTGTGGGCTTCTTGGCAGTCAAATCCCTTTGCAAATTAATAAACTGGTATGCTAGGTTAGCTTGTCATATGACTTCTTTCCAGCAAATCTTATCATTAACATAAAATCATCAAGTTTTTAGATCTTAAAGTAATGTGATATATTTCTTATAAAAATAGCTGCTATAATTACATTTGTCCATGTATGCATGCACCTTTAATGTGGCTTTATACTCTCCCATCACTAGGTGATGTTTATTTCCCATTCCTTTGAATCAGGGCTGGAATTCTAACTTACGGTTTCCAATATGATCTTAGGATCCTCAGGTAATTGTTTGAAGTTGGGGTCAGCCTCCTGAAGGATGAGAGACACCACAACACAGCTTACAATCAGCACCAAACTCAGATGTGAATTGGGCTGTCTTAGACCATACAGTTCCAGTTGAGCTCTTAGTTAACCAGAGCCATGATCCCAGTGAGACCAGAAAAAGACCACTTAGCAAAACCCAGCCCAAATTTCTGATCCACAGAATTAGGGTAAATAAAATGGTTGTTGTTTAAGTGAGGCTGGGAAAACCACAACCACAGGCCAAATCCATCCTTCAACTTTTTTATATATGGGACTTCAACCTAAGAATCAATCATTTTTATATTTTTAAGAGATAAACAACAATAATAACAACACGCAAAAGCAACAGCATGTGGTCCACACTGTGTAAAATATTTACTGTCTGGCCTTTTACACCATTTTAAACCACTGTGTTTGGGTTGTTTATATGCAGGAATACATAAAGTGCATGTCAAAGCTTGAAACTTGCTTGTCAAACCAATTGAAGTGGTTCTTTGGTAGAACTAAATTTAAAAGAAAATCTGCATACATTGAAGGTAATTTTATTCCTTCTCACTCAAACTGAATGCATAAATATTCATATGTATCACTCATAATGAAACTATCAGGATCATGTATGGATATAAAAACATTTTATAAATTATCAGGTACTATAAAATATAAGGTGTGATGATTGATTTTGAGAATAAAGAGGTAAATGATGACTAGCTTCTGGAACATAGTAGAAGCTATAGCAAAGGTAGTTTCCAAAGTAAGTTAGCATTAGCCTTATCAAAACATGAGAAAATTAATTTACCAAGAAAAACATTTTAATGCTTTTACAATTTTTCACTGATTTCCCACTCTTTAATGCAGTCAAGAATTAATTAAGGCGGTACTTGCTTATATCAGCTACATAGACATATGTGTTGAATCATTAATTTTGCATAATTTAGTCAATGTTGGTTGATTTAGCAATTTTTCTATTAAGACCATTTTCACCTTACATGAATTTTTTAAGATAGATAGGTGATGTTAAATAGATCGATCGATAGATTATAGATAAATTTAGTTATTAGTAATTGCTTGGATTCCCAGGCATATGCTTTGCAATTATGTTGCCCTGAGTTGTTACCTAAAGAACTCATTTATCTGAAGAAATTCATATTGTAATATATATGTATAAATATTTCCAATATTATGAAATATGCATTTTTACTATACATTCTTGCAATACAAATTCTTTTATGCACATTAATACGTTCTAATATCTCTGTTATTATCCTAAGAGAAGTAGAGAATGGATCTTAGGTAGACTGAACACGTATCCAAGTTTGCTGTAAATTCAGGTAAAAAATTGCTGTAAATTCAGGTAAAAATGTAGTCCTTCTTCTGGAATCCCTTAATATTTAAGCTCCTTCACTGTTAGAGAACTTCCAATTTGCAAAATAAATTATATAGTTACCATGATATCGGGAGAAAGTAGCAATCTCCCCTACAAACTGTATTATATTTAAAAATGGTCTCCTTAGGGGTCGCCTGGGGTGGCTCAGTTGGTTAAGCTGCAGACTCTTGATTTTGGCTCAGGTCATGATCTCATGGTTCATGGGATCAAGCCCTGCATCAGGCTCTGCACTGACAGTGCAGAGCTTGCTTGGGATTCTCTCTCCCTCTCTCTGCCCCTCCCCTGCTTGCACATTTGCATGCTCTTCCTATCAAATAATTTTTAAAAATGCTCTCCTTGTACCAGTATCAATAAATCTTAGATTTATACCTACTTACCATGGTAAGTAGTTTCAGTTGCCAATTGCCTTTCTTCTAATACCTATATTTATATATTCTTTGTTTCTCAGATATAAAGTCAACTTCTTTATCTACTATGGTAATTAAGATTTGGTCCTATTGTTTTATTCTGCATGATTATCAGATAATCTATACTGATGGAAATCTTCTTTCCATCGATAATAAACTAATTATAGATAGTTGCAGGACAAAAACTCTCATTACCATTTCTCTTAGTAACATCATTGAAATGTTCACATTCACATTTTACCATGACAAATAACGTTCCCATATGCATTGCTTTAGAAATCAACAGAATACCATGGTGGATGGTTGCATGAGTCACTCTATATCCATATTAAACACAACCCATCCTTTAAAAAAAAAACCACTGATTTTATTGGTGTGTAGAAAAGAGGGATTTTTTATGTGTAGGTTTTATTACAAAAACAAGAGAAATTTCATAACTGTTTTTGAATATATATTACTTAACAACACTGTAATTCACTGTAATTATTTTCCTTTTTGTTCCTTCCAAAGTATTTATTCTTTTAAGTGAACCCAAATTTTTAATACACCTCTATCACATAAAGTTGATCATGTGCTGTGAGTTTCAAGTAATTTTTAGCAAACCACTCTTTCGCCATAATATCACGGATCATAAGATTTCTGATTCATTCTGCATAAGTATATTATTTTATATATGTTTTCCTAACTGTGACTTAAGAGTATTATTTTTGTCAGTCTATATTTTTGAAGACTTTTGTTAACAATCATCTTCCAAGGACCAACAATGAATGCTACCAATGGCTATTGCTTTGTACAGATAAGACAGAGTCTCTTGTATCTATATACCCTCTCTGATGTACTCAACAAATCAGGTTCATAGTGACATAATTGCTTGTTGTATAAAGTATTTTTTAAATTAGAAAGGATAATACATAGGAAAACGTGATCATACATAGGAAAGATTATACATAGGATTGGTATGTTAAGAGAATGTATTGAATCTTCATTGTTTTATTTTGGAGAGTGAGTTTGTCTGTTTCCTTTATTTTCATTATGTCAAGTTTAGGTGTCATTTTCATTATGTCAAGTTTAGGTGTTCAGAAACCCTATGCACTAATTCTGTGCTGTAAATCCCAGAGGATTTTTGTCTTGTTACATTCCCATTCAATATAGAGATCTAAAGTTGTGTTCCAATTCTGATATGAAATGCAAATACCTAAAACAATTTTTTGTATCCCTTGCAAAGTTCTGTGCAACCTCAGCAATGTATTCTGAGAGCCATGTAGTCTCCACTGCAAACTGTTTCCTCTTCTGTTCCTACAAAATATACGAAGCTGAGAAAAACTTGCATAGAGCAAATGGGGGATTCATTGTTACATAAATCCAATTAGATGCCTAGGAATATAACCTGCATAAACAATTAACAAGACTAGAAATATTATGTCCTGTGACTAATATAACACACTGGAAGTGCCATCCATTTCAGACTTAGGTATAGATATGTAACAGAGTAATTAGTTATATCCTTTGGTCTAAGGAATAATTAAGTAAATTATTTATCAATTATATTTATTTTAGATTTAGAACTTTATCCATATCTCTCCAAATGAGCTTTTAGTAATATTTCTTATGATTGTAAGTGACTTTTAGTATTACATATTTTACACTGTTAAAGTAGTCATTGCTAACCAAAGTTTCACAATTAAACACATTTTTACGAATGATGTTATATGTGCTACTGGAAATTAGGAATCAATAAAGCAGATACTCTACCACCTTCAGAAAGTTTATAGCCCCATAGGGCAGATCTAAGATAATGTAAAATAAGAGATTCTAACCCAATATAGGAGTCTTTGAGGAAAGGATGCTTACAGTGGAATAGTTTAGCCTGACAATGGGGTGGGACAAAGTCAAGGCATGGAAGGACATGTGCAAAAACTGTTTCAGTATAAGGCATTTTGCAAGAGAAACTGATCTGTAGAGGCAGGTTTAGCTGATGGTTATGATATCTAGGGGTTATACGGAGGTTATGATAAAAAGTGTCTATAGGATGAATTTATTCCATATTAAGCATTTAGGTTTTTAGTGCTTGAGCATATATGTATGTAAATATGTTTACATACACATATTTAAATATATGTATTATATATATTACATATATTGATTTAAAATGTTTTATAAGTAATAAAATACTTTGAAATTTCTTAAGGTGCTACATATTAGCCATGTACCATATGTGGACTAAATCTTAATCCTCTACCTTGAAAAAAATTATTGTTCAAAAAACTATCTTAGTTCTGTATAGTCTTCCTAGTGAATTCTTTGTGCTATGTGAAACATGTCTGTAAGTTTAGCAAGAAACTAATATCTTGTAAATTAAAAAATAAATGTTTACCTAATTATTGATATCCTATGTAGCTTGTACATAAACCTAATTGACAGGTACTTAACAATGTGGATTTTCTTCTTTTCATAAAATGTTTATTTAGGAAATGTTCGAAACAGTCTTTATGAACAAAACAGTCATATTTTGTAAAGCAACAGTGACATCCAGTGACAACTGAGATTTAATCAAAGAATATGTTTTAGATTTGCTATACAAGGAAAAGAAAAAGTGTTATTAAGTATTAAACTACACACATTTTTCTATTTGTTTTAAATGTTCTAAGAATGTATCCATATAACAAATCATTGGATGAAAATATAAACCAGTCAATCACTTAGAGAATGAAAAAATAAGCCATGGATTGGGAGAAAATATTTGCAAAGCATGGCTGGTAAAGGATTATACCCAAAATGTACGAAAAACTCTTCAAATGCAGTGTCCTATGTCACAAGGGAATTGCAAGTTAAAACAACAATATATCACTACACACTTAATAGATGGCTAAAATAAAAATATACTGATTATAACAAATGCTGGTAAGTATGTAGAGCAACAGGAATTCTCATTCATTGCTGGTGGGAATACAAAACGTTATGGCCACCTGCTGGGGAAGTCTGCAGTTTCTTAAAAAGCTAAAAATGGTCTTATCATCTGGTCCAGCAATTGTGCTCTTTAGCATTTACTGATATAAACTAAAACCTTATGTCCATACAAAAACCTACACACAAATATTTATAGCAGCTCTATACAGCAGTTTGCACCCCAAACTGGAAGCAACCAAAATATCATTCAGTAGGTGAGTGAAAAAACAATTGCGATACACCCACACAACAGAGGAGTATTTAGCCATAAAAAGAAATGAGCTATCAAGCCACAAAAAGGCATGGAGCAAAGCTAAATGCATATTTTCAAGAAAGCAAAGCTAGTCTAAAAAGACTATGTAGTGTATAATTCTAATTATATGACATTCTGGAAAAGACAAAGCTATACAGAAATCAAAATGTTTAGTGGTTATCAGAAGAGAGGGATGAATAGATGAAGCACAGAGGATTTTTAGGGCAGTGAAACTATTCTAAAGATTCCATATGATGCTATAAAGGTGAATACATGACACTATGCATTTATTAAAACCCATAGAACTGTACAATTGTGAGCCTCAATATTAACTACAGGCTTTAGTTAATAATAGCATATCAATGTTAATTCATCAATTGTAACAAATGTGCTACATAATGCAGTAAGTTAATAATGGGGTAATATGAAACTGCTTGTATGGAATAATATGGAACTCTGTACTATCTTCTCATTTTTAATGTAAATCTAAACTGTCCTCAAAAGCAGAGTCTGTTAATTAAAAAAGAGTCAAACAACAATCATTTACAATATTAATCTCTCGCAGTGAATGCATGTCTTCCCCTGAATGGTAGATCATTACCAAGATGTTTCATGGGATTATTCATCATTCTTATTGAATATTTGGAAAGTGAATATTGAGTGAAATGGTGAATGTGTAGGTATATTACAAACTTGCATAAATTAAATTGGGTGTTGTGTGTGTTTGGGATGTGGAGGACTTCACAGTCATGCTACTCTGTGGCATTGAGTAATTCAATATTTTCATTGTAGTTTATAATTTCTATCTTTATTTTATTATTTTTTAATGTTTATTTTTTGAGGGGAGGGAGGGGCAGAGAGAGAGGGAGACACAGAATCTGAAGCAGACTCCAGGCTCCCAGCTGTCAGCACAGAGCCTGACGTGAGGCTGAAACTCACCAGCCACAAGATCATGACCTGAACCAAAGTCAGACGCTTAACCAACTGAGCAACCCAGGCGCCCCTAATTTACCATTTCTAAAACCATAGTGGTAAAAGTTAATACATGGATTTTTTTTTTAAAAATCACAATTTAATGCAATCATGATAGGATGAAAAAAATGGAATGCCCCCACTATGAAATTAACAGAGGTACATACAAAATGTCACATGAGTTACAAAAATATATTATAAGAGAGATACAATGTGATAATAGTTCACACTAAAAAGTAAATGTTAAGAGATCTTAGCTGACCACAGGTTTGATATAGCCTATTCACAATAAAGATTTTTATTTAAATTGCCTTATTTTTTTTAATTTCTATTTTTATTCTGGTTTCATTTTTTTATTTTAATTTTTTTTTCGAAAACAAAGGGAGAAATAAGTCAATGGTGAACTCCAGGTGGCTAGACCGCATCTGGAATACTATGTTCAGTTCTTGTTGCCTATTTTAAGAGAGTCATTGACAAGTTAAAGCATCTTAAGAAGAGTTTAGGTGTTGAAATTTGTAATATGAGAGCTGAAGAAACTTGAAAATGTTTAAGCCAAGAAAGAAAAGCATAAATAATCAGTAATAGTTACCCTTAAATACTTGAAGTCTCCCTGTGGAGATAACATTTTTTAGGCTTACAGGAAAATTATTAGCAATAGGTGAAACTTACAGGGAAACACATTTTATTTCAATGATTTTCACTTAAGCTAACATAACTTGTTCACACAGAACTGACTATATTAACATAACATTAAGACACTTATTGATATATCCTTTCAACATAATTAGAACCCATTTCTATTTTTATGCAACATAAGTAAAGTCGAACGATAGAAATCTTGAGAAAAACATAGTTTTTGCTAATTACCCATTATGAAATTGTTAACAAAAATGTTAATATCTCTCCACATGAAAGGCTCAGAAGCATATAAAATTCTCCTTGTAATATTTAGAAATGACTTCTTTCTTCTTTCATCCCTAAGTTAGTATGTACATATTGTCTCAAGTAAAGATGATACAAAAATGTATAAAGAAAGCTTTAATCATCTCCACTCTTGTATTTCTTTTCCCACAATATTGACTTAATTTCAACAGTCTTTAGTATATTCTTTCATACTTTCCCTATATTCATATGAATATCTTAGATACATACACATGTAGAGATTATTCGTTTCTTTTACAAAAATATGGGTCACAAATAGTACACTTGAACTTTGAAAAAATTCTCTTGACAAACAGATTGAGCATTCCTTAGGTCAAAAGCCTATTCAACCTTTTTTCTGTTGCTAGATGTTCAGTATTCCAGCTATTTAGTTTTATATTGAAATCATGCTGCCTGCAACAAACATCTTTGTATGTGTATGCATGTAACTACTATTGCTTTTATTTTTACATGATATTCCATGGACACATCTTTTAAAGTGGAAATGCTGGGTTAAAGACTATGTATTTTCTTGTTTGTTTAATATTATTACAAATTGGTTTTCCAAAACTTGTAACAAATCATGAAAAAAGTGAAAAAGAGTTTCATTTTCTCCTATTGTGTCATAGCACTGGATATTATCAAATTTTGAAAGTTTGGTAAATCTGAAGACAAAAATATTATTTATTGCTTTAACTTGCATTCCTGTGATGCTGAAATATTCCTAATGATCATGTTACTGTTTTATTTCTTCTTCTATAACTTGCCTGCTGTATTAGGATAATCTAGGATATGCTCTGATAATATACTAACCCAGAAACTTTGATGGCTTAACACAGGAGAATTTTATTTCTCAATCATGTTACATGCCCAGAATGAATTAGCAGCAAACCCAGATCCACAGTCACTCAGGGACTTAGACTGGAAAAGACCCTTCAGTGTTATATCTGAACTACCTATAGTATTTGTTCCAAGAGAGCTTCCAAAAACTCAAAGAATCGCAGAGGAGACATAAAAGCTCTTTGCAGCCTTAGCTTTCAGATACTATCTGTGACTTCTCACGCTACCTAGTCTTATGGTATCAGACTGTTAGTAAGTCTGGGAAATACAAATGAGGTATATTTGGGGAATATTTGATGGCTATTAACCATGTCTGCCACAACTGCCATTTTTCTAGCTTGGGTATTTGTCTTTTCTTAAATCAACTTATCAGAAATATTTGTAGGATATATTAATTTTTTATATTAAGATATATTTGTTTAGCCTTTACTACTATCATTTGTCATTAGCTACTTTGTGGTATCTTTTGCCACACAATAAAAATGTGTAGTTACATATATCCCTTTTATACTTTTATCCCTTTTCTATTTTCTGAATATGTTCTGCATTTAGTAACACCTATAGCACTTCATTTCTCTACTATTTTTGTAAAGTATTTGTTCATTTTCTTTACATTTCAGCATTTACTTCATTGACAGTGGTTTTTAAATAATGAAATAAGAATCTGGCTTTTCTTTTGTCAGATGATTAATCAACCCACAGCAACATTTATTAAATAAACAATTTCCCATTGAATTATTTCCTATATAACACCATGTTAGACTCTTTTAGGCTTTTTATATATTCCATGAGTTACTATGCACCTTAATGAGATAATATACTTTCTTTTGCATATGATGTTTTCATATTCAATTTTAATATCTAGTAAAGCAAGAACAGAACCTCTTCTTCCAGTTTGTCTTTGTAATTTTACTAGGTATAATTCTTCTGAAATATAAAATCTTATTTAAAATCTAAAGTAAAAATCAAATTATTATGGAATTGCTTGAAATTATCCATTAATTTTGCAATCATTTCTATTTAGGTACATAGTTTCTCCATTTTGCACAGGTCCTCTTTAATGCCCATCAAAAATACACCAAAAACAAATTATACATATTTTTCATTTTTGCCATTAAATTTATATATGGGTACTCTGTCATTTACTGTTTACTATTTATGTGTTCATTATTTGCTACAATAACAGAGTATTTTTTATTTCCATTTTGAAATGGTAATTGCTAATAGAGAAAAAAGGCTACATTGATTTTTTTGTGTGTATTAACCTAAACAGTCAACAAATTTCCTCACTGATGTACTTGTAGTTTATTCAGTTTTCTAGGTATACAATCTGGTTGCCTACATCTAAGAGTAAGTTTCTCTCCCTATTTTAATGTGTATACAATATTTTTTTTATTGTCTTGTTGCATTATCTAGAAGAACAGCACTATCCAACAGAATTTTCTGTGATGATGGAAATGCTTTAAATCTTCACTACCAACAGGGGAGTTACTAGGTGCACATGGCTAGTATAACTGTGGAGTTGACTTTTAAGTTTGATTTAATTGTAAATCATTTAAACACTCACATGTGAACAATAGCTAATGTATTGGGCAGTACAGATCTAAAGTGCCAAAAATAATATTGAAAAATTTCATGATAATGGACATTCCTGTCTTTTTGTTACTTTTAATTATCTCAGTGTTTCACTGTTTTACATATTGTTTGCTGGTTTATCTGTGTATGTGTGTGTGTATGAATATTCTTCATTGTTTTTAAGCAATTTCTGTCGATTCCTCTTTCCTTAATAATGCTTAGAAATTTAATTCTGATTGCATATAGAATTTTAACAAATATTTCTTGACATATGGTTTTTCTTTTTTTAAATATTTGTATTTTTCCTTTTTTTGTTGTTGTTGTTTATTTATTTTTGAGAGAGAGCACCGTGTGAGTGGGGGAGGGACAAAGAAAGAGGAGGACAGAGGATCTGAGGCGGGCTCCGTGCTGACAACAGAGAGCCCGATGTGAGGCTTGAACCCATGAACCGTGAGATCATGACCTGAGCCAAAGTGGACACTTAACCAACTGAGCCATCCAGGCACCCCTGGGGTTTCTTTTTAATGTGTATGTGTAATTGCTTATTTGGTGCCCTAATTCTGAACAAAACTTATATTCCTAACTCCTTTCTGCTTCTGGTGTTATTATTTTCATGCTATGGGAAATTATATTTCTAATCAATGTATTTAGAAAATTAATAGTGCTAAGTGAATTATTCTAGAGTTTCCTAATGTGTTATGATATTAAGGTTATGATAAATATGTAAAATGATATAAGAAACATTCCCTTTTTCTATGATCTAGAATATTTCATGTTACATAAAGCTTTGTTTTATTCATAAAAATTTATGTTTATATAGAGCTGTTATTAAATAATAAGAGCTCTGTTTGTGTGATTAAAATTTAAAACACTGAAATAGAGTATGAACTGGGAAGAATAATGTTTTAGTTGGCAAAAATTGTATCCCATACATGCAAGTTTTTACTGAATTTAAATAATGTTTTAAAACTAAACCGTATTCCTCTTTTTGACTTTTAATTGATTATTGGGAAACTAAAGAACAAATAAAGAAAATAAAACAGTACATCATAATTAAAGTGTAGTTGTTACTCAAATTGTTTTGCAGACCTTCCAGTTGTATTAAAACGCACTTATTGGGGACACCTGGGTGGCTCAGTCCGTTAAGTGTCTGACTGGGGGGCAGGTCATGATCTCACGATTTTGTGGGTTGGAGCCCTGCACTGGGCTCTGTTTGGATCCTCTCCCTCTTTCTCTACCCCTCCCCCATTCACTCACACATGTTTGTTTTCCAAAAACAGCAGTAAATTATGTTGTTCTAATAAAGTCAATGCATTATGACAATTTTATGAAATAAAATGCCTGTATACAGGGTGAAACAAAGTTTCCAAATGGGATAATAGTTGTCATCTGGAATACCTGGCAAATGCAAATGTACAAACTCTCTGAAAAGATACATAACCCAAGACAGGATTATCAAAAATAATCTCACTGTGAAGCTGAAAACATTTTGAAAGTTATTTGTGTCATAAATAACCACTAGCAACCACATAGTCAACAGGATGATTAGAGTACCTAAAACTTCAAAAAAAAAAATACTAAAGAAAAATAAGGCCAGAAAGTACATATAAAATCATTAAATAAAAAACAAGAAACAAAAAGCATAAAACAAAAAACACCAAATTATGAAAAAAGGCAGAGTTCAAAGAAAATCAAATAGAATTAAAATTAAAATACAAGCACAAAAATTAAAAATTTATTGAATTGGGGCACCTGGGTGGCTCAGTCAGTTAAGTGTCAGACTTCACCTCAGGTCATGATCCCACTATCAGTGAGTTCGAGCCCCGCGTCGGGCTCTGTGCTGACAGCTCAGAGCCTGGAACCTGCTTCAGATTCTGTCTCCCTCTCTCTCTGCCCCTCCTCCTCTCATGCTCTCTCTCTCTCTCTCTCTCTCAAAAGTAAATAAACATTAAAAAATAAATTAATTAAAAATAATAAATATTGAATCAATCAAACAGCAGATTAGACACAGAAAGAATTAATGAACTGAATATGAGACCTTGAGATATAACCCAGAATGCAGCACAGGGAGAAAAATAACCTTTTCTTCCTATTTCATTGAGAAAATAAAAGCCAATGGAAGAGAACTTCCAAATACACCCACCACCCTATCTGTCCATGTTATGCCACTCTACCCATGTACTCTCTAACACCAGCTACATTATTTGGGGGGCCTAGTAGCAAAAGGAAACCGTGGATCAGTTGATCAGAAGTTAAGATGGTGATAGCACAGTATTAAACTAGGCATAGAACCCTTCTTAGTGCGGTCCCCTGCATGATTGCATCAGTCTCACTGGCATGAACCCAGTGAGTTCAACCTTTACTTCTGTTTTTATTAATGAGCTGCTTGTCTCTGAGCGAAGCTCAGTACATCTCCCAAGTCACTAAATCTTAGCTCTTCTTAGTTATTCAAGCTCGCTCTTCCCAAATTAATTTATTAATTCAATGCATTACCAGTCAACAGTAACTGGTTTTGAAGAAACTGGCACACCAATATTAAACTTCATATGGAAGATGTAAAGAGTGAAAAAAAAATAGCCGAAAGAACTTTGAAATGTTTGAAACAGAAGATGAAAATGAAGATTTCAAAGCTAAAGATTTAAAAGTAAAATTTTAGAAGAAAATGTAGAATAATATATTCATCCATGTTACGATAGGTAGAATTTTTTATATAAGATTTTTAAAGCACAAGCCATTAAGGAAAAGACTGACATATTTACCTGCCTCAGTATTAATCCTTATTTGACAAAAAAACAAAAACAAAACCACCCACTCTAAGCAAACCAGAAAGACAACATACATATTTGGAGAAGGCATCTCTAATTCATATAACCAATAGAAAATATTTCCCAAAATATATAAGAAACATTTATTATTTAAATAAAAACAAGACTGAGCTCGGGTGGCTCAGTCGGTTGGGTGTCCGACTTCGGCTCAGGTCATGATCCCATGGTTTGTGAGTTCGAGCCCCGTGACTGGCTCTGTGCTGACAGCTCAGAGCCTGGAGTCTGCTTTGGATTCTGTGTGTGTCCCCCTCTCTCTGCCCCTTCCCTGCTCATGCTCTGTCTCTCTCGATAATGAATAAACATTAAAATTTTTTTTAAATAAAAACAAGACAGAACAACAAACCTAGTATTTTAAAGAGTCAAAGGATATGAACAGGCATTTCTCATATCAGTAAATCAATAAATATGAATATTTCCTTACAAGAAATCTAAGAAATAAAAGCAAAATCAACAATAAGATGGCATTTCTTAATATCAGTATATCAGAAATTTAAAATTCTGACAACACTTTTGGCAAGCATGTGGAGAAATAAGTAGTCTTATATAGTTCTGCGATGATCAATATAGAATACCTTGCATTAACTAAAAAACCTCTTATTCTACAATGCAGCAATTCCAATCTTACATATCTATTTAGAACATACGCTTAGATTTGTGCAGGGTGTCGTGTAAGAATGTTCACTGAAGCAAAAACAAGTGAAAGCAAGCTAATCAAACTAACTTCCCCTAAGCATAGAGATGAAAACAATTAATTGCCTTTTTTTAAATAAATGGAGGGGCGCCTGGGTGGCTCAGTCGGTTAGGCGTCCGACTTCAGCTCAGGTCATGATCTCACAGTCCGTGAGTTCGAGCCCCGCGTCGGGCTCTGGGCTGATGGCCCAGAGCCTGGAGCCTGCTTCCGATTCTGTGTCTCCCTCTCTCTCTGCCCCTCCCCCGTTCATGCTGTGTCTCTCTCTGTCTCAAAAATAAATAAAAGTTAAAAAAAAAATTAAAAAGAAATAAATGGAATACTATACCAAAGCAAAAGTGAAAGGAGATCCACAAAGGTAAATACGTATACATTTCAGAAATGTAATCATGTGTGAAAAAATGTAGTTGCAAACGAAAAGGAGTAATATACTATTTACGTGTTTTTTAAAAAACAATTGGTGGGGGGAGGGGGGTTGCGGCACCTGACTGGCCCAGTCAGAAAAGCAAGAGACTCTTGGTCTTGGGGTTGTGAGTTTAAGTCCTGTGTTGGGTGGGAAGGTTACTTAAAAATAAAATCTTAAGTAAAATAAAAAACAATTGGATGAATTATTTGTGTAAAAAATCATATATAGCAATGTACAACATTTGTTTGGGGTAAACAAAAAATATTCACCCCAACTTCATGATACTGACTACTAAAGAGGAAGAGAGACTGTGGAGTGGACTGGAGTTAAGGTTATTTCAGACAGTAAATAAATCTGGGTCCTTATTGATTATGAGTGGTACATGCTATCCACAAAGAATGAATAGAACAAGTATCAGGAGAAATGTTTCAAGATGGAAAACAGCCCCCTAACCCATGTGCCATAAAAGAATGTTAATACTCACCGAAGATTATTTCCATGCTTAGTGACATGTAGATAATGAAGCCTGAAATATTACACTAAAGCAAATGCATATCAGTTGTCATCTATTTTTGTAAAAGGAAGGATACACTCCCTAAGTAAGATAAACATGAAAAATCTAGATTGATCTTGTCACTTATGCATTTCATTACTTCAATTTTTGTGAGAGAATGAAAACCAAGTTTTGTCATACTTTCATGGTTTAGTCTTACTTTAGTCTTACTTTAATGAATGTCACCTGGATTCTGAATGACTTCAACATCAAAAGAAAGAAAAATGACTATTGTCAAAAAAGTGGAAATAGATACTCTTCTCCATCCAGATGGGTTTTTGGCAGGCACCTCACTTTCTAAACTCTCAAATGAATAACTCATATATGGATTTGACACAATCCTAGTAGAACTCAGAAAAAAAAATCATGCCATGAAAATACCATTTCCTGAATTGGTTTTGCTTTTAATGGAACTGAATTTACAAGTACAGCACTTCTAATTAGCCTTGCTTTTCTGAGTGTGCAAAATGGACACCACCTGTTTATCACTATCTTTCCATTGGAATATAAGGGTTGTGGTTTTGTGATTGCTCATTACATGTTAAGGTACCAATTATTCAACCTTATTCTGCTTACTTTCTAGAATACCTTTCTAGCCTGAAACAACACTCAATTTAAATTTATATTTTCCTTGTTTCTTCTTTTAATTATACTCATTAAATTCTGAGAATGCTATTACCTACATTGACAGTTTCCTATTATTCTTCTGCTTCCTTTTGCCCCTTAAAATTTTCCCCAAAGCCAGATCTTTTCATCAAGTCTTCTGATAAATCCCTCTGCAATCATGACTTTGTCCTACCCAAACCACATGTTTATTCAGACAAAATTTGTCAACAAAGAAAACTGAGATAGTTTGTGCCATTACGTGGCCAAAAGCTATGTCATATGCCTGAATATTTCCCCTGACCCCTTTGATGAAAAATGCACTTAAATGTAAGTTCCAAGAAAACAGCAATGCTTATCTGGTTTGTTCACTGCTATAGTCCCAGTAGTGTCATGTAATAGGTGGTCAAAAAATAGCTGATAAATGGATTATTCAGAAAACACCTGTTTGTATTATGGTGAAGTAGAAAGCAGCAAAGCATTAATGATGACCATATGTTAAATATTAAAAGTTATTAATCACATTAGTACATTATTGCATAAGATATTTTCTATCCTACTTAGACAATATACTTCATAAAGATGAAGTTGTAAAATATGTTATAAAGCTATAATTTTTATAGGGCTGAAAGTTGGCAAAATACCAAGGCATATCAATGTCTAAGGACATATCAATTGAATTTATATTGTGCATATTTGGGTATCGCTTAAATTGTCCAGTGATGCTTTGGATGAATAACAAACTAGATGCATGCACAATTCATAAGTATTTATGTATTTATTTCATAGCATTGATCTTTCTTGACTTCATTTTAGCAAAATTAATAATTATAATCAACATATTGACAATTTTGTTCTACTTTAAGTATATGCAATTTCAAATATTTTGTCAAATGTAAATTAAATCTAAACATTTAAAAATTTCATATTTTCAAAAAGTTTTTTCTTTAGAGTATTGAAAGTTATTTATTAAAATATATGTGCAAAGTGAACATTTTTAATGAATATCAAAATTTAAAAGAATGACTGAAATTTTAATAGGATTTTTTGAAAATATGACAACCTTACTAAGTGTTTAAAAGTAAATTTTCAGCAGTTCTGGTTTTTGGAGTTCATCTAGTTGCCAATGAAAATATTATTATACTTCACATTACATACAGACCTACGTATTAACAAACTTCACACTTATATGAATTATTTAATATACCAGACCCTTCCTCACACTCCATGTACAACTGGTCAAATACTCCTGAATCTGTGTGTTCCTCCAGAAATGGGCATTGGAATCAAATGAGAGGCCAGAGAAGCCAGTACTACTGTGAAAATAATACATTCTGAGATCTATTCCATTCCTGCTACCTGAGACAAAGGATTTGACAAAGTAATTATTTTTGATTTTGTAATTAGCTGAGCACATCTGCCATTCAAATCCTCTCTGTGCGCAGGAACAGAAAAACGGGATCACTTGCAATTGGAGAAGTCTGCACATAACACCTGGATTAAATGATCAAAATGAACATCCATCATCAGTAATGAGACAAACCAAATCGCGTGCCCTCTGATGGAAAGAAATGAGAACAAAACAGCCTCACTTATGTAATAGTCCAAGAAGAAATGCATAACCTAAATTAATTATGAGGAAATACGAGGCAAACCTAATTAAGGACATTCTAAACTTCCCTGTAAATTTCAAAGTGCCAATAAAAAGCCGTGGTATGAAAAAATGCCTTATATCTTGATTTATGTGCTAATATGAAATTAACTCTAAGATATATGTTTTAAATTGTTTTAAAAAGTTGGAGAACTGTGCGTCAATTTTGAAAAAAGTTAGATACATATATAAATAATTTCTAGAGTGACAAAGAAACAGTTAATAATGGCCATCTCTGGAAGTGGAATCAGGTGGAGAGAGAAAGATGTTTATTTTCTACTTCTACTTCCTACTCTTTTCTTTACTGTATGATTTATTTTTAAACTAAACAGACTTTTTTTTAATTTTTAATAATTTTTAAAATTTCTATGACTTGTAAATTTTGTTTTTGAGTCTTAGAAAATGGAAACTATTCTCAGGAAAAAAATATATTGTTTTAAATTATGTAACACAAGACTGATCATAGGTCATGGTACCTGAGGTGTCATTCCATCCTTAATCATTAACTAGCTATGGCTATTAAGCAAAGGCACTTCAATTCTTTTAGATTTATTCATCTTTATAGATGAGATTTATAGGTGAAATTTCTTGTAATTATAACCTTAAATACTCTTAAGAATATATTAAGACATTTAACATGTTGTCAACAGAGGGCAGTAATTAACCACAAATAGTCCCATGTTTTCCATGAGCAAGAAATAAATCCTATTCATAGAATTTGAAGGAAGATAGTATTCAGAGTACCACAGTTTTTCTTGCTATTTTTTAAAATTGTGATTATATTCCAGTTTTCTCCCATTCAAATAAATACTCCAAACAAACACTGCTTTTTCCCACTCAGGTCATGATCTCACAGTTGGTGGCTGTGAGCCCTGCATTGGACTCTATGCCTGCTTCAGATTTTGTGTCTCCCTCTCTGTCTGCCCCTCCCCTGCTTGTGCTCTGTCTCTCTCTCTCAAAAATAAATAAACATTAAAAAAATTAAAAGAAAAAAGGAAATGAGACACAAAAGATAAAAAGGGAAGAATATAAAGTGAGTGATAAGGCAAGGCCTTGTTGACGGGAATTAGAATGTCATTTACTCTGCCTTCTGATCATTTGTGTGGTGCATGTCGATACAGTAGTGCCCACTGGAAAGATCAGAGACAAAGGATTACTACAGATTTGGATTTTAAACTATTCTAGGCTACTTACTGTCTGTACAGGCTAAACTCTGGCGAACTGAATGAAACTTTCCAAAGCTTATATTCCTTCAAATCCAAAATAATAACAATAGCTACTTTAGAGGATTGTTTAAGGATTAAAATAATTATTTATAAAATATATAGGAAAATACTATATATATATAGTTGCTCGATAATGTTTATTAATATCATGATTATTGTTGCTACTATATTATCATACAGATCTCCTTGTTTTAGAACAACTTAGTCTGATAGAGGAAATACTGCATTTTATCCTTAAACATATATATGTATGTACAAATAAATATATATAACTATGTATTGTACAACCTTGAATTGCAAATAACTTGTTCTATGAGTGTTCCACAAGACGAGCAAACATTTCTAATAAATTTTAACTTGATAAACGAGCAATGTCTTGCAATACAAGTAGTACATAACACTGAATGTCACATGATCACAACTGAGCCAATGGTTCTTGAAATTCTCTTTGATATACAAGTGCTTTGGATTACAAGCATGTTTCTGGAATGAATTATGCTCGCAAACCAAAGCTTTACTGTGTGTGTGTGTGTGTGTGTGTGTGTGTGTGTGTGTGTATACGTATAATGTACATGCATGTGTATATATGTATGTATATATTCCTTTAACAAATAATAACCAACATTTTGTTTTTATGAACCAAATTTTGGAAATTTGGTACATGTTTTAATAGTTAAAAATGAATATCAGTTTACCTTTTACCTCAATTTTAAACCTTTTGAGAGAGAAAAACCTGGGATACTGGATGAGAACTTTTTGTTGTTTATAAATCAAAAAAATATGCATGTTAAAAATGTGAAAAATGATTAAAGAATATAGATAGCACTTCACAAAAGAAAAAATAAAAGTGATGGGGTGCCTAGGTGGCTCAGTTGGTTAAGCATCCAACTCTTGGTTTCTGTTCAGGTCATGATCTCACATTTCGTGGATTCTAGTGCCGTGTCTGGTTCTGCACTGACAATGCAGAGCCTGCTTGGGATTCTCCCTCTCTCTCTGCTTCTCTCTCTCTCTCTCTCTCTCTCTCTCTCTCAAAAATGAATAAATAAACATTTAAGAAAAAAAATATTTTTAAGAAAATGAACATTCAACTTCGCTGTTACTCAATGGACTGCAAATTAAAATTTTTGCACATTTTGCCTATAAAACAGAAAACAAACTTTTTAAAGGTACCTTTGAGGGAGTTGGTATATGAGTACTCTCATAAGGTGTGAAGCTCAATTGGTTACACATTTATTTGAAAATATAACTGTAACCATGACATTCTATCCTAAAAGGTTTAAAAAATTAATCGAGATGTGAATTGAACAAGAATTTGTTTTTACTTTTTAGATATTGAAATCAGTGAAAACCTCTAGAAGATAAACTTACACAATTTTGTGTAAATTAAAGAAATAGAATTTTACATGAAGCTCTTGGAATAACTTCTTTCTAATCCCAGCTTTAAAAGAAGATATTTTATAAGGTGAGATTTTTCTTTTGTTCTCTGTAATCCTTGCTTACTGAATAGGAATTGTCATCATTAGTGACATCAGTTTATTGTTCTAAAATGAAGGTTTCAAGAAGACAAGGCCTTTACCTGTCTAGCTCTTTATTCTAGAATAGTTTGTCATATAGTTAGTACTCAATAAATATGTCCATGTTGTGTATGTACATGCTGTTTTATTTGACACTTTGAAATTTTTCCTAAGAAGTTTATAAGTAAAAATATTTTAATAAAAATATATAAACTTATGAGAAGTAACTTCTTAAATTTCTAAAAAAAGTTTATCTGTTAGCAATATTTTTATGATTCTTACAAAAAAATCTAGTCAAACTCTGACTACCAACCATTCTTGCTTTTGTAGCTGTGTCTTGTATCATTAGACAAAGGGAGATAGATAATCACAAAACCTCACTGGTGAGCCATTTTTCTTCAGAATTACAAATGACACTGAGCAGTATGTTTTTTTCTGGTTCTTTTTAGAAAAGATTAGTGAAAACACAAATATATACTTAATAAAGAGATAAAAATGGTTTTAGTTTAAATAAAATAAATATTTTGAATGAAACATTATTATTCAAATAGTTATTTCATAGAAATTTAGGAGAAAAAATGAAATATGGCCTTTTGTAGCAACGTGGATGGAACTGGAGAGTGTGATGCTAAGTGAAATAAGCCATACAGAGAAAGACAGATACCATATGGTTTCACTCTTATGTGGATCCTGAGAAACTTAACAGGAACCCATGGGGGAGGGGAAGGAAAAAAAAAAAAGAGGTTAGAATGGGAGAGAGCCAAAGCATAAGAGACTGTTAAAAACTGAGAACAAACTGAGGGTTGATGGGGGGTGGGAGGGAGGAGAGGGTGGGTGATGGGTATTGAGGAGGGCACCTTTTGGGATGAGCACTGGGTGTTGTATGGAAACCAATTTGTCAATAAATTTCATAAAAAAAAAAAAAAGAAGATATGGTATAAAAAAAAAGAAAAAACAAAAAACAAAACAAAAAAAAAAAACAAAAAAAAAAAAGAAATTTAAGTGATCAGGATAAAATTAAAAAAAGACAGTTTATATGCAATTTCTTTGTAACCCATTACCTGGTATCATTTCAAACATTTTTTGAGATATATTATCACAAACATAATTTTTAGACCCTAATATAATACAGATACATTCTAATACACGTATGTACACATTACATATAGCAGTTAGACTAATTTTACTCAGATGAACTTGAACTCTCGTCTAAGTCTTGTTTTTAAATAGACTTACCAAAGTTTTATACATTTTCTCCTCTACCTAAAGCTCAACAACCTTATTCCACCTTTATAACTTTTTCTAATACTGTAATAACCTAGAAGAAATATTATCAGATAAGCATCTCTACAGTTTTTAATTCCATCCTGTCACATTCCAAGAAAAGAATCTTAGTTCCTGGGAGACAAATGTTCTTCCAGTGTCATAGTATTATTGGAAGATGCTGCCATTTGCCTAATAAAATACAGAGGTCCATGGATCTGTTGGAACAACCTGGCTGACTTCATGAAGTAAACAGGCCTCACACCTTTGACATAAAATAATAAAATACATAAATGATGCCAATATGGTGGCAGGGACTACAGGCTTTCTAGAATATATTTCTGTGGAATTTAGGTCTTTTACATTCATTTAAAAGCCTGCAGCTTTGTAACAGCAGGATATTGACTTACTAAATAATGAAACATTTGTAATTAAATAGCATGGAACTATTAAAGTAATGTATTAGAAGGGCGCCTGAGTGGCTCAGTCGGTTGAGTCTCCAACTCTTGGTTTCAGCTCAGGTCTTGATCTCACAGTTTGTGAGTTGGAGCCCCACCTCAGGCTCTGTGATGACAGTGCAGAGCCTGCTTGGAATTTCTCTCTCCCTCTCTCTCTGTCTCCGTGGCTTGCTCTCATGTGCTCTCTCTCTTAAAGATTATATACTGTAAAAAAACATGTTAAATGATTAAAAACAGACTACATACAGATAGACACAATGTAATCTCATTTCGAAAACAGAAATGTATAATGTACATGCATGTGTAGAGAGCTATCCATGACAGAGAATATATAAAATAAGTTTTGTAATGCCTAGAGTTGGGCAATACATATGAGTAATGTGTGTGTTGTTTTTTTTTTTAAGTTTATTTTGAGAGAGAGAGACATACAGAGAGGGAGAGAGAGCATGAGTGGGGGAGGAGCATAGAGAGAGAAAGGGAGAGAGAGAATCCCAAACAGGCTCTGCCTTGTCAGCACAGAGCCCGATGAGGGCTCTAACTCACGAACTGTGAGATCATGACTTGAGCCGAAATCAGGAGTCAGAAGCTCAATCAACTTAACGACCCAGGCGTCCCTATATGAATAAAGTTTTATTTGAGCTTGGTCTTTTCTGTACTTTTCTTATTTTCTATAATTAACATATTATAATATGTTAATAACTGTATTTTATTAGGCAAATATACTGTAATAAAATAACTATTTTATTAGGCAAATATACTTTTATTTCATTAGGTATTTCACTGATATTTTATTTTATTTTATTTGAAATGAAAACCATTTGAAAGAATGTCCACTTTCTATATTTAGATGAACTTTGTGGAGAAGCCACCTAGCAGGTCCAAAGCTTGCAGAGTGGAATTTCAGAGAAAGAATATGGGACATACTATCAGTTGGTGCAGGATCAGGCAGCTGAGTAGAATCCCCAAAAGTGATTAGTTTTGCCAGGATTTGGCTCAAAGTAGAATGATGGCTCTAATGCAAAGATTTTGCCCTCCAGGAGATACTGCAAATGTCTGGAGACATTTTTAGTTGTCACCATTAAGAGGAAATTGCTACTGGCATCTGATATATAAAGACCAGTGATGTTGCTGCAATGCACAGGAAAGCCCACTGCAACAAAGAATTCTCTGTCCCAAAATGTCAATAGTAGAAAGGTTGAAAACTTGGGATAAATGTAAAATGTAACTGCTGAGAAGGCCAATAAATTGGGAGAAAGCTGTAATGAGTTAAGTTGGCTATGCTATTACCTTTGTGCAGAAACTGAAACCTTCTCGAAATGACCTTCTGTACTTATCTGAAAGAATGAGCTAAGAGTCTAAGAACCTGGGTCTCCCTTAGTTTAGTTGATCTTTGCGTGGAGAGCTGAGATTACAATCAAAGAAAGCATGAGGATGGTTGGCTGTTGTCTTGTGTTCTGAAATTCAGGGCAAGATCACATTATCTAATCATCCAGGCTCTCTGAGGGCAGGATCTATCAAGGGATTGTGTGCTTTTCCTGGTGCTGCATTGTATTTGTTCCAAGATTTATACTTCGATATTGCAAGACTTAAACTGGTGTCGAGATTACATGTCAAGAATGCTATTACAGCTTTTAGTTTATTAGTCACCCAGTTCATAGTAAAATAAGTTGATGCTTCCATCTATAAAGAGCAAAGTAGTACCAAAGAAAGTTTATTTATTTATTTTCGTCACAAGAAAAAAGAAAATGGAGGCAAAAGGAAACCCATTGCTAGAGTAAAATTCTAAAGATGTTTGCTGCCCTGCGAGCATGGGACAGGCAGCCAAAGAGAGTGCTATGTTAAAATTCACGCATCTTTCCAAGGTTAGTCACCTCCTTTGTGAGAAAGGCTATTAAAAGAAAAATCAGTACATTTAGAAGAGGAGTGATTTTCCTAGTTCCAAAGAGTTGTTATATTAGCACCTATCGGCTATCAATTCTATGAAACTGGTAGTGAAGTTAGCCAGGAAACTTTTTTTTGCCTTTCATGTACATTGACTTTGAAAATTATATTATAAAAGAGAACAGCCTCATTTTATAAAAGACTCTCTACTCTTTCAGTCACACTGTGATAAAAATGGTCAAATAGAATAATGTTTCAGAACTTTTTCTTTTTTTTAATGTTTCATTGATGCCAAACTTTTTGCTTTCATTTAGGCAGATTTTAGAATTTTAAAAATTAAAAATTTTGAGAAAATAAACAGTGAAAATGTTCTCTTTCTAGTCTTTTGTTGTTATATGTCCTTATTGATTTTTAACTTAAATATACATATCAAGGAAAAGGAAAAGAAAATACCAAGCATCCAAGTAATTATCATCTAGAATTAATATATGCTAACATTTTCATCACATTTTCTATGTATTTACATTATGGTGCATATTATTTTAGATAAAATATAGTATTATGTAGTATTTTTATATAAAAGATATAAAATATTACAAATACCATTGAAGGTGAACAATTTTTATAGCCTTTTCCAGTTGTATTCCTCTCCTTTCCTTTTTAGAACAACCAAAATAAATGTGTGTCCTTTTACTACATATATATCTTTATTAAATACACAGTATTACTTGTGTGTATTTCCAAAGTTAAGTAAATGATATTCTTGATTTTGAATTTTTCTTAAGATTTTATTTTTAAGTAATCTCTACACCCAACATAGGGCTCAAATTTACAACCCCGAGATCAAGAGTCACATGCTCTACCAGCTGAGCTAGCCAGGTGCCCCACATTTTTTACTTACTGATATATTCTTAAGTTCTCACATGTTTATACATATTCATGAATACCTACTTTTCCAAATAGTATTCCATCAAATGGATATTACAATGTATTTATATATGCCATATTTATTGATTTTTAAATTGTTTTTTACATTTTTACAAAAATCTTGCACTTGATATTGTAAATATCTATTGGTGCACAAAAACAGTATGTAAATTTTGTTTTAGAATAGAGGTAGAATTTATAGGTTAGAGATTATACATAATTTTAAAAAGTACTAATGCGGCTTTGTGAAAATTTTTTTCTATTTTACTAAGAAGGACAATAAGTATTCATAATTTAAAAAAAATTTTAATGCTTATTTATATTTGAGAGAGAAAGAGACAGACACAGAGCATGAGAAGTGGAGGGGCAGAGAGAGAGAGAGAGAGAGAGAGAGAGAGACAGAGAATCCAAAGCAGGCTCCAGTCTCCGAGCTGTCAGCATAGAGCCTGACCCGGGGCTAGAACCCATGAACCGTGAGATCATGACCTGAGCTGAAGTTGGATGCTTAACCAACTGAGCTACCCAGGTGCCCCAACAAGTATTTATTATTATGGTTATGGAAACATATAAGAAAGGTAACATAATCTAAAACAGAGAGGTAGTCTTACCTAATAGTTAGGACTATATGCTCAGAATTCAAACCATCTGGATTCAAATCCCACTTTCATTAATTAGCTGCTTGAATTTGCACAAATTAATGAATCATTTATCTTTATCTTCAAATAGGAAAATAAGACCCATCTCATGATGGTGATGGACACCATCATGAGATGGGTCTTAAATATGGCACATGCAGAATAATACCTGGCACTAAGTAAGCCTTAAATAAATATTAACTATTGTTGTTATGTTTGTTATTTATACTATTGTTTTTACATGTGTAGCTATATTATCCTTACTATTAATCAAGGCATAAGAAGGACTCAAGAGAGCTATATTATCCTTACTATTAATCAAGGCATAAGAAGGACTCAAGAGTTTTGAATACTGGAGGTAATTCTCTGGGTCTTTTAGTCCAGTTGTTTCATCTAATGTCAGGATGTCTTTTGAACAGCTTCCACATGTCACTTTCCCTCCCTTATTTCTTCTAGGAGTGAACATACTCTTTACCATAGAACAGCTCATCCTATCTTTTTAAACTATAATTGGTAGGAAAGTTATCCTAATTTTGAGCTAAAAATATATGTCCCCATTATCTTCATTCACCTAATTATTCTGGAGCAAACTAGATTAAATTTACTGTCATTTCTACACAACCATCTCCTGAATACTTTAAGATAACAAATACAATGACTCTCCCCACCCTTTCAGTTTCTATTTTGAAAATTAAATATTCTGGGTTTAATCAAAATGTTTTAGACATAAGTACTTTTAAAATGTCTAAAGTGTATGCCTTAAAAAAAACTAGGTTTTATCTCACTACTCTGAACACATTCTGCTTTGACAATTGTTCTCCTAAACTATGGTCCAAATATAAGAGCAAAATACTGCAATACTGCAAAGGGAAGTGGGAGTATTACTTTCCTTATGCTAGATGATATAGATCAATTATTGTGACCTAAGATTGTATGATACCTTTTTAGCAGTCATGTCACTTCCATAGGAGTTACTTCACAGAGGTAGATGTATGATGAATCTTATACGCATCAATGAAAGGCAACAGAATTTGCTCTTTATTCACATTTTAGAGATACAGATATACATTCCAGATTCTCCCAGAAGGAGTTAGACAAACTAAATATGATTAGGAAAAAAAATCACATTAATGAAAGTGAAAGTTCTAACTAATCTTACCATGCTGTCGAATAGAATATATGATTCTAAAAACCTAGAAAGAAGAAGCTAGGAATTCAACTTGTTTTGTTTTTCCTCTGAGACATTACATTTTAAAAATATCAATAAGTAGGGGCGCCTGGGTGGCTCAGTCGGTTGAGTGTCCAACTTCAGCTCAGGTCATGATCTCATGATTCGTGGGTTCAGGCCCCACGTCGGGCTCTGTGCTGACAGCTCAGAGCCTGGAGCCTGCTTCGGATTCTGTGTCTCCCTCTCTCTGTGTTCCTCCCCTGCTCTCACTCTATCTCTCTCTCACTCTCTCAAAAATAAATAAAGATATAAAAAATAATAATAAATAAAAAATAAATAAATAAAGATATCAATAAGTAGCAATAACTGTGAAATGCAATGTTTAAGCACAGATGATAGAAAGATTTAGCTTTCCCTATTTTTTTAGTTAATATTTTTTTGTCTCATGAGAAAAATCATTTGCTCAAGATGTCTGCCTATTAATAATGTAAGTTATAACTGAGAGTCCTGTGGAGACTCTCTTGAGAATGCTCAACCATGGTTGAGGTCAACCATGAGTAGACCTTCAAGTTCCCACTGTTACCACTACTTCTCAATAACCATTCTCATAAAAAAAATAAGAAAATATATACTATTAATTAAAACATGAACCAGACAAAACAAAAGTAACATAATGATTCCAGTTCTCAAGTTTGCATTTATGCACCCATTCTGATTTCCATGTGAAAATTCAGTCTAGTTTGAGAAGAATTTATTTTTCTGTAGATGGAGTCAGCTTGTGACCATAAAATTCCTAAAAACCTTTTTGTTATGATTATACTGCTAACAAGAATTTGTTTTAATCCACAACATATTTCAAATTGATTGGTGCTTAATTTTGTTTATACTGTTGTTTACTATCAGTAAATTTTTAGAAAGCATTCTCCCACTAATACTTCATATCCTACAATCAAGTGCATAGGAAGAAAAAGGGAAAAAAAAAAGGGAATAGGGCTCCAGAAATACAGAAGGAATGAGGTCCAGGGGTCTAATTTTAGTAACCAGGTATCCATAGTTCTTTATTCAAGATTATGTAATATAATAATATGGATGCAGTCAAGATAATATATGTATGAGGGAAGAAGATATATAAGTAGAGTATATAGTATGCATTTCTACTTAAATTAACACTTGATAGCAAAGTACCCCCAAATTTACAGGGTTTTTAGCAAGAAAGCGTTTATTTTCACTCACCTTTGTGCGTTGAATGATCTGGATCATGTGGGTCAGGAGAGTCATTTGTCAGAGAAAATGAAAAAAACAAAACTACAGAATCATAAAATTCATAAACTTCTCGTAAAACTCATAAAAATCTACTTACCTATTACTTCTTTGTTTTTTATCTGCTCGTTCTATGAACCAAACCTAGCAATATAGCAAAACTTGATGTCAATGTGGAGGGAAACTATCCTCTTGTCTCTTGGTTATCAAGGAAGGACTCTGTGGGAGGTGCAGCAAATATGTTTGAACAAATAATATAATTTACCACAGAGAAAAGTAGACAAAGAAGCTAAGTATTCCCTTACTCCCTGACATATATCTAAGCCCCTACTTCCCTATGAGAAGAATTGCTTTTAGAAAACTCCTTTCAAGAGAGCCAAAGCATAAGAGACTGTTAAAAACTGAGAACAAACTGAGGGTTGATGGGGGGTGGGAGGGAGGAGAGGGTGGGTGATGGGTATTGAGGAGGGCACCTTTTGGGATGAGCACTGGGTGTTGTATGGAAACCAATTTGTCAATAAATTTCAGAAAAAAAAAATAAATAAAAAAAAAAAAAAAGAAAACTCCTTTCAGAAATTAAGAAAATTGAGATACTTCATGCTTAAAACAACCAAAACGAATTTTCGTATCAGTAAAAATAGGGGCTTGAGAGTTAATTAGTTTTGTTCATAATAAAATAAATAGAAGCAATTTTGTACCCGTGTTTGTATGTGTCATACCTATTACACAGAGTTTTTCTGGATACAATTAGATAAAATTTAGATGCCATTCTTTTTTACATTTGAAATCTGAAAATGTGTATGGTTTCCATTTGCTGATCAGATTTCAGAAACTCATTCTCAGGAAAGTGAACTACAAGCTGTCCATGGTTTATATTCTAGATAAAGGATGAAGGCTGAGACAAAGAATTGAAGCTCAAACACTCATCCCTTGCCGAATCCAATTCAAGACCTTTGTAGTCACACTTTGTGACTTTGTGATAAGTAATTGGTTGAAACATAAAGCAATAGAATGTCTAATCTTTCACATACTTTAGAGTAAACAGACATGAATAAAATAGTTGTTCGATGTGATACAACTTAATTTCATTTTAGATGTTTACCAAAACTTCTGTATATTTTGGTTTTTGACATCCTAAGTTTGTTCTCTGTCCTACAGAAGAGAACTCTTCTCATAGTTCCTCATAGTGTACTCTTCTTATAGTTCCTTCAAGGAATTAATTTCCTTCCATATTTGTCTCACTCATCTAGTTAGTTACCTGAACTTGTTGAAACATTCAGTATATTTTAATGGAAAAGATTCTTAATGGGTAAATTAGGAAATGTTTTCTGATATATAGAACAAGTAAAGAAAAAAAAAAGACTAATTCCTAGCTTGGATATGAATTAAACAAACTCCTAGTAAGAGCCTGGAATGTTATTTGTGTTGTGTGGTGGTTGGAAAGAAAAAGTGAACAGAATGGTAAGGAATGAAAAGGAAAGTACCTTAGTATTAGGTGGGCAGTTGAAAATCCAGATGCTGATTAGATACAAAGAACTTTAAGATACAATGGCAAAGAGTCAAATTGTTGGTGAGAACATTTTTTTTATCCGACTAATTTAGACTTACACTGACTTGTACACAGTGGAATGACAAGCTGGTGGCAGAACTACAAGAGGGAGTGCACGTAATCCTCAGAGAAGAGAAAATGTGAGTCCACAAAGCAGGGTAGTGACAGACTATCTTATCTTAATAATAATTGACCTTCATGTCCCCAGGCTCTCTTCCGCACAAGAATATTCCAGTTTGTGTAAGTTATATGGAAGAAAATGGTGAAAAGTTTTCATTGACGCAACATAAATATGAAATTGATGATTTCTGGGAAATTAATTTTGGCTCAGCTGCCACTCTTTCAAATAAAGTTCTTTACATAATAAAAAAGATTTCTCAAGATTTTAGTGTGCTAAAGAGCAGAAATTCAACCAAGTAGATATGAATCTAACCAATTGCCAGTTGGTTTTGTTAAGCGATTCATAAACTGGGCAGCATCCCATCTAGAAAATAGAGGAGAGCTCCAAGGAGTTGTACAAAATGGAAGGTTTTTTATAGGAAGTAGGTGGAACAAGAAAGTAAAACAAAAGAAAGGATTGTTCCAGGCAAGGTCACTTTTCCTTAGAGTGAAGGGCAGGAGGTCAATATTGGGTGAATTATCTTATCTGCCTTTGGGGATGTGTGAGGGCCCATGTGACAGATTACTTCACTGGTGCTTATCAGGAAATTCCAGACTAACAGGTTAAGATTTACCTTTCTGTTGGGGGAGGTTGAAATTGCAATTAGGTATTAAGCCCCAGTTTAGTGACTTGGCCTAAGTGATGCCATTTTGGGCCTCTGGTTATCTTTTTAACAAGGGAAACAGGGATTGAGTACTACAAGGATGTATGTTTTTGAGTACTTAGGAGAATTGGAAGTAGACCTGGAGAAGGACTTTGCTGTAGAATTCAGACACCCTCTCTCACCTCTCCTGTTCCCAGTCTTGTCTTGCTTTCATTCTTTCTCATCTCCTCTCAGAGGCTGTACATTCTCTGTCATTCTTTTCATCATTCTCTCTCCACATAATCAGCTTGCATATATCATTACAGCTGCCAGCTCTTTCTCTATGTCAGCTTTTTAGTTAAGAGCTTGGCACCTACTCTATACTTTTTCTACAGCTCTTAGTTCAAGTTCAAAAAAAGAAATCTGATTGGCTGAGCTTAATTCTACCCCAACAAAGCCTGTAGATTAGCCCCCAAATTAATCAGTGTTCATTCCAATCCAAAACCAGGCAAATTTCCTCACAAATGTGAGTAGGAAGGGAACACTGAATATGCTTGAGAGGCAGAGTCTGAGGTAATAAGGGGTAATTATGCAGCAAAGTTTCATTGTTAAAACCAAAGTTTTAATGCACACAGCAAAGTTTTTTGTTTGTTTGTTTTTTGGGGTTTTTTGGTATGAAGTACAGAATAGGTGTGAGAAAACCAAAAGAGTATTTAAGCATCTGCACTTTGAAGTCAGACCACACAATGTCAATCAGAGCTCCACAAACTATACTTAACCTTCCAAAACCTGTAGAACAGCCATTAGAAGGGAGCAGGATTTGTCATCCCAAAAACATGCCTCTCTGGCATAAGGACGATTTTAGGCTGTTTTTTGTTGTGGGGTTTTTTGTTTTGTTTTGGTTTTGTTTCTTTTGTTTTTTTGGCCAAGTTAGAAAGGCTTTATTTTTATTTAATATTTCATTGGCTTGCTTTATAACTTTTATTTACTTAAATTTCCTTAATTGAAGTATAGCTGATAATATCACATTAGTTTCAACACAGTGATTGAACTAACATTATACTATGCTCATCACAAGTGTAGCTACCTACCATCTATTACAACACTATTACAATAGTATTGACCGTATTCCCCATGTTGTACCTTTTATCCTCATGACATTCATTCCATAACTGAAAGTCTGTATCTCTTACTTAGGGTGATTATTTTTAAAAAAACAACAGACACAGGAAAAGCTTTGAAAATGGAGAAGTTATCGGGGCCCCTGGGTGGCTTAGTTGGTTAAGCGTCTGACTTCGGCTCAGGTCATAATCTTGGGGTTTGTGGGTTCGAGCCCTGTTGGGCTCTGTGCAGACAGCTCAGAGCCTGGAGCCTGCTTCAAGTTCTGTTTCCTCTTCTTTCTGCCCTTCCCTCGCTCATGCTCTGTCTCTCTCTCTCTCAAAAATAAATAAACATTTTAAAAAGTTAAAAAAAAAAGAAAAAGGAGAAGTTGTCTTTTATTAAGGGACATTTACGTTTATACAAGAAATCCCCATCAATACAGGCATCTCCCTCTGTGTGTCAGGAAGAAGAGAATAACTAAATCTTTAGAAATTTATCAGTGGAGAAGGCAAAGACTTAAATTTGCATAGCAACCTAATCCTTGTTTGCTGTGCTTTTCCTGATAGTCTCCCATAACTGGCTCACTCACCCCCAACATCATCTTTTGTCTTTAGAGATGTTTAAGATGGTAGCTTGGGCCACTTCAAGGAGTCATTCTGTTTTCCTGGGTATATCCTATGTATACAGAAGGTATACATGTTACTAAACTTCTGTTTGTTTTTCCCTGTAAATCTTTTATTATAGGGTGGTCTCACCCAAGAACCTAGAAGGGTAGAGGGAAAATTATTATTTCTCTCCTACACCATTGTCTAGAGGAAATAATTTTATTTGTCCTTCAAGGTCCTTCTAGCTGGAATAAGAATTAAATTGACATGAGATAAACAGGAGAAAATAAAATTTAATTTTGTACATATGGGAAATCCACACAGACATGGAAATTCCAAAGACAGGCAAAATGAGGTATATGTGTCACTCTGAACTAAGGAGCGGTTAGGGGTCTGATACTTCAAACGGAAAGCATGCAATTCACTGGAAGATAAAAAAGAGTAAATATTCGGTAAACAAACATTTGCAGGGCTATCAAAAACAATAGGACCTAGAGACTTTGATCAAACAGGTCTTGCTAGGTTCTTTTCTACCATGCCTAGTTCATATCATAATGTAGTTATCTCTAGTGATAGTTCTATTTCCGAAGCAGATCCTCTGTCTAAATCCTTTTAGGCTGTCGTGGGGAAGGTAAACAGTCTTTTCTGAATCTGCTGAGTTTTGAGTGCTTTTAAATAAAAAATAATCTTCATGCCAAATTGAGCCATCTTGGGGTGGTCTGTCCTGGGCACCTTCTTCATAAGCTAGTTGTGAGAATTAAATGAGCTTATTTATGTGCTAGATCCCTAATAATTATTCAATAAATATTAAAAATACAGAAGAAGAAAAGTTACCCCTCACACAAAGATTAAAGGAATGAAACAAACAAAAAAAGAAAAGCCAAAGGCACAAAGACAATCTAAAAAGGGAAAAACAGGAAACTGATGGATTTTTTGATCAAATGACTGAAACCTTAATGGAATAGTAGATTCTGAAATCGTAGGAAATCTTTAGTGATCTTAGTCTGATATGATCATAATTCCATTATGAAAACACTAAAGGTTAGTGGAAGAGAGCCAAAGCATAAGAGACTCTTAAAAACTGAGAACAAACTGACGGTTGATGGGGGGTGGGAGGGAAGGGAGGGTGGGTGATGGGTATTGAGGAGGACACCTTTTGGGATGAGCACTGGGTGTTGTATGGAAACCAATTTGACAATAAACTTCATATATTGAAAAAAAAAAAGAAAACACTAAAGGTTAACCTCATGACAGCAACTTACAGCAGAACAATTGGACATATTTAAGAATTTACAAATTATGTGAAATAATATCATTATCATCATAATATAAACAATAGTAATAAACACAAAAATTTACATTTATTGAAGGTGCGTGTCTTAAGTGCTTTATATATGTTTATACGTATACATATATGTATTAATCCATTTACTACATATATCAAACTTAAAAACCTTTATTATTATGTTAGGGAAAAAGAAATGGATGCTCAGAGAGTTTAAATAATTGACCAAAGCTGCAAAACTAGCAAAGAGCTGAGGTTCAGGGTTCACAGCCCATCATTCTGCAATAGATAATTCTCTAATCCTAGGAAACTTCAGAAGCCCTCGGATTGTTTTCTTAAGTATACCGATAATGTGTATAAAATAATTTGAAGAAAAAACAAACTGGAAAAAGAGGTCATTTTATTAAGTAACAATGTAATAGTAAATATATATTGTAAAAATATATAGCTCTGAGGGGAGAAGTGTTTTTTTTCTTTTTTTAACTGATTATAAAAAGAATCCTGGAAAGTGAAAGATATAGTTCTTCAAGAACAGTAATTCTGAATTCTGTTCCCTTCATTTTGTCCATAATAGAAAAGCCTTTCAAAGTGTTTGGCGAAATTAGCCTAAATACTATTGGAGTGACCTAAACAGGAAGCCTGGCTATTCCCAACTGCCTGTGATCTCTGAAACCAGCTCTGGGGCTCCCTCTTTGCTCCAATAGACAGGAGCGACTTTGGGCTACATAATCATCAAATTCTTACCTCGCCCTTCACTGCTAGTAGGATCAGATTACATTTCTTTCACTATTCTCCACTCCCCAGTTTCTTGATCTGTTTAAAAGAAGTAGAAAAGATAAATCTTCTCTTCAGTGCCTGGAAGGGAAAACAAAATAACCTCAACTCCGCTTTGAAAAAAATCTTTCCAAGAACTTTCTTCAGAGATTTGACTCGTGAGTACTTGGCAATATACTTTCTAGCCCATGAGAAATAACCTTTATTTATTTTTTCTTGGGAGAAAAACAGGGTACTGAGAGGTAAAGGCTGGTAGGGGAGGACCATTGTCTGTAACCCTATAAAGAAAATTGACTCTTCTCTGTAAACAAAGTAAACTCATATTTCAGTGCAAAATTAAGTTCTCAGCACTTTGCATTTAGTTCTAATGCAAATATATATGCAGTATATATTTATGTTTGAAGACCTTGAACATTTTTGTAAGAAGTTGGTGATATGTAGTCTTTTTTGTAATTCTTAGCTTGTGATAGCAATTTGTTACTCATTGTGTGTTTAATTGGAATTTTCTGAAGATTTGGTTTACTTTTAAATAGTATATATTAACATATAAAGAAATATGATTGAGAGACTCCCTGGCAGCCTTATGTTTAAAGAACCTTCTTCCATTACCTTTAATTGTTGGTAGTTAAAATGAAGCATAAACATTAGAATTCTTGTAAACTAAATTAAATATTTTATGCCTGTATTAACTAATCTCTCTAAGGAAATACTTTACAAGCCTTCGAAGAATAAAACTCACATTCTAAGATACTTAAATAAGAATATATATCATTTCACTATTTGTAGAACAATGATGTTAATTAAAGCAATAGATCACAACCCTACATGATGTACTATCATGTTCATGTTGGTTATGAAACATTAAAATTTGCTTCTGGTAGCCAATAAAAGCACATAATATAAAAGTACACAACCACCGAACTATAATGAGACAAAGTTATTTAACTATGGAAAAAGCTCATTTGTGTAAGTAATACCAAAACATGAAGGCCAAACAGTGCCATGTAGGAAAAAAAGAAAAGATAAGCAACAGCCACAGTGTGACTCAGTGCTCTGGAAATTAGTCACAAAATGACTTTGTAAATTGTGTGATAAACACAGAGGGCAGAACCCAAGCAGGAAATCTACAGCCCAGAGAGTCATATTTTATGTATAAAGGCATAGTATTTACATCAGAAGGGAAACATGTCAATTTTGAGATACTGCAAAGTTTTTAAACCTAAGAAAATCCTTTCCTAAAACAGTTTTAGATTGTTTTTAATTCATCATTCTAGTGCATGATTATTTCAAGACATTTTATCAGTATCTCCTCTAATCTTTAAACTAAAGAATGAATACTGTCTTTGAAAATGTATTGGAGTATGCAATTTAATTCAGAGCCTATGGGTTAATAAAATTATATAAGATATTCATAGGGATCAAAGGGGTTAAATATTAATGTAAATACAGGTAATTTAACATTATAGATGTAAAAGCAAAACTTTAAAATACTTGGAGAAGGGCACCTGGGTGGCTTAATCGGTTAAGCATCCAGACTTTGGCTCAAGTCATGATCTTGCAGTTCACAGGTTCTAGCTCTGCGTTGGGCTCTGTGCTGACAGCTCAGAGCCTGGAGCCTGCTTCGGATTCTGTGTCTCCCTCTCTCTCTGCCCCTCCCCCGCTCGTGCTCGCTCGCTCTCTCTCTCTCTCTCTCTCTCTCTCTCTCTCCAAAATTAAATAAAAACATTAAAAAATTTTTTTTAATTAAAAAATTAAAGAATGTTGTTGGAGAACTTTAATGACATACATATTACTGTTTGGTTCCTCTTTCCATTAGGTTTGCTGAATGGCACAAGTTTTGTTTTGTTTTTGTTTTTTTAAAGGTATGGTCTGATACCTTTAAGTATTTGTTTTACATTCAATAGACTAGATCAAAATGTGGCTCCTGTTCAAATGGATTATGCCATCAGTTGGTGCTTGCTGGTCTGATTGTAACTCTAGGCTTCACTTGCTTGTTGGTCATATAACTATTCTGACTAGAATCTTCTATTATAAACATTTTTGCTAAATTTAAAAATAAAATAATCTATGAAGTGGGAAATTGTGTTATTAAACTATACTTTTTATAATATTAATTTACTCTTCTCTTGAGAATTAATTTCCTGACCATTATTTTATCTATATTATTCAAATTCAAAAGATAATTGGACAAGATGAGTAACTACTGGAAGAAAAGGCCAAGTTCAAAAGGCTTTACTTATTCTCAGAATACCTAGCAACTGACCAAATAGTAAATGCTATATATTCTTTAGAAATGGTTGGTTTAAATTCAGTGTCACAAACTTTTAAGACACATTTCAACTCAGATCACTACCTAATTAGCAGGAAAAAAAGTGCAAAGTAAAAATCTTTGCAAAATAAAAGAATAAAGGGCAGGAGAAACAATATGAAAAGGGAAGGGAAGTACTTAGAATAGGATTTTTAAAAAATACCTTATTTATTAGTATACATAAATAAGTTGAATGATAATATTGGTTAAAATAAGTTAATTATATCAGCAATTTATTTTTGCTATGTAGACATGATTTAAGAACTGTACTATAATTCACCTATTTCAGTAAAGCCTGACTCTAGCACCCCCCTATTTTTGTTTTCCATCTAAAACATTTAACTTGGGAAATTAATTTACAGATTTGTCTTTTTAAAAACAAAAATGTTCTGTTGTTATTGTTGTTAAAGTCTATTTACTTACTTTGAGAGAAAGGGAGAGAGTGGGAGAGCGTCAGAGAGAGAGGGGGAGAGAGAGAGAGAGAGAGAGAGAGAGAGAGAGAGAGAGAGAAAGAGAGAGAGAGAGAACTCCAAGCAGTCTCCTCACTGTCAGCACAGAGCCCGATACGGGGCTCAAAGTCACAAACCATGGGATTGGGACCTGAGCGCAAATCAAGAGTCGGACAGTTAACCCACTGAGCCATCCAAGAGCCCCTAAAAACAAAAAATATTCTTAAATGTATTATACCTTTTATAGAAATACACTAAAGCTATTATTTTTTGTTTGTGCCTTGGATATATCTGAATTCAAGAAATTGAGTGACTATTAAAGTCCTTGTTTCTGAATATTAAATTTCATCAAAATGAAGAAATGTTGCAAGTTATTCCAGAAAGTTCTTTCTCTAGTAGGTCTCTGAAATCCTCCATGACTGGTTTCTTGGTGTGATGTATCATCGCCAGGAGCCCAGTCTTCCCACTACTCTTTTTTCCTTGTCTTCACTTTTTCTCCAAGTGGCGGGTGTCATGTAGAACCAAAGCTTAGGATTCAACTACCAAAAGGCTAAGGATGACCTAGTCATTGCCACATTTCTTCTTTCCAGAACCAATAACAAAAAGCACTGGATCCATGTCAAATTTGCTATGTTCATCTCTCTTCAGGACTTCCTTTGGGATCCTATGTTCTCTCTTAGTTGGAACAAACACATTTTAAATTTATTTTAAAAACAAAAGAGTAAAAGGACACCGTGATCCGTAGTAGAAGTGCCAGTGATGCAGTCTTTCTATTCCAATTGTTCTGTCTGGTGGACCACAGTTCCCTGACGTGACATGGACTTACTGCAAGGAATTCCCTAATCAAAATGTAATGATAGCATAGTAGCATTCTCTGGAGACTGAATAAATATTATATGTTGTTGATTAGACTATTTCAACATCAGAAATGTGAAAGTATCAATCAATATGGCACTAATAAAATGTAGTGTTTTTATTACCAAGCATAATTTACCACTGGCATCCTTCAACTGTACCACACCCTCAGTGCTGCCACCACTCTGCTGCCAACCTCAGTTTATCTCTCCTCTTCATGATTCATATCAATGTCTATCCTCGCCTCAAATCCCATAATATCCATCTCTAAGCATCACCTCGTTCTTTACAAGACTTAAAAATGGAGTAAACTTTAGTAATGGGATGAGCCTTCAGAATAATAGTGTTTGTTGCAAACTTTTGATATTTTTAAAATCCATTTAGGAAACTTCAAATTATCTTACAAAATGAATCAAAATGATTATATTAAAATATCATATGCCTACTCTTGCTCTTTTTTGTGCCAACTATTTTCAAATATGCATGAATGTAAAATGAATGAATTTCTGATTCATACTACAAGAATGGACCTTGAAAGCATGCTAAAGTGAAATAAACCAGACACAGAAGAACATATAGTATATAGTTCCATGTGTATATCCAGAATAGAGAAATTCATAGAGCCAGGGAGTAGATTAGAGTTTACCAGCATCTAGAAGAAGGGATAAATGGTGAGTTACTGATTAATGCATACAGAGTTTTTGTTTGGAGTGATGAGAAATTTCAGCAGTTGGTAGCAGTGATGATTGTACAACACTGTGAATGTAGTTAATGCTACTGAGTTGTACACTTAAAAATGGTTAAAATAGCAGGGGCACCTGCGTGGCTCAGTCAGTTAAGCCGCCAACTCTTAATTTCACCTCAGGTCATGATCTCATGGTTCATGAGCTTGAGCATGTTGGGCTCTGTGTTGACAGCATAGAACCTGCTTGAGATTCTCTCCCTCCCTCTCTCTCTCTGTCCCTCCCCAGTTGTTCATTCTCTCTCTCTCTCTCAAAATTAGATGTTAAAAAATGGTTAAAATAGCAAATTTCATGGTATATCTACTTTACCACAATAAAAAATAAAAACAGAAAACTATTAAAAAGAATTCAGTGTATGGAAACCAATTTGACAATAAATTTCATATTAAAAAAACAGAATTCAGTGTGAAGAATTCTAGATTCAAGATAATATTCCTTTTATATTTTCTCAATAGAATAAAAGTACAAATATTATAATATTGGATACCTAAATTTTAAAAACTGAAAACAGGATCTTCCTGTTTTGTTTCCTGATGCAAACTGGAACCTATTTTTACCTGATATTGCTGTCCTGGAGGCTAATGTTTTTTATTCATATTGTCGTTTTTGGTTTTGGTATCAGGGTAATTCAGGCCTTACAGATTGAATTGGCAAGTACTCCTTACCTTCTGTTAAATTTTCTGGAGTAGTTAATGTAAAATTTGTATTATGTTTTCTTTAAATGTTTGGTGGCATTCATCAGTGAAACCATCTGGGACTGAAATTTTCTTTGTGGAAAGGTTTGTAATTACAAAATTCTATAAAAAATAATTATAAGCTATTCAGATTATTCATTTCTTCTTGAGTGAACTTTGGCAGTTTGTCTTTCAAGAAATTGGTCCAATTATCTAAGTTGTCAAATTTATACGCATACGACTATTTCCTTATACTAGATTCTGTAATAATGTGAAACCTTCATTTCTTGATATTAGTGGTTTGTACATTCTCTATTCTTTTATCAGTCTATATTAAGATCTTTTCATTTTTCACTTGTTTGTTCATAAATAAAATGGACTTTTAGGCAATATATAATTTGGTCTTGATGCTTTACTCAATCGGGAGATATTTGCCTTTAAAGTAGAGTGCTTAGAGCATTTATATTTGATGTGATCATTGATAGGTTTGAATTCATGTCTCTCATTTAGCTGTTGTTCTATTGGTCCTACCTATTTTTCTTTTCTTTTTTACTTACTTGGGGTCTTTTGAATTCAGTATTATGTATGATAATATTTTATTGCCTTTGTTGGTTTGTTTGCTATCATTCGTTGTTATTTTAGTGGTTGTTTGGGGGCTGAGAGTGTACATCTTTGACTCATCCCATTCTACTTTCAAGAGATGTTAAGCCATTTCTCTAATAGTACAAGAAACTTCAAACAGTGTACTTCTACTTTTCCTTCCCTGGCCTTTGTGCTATTGTTGCCATATACTTTGTTTCCTTACATGTTATAAATTTATTCTGGTTTCAATTAGTCATCTTTTTAAAATAAACTTTTTACTTAAATACATTTAGATTTACAGAAAATTTATGAAGCTAAAAAGACTAGCCATATGCTCCAAACTTACTAACATCTTATATTAGTAGGATACATTTGTCAAATTGATGAGCTAATGATCTTTTAAAGAGATTTAAATGTTAAAAAAAATCTTTTATATTTGCCCATGTAGTTACATGCTCTGGCATCTTCATTCCTTTGTATAGATCCACATTTCCATCTGATGCCATTTGCCTTCTTAGGCACATTCCTTTCTTTCCAGGACTCCAATTACATGTATATTAATTAAGATGCTTGAAATACCTCAAAGCTCAATTATTTATACCAGTTGAGGCAAACATAATCCCAAATGATAAATGCTGTAGACGAAATTTATATTTAGCATTAGAATTTGGTCTTATAATCAGGTGAAAGTGGGTACATTATTCAGATTTCTATATATCTTATTGGAGTTCTGTGGTTTTAATCTCTTTTAGCATAGTTGTTCAGTCCATGAGGATAGGAAACAGGTACACAACAAAGAAATTATTGTGCATCCACATCCTGATGTTAATGTGCTTTCTCAAAAAATTGTGAGATAAGCAATTTATCTTAGAAACACCTAAACCTTTTTTTTAGTGCCCATAATTTTATTCCTATTTTAGTCTTCCCAGGATTAACCTTTTTGTGTATGCTTTGTATGTTTTCTCTTAAGGAATTGCTGATGAATGTATCAACTAAAGAAAGATGTTTAATCCAGGAGAACTTAAATTAGCCACAATTCACATGGCAAGAGATTTCTTTTTTTTAATTTTTTCTATATATGGTCAGTTCATTTAAAGCCATTTTAAGTTTGCATGCATTAATTAAAGCCCTTTAAAAAGTAAAAAGTCCTTGAAATACCATTGTTTGCCATTTCATTGTTATATCAACATTACTCTCCCCACTACCACTTATCTGCATTCCATATCATCATCTCCATATTCAGAAACCAGAGACATACAAGAGACGGTCTCTCCTTGTAGTAGGTACTGGACGCCTCAATTAAACAGAGTGAGTGGGCATCCACAGATGCCCAGAAATGTGCATAAAAAATATCTGTGCCTGTGTGTATTTGTATTTTAGAAAGGAGTCTAATTTCCCTCAGATCTCAGTAGCTTATATCTCACCATGAAGGACATACCTGAGATGTGATTAAATATCTAAAGAAAACAGAATATAGAGTTAGGATCAAAAAGAGTATCAAGTAATAATATGTCCTAGAGAAGGCTAGATAAAGAAGTTATCTTTGTAAAGTTTTTTTTTGAAGATTTTTATTTTTAAATAATCTCTACACCCAATGTGGAGTTTGAACTCACAACCCTGATATCAAGAGTCTCGTGCTCTATCAACTGAGACAGCCAGGAGCTCCTCTTTATAAAGTTTTTCGTGTGAGATAAGCCATAAAGTTATCCAACGAAAAAGAAATCTTTGAGAAAAGATCTTTTTGAAAATCCAAGGGAGAGATTAAATCATTTTTAGATATCTTTCAGTTCTATCATTATACTTGAATAAGCAGATTCAATTTTTAATATCTTCAAAGCTGAGTATTAACTCAATATGCTTTTTATATATTAGGTCCTTTGCATGATACAAAAAGTATGCAATGCCATACAGTTCAATAATGTATAAATTAATTTAATTATTAATATTTAAAGTAGCTTACAAAAAAATCAAAACTCTGTTCTCTATTCTCGGAAAATTACAATCAAAGGAATTAAGTAGGGCATTTAACAAGAAGAGGTTATCGGATTCCTGATTATATGAGTATGTATTAGACTGAATTTGGATGGGAGAAAAAGAAATGACAATTTGGACAAACTAACTGGTTTTTATAAAAATGTAAAATAATGAGCCTTCATTGAGGAGGAACCAAGAAAAACAGAGAACTATTTATTGGATCCTATGAGAAAAAAAAAAAAAGAAGTGGCACCAATTGCCTTTCATTCTCTGGGCCTACAGTTCTCATTCTCTTATGGGTTTGACATTTTATAGTCTAAATTGAAGTAGCTGAAGATCAACATGCTAATGGTTCCTGGAAGTCCATGACTCAGTTCCCTGGGGTTTCCCTGTTCCTTTACAGTGGTGATTCAGAGAAGTTGAACTCAGGATGTCATCAAAACATATGGGTACAGTCACGAACAGCTGCAGTTTCAATCTGGAACTAAGCTCAGACACCTCCAGATAGTTTTCATTAGAGCACAAGCATAAATTCCAGGATTTTTCCATATGAGGACTTATTTCACCAGCAATTACTCTCACTGAGTGAGAAAACTGATCATTATTGGTTCACCATGTTTACTGTACTTCAGGATAAAATCTTTAGCTCATAGGGGCTCCTGGGTGGCTCAGTCTGTTAAGCATCCTACTCTTGATTTTGGTTCAGGTCATGATCTCACGGTTTGGTCCATGAGATGGAGCCCTGCATTGGGCTGGGTGTTGACAGTACAGATCCTGCTTCATCAGGTTCTCTGTCTTCCTCTCTCTCTGCCCTTCCCCTGATTGTGAGCACTCTTTCTCTCAACATAAATAAATAGAGATTAAACAAAACTTTTAGCTAATATTTGGAACCATAATACTTTTCCAGTCAGAAAGAAAGTTACCTGCTTCCTCCTCTTCAAAGATCCTTCTAGCTGGACTAAGAATCAAATTGATGTGAGACAGATTAATGGAGAAAATAAAATTTAATATCGTATGTATGGGGAATCCATATAGACATGGAAATTCCAAAGACAGTCAGGCAAATGAGGTATATATGTCATCCTGAACTAGGGAGTCTGAGACTTCAGAGGAAAGGAATGCACTTCACAGAGCAATAAGAAGAACAGATGTTTGGTAATTAGATGCTTGCCTTGCCATACAAATCTTGAGGTCACTTAACATAAAATTCATCTCTGCTAGTAACCCTTATTCTGGGAAAGAAAATAAAAATTTCTCTCTTTTTTAAATTTTTTTTTTACATTTATTTATTTATTTTTGAGAGACAGAGCACAAGTGGGGGATGGGCAGAGAGAGAAGGAGACACAGAATCTGAAGCAGGCTCCAGGCTCTAAGCTGTCAGCACAGAGCCCACTGTGGGACTTGAACTCACAAACTGCAAGATCATGACCTGAGCTGAAGTTGGACGCTCAACTGACTGAACCACCAGGTTATCCCAAAATTTCTCTTGAGCTCATAAGGTGTTGATTGCCTTCAGCTCAGAATAATCATTATGCCAAAGTGGCCCATCCTGAGGCAGTCTGCTTGGGGCCCCCCACACCATACATGGGCTAACATTTTGCTGTCCTTTTCTCATATAAACTAAGATAAGCAGAAGCAGAAAATTGAGAAGTTTCTAATATATTTGTCTAAGCAGAGACAAAATCTGTGATGATGGGAGACTCTGAGGGGAAATTAGAAAACTTGACCAGACTTTAGTTATTGATTCTTGAAATAAAAAAAAGGTAATATCAACCTGAATTGCATTAGCTATGAATCAAAGTTTTAATTTGAACCCTATTAGGAGGGTCTCAACCATTTTTCTGTGTCTTTCCAAAGTACATATACCCTCTGATCATAGATGTTACATTCAATGTGAGTTAATAGATTCATTAGAATTAATACAGTATTTGTATAACCAAAAGATAACAGATGATAGATATGTTGATAGATAAATAGATAGATAGTTATATAGAGAAGCAATGGTCCTGCAATACCATTTTCCTATCTTGCTCTATAATGGGTACCTAGAAAAGCAAATATAAAAAGTAGGAAAAATAGAAGCAACTGTAGATCTTCCAATATTGTTCTCTTTTTTTTTTTTTAATTTTTTTTTCAACGTTTATTTATTTTTGGGACAGAGAGAGACAGAGCATGAACGGGTGAGGGGCAGAGAGAGAGGGAGACACAGAATCAGAAACAGGGTCCAGGCTCCGAGCCATCAGCCCAGAGCCTGATGCGGGGCTCGAACCCACGGACCGCGAGATCGTGACCTGGCTGAAGTCGGACGCTTAACCGACTGCGCCACCCAGGCGCCCCAATTGTTCTCTTTTTAAATATGGATGTTGATAATAATAGAAAAAAAAACACAGTTAATATATTCAGTTCTTTCTCCTCACAGCTGTATTTATTGTATTCATTTGTATCTTTTCTATTTCCTTCTATTTGAAGCTATTGGCTTCAGTAGTTAAGCAGAACTGAATTCTCAGAAACCTCCATTTTGGTTTGATATAGAATACCAACTTTTGTCTCCCTCCTCCTGCTAAAGAAAAGACATGAATACAGTATGTTGTGAAACGCTTTGCTTTTAAATAAACTTAGTATGGGAAGCAGAGTTACTCTGATAAGGAAAGATAAACTCAAAGAAATGAATGACATCTACTTCTGAACAGCAAAAAAAAAAAAGTCTTACAAATTTAACTGTAAAATCTAGACAATATAATTCCACGCATATTGTTCTAAAAGACTTGGTAATCATGGGTAAATATATAACAAACAATCTTTGGCATTATTTCCTCTATTATGAGTTTCTACGTGATTTCTCTTTGCTCATTATATTTTTAGTATTTGAAGATTTATATCATATTTTCTTCAGACTTGACTTACAGATTTTTAGAAATATTTATACATATTTACATTTTCCCGACTCAAAACTTCTAATTATCTCTTTATTCTCCTCTCTCCCTGCCCATCACTTCTCAATTTTCCTTCTCAATTTCCCAGGTCTCTGTTCTCTCTTAACTAGCAATAAAAATTAGTATTTTTTAGTATTATTTAAAGGGAGATTATGGGGCGCCTGGGTGGCGCAGTCGGTTAAGCATCCGACTTCAGCCAGGTCACCATCTCGCGGTCCGTGAGTTCGAGCCCCGCGTCAGGCTCTGGGCTGAAGACTCAGAGCCTGGAGACTGTTTCCGATTCTGTGTCTCCCTCTCTCTCTGCCCCTCCCCCGTTCATGCTCTGTCTCTCTCTGTTCCAAAAATAAATAAACGTTGAAAAAAAAATAAAAAAAAAATAAAGGGAGATTATTTTTCCTCTCTAAATATATAAACATAGAAAAATTTTTAAAGATTTTAAATTGTTTTAATTGATGAGTTTCTTCTTGACTTATTTTACTTATAGGACATAGGTCCAAAACAGAGAACAAAAATCCCCTAGTTAGAACTTGATGAAATGTTAGCTTCTAGAGATTATAAATAACCTGAAATCCACTTTAGGGGAAAAAAGAGGAAGATATTTGCAAGAACAGTGGGTCTTTCTTGCACCAGTTGCCTTTTCCTTGAATGTTCGCAATTCCCATGTTTGAATTGAAGTTCTGCCAATTTGCAAATGTAAGACTTTGGGGGGGGTCTGTTTGTGGGATTCAGTTTTCTCCTTAAAAAATACCTATCCCTATGGTTTCTTTTATCTCTAATAGTATATAATTGTATCATCATGCTCTCCACTTCAGTTTTTATTTTTGGGTTATAACATGAAGATATTCTCTCTTTCTCCCTACTGTCACCATTTCCTTTCTATGGGATTATCTTTACTTTTTTCTTACATTATACATGACAAGCAGTTAGGCTCACACAGTGAACAGCTTTTAATGTATTATTCTTAGAAGAAACTCTCCAGATTTATAAACTCATATGTGACAACTGCTTCTGAATGTAAAAGAGAGTAACAACGTTTTTTATCAATGAGATTGTCACGATCTAAAACACAGATAAGTGTTATGATGTGACCTATTAACTAACATTAGGGAATTTCACATTACACAAGTCTCCGGAAATATGACTTCCTGTAACAGGAGCCAGATCTAGTAGATGTTTCCCTAGTGGACTGCCAGTCTTTAAGTAAACACGAATAAAGTCAATAGTCTGCAGTTATTTCAGGATGTGTTTTGTTGTTGTTTTATTTTTGAATCACCCTGTGTTTCTAATATTAATTTACTTATCAGGTCAGAATGTTTTGCTTCATTGTTTTCCATATTTTATCTTTACCCTGGGTATATTTCTAAAACATAATCTAAAAATGTGACTCTTGTAGGGGCACTGACTGCTTCAGTCAGTAAAGCATGTGACTCTTGATCTCTGTGTGAGTTTTAGTCCCAACTTGGGCGGTGAGATTACTTAAAAAATGAAAACTAAAAAAACAAAAGACAAACTATTTTTAAGAACTTTAAAAATCGGACTCTAATAGCAAAACAACAGGCATTATTTTAGTGTTAAGACAGTTTTAACGATGAGAAAAGGGGATTCTTACATAGGCTTTGTAGTACTGATACTATATTCTCATCCCCCAAGCATCCTTTATCAAAACAGTTGAAAAAAATTGGTTAATAAGCAGTTTGTGAAAGTAATAAAAGCAAAATAACTCTCAGTTAGGTTACATTTGGCTGGTTGTAGGACAAAACCACAGCCAACTAGCTTAGATAATGAGGCTACTTATTTCATTATATTATCTTACTGTACAAAGCATAGAGGTAATATGCTTCAAGACCAGTTAATTCAACACAAATCCAGGTTCCCCTGTCATTTTATTTCTATCATTTATAGCAGGTAGTCTTTATCTCAGGTAGGTCTCAATATTATAAGATGATTGCTTAGTCACAAGCATCACATAAAGACAAATGGACAGACACACCATGTGGCCTTTTCCATGTGGCTCCATTTAAAGCAAGAATCTTTTTCAAAAGTACATAATCTCGAACGCTGGGAAAATAGCATACTTTCTTTCTCATATCATTGGTCAGAAACTTATCATATAGAAATAATTAAACCAATCACCATAGGGGAAGTGGAATCACTACAATTAAAGTGGAGTAATGAAGCTTATTATTTATAAATTTATTCCTGGAGTAGACATAGGCTATCTTTCCCTGAGATCTAGATTTTGAACATTTTCGGCTTACTAACATCGATAAAAAGTGGTTACAAATGGTTGTTCAATATGAAAACAAACAAGAAAACTGAAACAATTTAAAAAGTTAAAAAAATGACAAAAAGATATCCATATTCTCACTAGCCTAATATATTTTCCCTTTTTAAAACATATTTTTCTGCATGAACATCAATTTTAGCTGATCTTAAAATAGACATATATTTTTTGTATTCAGCTTTTAAAATTCATATTATCATGATTATTCCCCCACTTTAGCTTCTAGTCATTAACATTACCAATTTAACTTTGTGTAATATTACATCTGATAGATGGATGTGTCACCATATCTGATAATTATCATAACGTTGCATATCTACATTAAAAATGTAACATTTTTATACTAAAATAAACATGAGTGTGCATTTAGCCATTTTCATATATTTAAACTTCCAAGTATGTGATATTGCTAGCATAATGTATCATCTACATTTTTTGAAGAAAGAATGTACACATAGGAAAAATTATTTGTGGATGATCAAATAGCAAACCACTTACATGTTTCCTCTTGCCAACACTCCTCAAAGTCTTGCCCTTGTGGTCTTTTATCTCTGTCCAATTGATAAAATCCAACTCTGGATCCTTCAAAAGTTTATTTTTGATATCTAGAGAGAAGGAGCACTGATTTTCAGAGGCCAATTATTATGAATTTATAATTTTGGATCCCAGAGGTCCAGAAATCCTTTAACAAGAAATTTTCAATACCTCCTTTTATTTTGTCTAGAGAAGATATCAAACCCTCACATTTTTAAAAATCCACTACTACTTGACATTTTGAATAATCTCAACCTCTCATTCACCTAGAAAACTGAATCACAGCAACAACATCTACTTTCTATTTGCTCTTCAACAACTCCTTCACAAAATACATACATGTACATACACTCACACATCTGAAAATGTATCATACCTCCCCAACCCCCCAAAAGAATACTTCTCATTTTGAAACAAATACTTATTTATTATTTTTGAGATAGAGAAAGAGCACAAACAGGGTAGGGGCAGAGAGAGAAGGAGATAGGACCTGAAGCCACTCAGTGCTGTCATTAGACACCCTGATGCGGGGCTTGAACTCATGAACTGCTGGGAGATCATGACCTGAGACAAAGTCAGATGCTTAACTGACTGAGACACCCAGGTGCCCCCACCTCTCATTTTAATGGAATATACTCTTTTCTTCAGGTCTAAATTTAGACCCTCTTCATCTGTTGCCCAGGATCTTCTATTCATGTTATAGGATCCTCTATTCATTTTTTTTTTCTGCTTTAGTTTTTTTCTCCCTCTCTCTAATGGCAGAAACGTATAAAACTATACCCTCAAGAGAAGTTTCCCTTTACTTTTCTTATTTTTCCGGATACATTCATGAAATGATACCCTAACTTGCTGTGTTCACAGCCTCTATTCCAGTTCCTTCGACAGCTCACCTGCCCACACAACTATATCAAATCTTTTGTCATTCTGCAAGGGTACTGACAATGTCATTGACACTAACCACCATGCCTTCCTTTGAACCCTCTGTGCTTCAGACATTGTCAACCTGCAACACTTTCTTGAAGTGCCTCCCTTAGCATTCATATCACTATAGCTTCCCAGGTTTCCTCCTGCTTCCCTGGCCATTTCTTAGTCGTCTTCTCAGACCTTTTTCCTCATTCTCATTCTTTGGAGTTTAGTTCTAGGGTATTCCTTTCTAATCCTCATACTCCCCTCATAGAGTCACAGATTACATGAAATTAAAGTTTGTAAAAGGAAGAATGTCTGCTCCTTAGCAAGTGCTATACAAGTATGTATTAAAACTGTTTCATCCACTGCACAGAAGAAATTATCATTTATACTTTGATTTTCACATTTCTTTTTTTTTTTAAGTTTATTTATTTATTTTGAGAGAGACAGAGACAGCGTCAGTGGGGCAGGGACAGAGAGCAAGGGAGAGAGAGAATCCCAAGGAGGCTCCATGCTATCAGCACAGAGCCCAATGCGGGGCTTGAACTCACGAATCTGTGAGATCATGACCTGAGCCGAAACCAAGAGTTGGACACTTAACCGACTGAACCACCCGGGTGCCCCTGATTCTCACCTCTGGCAGAGATGTCTGTCCTGAGCTCCACATGTACGTATTAGGCTTCTTATTTCATGGCTCCAATGAATGTCTTACAAAAACTTCAAACCCAAAGTGCCTCAGACTGAATTCATCACCTTCCTAGGGCAACAGGCTCTTTTTCTTTTTAACTCATTACCTGGAACCATCCACTGACTTTTTGTTAACTCAGAAACTATCATTGTCCTTGATTCTTCCCTCTCCTCACTTTCCATGTAATTTTAATCAACAAATTATCTTCAATTTACTTTTTTTTTTTTTAATTTTTTTTTCAACGTTTATTTATTTTTGGGACAGAGAGAGACAGAGCATGAACGGGGGAGGGGCAGAGAGACAGGGAGACACAGAATCAGAAACAGGCTCCAGGCTCTGAGCCATCAGGCCAGAGCCCGACGCGGGGCTCGAACTCACGGACCGCGAGATCGTGACCTGGCTGAAGTCGGACGCTTAACCGACTGCGCCACCCAGGCGCCCCTCTTCAATTTACTTTTTAATTTCCTCACAAATCGGGCCACTTCTCCCAAACTCCACTTCCAATGATACTACATATCATAGACAGCTTTCATTTTAAAATATTATCTGGAAGCTTCTGTGTTTTCTGATATTCCAGAATATACTTAAACTGACTCCATAAAAACTTCCAAGTGTACATGTTAGGAGGACTTCTTAGTTTCATGTTTTATATTTTGTGTGTGTGTGGTAAACATTTGTGATGTTATGACATGAAGTATGAGGATACATATAATAATGCTTGATAATTTTTATATATGATAATATATTGCTTCGTTGGGTCACACTGTGCTTCAAAATCTAAGGCAATCTGAACCTGCCATTATTTGATCCTGTCCCTTACATTTATTTCATGTTTTCATTAAGGGTATATTCTTTCCTTTAAATAAAATTTATTAATGAGTTTTCCTTTCATTAAACTTTAATGTATAACATTTCTTGTACATTTTGCTTGCTCTTTATCCTAATTTCTCAAGTTTTCTTCCCAAGACTTCAAAGGTTTTTGATATTTCACTTTATCTAGGATGTGTGTCCCAGATATTACCCTTTCCAGTTCACAACTCTTACATTATTAAGAGTACTAATCATCTAATACTGAGTATATAGCTCAACTCTGATGTTCATCATAGTGTGATATGATTTGACATACTGTGTTTTTTTCACCTTATTTTGCAATTTTCTTTTCGAGAAGAGTCTTTTTCTTTTTCTTTTTCTTTTCTCTTCTTTTCTTTCTTTTTTTTTTTTTTTTTTTTTTTTTAGGATTTTTAAAATTTTAATACAGTTCAAATCAGTGTGCCGGGTTCATTTCAGCTCCTTTACTAACAAACCTGGGGGGCAGGGACTGCTTCAGTTTCTCTGCCTTCTCTTTGTGATGACCAAAGTGTAAAGGTATCTGCTGCATCGGACTTTAAACTTCACATTACCCTTATTATTATTATTTTTTTTAATCTTGATGGAGGAGAGATCTAGAACAGTCCATGAAGAAAGCAGAATGGTGGCTGCCAGCGAACTTGGCACCCTTCCGCCTGGTCATGAGCAGAAAGTCCTTGATTTCTTCGATTTTGTGAGGCATGGCTAGGAGGGGCACAGGCGAGTGCGCAGCAGGCAGAGTGGAGAGAAAAGTCTTAATCTAACTTACTTTGTTTAGTATCAAGCTAAACTCAAATAGTTTAAGGATTATAAATGAGAATGCTGATGAGGTATGATGTTTGGTGATATTGAAGATGTCAGGAATTCTCTTGAAAACAGTGATTCAGGGGCGCCTGGGTGGCGCAGTCGGTTAAGCGTCCGACTTCAGCCAGGTCAGGATCTCAAGGTCTGTGAGTTCGAGCCCCGCGTCGGGCTCTGGGCTGATGGCTCGGAGCCTGGAGCCTGTTTCCGATTCTGTGTCTCCCTCTCTCTCTGCCCCTGCCCCGTTCATGCTCTGTCTCTCTCTGTTCCAAAAATAAATAAACGTTGAAAAAAAAAAATCTTAAAAAAAAAAAAAAAGAAAACAGTGATTCAAACAATGATCACTTGAATTGAGGATAAACAAGATCTTCTTTTTTTTTTCCCCCCACACTTAACCCTCTTCCATTTTTTTTTTTCCTCGTTGCCTGAACTGGGATAAGTCACATTTACCATTCTGAAAACAAATGTGGCCATTTCTTTGGTTCTTTACTCTCATCAAACTTTAGGCTGTACTCTGGAGATATTTGCTACTTCTGTACACATTGGAGTTTGCAGGGGTGAAATTTTGCTAAGGAAAGCCCACTAAGGCCACGCGTTCTGTTACGTGTGTTTTCCACATATTATCTTTATTCAAAATCAACACAAACAGATTATAACCTGTTCTAACCCTTTATTTAGCATCTAAAAACCTAGAGTTGCATGGATGTTTAAAGCTTTTTCCTACTTAACAACTAGAAAGAACCAGATTGATGTTCAAAAGGCATCTTGTTCCTCTCTTACGTCCATTCTTTTCACTTTATTTTTTGCAGTCTTACCCTACATATGAAATAACATTAATATATTTGTTTGCTCTCTCTTTTTTCCCTTAATTTATTTTGAAAGAAAATAGTATACCAGAGCAGATGCATATATTTATTATTACCAATCTTTACTTTGCATCTTCATACTTGGTAAAATATTTCTCTAATTTGGTCACAGACATCATACTGTCCACAAAGACAGTCACTTTTTATTGCAGTTCAAATGAGTGATTGGTAAAGTTTAAAGGAACACATATACACTCTCACACATAACACACATACACACCATTTAGGCAAAGACAAAGAAATAAACATTTTTATAAGCCCCTGAAAAAGGTGTATATTGGAATTATATACCTGAATGGCAATTTACACACGTGCAAATTCTTAAAAATGTACAAGATTTTGCCCTAATAATTCCTTGGCCTGTGAATGTACCAAAAAGGAATAGTGAAGGAAATTTTAAAATGTTAAACTTCAAATATATTTATTACATTGATGTTTGTAATGTTTGTGATAACTTAATTTTCTAATTGGCAAAATAAATTCTAAAACAATAAAAAATAAAATATTATACAGTTATTAAATGAGGTTATATAGGTCATTTTAGAGAGATACCTATATCCTCATGTTCAATGACAAAGGAGGTTACCAAAATACATATGTGCTGTGATTATTCATGTTTATGTAAATATTAGCACACATATACCTACACTAATACACACATGTTCACATATATCTGAAATCATATGCACCAGTGTTTTATGTTTTGTTTTGTTTTCTCTGAGTGTGTAGGTTGATGGCTATTCTAGGATTTTCTTCTCCTGTTCTTTATGTTTTATGATTTCTTTTTTTTTTAATTTTTTTTTGACGTTTATTTATTTTTAGGACAGAGAGAGACAGAGCATGAACGGGGGAGGGTCAGAGAGAGAGAGGGAAACACAGAATCGGAAGCAGGCTCCAGACTCTGAGCCATCAGCCCAGAGCCAGACGCAGGGCTCGAACTCATGAACCACAAGATCGTGACCCGAGCTAAAGTTGGACGCTTAACCGACTGAGCCACCCAGGCACCCCTATGTTTTATGATTTCTTAGAAATGAACATGTATTACCTTCCCCAGTTAAGAAGACCGTTTTAATTTTGTAAATATTAATAAGATCAGTTGGTCAGAATCAGTCTCTCAATAATACTCTCCCTCTTTAAATGAAGGTGCTTATTAAATCTATTATAATTAGTAATACATAGTCATAGTATATTTTGCCTATGGCTCATACTATCTTAACAATACCAAACAGAATGGTTACTTTATTTTAAAAAAATATTTATTGAGATATAATTGACATATAACTTTGTGTAGGTTCAAGGTGTATAACATGTTGATTTGATACATTTGGAAACTGCAATGTGATTATTACCATGTTAGCTAACATCTCCATTGCATCACATAATTATCACTTGTTTTTTGTGGTGGGAACAATTAAGTTGCCTGTTAACATCTTTGAAATTTATAAAATAGTATTGTTGTCTATAATTATTACATTGTGCAATAGATATCCAGGATTTTTTTTATCTACCAGTTGCAAATTTGTACACTTAAACAACATTTCCCCAATTTTCCCACTCCCATCCCCTATTAACTACCATAGAATGCTTGCTTTTCATTTGTGCAGATATATCACTTGGATGAAAACTAAGTGATAATACCATGTTTTTTCTAGATAGAATCAAACATAAATGAAATAGACAATTTCTAAACGGTGTTATTAATAAAAAATGTTGCATTTTTCCCATTGCAGAGATGGGGAAAAAATAAAATTTCCAGTTACTTAAAACTTATAAGCTTATTATAATCATAGAAGTTATGTTGAAAGAGGACTGAACTATAGGTATTTCTGAATGAAAAAATTAAATTGGTATCATGAAAAATATTTATAATCAAATAATTGCAAAATACATATAGAAACAATTTCTGTAGATACATCTTTCATTACTTTTCTGTTGACATTTTTTATAATAAATATAAAAAGAAACTAACATCTAACCGACCGAGCCACCCAGGTACCCCATTAGTGATTATTTTGTTATTGTGCAAATATTTCTGCATCAGTCTATCCGTAAATATGGGAAGTTGGCTTTTGACCCAAACCTTAGCTAACCGCATTCAAGAAGGGCACAGGTCAAAGCCTTAGGAAAAAAAAACTGGCAGGAGGGGGGGTCCCTTATACTTGGGAAGAGGACACAAAAATTCACCCAGTAGCCAAAGATTGAATGAATAGATTAGAACAAGTCACACAAAGGAACCGCAAAAAAGGTACCTGAAAATCTTTAAAGCATCATATTTTCTTTTTTTCCCAAATTTTAGAGGAAATAGAAGACACATATACAAATCTAAAAAAAAAAAAATCTTGGCTAAAGACCAAAGTTGAAAACAGCAAACTCCTATTTTATTTGAGCCTTATTTCAAGCATATAATTATAATTAGCTGTAGAATTATTTGGGATTCATATTCATATTGTAGACTGAGTCTTCATTTAGATTTTCTCCCTAGATGCCTGCTTTTAAGCTATTTTCTTACACTGATTAATCAATTATACTTGTAGGATTAGCAACCAGAGAAACTGGTTTTTATACTGTAGTTCCTTTGGTGATATTGCCTACTCATAGTCTTCAATTCACAATAAAGGTAATATTTCAAAGGCAAATAAATACAGACAGATATAAGTAATTGACATACTGGATAATATTTTCCTGAATTGTATTTAGTCTCTATCCCATAAGTCTTGTTTATCTTAAGGAACCTTTGGGAAAGTTGAGGATCTAGTCTTGCTTCTGTTACTTACTAGCCATGTGATGTTGGAAAATAACTCATGTATCTCTAACATAAATTCAGCATACCTGTGCCAATGGCTGTATAGCATTATTGTCCAGATACAGTGACCTAATAGATAAGAAACCACTTCAAAAAAATGTTAAGACTTTATTTTAAAAGGATGTTTTGTAAATGCCGTATCTTTGCACTTGTAATATTTCTTTTTTTTTTTAACTTTTTAAACATTTATTTATTTTTGACAGACAGACCGCAATTGGGGGAGGGGCAGAGACACAGGGAGACACAGAATCTGAAGCAGGCTCCAGGCTCTGAGCTGTCAGCACAAATAGCCCTGACATGAGGCTCGAACCCATGAACCATGAGATCATGACCCAAGCCGAAGTCAGACACTTAACCGACTGAGCCACCCAGGCACCGTGCACTTCTAATATTTCTTAAAACAAATGTGGTGTATATTCCCTATAGCCAGAATCTCATCACATTTTATCTAATTTTAACCTTATTTCATAGATAAATAATCTTGATGCCAAAATAATGCTTATAATGATGACTCAGTGTTCCAAGAATGTGGACCTGGGGTTGGGGGGGTAGTTAATAAAGAGATAAAGAAGGCTCTGTACAGACTTGTTAGAATTTATTATGTGGCAAATATGCAGTCACACAGCCTTAGACCTCTCTTGAGAAGCCACCCAAACATTTGCATTCCCACAATGTATTTATTAAAAAAATATTTTTTGCCTGAGAAAAGTCTGGCTCTGAAATCTCTTACTGAGATTATGCAAGTTCAGAAACTCTCCATCCAGGAACAAGAGTTGGAAGCCTATTAAAAATAGTTAAAAAAAAAAAAACATTTCTGGACCCTGGTCATTAGGAATATTTGGAAATTTTCCATTGAAAATACTACTCATAAAAAATGACCTTCAAAACATACAGAGAAAATAGAAAACTATAAAAATCACTGGAGGGTTTTTATCTTCCCCTTCTCTCACCATAACTTTTATTCTAATTCTCTATTTCTTCATTCATTATCCTTGGTGTTAGTGTGCAGCAAACTCACCCAAAATGTGAAAGAGCCAAGGAGGCACATAGATTAAAGATAAAAGAAGGCTCCAAACTTTAGTGGGCAGAAAGGTAGCCCCCAAGGGATCAGCCAAATTGAGTGGATGGCAGTAATAAACACCAAGAGGATAACAACGTTAGCGACTGCTGAGCAGAAAATTGGAGTTATTCTTCAATCTATTTTTTCCTCTTTTCTGGTTGTCAGGTTTGTCTGTCCTGTCTTTCACTGATACGCCACAAAGAAGCAGCCAAAATGAAATTCCTCCCTTTTAGACATAGCAAAGTATGCATTGATCTTGCAAATTAACAGTAAAACTTTAAAAAAGAAGTTCAATAATATGTGAGCTCGGAACTTTAAATTATATAAGCACCGTGCTGATAATACACAACACAATTACACAATATGAAATTTTTCCAGATTGATTTCAAGATGACAGATCACAGAAGATAACAAGAAAGAGTACATTCCCGGAACTAAAGGTAGAATAGATCAGTAACTGTCTACATATTGTTTCATGTCTTTCCCAAAATTATGTACTAGAAATCTAATGCTGTAATTCCAGCCTACTCTTAGTGTCTTCCATTCTCTGTGAGCTTTTTGCTCTTTGAATCCTGCCGTAAGTTCTCATTCACATCAATGTCCATTGCCATTCCTTTTGAGTTCTCTTCCAGTCACCAAAGCCAAATTGCCAACATATTTCTAGCTCTACTTGACTGCGATCCTTAGAATATTGACTTTACCTTAAGATCTGTACTGCTCATCTTCTAATTTGTAGCCCAGGAATTCTTGGTTTGCATACTAACCAAATCAGTACAAAAATGTTTCTCAGCTTCTCCCTAATCTCTTTCCAAATTAGTGCTATGCTTTCAATTATTTTCTAAACCTTCATAGAATCTGAGATAACATTCTCAAGGAAGAATAAGCTCCATGAATATTGAGCTTCGGTTTTTTTACAGTGCACCCAACATGATGTCAAACATTACTTATACAAATTATAATAACTAAAATGTACTGAAGCAGTCACCATTCTAATTCCTTTACATTTAATCCTCACATCCAGTGAAGTAGGTTCTAGTAAAATACCCAATTTATAGATGAGTACACAGAAGCAAAGAGGGGATAAATAAATTATCAAATTCACATAATTGGTAAGTGACTAAACTGGTATGTGAAGTTTTACAGTCTGTACTAGTTTACCAGGGCTGCCAAAACAATATCCCATAGACTGGGTAGCTTAAACAATAGAAACTTATTTCCTCACAGCTCTGAAAGCTAGAAGTTCAAGATGAAGGTGTCAACAAAGAATGGTTTCTTTTGAGGTCTCTCTTCTGGGCTTATAGGTAGTAAGTCTTTCCTCTGTGTGTATCCATATCCTAATGTTTCCTCTTTATATAAGGACACCAGTCATATTGGATTAGGGCCCATCTCAATCTCATTGGTCCTTAATTATGTCTCTAAAGGCCTTATCTCAAAATACAGCACAGTCTGAGTTACTGGGGGGTTAAGATACCATATGAATTTGTAGGGGGACACACTGAGCCCATAGCACAGTCTCACTCCAGACTCCTTCTGTTAACCACTAAACAAACCTAAAAAAGAGAAAAGGCAGAAGGGAGATGGGGAGAGAGGAAGGAAGGAAGGAAGGAAGGAAGGAAGGAAGGAAGGAAGGATAGCAGGAAAAACAGAAGAGAAAGAGAAAAAAAGAAGGAAGGGGGGAAGGAAAGATATTACTTGGGATCAGAGCATGGGACATTACTTGGATTGATTTGATGGCTCTTGGTTTCCATAAGGGATATAGTCATCTCTACCCCAGTGATATAATTGCCAAGCAGAATAACCTTGTAGGCAGCCAGAAGCTGGGAACTTTATAGACATTGCTGAAGACAGAATTCCCCAATTCTTGGGAAGACAGCTTGGTATGGTGATATGACTATGAACTCTGGAGTTACAGAAACAGGGATGCAAATATTAGCTGTCTCATTCTATTTGGAAAAATCATACTTCTTTTCTGAGCCTCAGTTTTCTTAAGATGGGTATAATATTTCATGTAGAATAAGATTATTTGGGGGGGGGTGAGTACAGAAGAAGAGAGAATCTTAAGCAGGCTCCATGCTTAGTGTGGAGCCCAAAATAAGGCTCAATCCCATGACCCTGGGAACATGCCCTGAGCCTAAATCAAGAGCCTAATGCTCAACTGAACCACCCAAGTGCCCCATATTTTTTAAAAGGATTGTAGTTGATAGAAAGTTCATAGATAAGCCTATATCCTCAACAAGTAAAAATCTCAAGGTTCTTCCCTTTTCCTTTCCATTTTTGGCTCCTCACTTCCTAGATTTATACTGACTTCCCTTTCTTTCACATAATCTCTCAAGAATATTAATATCATAATAGTGAAATAACAAGTAATACATTTCTTTCACCTAATTATCTCTTTTCTAAGTACACTTTTTAAAAATGTTTATTTGTTTATTTTGACAGACAGAGAAAGAGTGGGGGGAGGGGCAGAGAGAGAGGGAGAGAAAGAGTCCTAAGCAAGTTCCACATTGACAGTGCAACATGAGGCTTGACCTCAGGAATCATGAGATCATAACATGAGCCGAAATCAAGAGTCAGGCGCTTAACTGACTAAGCCACCTAGATGCCCCTCTAAGTTCACTTTTAGGCATCCCTCCTACACACTACCATCTCTTTGGACTGGGTGTTAGCAATTGCTCTTTTTCCTCCTTTGATTTAGAAAATACCTGCCACTTAAGTAAAATTTTATAAACATGAAATCTAGTCTATTCATGTTATATTTTCCTTTAAAAATTTCCTTTTATACAAATTTTTCAACTGAAATATTTCATACTTCCAGAAAAGTAGAGTATGCAATTTAAAAAAGACAATTACATTTAGAAAAAGAAATATGGATGAATGACCACTCTATCACATTTGCTGCTAACCCCTCTTTATTATTTTTTGTGTGTGGGAGTGGTAGAAATAAATAAAACTGCATGGATATATCCAAAGATCCATACTATACCCTAATTTTAGCTCACAAAGTATACTCAAATTAATTCACTTATTTATCAAGTATTACTTTGTCATTTTTTGGGCATCAAACATAGAATGTGAAAGTTGCATAAAGTGTCTATGCTCACAATGGAAAATGCTTTACTGTTCAAGGCAGTGAACATGTATACAAATAAATATGTAAGTGGTGATAAGTGTTATTCAAAAAAACAAAGCAAGACATAACTAGTAGGAATGTGAAATGGTGCAGCTGATTTGGCAGTTCCTTAAAATATTAAACAAAATTACTGTATGATCCAGCAATTCCACCCCTAGTTATATACCCAAGAGAAATGAAAACGTATGTCTGCACAGAAACTTGTACACAAGTGTTCATAATGTTATTCATAATATCCCAAAAGTGAAAACAACACAAACGCTCATTGACTGATAAATCGATAAATTATGGTATGTCTAAGGTGGTTGCGTGACTCTTGATTTCAGCTCAGGTCATGATCCCAGGGTCATGGGATGGAGCCCTGCTTTGGGCTCCCCACTGAGCATGGAGTCTGCTTGGGATTCTCTCTCTCTGCTTTCCCCTCTCCCATCCTTCTCTCAAATAAATTAATTAATTAAAAAAAATTGTAGTTTCAAAGTCTTAAACCTAGAAGTTGTATGGTTTGTTCAAGAATTAGCAGTTTCAGTGAGGCCAACGGATTAGTAGGTAGTGTCCATAAAGCCAAGCAATTACAGGAAAGACAGGAAATAAAATTGAAGGGGAGCTGGAAATGACTTATTGGGCACCCTTTCCCTTGGTGAAATGACCCTACCTCACGATGATGATGATGGTATAGCGAAACATTTCCCAGCTCCTGTCTTATATTTTTAATTGCCTTTATACAGGCCCACTTAGAAGACATAACCTTCACATACAATCTGTCCAGACTGAATTCATCCCTGATATGCACACCAATACTTACATTAGTTTCCCTATTTCTATGATTACACAACAGTTTACTCAGGATGTGCTTGAATTCTCTGCCCTTCATATCCTGCATTTACTCACTCAGTTTTATCAATACTTAAAAAGTCTCTCCTACCTGCCCTTTTCTCTGTGGTTCCACGGACAACTCCCTGTTCATAATTTCAATCTGATCTTCTGCAACATTCTAGCTGTTAATTCCTTAAACTTTGCCCTTTTGACATGTTTCCATATATGCTGTATTTTATTAAAGCACAGATCACATCGTGCTTTTTAATATTTTTCTGGTTCAGGAAATCTACTGACTTTTCCTTAAATGTAACATTATTTGTCAAAGTATTTCCCCAAAATATTTTATGGGACAATAGTCCCATATAAATTTGGAAATGCATTTACTATATTCTCCAATAGAAAATACAATTGTACATTACCATAATAAGGATCCTATGAAAGTCTTACAGTTGAGAAACCCTTTATAAGTTTTTTAATTCTGACATAAATATATATATATAACAACTAATAACACGTTGCCTAACTCATATTCTGAGAACACATCTTGACCTAAAAGGATAAAATTGATGCTGCAAATTAGCACTAAAGTAAAAAATAGAAAATGTAAACTATACTAACTATAGATTATTCTGTGAAGTGTATAAAATGTGTTCATTAAAATGCATACATTTTTAGAACTTAAATGGAATTTAAGGACAATGTAGCAAAAGTTATGTGGTTTATAAATCAGGTTTAAAAATATAAATTTATTTCCAAAGGTTACTTAACAGGCTGTTGGCAGAGCTAAGTATAGGAGTTTTAAATTTTGGCCCCCAAAAGATAAATACTATTTTTATTCAAGTTAAATAATTTAACATGAATTTATTGTCCACTACTATGTACCTGGCATATACAAAGATATCCGGACAATTTATCTAAGCATTGTTATTAACATTGTATATTTATTTAACTCTGTTGGTTACATGTAAATTCAAGGCTTCCTCTAGATTTTTAAGTCTCTCTTAGTGTCTAACATATTATCATGCACAACTAGTCACTAACACAACACCTTTATGTAATATATTCTTGCTATATAATTAAAAATTAAAGGGGACTTGGTAAGACTGAGGGTCCTCCTTCTGGTTCATAGCTGGCCACCTTCTTGCTGTGTCCTCAGATAGTGAAAAGGATGAGGGGTATTTGTGGGGTCTCTTTTATAAGAGCATGAACCTTATCCCTTAAGACCTAATCACCTCTGAAAGGCCCTACCTCCTAATACCATCACGTTTGGGAGTTAAGATTCTATATAAGAATTTGGGGAACACTAATAATTCAGATGATAGCATAATCCCACCAACAATAGTAAAGGTCCAAATGCTCATTAACACTTTATATTGTCAGCTTTTATTAATTTTAGTTGTACTCTCTCACAATAGTGCTAATTTTAATTTTTCTGATGACTATGTTGAGTATCTTTTAATATGCTTATTTTCCATTTGCATATAATTTTTTGCGAAGTGCCTATTCAATCTTTAACCCATTTTTAATTGGATTATTTATTTTTAATTCCTTATACATTTTCAATGTATAATCTTCAGATACATGAGTTTCAAACACTTTCTCACAACTTCCTTTTCAGTGTCTTAATGGTGCTTATCTTGATGAGCAGAAAATCTTGATTTTAATGAAAAGTAATTAACAGTATTTTATTTTATAATTGGTGCTATGTCCTGATTCAGAAATCTTTGCCAACCTTGTCATGAACATATTATCCTATGTTTCTTTTATAAGATTTAATGTTTTATATTTCACAGTTAGATCTTTGAACTCCTTTGAGTCAATCTTTCTGTACGATACCAGGTTGGGTAGTAGATATTTTTAATGGGGCCAGATATTCAAGAAAGTAGAATGCAGAAAGGCATAGTGAGTTAACTGATGTACAGCTTCAGTTTGGGTTTGCTGTCTTGTTTGCCGTTTTGCAATGTAAGTTAGTGATGCTTTTGGAAGTTTTAAAAAGAAATCAATTACAATGATATGTAATTAAGTCAGTTCACTCTAAGTGATCTCCACAAACTACAGCTTTACCAGTGTCATAACAAATTATAGTATTTTTTCAGTGGTATACCCAAATCAGTCTTTTGCTCTGGAAGGCTGAGTGCTTTTGGCCACTCTTCAGGGGCAACATTGTGGAGAAGAAAGAGCACTGGACTGGTAATCTGCTAACTTGATTTCAAACTCTGTGTGTCATTAATTAGCTGTAGTTCGCTGCAGGGCATTCTTATAGTTTTATCTGTCCGACACCCTTCCTTTCTTCTGGAAGCAACAATCCGCTCCTTCTTGGAGCTACACTTGTCCACCCTAAGACCCATACACTTATGTTAAGATTTGCAAGGTTACTACATTTTCCTATTTTCCAAACCTGAAACAAGTCCATTTCAGCTCACCCAAATTGATTCCAGTCTCCCAACAGCTTGTCATCTCAAATGTATTGGTCCAAAAGTTTCAACTCTTCCAAATTGAAACCATCAGTGCTGTTCTTTTTTTTTAATTTTTTTTTTCAACGTTTATTTATTTTTGCGACAGAGAGAGACAGAGCATGAACGGGGGAGGGGCAGAGAGAGAGGGAGACACAGAATCGGAAACAGGCTCCAGGCTCTGAGCCATCAGCCCAGAGCCCGATGCGGGGGTCGAACTCCCGGACCGCGAGATCGTGACCTGGCTGAAGTCGGACGCTTAACCGACTGCGCCACCCAGGCGCCCCAATCAGTGCTATTCTTAAGCTATTTGAAACTAGTCCATAAAGAGAAGCAGTCACATTGTTTTCATGGAAGAATGTTTTAAGGTTTAAAATATGAGTGCTGTGCAACCTACCATGTAGAGAAGGCTGGGCTGCACTAAGGGGGAATAAAGCTTGTCTAAGGAGTGCAGTAGCAATGAGCGACTCCTGGCGGTATTCAGCTCCCCGACTCTCAGATCCAACCACAAACCTTCCTTTGTGATCCTAGATTATTCTACCTTCTCTAGAATGAATAAGCTGATGGCCTTTTGACATAAACTGTCTGAGCTGCCTTGTGTTTCTTACAACTAAGGAAAGTCTAAAATCACTAAAATTAGGCAACACTCTAGGCCAATATTTTAAAGAGAATAATTTGATGAGTTTGAAGCCCAAATTCTCATCAAGTTCTTCAAGCACCCAACCTCAGCCTGCTCCCTAAACCATGGGACAGGAAAACATGTTATATTTTACAATCAAGATATAACAAGGTTGTATATCTAAAAGAAACTAATAGAAATAGAAGAGTCCTTGAAAGACTAGAAATTTAGCTGATAGACTCTTCAAAATTATGTATCTATATGCATATATATATACATACCTATTTGTGGATTCAAATAGTTTATGATATGATATAGAAGGTACGTAACACTGCTATTGACTAAAAATCAAGTGTATGTTAACATTTACAAAGTGTTGTGAGAAAACAGGTTGTACATTTCACTAGTAATTTTTATGATGCTTAAAGCAAAGGGGGATTATTATTTATTACAAAGCTACAAACACCTTAATGGCATGTATTGCAGCTATGATTTGTTACAGGCGTAAACACAGAATTCTCTAAATTGTTTTAGATGGAATATCCATTCCTGCATTTGTGACTATTTACTGATAAGATTTTGTTTTCTTTCCTGACGCTGATAACATCCTCGGTGGCTGAACATGTGCCTATGTTCTTTCTTTTTCTCTTCCTGTGCTGCATGAACACATTTCCTTCCATCTTTGAATCCAAAGGAGACAGAACCTTTAAAAAAATTTCAGTGTGGTTTTCCATTAGTTTTTACTGTGGATCTCTAAATCATTTTGAAAGAGGAAGTCTCACTTTCCTGCTGAAATCTATTTCCCTCAGAGTGTAAATGTGTTGGTTTATCACTTAAAGTCACTTTTCTGTTAAACTCTTTTGAATCAGATAATAACTGCCTAAAACGAGGGTGGACGAACTGGGGTAAAGGACTCAATAGAATGCCAGACATGTATTTTGTCCGCAGTTCTGTTTGCTCTCTCATAGAAAACCTGGTTCGGAAATTGGTTATAAAAACAAATCTATTTTAAAGGAAACAAGACAAAAATTTGTGAAATGCCTTTCTTTTTTTTAAAAGAAGTACTGGGGGCGCTGGGTGGCTCAGTTGGTTAAGCGTCTGACTTCGGCTCAGGTCATGATCTCGCGGTTTGTGAGTTCAAGCCCCATGTCGGGCTCTGTGCTGACAGCTCAGAGTCTGGAGCCTGCTTCAGATTCTCTGTCTCCCCCTCTCTCTGACCCTCCCCCGTTCATGCTCTGCTTCTCTCTGTCTCAAAAATAAATAAATATTTTTAAAAAAATTTTTTAAATAAATAAAGAAAAGAAGTACTGAAACAAAGGGAAAGTGAAATCAGGAATTTAACGTTGCCTGCATTAGTGAAATAACAGAAGAATGTACAAAATATTAAAATGTAATTCTGGCTGAGAAAGAAGGGTAGCAAATATTCTTGCATTAGAACTGATGCAGATAAAATCGCATATGAAAATGGATCTTAATACATAGCCATGTTGATGAGGATTTACCCATGTCTCTCAAATACTGCCATTTTAAATTTGCGTTTTCGAGGCTGAAATATGAGCTATGTACTTGAATATTAGACATATGTCCTGAATGTCTGTCTACAGTAGTAAATGCCACATACACGTTTTAAACATGACTCATGGAATTTGTGGACAGAAGTGTGTGAGAATACACATTAAATGTCATAGAAATTTACATGTGGAGGCATGCATAAGATTCCTACCAGTCTGTAGATAATTTGACATTACTCTTAAATATATCTGGGTTCTGTATTTCAGAGATAATTTCTACAATGAAGAAAGAACAGATTTTTTGGACTTCTGTGTATCTGCTGCTTAACTGTGCTTCTGCCCCTCTTAGTGCTGTCGCCGAGGATGCTGAGGAATATACAGATGTCACAGGTAAAATGTTAGAAGCATTCATCTTTTTCAGCTAGTTAAAGCTCTCAATTTTAATTCAATAATTTAATATATTTTTCTCCATTGTGTAGAAAAATTAGCTTTTGCAGAAGTGACATTTTTCTTGGGAAATGTCTTATATGTAAAATGTAAAAAAAATCCAAACAACAAAAAAATGAAACTTACACCAAAAAAAGTCACTTTAGCAAGGAAGGCTCTTTTTTTCAGGCTATAACGTCTTAACATTGAAGGATCTCTGAAGAAGTGCAGGTAGCAAAGTGCCGTAGAAACAGCTCTCTGTGAACCGCGATGCCACCCTTTGGCTGGGATAAGTGTGAAAAGAAAAAGGAAACTACAGACATTCTCTCCTTTTCTTGCCTTATTCTCAAAATAAGAACTTCCCAGATGAGTCCAGTGTGAGAACCTAGCCACACAGGACACTGGGAGATCTGGCTTAGTGCAAGTTAATTCTCATCTCAGAAAGCTCTGTATCTAAAAAAAAATATTAACAATCAGCAATAGAACAAAAAGAAGACTGTACCATGACTGTTATTATAGATTTCTTTCTTAAAAGTAATATTTTTGTGGCAAATTAGTAAAACATTGATAGAAATCTCAAGTCATTGGTAATAGTGAGAGAATATGAACTAAGTGATAGCTTCTATTCGTATGTAATGTTTATGATGTACAAAAGACTTCCATAAATACATTTTTATTTCATATATCTAACCACTCTTTAAAGGGACTTAATTCAATATATTTCCCTTTGATAAAGACTAAATAAATATATATTATGTGCCTGAGATTGGTAGGTCCTAGGGAAGCAGTGATGAGTCAGACCAAGTTCTCAAGAATCTGTTTCACGGAGAGACTGTTCTATTGTCAGTGAAAAATAAAATTGTTATAAAAATTTCCTAAAAATGAAACTATTTAATAAACACTATAATCTGCTTTTATAAAATGAGAATTTAGGCATTATGAAATAAGCTCTAATTCTTCATTTGCCCCATTTATCAAAGGAGATAGCTTCCGATATTCTGGAAGCTGAGCAGAAAAGGAATGTAGAGAATAAAATCCCAACAGAGAAACAGCGGGCAACCCATCTTGGGAGGTGGGAGGAGAGAGGATCCCCAATATTGACCTAATCTAATCTCCTCAGTTAGCCTGAGAAAATGCACGCCAGGTCACCAGAAGCTTCCTGAAAATGTTGCTGTTGCCACAGTCGGCCAACAAGCCAGAATTAACCCATCAATAATTAAGCCAGAGATTAACATCTCTGGATAAATTCAGAAAAAACCAAGCTGGCTAAGAAAACACCTTTATCTCAAAGTTAGACTTGAAGGTCACTAAACTGACTAGCTGCACAGTCTTAACCAGTTTTGGGGTTTGGGGTTTTGTTTTTAATTAATCTTTCAATAACATGATTCCATATCAGAATCCATTCACAATTTTGAAGATACCATTTATCACACTGTGCCAAAGTCATGACATCTTTTTATAGAAGTATACCATTTCATTGAATAGAGTATTATCATCTTATAAGAAAACATAAGGTTTTATTGCTTCTCTCACAAGGGAATAGTAGACCTTTTCTTAATCAGTCTAACCAGCGGGGAGGATGAAAAACAATAAACCTTTTGATAATAAAAAACGGTAGTGACAAGATTTTTTTTTTAATTCCTTTAGAGTGGGAGAGAGAAGATTCCTTTAGAGTGGGAGCATTTAAAGAAAAGCAGGTGTCCTTCATAAGATTTAGAATCAGACAGACCTAAGTTTGCATGTGTGGTTTGTCACTCAGTGGCTTTGCAAAAGTAGGTGAGTTATGTAAACTCTCTGACTCCCAGTGTCTTTATATATAAAGATGTAAATAATTATGTTCATATGGTTGTTATATGAACTGCGTAGAAGCACCTGGCACATTTTGTAGCAGGGAGAAGTCAGAGCATATGGCTGCGTTCTTAAATAGTAAATTCCATTAAAACTCTAGACTCCCAAACAAGTTCCAGGAGAATGAGGACTCTAAAAGGCATGTGACATATCCCCAAATGTTATCATGAGCCTTCTATCCAACATCCCAGGGCAGGGGGAAGGGAGACTGAGATTGTAATCCTCAGACTATGAGACATAAAATACAAGAAATCAATGACAAAAATGACATAATATAAACCATAATTCTGTCTGGCTGCATCAGATTAAATTCCTGTTATACTGCTCTGTATGTGTTTTCTAGTTACATGGTGTTAGGCAGATCCTTGTCACTAACACTTTCCTCAAGTCTCAGTTTCAAGTCTCAGGAAAGCTCTCCCTGATCCTTCAGACAAGCTTAGGCATCTTAGTACACACAAACACAGCACCTTGAACGTCCTGAATATTTATGTAAGTAAGTCTTCAGTGTCTGCATGCTACATGAGAGTGTGTGTTGTGGGGGGGGGAGGGTGTCTGCTGCCACCTGATATTTGTACTATCACATCCGCCCTGACCGCGCAGTGCCTGACACATGATCAACACACGATTGTTAACTTTCAAAAGGATTTATCCAAAGTAAGAAATAAAAACCAAGACAGACTTGCATCCCGTTTGGATGCAGTACATGGCACCACATTCAAGGGAGCGCACCTCATCACTCCCCCACGTCAGCGATGTGCAAAGTGTGGGTCGTAAGCTGATGGGACAACACAATATTCTAATACATGATTCATCTAAAAAATACATTAAAATGTGAACAGTAACGCTAAAGAACCAGGTAATAACTTAATAAAATATAGTTTACAATTAATTCTTAGTGTTTCATTTGGGAAGTTGTTGTAAAATCACCTGCTTTCATTATTGAAACATTTTTAGTTTTTATAAAGTAAATTTGAGAAAAAAAATGTATTGAGTGGAAATCCTAGGATTAAATCTATGTCCTTGACCTAAATGCCAATCTAGGAATCTCAGTCATGCAGATCTGTGACAGTATCATTCAATGTTAAGAATGTGTGAGATATTTGGTGTAAAACTATGTGGGGTCAATTCTAAAGCCAGCACTTATGGTGTGAACTGAGCAATTAATTTTGATAGTGCTATTTTATAATTTTTAAAATGGTATTTAAAAATACCTAATTCAGAAGGTTGTTGTGATTATTAAATAATACAATTACAAAATGTCTGGAGCACAATTATTCATAAACAACAGCTGTTACTACTACTACAGGCACAAATATGGTACTAGCTTTCGTTTTTGTGGTGATGGCCTGCCACCTGGTGGCATAATTACTAAATAGCAAGTTGAGGGAGCGATATTTGTTTAATAGACAAAATGTAAAGTAAAAGTTTTGGCATGATGAATAGGACTATCAAATACATCAAAAGTCAAAATCAGAGGAGTCATCAATGAAGATGTGAAGATTTCTGAAGATCTGAGGTAGCATCAACGTGGGAATAAGGAACCATAATATTATGTGAGGAGCGCTTTAGGAATTTCTGAAAAAATGGGATATAAGCCATAAGCTTAAAAATATCCGAATATTATTTATTATTCCTAGCTAATTCTCAAAATTATTTATGTGACTCCTGAGATCCTGAGACCTATTCTAAGATCAGACATTTATAGAACTGACAGGTCAACTTTTTATCGGTCACATAAAAATGCATCCACAAATACATTGTGCTAATGCAATGATACTTATCGTGGGTCTGCTCTCAATCACGTGCACTGCTTAGAGTCTATGAGGCAAACTTTCTAGCTTCTCACAACTTTTAACAGGTCAGAATGTCAGTCACAGTATTCTAAATCTCTAAGTAAAGAAAGGGAATATAAGCAGCATTTATAATTATTCACAAATATACTACCGCTCAGAAAAGGCTTTCATTTATTATTGAACTCAAACTGACAACTGTAATTTCAGTGATGGATGGGAAAGATATTTTTTCACAAATCATTTTTTCTTTATATTTACATATTTATCTATGGAAAATATTTTTACCAACTCTAAAATGCTGTTATATATAATGTATATATATTATATATAAGTGCTCTTATATAAATAATATTTATAATGAACTATAGAAAAAAGCACCTGTGTGTATAATTTAAGAAAATAAAATTTCAGGGAAGTCTAAGAACATTTAAGCAAAATTATAATTCTGAAGTACACATTATTAGATGCCAGAAACTTTTAATATGCCTTGAGAGACATTTTATTTATTTCTTAATTTTTTTATTTTTTTAGACACATTTTAAAGCCAATCATATTCAAAAAGTTCATCGGCATAAAATATTAGGTACATCATTAAAAAGAAAAGGAAACGAGATTTAAATTTATATATGTCAATCAGTTATTTACTCATTTGGTAAACTATTTACATATATATTATAGAGATTGATTGGCTTTGGGGACATTATATAATTGGTATAAAAATTACTTAAAAATATCGTATAAACACCCAAATTATATTTTTCAACTGCACATACCCCACAGGAAGCTGAAAACAGACAAGTGCACAGGTGCATAAAATTCAAATTAGTTAAAGGTTTGACCAGTATTATAACTTGTAATTAGCCAGTTCATGAAAATTGTGTTTGGTGTGAAAGTATATGTCTTTCGTAGATGAAGATCTATATGTCATAATAAATCTCTGTTCTATGTTTTTCTACCTTATCACATTTGGAATCTGAAAACTTAACTGTTCTATAATTTGTCAGCTCCATTTATTTCAATTGAAAAAAATGTCAATTATATTATCAAAGAAATAAAAATGGTGATGTGGTATTTTATAAATTAAACTTAGATTTTTTTTATGGTTAAAAGTTGCATTAAACTGATGAATGGATAAAGAAATTGTGGTTTATATACACAATGGAGTACTACGTGGCAATGAGAAAGAATGAAATATGGCCCTTTGTAGCAATGTGGATGGAACTGGAGAATGTGATGCTAAGTGAAATAAGCCATACAGAGAAAGACAGATACCATATGTTTTCACTCTTAGGTGGATCCTGAGAAACTTAACAGAAACCCATGGGGGAGGGGAAGGAAAAAAAAAAGAGGTTAGAGTGGGAGAGAGCCAAAGCATAAGAGACTGTTAAAAACTGAGAACAAACTGAGGGTTGATGGAGGTGGGAGGGAGGGGAGGGTGGGTGATGGGTATTGAGGAGGGCACCTTTTGGGATGAGCACTGGGTGTTGTATGGAAACCAATTTGACAATACATTTCATATATTGAAAAAAATATGTAAGCCAAAAATAAATAAATAAATAAAAATAAAAGTTGCATTAAGGGGTTGAGATAAAATTTACATGTTCATAAATAATTACCATGGAGTGAATGAAACAGCATATTAATAACTTATGCATAGAAAGCTATATTTTTTTAAAATTTTTTTTTCAACGTTTATTTATTTTTGGGACAGAGAGAGACAGAGCATGAACGTGGGAGGGGCAGAGAGAGAGGGAGACACAGAATCGGAAACAGGCTCCAGGCTCTGAGCCATCAGCCCAGAGCCTGACGCGGGGCTCAAACTCCCAGACCGAGAGATCGTGACCTGGCTGAAGTCGGACGCTTAACCGACTGCGCCACCCAGGCGCCCCGCAAGCTATATTTTTAATCCTTCTAAGATTTCAGGGCATACTTATCATTTTATGACCCATATAGAAAATGAAAAATAATCTTCCAATTATTTTATCACAAAGAATTTTAACATTACTGAAATATAGCTAAAGCTAGACATTAATTCGATATAGATCATTAAAATAACAAAACCTTAAGGGCAGAAGACATTAGATAAACTTACCTATTCTAACTTTGATGATATGCCTATTTTCTCTTTCAAAAAATTCACAGAAATTTTGAAATTACAGGAATTCAACACTGATTTCCTTCTCGATGATTTATATCCCCAAACTTTTTTTTATTTAATGCTTTTAAAATGTTGCATATATTTTTACAATGATGACATTCATTCATATTTTTCAATGTAAATTATTTTATAGTGTATTAAAACCCTTTGGGGGAAGATACCTAGACTTCATCAGTTTTCACTTAGCAGAATACTGCTGCCCTCTGAAGGGTAAATTGGTTTAGGTCATTTTGAGGTTTCAATATCCCTCAGAAGTGACCAGAGTGAATACTTAAAGTCTTAGAAAATATATTATAGACAACCCTCCAGAAGTATGAAATGGCATTATTTGGTCTTTATTATTTTGGTGGTACCAGCCACAATTGTCCATGTCTATCATACCGATAAATCTATAAGCAAATGCAACTTCTTTAAAATTAGGCCTCTATTGTTGGACTTAATAAAATTAAAAAATTCTACTCCTGAAATCATTGTTTCACCATATGCTAACTAATTTGGATGTAAATATTAAAAAATAAAAAAATTAAATTAAAAAAAATTAAAATGAAAAAAATTGAGTTTTCTGTATGTACAACTCCCTTCACAAGATATGAAATTCTTCTGTGACTAAAATAAGTGACGGAATACTGAGGGAAAAAAATTCTAACTCAAGATCAAAATAATTGCCTCATTCTATTTTAAAACATAGACAGTGCTGTATAACTTTTTCAACATTGCTAAAATACCGTTACCAACCATGGTAAGTAAAAGAATGGACCATGATATATATGTACTTGTAATATCAAACACCTATACTTTCATAATTAGGGAAATGGTTTAACATGGTATGATATAGTACACATATATATGAATCTAGATATACTATTGTTTGTAACAAGTTATGTGTAAAAAATGGCACAACTGTGGATTAGAGAGAGCAAATCAAAGAGTTGACATTAATGTCTGCCCGTAAAAACTGCTGAATTTAAAAAGATGTCTCTATTTAATTTCTAATGTCAACACACTTGTTACCTTACAATTGCTACTCAGTTCCACATTGATCAACTGGTATATTTTTAAACAAATCCATAACAAGAGTCTAGAAAACTATTCTACATTTTCCTTTAATAATCAGTAATCAACTATTAAACTTTAATAGTTGATAAACCTGTTTCATTGGTGTGTTTATAAACTTTATGTACCTGTTTGATAATCTTGAATAACTTGTCATGGTTTCTTCAGCCTGTGTTATTTCTGTTGTTCTTCTTCAGAAAAATTAGGACATTCTGAAAAGGAAATGAAAATAAAGAACATTATTGCAGTGTTGATGAAAGCTTATATATCTTTTATTTTTACCTTGTAGATGATGGGTTACCACCACTGAAACTTGCACATTCATTTTGTGCTTTGAAAGCAGATAATGGCCCATGCAGAGCAATCCTTACGAAATTTTTTTTCAATATTCACACTCAACAGTGTGAAGAATTTATATATGGGGGATGTGAAGGAAATCAGAATCGCTTTGAAAGCCTGGAAGAGTGCGAAGAAAAATGTATAGGAGGTAGGTTTCTCGGGACAATTATTACCCAAGAGCCATTAGGTTCCTTTAACTTTTTCAAAATGTTCAGGGTTATTAGATCTAATCATAGATTTGATAATTTTAGAAAAAAAAGTTAAACTATTTTAACATTCCAAGGAACATTTTGTTCACATTTTTGGCATTCATGTGCAAATATCGTTTTTCATTGTTTATATCAGTTATCATAAGTTATATTAAGCCCCACTTATTGTCCTATATTTATTTCTCCAAAATAAAGAAGAAAAACCTTTAAGTTCACTGATTTTATATCTGCAATGAAGTGAGTATAATTCAGTCTTCTTGGGCAGCTGTGAGTTGGCAGGAAAGAAACTGTTAGTCACACTGACTTAGTCTTTCCTTATCAGTACAGTGATCTTATAGCTATTCCTTTCAAAATAATGAATCTGAGAATCCACTTTGAGGCTCTCAGTGGCTACTAATGAGAAAATTCTAAACTGCATCAGAAAGCAGAAATAGGGGCATCTGGGTGGCTCAGTCAGTTAAGCATCTGACTCTTGATTTTGGCTCAGGTTGTGATCTCATAGTTTGTTAAGTTCAAGCACCGAACTGGGCTCTGCACTGGCAGTGAGGAGCCTGCTTGGGATTCTCTCTCTCTCTCTCTCTCTCTCTCTCTCTCTACCCCTCTCCTACTCTCTCTCTCTCTCAAAAATAATAATAATAGTAATAAACATTAAAAAAAGAAGAAATATATAGATATGAAAATTAAGCCATTTTCTCTGGGACCTTGGAATATTGTAGAAAATACTATACTTACTGACCCCTGTAGATTTTACTGAGCTCAACTTTTCATATTTTTACTAAGTAATAATGTTTAAAAGTATATCATATTATATTGTTAAGGTTTATTGAACACTTTTATTTTGCTTTAATCCTATTAAAACAACATTGTTTCCTGAATTTTACAAACTATAATGTGGTTTCATCTCGTCTCGTGATAAATCCCAAATCACTTCTGGTCACATTTTGAATGCTTTTGTCTCTGTTTTATTCTTCTGAATTGTGAGCTATTTAAAGGATAGAAGAAGCTGAATTATGTTTATTTCCCCAGTTTGTAGCCCCAAATTTCCCCATAGTGTGTTCTTAGCTCGTTGAATGAAACTGTAGTACTATAGAGACGATATCTTTAGTTAGTAACACTAGGTGCCTTGCTTTTTCGCTTCTTCGCAAAACAGGCATCTGTGCATTTTCACTTTGATAATGTTTTCCAGAATAGCTTTTACAAAACAGCCTTGGCATCATGATGCTCTTGCCTGTGGGAAAATGTCAGTGTGGTGAAAAGAGAGAACTTCTCTCCTCTGTGACTCTGTGGGGTGCTTTGTTGTATGTTCCAGAGCTGACAGAAAAGGATTGATGCGAATGTATTTCCTTGACCTCAGAGCACTTATTTCCTTCTTTCTTCTCCATAGATGTGCTGGAAATGTTACTAACACAGATTAAGCAGTTCAGTGATCCTCTGTAGTGCCTTTGGTTTTTGTGATTGCCGGGTCATTTTCCATTCATTATACCTCTTTCTCTTCCATACTGGGCCAAGTATCCTTCTGTGTTGAGTTGAATATCACTCAGGTTCAGCACCTTGGCTCAGAGGCCTGGTTGCTTCATTCTTTGTAATTCTCACTTTTTCGTTTAGCAGCCAACACATTTTCATCACCTGGGCTCTTTCCTGAAATACATTTTTTTTTTTTTTTTTTTTACAATTCACAAATCGTTTATTTCACCATTGTGCAAAAGTTACCCTTTTCTTTAGGAATTAATCAAACATAATCATTTGGTTCTTCACTGACTGTCTTGCTTATAATATCTTCTAAAACATTATTATCTGTTCATATACCTAATGTATAAATACGAGTCTCTTGCTTCCATATCCTTATTATATCTTCAAAAGCCACTTATGTTTTACTGTTTGAATATCTGAGCGTTTTATATAGAAAGCTACTGTTAAGGATATAGCTGGCATATAGAAGAAGCATTGCTAGACTTTTAAAAAATCATCAAAGGAGCAATTCCATCTTCAGCTATGATGGAGTAGCTGGAACTGAATTTTCTCTCATAATACAAATGACTAGAAAAGTGGACAAAATATATGAAGCAACTGTTTGCAGACATTGATCAAAAGGCAGTGCAGGGGTGTCTGGTTGGCTCAGTCAGTTGAGTGTCTGACTTCAGCTCAGGTCATGATCTCATGGTTCATGGGTTCGAGCCCCATGTCAGGCTCTGTGATGACAGCTCAGAGCCTGAAGCCTGCTTCAGATTCTGTGTCTCCTCTCTTTCTGCCCCTTCCCAGCTCATGCTCTGTCTTTCCCTCAAAAATAAATAAACATTAAAAAAAATTAAAACAAAAAAGGCAGTGCAGGCTTGCGATCTTTGAGAGAAGGGACACGTGAGGTGAGGCTTGCCATCTCTCAGCTTTCTGCATGAATGCGCTTCCAAACCACAGTCACTGGAGGGGAGCCCAAACACAGCATGGTGGTCTCCCTGGTAGAGAATATGGAATTGGAGATTGGGGATTGAGGTGACTGAGCTCTGAGGCATAATATGTTGGAGACAATGGACATATGTGGAGAAAAAAGGTAAAAAGTCTGGATAAGGGTCCCTTTGAATTTGTCACTAAATAACAAAACTGCATGCATTTGATGAAATTCCTTAAGTTTGAGAAAATAATTATAGTGATTTGTAAGTGGGACAACTCCCAGAGTTCTCATATAACTGAGAGAAAACCCAAATATATTGATGAAAAATTATAAGAACTTGCAGATTTTAGGTATCTCACTGGATGAAAGGACAGTGTAAATATTTATATACAAATATACTGGCAATGAACAAATAGAAAATTAGACAAAAATTTTAAAAGGACAATTCCATTTAAAATAATGGAACATGAAATTCTTAGGGGTGGATATAAATTCAAAAGTGCACAACATGTACAATGAGATCTATAAAACATTGTTAAAAAGTCATTGGCAAATAAAGAAGACTTTAATAAACAGAGATAGAAAACCTATTAAGAGATTGAAAGACTCATTGTTGTTAGGATATAAATTCTCCCCAAATGGATCTGGAAATTCTATCCTATTCCAATCAAATTCCAGCACATTTTTCTTTGTACATTAATTAGTCAACTCTAAAATTGATATGCAATACAAAAGACCTAAAATGGCAAAACAATTCCGAATAAAAGAGCAAGTTTGGAGAATTTTATCTGATTTCAAGGGTTATAGTACAGCTGCAAAAATTGAGGAGGAGGATGTGAGTAAAAGGACAGAAATCAGTGGAACAGAATAAATAGTCTAGAAACAGATAGTACACAACCATGGTTATTTGATTTTCTATGAAGATGGACATTTTATTTTTATAAATAGAATAACAGTTTAATAAAGAAAAAGTAATAAACATGATAAAAGCTCTGCTTCGTTTCAACCTGAATGTTACTTGTTACTCTCCGAAACTCTGTTTCTTCCTGTGCACATTGAGGATGTGATAATCACATAGACAAATCATTAATGTTACTTACACAAATATTTATATTACTTGTCCAAGGGAAAGATCTTTTCAAGTAAATAATGTGACTGTAGGCTTGAAAGCACTTGGAAACATTAGAAAATAACGACATCAACATGTTGTCATTTTATCCTGCCGTGTCTGCTCATGTCTCTGTCTACTAAATTATATATTTTTTTCATTATGCTCATAAGTAGTTTCAATTTTTACTCATGTGTAAAACATGCTGTTTAGTTGACATGATAAGGTATGAATATTGTAGAAGCAGCCAGTGAAATCTCTCAAAAGCGGTCCTCTTTATGCAGAGAACCTAATTATTTTACAATTAAGACAATGTGACTATTTTAAGAAATTGTTGGTTTTTGTTTAATATGTAATTACTTAAGCATAAATTATTGACAGAATGCTATTAGACGTTTCATTATAGAAATTCTTACCAAGTTTTAAGTGTTTTTCCTAGGGAAAGGGAAGATGGTATAAGTATGCAGCACGTAAAACATATGACATACATTGTATAGCACGGCTTGAAAGGTGAAATTCTGTATTATGAGGGAAGACCAATGAGAACTATAGCTTGTGAACTACCATGCCTGAGAACAGGGCAAGCCAAACATTTCAGGAACTATGAATGTGTTTAGTTGGATATGTATGCACAGCTCTCCTTGTGCATGTAAAGTTGCTTTGTTAGCTGTTTTCAAATAGGTATACTTTTGTTTGGTGTGTTTACCTATGTAATAATAGAGGCATGGAAACGAAGTTAATAGGTTTTAAAAAATAAAAAGTTTGCAAAATGGCTTTAGATGCATGGCTTTCAAGATGTTTTGTCTTTTGGGTTAGTTGCTTTTTTTCCCACAACATTATCTTTGATTGCTATTTTTGGGAAAATAGGCACATTGTAGTGTTGGAATTAAAGAAGTAGATGAAAGACATCAAATTCTCATTAACTTTATAACCAGTCAGCCTCTACAGCAAAGTTAAAATAGGTATATTTAATTTCATAGAATTTCATCAATTCCTCAAACAGGTTTAAAGGCTCTAGAAAGTATGCTGTCTATATTAATTACTATTTTATTGGTTGGGCTAGTAGTGACTTTTCATGGGGCTTTTCATGGGGATTTTCTCCATAAGGAATTAAAGAGCATGTAAATACTTTTTTCCATTCTCCTTATTTTTAACTTTGTCATTTCATGTTTTATTTGTTCAGAATTGTGAAGACCTATTTACTAATGAGAGTCTTCTGTCCATATAGTCATTTTCCTACCTGCTTAGAATATTTTCCAGGCTGATTTCAACAAATAAGAAACATTAAAAATTAGTCTTAAGCTCTTACTCTCTGCTCTCCTACTCAAGAGAAAAAAGATGAAAAAAGAATAGATTAAGTTACAATTCCTAAAATGTGTCCTATAATTATGAACTAAATTATTGGATATTAATTACATTTTAATATTTGTAATAAAATATTTAAAATGTGAATTCATATATATTGGGGTTAAAGGAATTACTAAAATGGGAATTAGTAAAATATACTCTCATTACTCCTTAATATATCATTAGTAAATGTTATGGGTTTTTTTTTAATGTTTTTATTTATTTTGAGACAGAGAGAGACCATGAGCAGGGGAGGGGCAGAGAGAGAGGGAGACACAGAATCCGAAGCAGGCTCCAGGCTCCAAGCTGTCAGCACAGAGCCCGATGTGGGGCCCAAACTCACGGACCATGAGATCATGACCTGAGCTGAAGTCGGACGCTTAACCGACTGAGCCACCCAGGTGCCCCTATGTTATGGTTTTTTTTTAAGTTTATTTATTTATTTTGAGAGAGAGAGCATGCATATGTGCACCAGTGGGGTAAGGGGAGAGACAGAATCCCAAGCAGCCTCTGAGCTGTCAGCACAGAGTTCAATGCAGGGCTCAATCTCATGAACTGTTAGATCATGACCTGAGCCAAAGTCAAGAGATGCTTAACTGACTAAGCCCCCCACGTGTCCCAGTAAATGTTATGTTCTAAATAAATCTAGGAAAATATGACAATTTGGATAATTTACTGTAAAACTTACCTATTTTTCAGACTGTAATTGGCATAATTATCAATTAAATAGGGTGTTCATGGTTCTTATTTTCAGAATCCTAAAAGATAATCATTGGTAATATAAAAACATTTAAATTCTAGTGTGTTGAATCACATAGTTGAGTTAATTCACATGTATATCAGCTAAATTAATCAAACTTGGAATGGAATCAGAAAACAAACAAGTTATCTCTTTTAAAACTGCTTGAACATTGAAATTAGGCATTTCTATGTTCCCATCCAATGGCTGTTGTAGGCAAAACAGTATAAACTATTTAGCAGTCTAGTCTGATATAATGTTTATCTGTATCTATTCTTTTGCTCTCATAAATTAAAACTGTAACAAATTAGTTGTATATAAAAATATTTTAGTATAAGCCTATTATAACAATTCACTATCTAATTAAAGCACATTAAATGAGAGGTTTTTATTTACAACGAAAAAGACTCCTGAGGTTTCCTTAATATTAAAAATACAATTAGAAATATATCTTTAAAAAAAATTTTTTTTCAACGTTTATTTATTTTTGGGACAGAGAGAGACAGAGCATGAACGGGGGAGGGGCAGAGAGAGAGGGAGACACAGAATCAGAAACAGGCTCCAGGCTCTGAGCCATCAGCCCAGAGCCCGACGCGGGGCTCGAACTCACGGACCGCGAGATTGTCACCTGAGTTGAAGTCGGACGCTTAACCGACTGAGCCACCCAGGCGCCCCCTATCATTAATTTTTAAAGTTTATTTATTTGAGAGAGAGAGAGAGAGAGAGAGAGAATCTCAGGAGCCTGAAGTAGGGCTCCACGCCCTGCAACTAGAGTTGGGGCTTGAACTCAGGAACCACTGTGAGATCATAACCTGAGCTGAAACCAAGAGTGGGAAGCTAAACTGACTAAGCCACCCAGGCACCCCTCATTACCTATCATTTAAATTAGAACTTAGAATCCATACTTTTATATAGTGGGTCAAAGACAAGTGGCATCCTAGTTCTTGAGTGGAGTCATTCCATTGATTCTTTGATGTTAAACCAAAAAATATGTCACAGATACTTTTTGTTTCATTTCTCTTCTGTACTTGGAAATAATAATACAACTTGTAATTGGGTTGAAATAATTATTCAGGGAAAGGAATCAGGAAAAAAGATAATTCTGGGTTTTTCCACCCCTACTATCAATTCTCTATAGAAATTGCCTGTTTTTATACGCAAAGTAGGCTACTTGAATTACTTCCATATTTCACATTATCTTACTGACTTTTTTAAATATATAACTTATTGCCAAGTTAGCTAATACATACAGTGTATAGAGTGTGTTCTTGGTTTCAGGGGAAGATTCTATCTCAATTACTTTTTTTTTTTAAGTTTATTTATTTCTTTTGAGAGACAGAGACAGCGCATTGCGGGAGGGGCAGAGAGAGGGAGAGAGAGAATTCCAAGCAGGCTTCTCACTGTTAGTGCAGAGGTTGATGTGGGTCTTGAACTCACGAACCGTGAGATCATGACCTGAGCCGAAATCAAGAGTCAGACGCTGAACTGACTGAGCCACACAGGCACCCCTATCTTAATCACTTTTAATCACAGATCTTTTGAATAGCAAATGAAGTTCACCATGAATTCTTGCTTTTGTCAATGTGTTAGAAACTTTCAACATCATTTTTGAGACAGTGCTATGTTACAATGTAGATGGCTTCATATTTATAATAATTAAAATTAATCTTTAGATAAAACAAGAAATTTATTTATTGACATAGGAAAGAATAATTTTAATGGTAATAAACACATCATTCTAATTTTTTTAAATTGTATATGTAATTTATTTATAATTTGTGGTAATTGATACATGTTTTTCTCACAGATTATGTAAAGACCAGGACAGAGACCACATTAGAAAAAGGTAAACATTCATTTGTATGCTAACTAGAATGTGTGTAAGGCACTTAGAAATTCAATTTTTAGTCTTCTTTGATACGGAGTTCATCATAACCCCATGCCATCTTTGAAATGGTGTTTTCAGTAGATATAATGAAAAATTAGAAACAAATACATGCTATTTGGTAGGGAGCCTTCAGATGCTATATTTACACCCATTTTAATAAAGCATGATATTTAGTATTAGATCAGTCACATTCCAGAGTCATGCACATGCTATTTCAACATCTCCGGAACAGTACTTTAGATGCCTCTAATCTTTAGTTCTCAGAGCTCTAATCCCTTGATATCTCAGCATTGTGTAGCTTTGGCAAGCTTCATCCAGTATTCCCCTGAATGAATATATGCCTTTGAGTTGTCAACAGTCTGTATGCAGAAGTAAATGGAAATATTTAACAATAAGTGCTCTTGTCAATGTTATTTAGTGTGTGTGCATACTTTTTATTTTGTGATTTAAATTATTTTATTTATTGATTTTACCTAAAAATAATTATTTTCTGATGAATATATTATATTAGCACATGAAAAAATGTACCAATATATTAAGAAAGATATTCTCCTTTTAGGAAAGTCTAGGAACTTACTTGGTCCAATTACCATTTATATCATTTGCATTTGAATGACATAACACTAAACAATGAGATCAAATTATTTAACTCAGACATGAAAAAGCTACAAAATTCAGTGTATTTTAATTTTACTGACTTTGATTTAACTGTGTGAGGGAGTTGAAAGCTTTTGTGAGTGATAACCTTAAGACATTAGACTTTGAATCAAAATTTGTAAAATAAATTCAGTGGCAAAGTTTGTACAAATACCATTGGTGGATATATTTATTTACAAATTTTAAATTAGCTTTCTTAAAATGCCGAGTTAATCTTTACAAAAATGTTCAATGCTTCAATTAAAAGAAAGGAAATACCAACATTTAAATGTTAGAATGTTTTTATAAAAATGTGAAATTAGGAAAAAATTACATGCAGATAAAATTTAACATATAATTATGGTATTTATTGTATATTTAATAATTTGGAATCCATTTTTTTTACTAATTCATGTTAATATTTTTCCGAAAATGCAGTATCTTATTGTTAGCAAAGTTAATTGGCTCCAAACAGTAAAAATATTGACACTGTATGAAATACAATCTTATAAACTGTAAAGCACAGTATACATTATTAGATGTGAGGGAAAAGAACATGGGATACACAGGCGCTTACCTAAGAACCACAGGAATCACTTCCCCTAATTGAATCCCTATTTCCCTTTCCTTTCCTCTATAAAATGAGCATATTCAGAGAAACAATTCTTTTACCTTTAACAAGTTATGAATCTATATTTTTTTCTGAGTTTTGTCAGATTGGAATTAACTCAAGAAAAAAATATATATATCATTTCCTTAGATACAAGGCCAAAATGTTCATCCTGTGTAGGTTTATGGAGTTCTTAATCATCCTAGAATAGTGGTCATACTCAAGAGCAAAATAAGGGCTCCTCAATTTTGATTATAACCTACTCCAGTTCAACTGCATTGCTTTGCTCAGTGATATCACCAAGCCTCCAGAATCCCCAATCTGTAGAGTTCAACTTCAGCGTTTGTAGGAGATATGACAATAAGTAGGAGACCCAGGGATGAGAGATATGCTGTGTCAAAGGAAGAGCAAAGATCAAGGAGCAACTTGAATGAATACATTTGTCAAGAGTCAGGGAGGTAGGTGGCAAAGTTGCTTGGCTTAAAAGGTTGTTAGAGAGCAGTGAGGTAGGTACGTAGGTAATTAGTTTCCTACTTAGGAGTTCCTCTTCTCTTCATTCTTAATTGATATAGTACATGGAAATTAGAGACTAAAGCTATCAATACTATTCACATGTGTTAAAAAATGTTCAGATGCCATAACCAATGTATAATAAAGACCTCTAAGCATATCAATTTGAAGTTAACTCTGTGATATGTTTTCTAGCATCAATATTGGAACAGTTATAAAGGCAACCATTTTGAAATGGTCTGGTTTAAAACAATTGTCAAGTATGCAGCCTCAAACAAAAGTTAACAGTGAAAATTAATGTGGTTTGTGGAGGTTGGTCTATAGCTTGAAGTCTGTATTTTGTGTTTTAACCAAGCATCAGTTTAGGCCAAGGATTGTGTATATAGATTTAAACGAATATTACTTTATCTGAGGAATATAGTGCATGAGTTTCTTGATTTGTAGCCTTATTTTAAACTGTAGACCCAAGGAGAATTATTTTGCAAATGTGCAATTTCAACTCTGTCCTAAAATAAATTCATATCCTACAATGGGTCCCCATAAATAACAACTTGTAGTTGCAGAATTTCTTAATTATAGTTCTCAGCATAGTTTCTTATTGTTTTCTATTTTTATATGCAATATATTTTACCTCCTCCTTTTTGTTAAACATAGAATTGTTATATTCTCCGTCAAGATGATTTCAAATTTCATAAGAAGTACACGCTAAGGTCAAAATGTATCAAAATAATATTTGAATGTATTTTTTGCTCTTTCTCTTATAGAAAAGAATTACAAAATTTAGAATTGTTTTTTTTTCCCTTGTGCCATAAACTTAACCACAAATTGTTACTATGGGAATAATAGTAACATTCACCTTGAGAAACAAGAGGCAATAAAGAATAAACAAAATAACTTTCAAATTGGTACTTTGAGAAGTAATACAAAGTAGATATTTTATACTATATTAAATAGAATGTTTTATTTAATAAAACAGTGCTCTCATGGGAAATTGTTTTTTTTTCTGAAGATCTGCAACTGTTGCAGAAATCTTTAACATTATTAAATATATGCTCTTTTCATAGTAAAACACTCCTGAGTATTGCTTCCCTGAGACAGAAGAACAAGTTGCTTTAAGATGTAAAAGGATATACTACAGTTCATTTTGCCACTCTGGTAATATAGGTGCAGGGGAAAAATGAAGAAATTGGAGCTTTGCCCTAAAAAATTCAAGCCCCATATATCTTGCGGTCATAATTTTGAAAATAAATTTAATTCTCTTCTTTACAGAGTACGCATGTAGACAAGGTTTGTAATGTAGATCACAGTGGCGCAACTTTGTGGCAGCTGTGTTTAGTCTGGTTTGGAGTACTATCAAAGAATGGGTATTAGTTTTTTTCCAAATGCCTCTCCAATCCCTGAACATGTATTTCCTTTCTGATTCTATACTGTTGGAGTCACTCCAATGCCTGGAAGAAGAAAAATAAGAGACACAGTGGTAGATGTCACACCTAACACAGATTCCAGCATAAGTATTCAGGAACTTCTAAGAATAGCTCTGAAAGCTTCCATACGCCTCAAAGCTTCTGCTCCAATATTTTAAAAATTGAAACCATTGTAATAACGCGAGACATTACACTTCTTTCCCTAATGAGAGCCTACCCCTGAAAAATATGAAATATTCCTAGGTCTTTCCTAAATGTCAATGCACATAAGCCTAATAAACATAATTAGACCAAAATTTTGTCATAATATTTTGTACTTCCAAACCAAGGGTAAAATAAAATACCTTTATTCTCTCCATTCATGAAATAGTTGATAGTTATTGCCCTACTAATTTACTATGAGAAATTTAGAGCTTGAAATTTCAATAGCAACTATATGTGACAATAGATGTATCTTCCTTATTCTAAATGTCACAGTAGATGCAGATTATTTAATATTGTACAGTTGTGGATAAAGTTCTATGTTTATCTTTTATCTTTCACTTTTCATGTTTACTCACTAAGTAACTTCCACTTTGTCAGTTACACATTTAATCAACACAAATTATTCACAAAAAAGAGTATTCTTTCTGACATTTTTATAATTTCTAGAAAAGCCAGAATTCTGCTTTTTGGATGAAGACAGTGGAATCTGTCGAGGTTATATGACTAGGTATTTTTACAGCAATGACACAAAGCAGTGTGAACGTTTCAAGTACGGTGGGTGCCTTGGCAATCAAAACAACTTTGAATCACTTGAGGAATGCAAGAACACCTGTGAAGATGCAGGTAAGTTTATTTCCCATCTCGTTTTACTTCATTTAGAGTCATTCCTTTAAAAATAAGGCATCTTAGAAGATGCTCAGCTTTACTCAGTTTTTGTTCCAGCCATGCAAATGAAGATACATTTGCATCCACTAAATCTGCTAAAAATTAGTCACTATGTTAACTTAAAAAAAAGAGGGCACTTGGGTGGCTCAGTCAGTTGAGCATCCAACTCTTGACTTCAGCTCAGGTCGTGATCCTAGGGTCATGATCTCATGGTCATAATCTCAAGACCCACGTCAGGCTCTGCTCTGACAATGCGGAGACTGCTCAAGATTCTCTCTCTCCTCTCTCTCCCTCTCCCCTTCTCTAAAATAAAATAAATAATTTTGTAAAGCAATAGAAAGTTAAGAAATGTATAGTGGAAATTATTTCCATAGATTTTTTTTAAGTTACATTACTTAATTTTCTTTCCTGAGAATATTGTAGTACAATGTAGGCATAAGAATCAGGCTGCTGAAATCCCTTAGATTTATAACAATTTGAGAGCAAGTAGTACTTTGGAACCTACCACAGAAAATCAATCATCTTTTGTCTAACCATAAAATTTATTAAAGGATTGCCTTAAACTTTAACTGTTAACTTTTTTGGCCAAGAACTACAAAGTTGCTCACAGAAATATTATCTTTTTAACTGTATATATAACTGTATATTAACTGTATATGTGAGTATAGTAAATATTTACTGTTAACTAATTTAACATAGCAATGTGAAAAAATTTCCAGAAGTCTACTCTTAACACAACCACTATGCTTTGCTTTACACGTACAATTATGAACTTATGACACTGCTGTGTTTTAATTGGCTGTATTTTTTTCCCAGTGAATGATAACCAGCTGGATATGATTGTGAATAATACATTACTGTCTGAGACTACGGACAGTATGTTACCACTTTATTCTACGACTAATATGTTACTGCCTGAATCTGTGAATAGTACATTACCGCTTGATTCCATGAATAATGACTCCTTCACTCCCCAGCCTACCAACGTCCCTAGCTTTTTTGGTAAGAATCCTTTTAAAATTGCTACCAGAAAAATATTATGGTAGAAATAGAAATGGAAGGTATATTAGAACTTTGCTTTTTTAAACAATGTAGCTCTTGTAATCTAATGATAGGTGTGTTGAAATACTGAGATTCAAAATGTTTAAGTCTTTCAGTCTCATAAGGGTGATAATTTTCCTAATCTATTTTAAAGTATGCTTTGAAATAGGCTTTTGATTACACATCACTTGAAAACTTCCCTATGATATTCAACTCTATGCCAAATTATCATATAAAATAATTCTCACAATTATCAGCATCAACATCTGATGGTAAAGTGCTATAATGGCAGCGATGTGTCAAAGGCAGTAAGGTGCTCTTAAATTGAGCATGGTATTGGGCAAGGCCTCAGGTGTTTGCTCACAGGACAGATTAGGAATTTGTTGAGTAACCATCCCCAAAGGTTAGGTCACGCTGAAAGGAATTTTCTTTTGGATTTCTGCAAAATTCTTTTCTGGGCTATGCCTGGGCTATTTAGGGCTATTCTGAAGATACTTTTCAGCATATTTATCAAATTTAAACAAACATTAAGGAAATATACCAACAAAACTGCAGAGCTGGAAAAAATAGTAAAATATTGGAAAACGTAACCAGAAACCACAAATATCTGGGCAGTTAAAAATCATCTAGAAAGCTGAAAGTTAACAGGATAAAGGTAAGGTCCTACCTAAATTTTAAAAGTCACATGTGCTCATTCAAGAATTGGAGATTTTGCTTAGAAGCAGTCCATGTGAAAGTTTTAAACGTAAAGTTGACAAGAGTTGGAAGAGTTCTGTGGCTGTTAAATTTGTAGCCTTTGGGTAAAAAGAGACAGGGGCAGGGGTTCTCCACCCCAGCCATGTATCAGAATCAGATGGTATTCAGAATCGGACAGTCTCTGAGCAGGTCTTTGCAACAAACAAACAAACGAGCAAGCACAGGGCAAACAAAATGTCTGCCCAGATGGATTTAAAGCACTGCAAATGTTAACTATCCCTCATCTAGAAGGTGGGATATACATACCGAATTTAGTCCCACACTGACCTGATCACGTCTGTGGGATTTGCTTCAGCCCTGAATGCCATACCTTAGAAGTCACAAAGACAACCGGAAACATGTTTACAGAACGACTGGGAAGTATAAGGAGATGTGAGAGCTAAAGAGGGAACATCATATAGGCTCTATCATGTGAAAGAAAAATTAGGTTCTCTACATCCCTAAACCTCTGTCCTCTCCATTTTAATCCACTCCTCCCCACATCCTTACCCTTCCTTATTTCCCTCAAGCCAGCCTAAGGATCAGGATTAATTTGTGAAATCTAAAGTAGATGTCTCTTTCTGTAAAGTGTTTATTTTTTAATGTGAGGTCTTGAAAAATGAATGGGTAGTTTAGGGATTAAATTCCCTAAATTGTAGGCATTCAAATTCTAATAGCACTTGAGATGTCATTAAAGGGCATATAACATTTCAGAGGGAGTTTGAAAACATAGTATATTCAAATGCCTTCAGGTCCTTAGATTAGATTCTATAATTAGAGCAATGAACTCAGTGCCAGATGAATTTGAGTCTCATTTTTAAACAATACTTTGTAATCATGGTAAGAATAAATGTCTTTCTAGTTCTGATTTTTTATCTGTAAAATTAAGTAATTTCATTGCATTGTTTGTGTTCTTGCAGCCCTGTGTCTTTCAGTGACATTTTGTTTAATCCAGTTAAGAGTCACATATTGAAAAAGCATGCTAAATCCTATGGTGTGAAAGATGTGGAAGTTTAGAATAACAAACTTAATGGGCTTAATGATACATGTGATACAATATATCTGCTAATAAAATAAATGCCTGAAATCAATTTTCAATATGTTTCAATATTTTTTGTTTGGATTACTTCACTAATTGAAATAAAGGTCTTCATTCATTTGTCATTATAATCAATGGAGTAAGTCAGGAGATGTTTGTGCCTTAAAGTTTTATGAAATATAAAAATGATTTTTGGCAGGTACTTTAGCAATATAGAAAGGAAGAGACGGACACCTGAGTGACTCAGTCAGTTAAGCGTCCAGACTCTTGATCTCAGCTCAGGTCATGATCTTGAGGTTCGTGAATTTGAGCCCTCCATCGGGCCCTGTGCTAATGGTGCAGAGTCTGCTTGGGATTCTGTCTCTCCCTCTCCCTCTCTCTCTGCCCCTCCCCTGCTTGTGCTCTCTCCCTCAAAATAAATAAACTCAGAAGAAATGTCTTAATAAAAATTTTAAAAAAAGAAAGGAAGAGATAAAATACATGTGAGAAAGTAAATGAGTTTTCAATACTGTCTGATAAATGTCCTGAGTTTTTTATGTAGCTGCACAATAAAAAGTATACCAAATTAATGGTTATAATGATAAATTATTAACTAAGGAAACAGTAAAAATTCACAACATGAACTTAAAAGAAAACATCAAGAGGATTTTTATTTAACACAAGAGACGTTTAATTCTTTTATAGTAACTGCATTTAAAATAGGGAAAATCTGCCTCCTTTCTTTTTGTCCAGATAATTTTATTTTTTATTGTATTTGTTTGCTTCAAAATCTAAATTCCTCTAGCCAGTTTGACTGTTTTTCCTTTTTTTTTTTTTCTAGGAGTATTTATTTCTCATTCTTTTGTTTTTCTAACATTCCTAAGTCAAAACATGAAATAATGTTGCAAGAACTACTATGGGAAGTTTGATACCAAGAGTGGCTTAATGTGTAAAGGGTGACAGTGAAGCTCCACCTTAACTATTTTTAAGATCTTCATGATCCCTCGTCCACCCCATCCAAGTACAGGTCGGAATGCAGCCATCTCTCCTCAATGCGACCTGGATGATCCTTTCTCCATCTCATCCAAGTAGCAGAATGCAGGAAGGCAACTGTGCCCCCACGTTTCCTATACCTAGATTATCTCTCTCCTATTCCACCAAAGGTTTTTGCTGAGGTCTATGAAGACACTCTTCATATTCCAGCTCTAAAATAGCTACATCCACCAAAGTTTGCAATTATATTATTTTATTACAATTTAAGAAAATATGGCTCCATGGTTTTTTTTTTTCATTTTCTTTTTAACATTTTTTCATTTTTGAGAGACAGAGACAGAGCATGAGTGGGGGAGGGGCAGAGAGAGAGGGAGACACAGAATCCGAAACAGGCCCCAGGCTGTGAGCTGTCAGCACAGAGCCCGATGCCGGGTGCGAACTCACGGATGTGAGATCATGACACGTGAGCCGAAGTTGGCAGCTTAACTAAGCCACCCAAGCCCCACTATGGTTCCATGTTTATGTAAGACCTTGTTATTCTAGGTTTTAGCAAATGTGTAAGCTTCTCTGTATTAGTTTCTTTTGAAAAGATGTAAATCTTTTTTTATTTTGATTCAGTGAATAGGAACAATATCATACCCCACAACACAAATAGGATAGTATTCATTTAAAATTCTTTCCGTTAAATAACAGTCCTTAGGTAGGATATTTGAATATTCCCAAAACATGCTAGATTATGTTGTTGTTATTAAGTAGAATATTTTTAAATATAATTTTAAAGTTTCTCTTCATGATGATAATAGGAAACATTTTAAAAGTTTTGCATGCTTTTACTAGAAAACGGTTTGGTGATTTTTTAAATTGCTATTTATTCTTAACTACATATTGCACATAATCTTGAGAATTTTTTTTCTAGTGAACCATCTTGACTGAAGATATCTGAATGCTTACCAAGCATTCTCTCACTACATGTGTGAGAGAAATAATTCTAAAACAATCTCTGTAAACATGTGCAGTTCTGTGCATAATGTTCAGAATGAAAAACTACCACAATTAGTTTTCTTTGACTTTTCCCTTGTGACTGGCACTATATTACAGTAGATAAAAGACTCCGAGCCTGAAGAGTTGGGCTCAAATCCCAGGTCTTTCACTTACTAGCTGTGCAACCTTGAGATACTTCATAACCTCTCTGAACCTTTTTTCCCAGTGTAAACTGAGGATGATAATATAGTACCCACCTTACAGGTTTTGTTGTCAAGTGAAATCAATCGATATACATAGCTCACTTAGCATAGTGCCTGATACCTATTCCATGCTATATAAATGTTACTCATTATTATTATTTATGGGATTCATAGAAATACACTGACAGTGCAGAGCCTGCTTGGGATTCTCTCTCTCTCTCTCTCTCTCTCTCTCTCTCTCTCTCTCTCTCTCTCTTTCTCTCTCAATAAACTTTTAAAAAAGTGATTTATTTTCTTAGTTCTCTTTACTTCTGTATGTCAGCTCTTAATAGCTGCCTTGGGACTACATCAGTTATATGATATTTGCGAAAAAAATCTTCAGATAGACTTCAAAAGCCCACTGGCAACTCAATCTGATATTTGGAAAATCATTTGGGTACCTGAGACTCACTTTCTCTTGCCTGACTGTATTCAGCATATGCCCTATTGGCCAGATTCTACATACATGTGAAAAAAAAAACAGGGAGAAAAAAAACATAAACATAAAACAAACATATACAGACACACGAAGACATACACATACATCTGACAGAGAAAAGAAACACCTATATATTTGACCTAGTCCCTCATTGCTTCATTGGCCTTTTGGAAGCGATGTTATATAAACTGCCTGAATGAAAGTCAGACACCATTACTGTTAATTTATAGATTTGCAAGACAATGTTGTCTTCTATTTGGCCTCTTGTTGAAGATGTGCTTATACATGGCAACCATGGAAACTTTTTGGAAAGAAACCATCCCTCATAATCTAAAGAGTTAAACATGCAGCTACATACCACAGTTAATCACCAGCACTGTCAACAACTGTGAAAAACCCCACTTCATCAAAAACCCACTGACATAGCCCCCAAAAAGTGTCTTGTTTTTCACAATGTGCTCTCAGACCAAGAAGCATAGAAACTTCCCTCATAATCTAAATATGCCTGCATGGTGAATCTGATGCCTCATACCCTGATTTTCTGATAAGGTGACTTTCTAAAAATAGATAGCTTGTGGAAGGGATCCATAAGACCTTCTATTTCCTGCCGGTAGAGCTGGTGAAAAATAAAAATGTGGCACTTCATCTCTGCCAAGACTGCTTCATCCAAATACAGTCACCCTAGGTGACCACTGACTACTTTCGCTAATCCTTTTCTTCCTGGACCATCTCTGGTTTTAACAAGGATACATTTTCTGCCCCAGTCATGAGATTCCTCCAGAGAAGTGTTTCTAAAACTTGAATACACAGATACTTTTAAAGAAAAAAACCATAGACTTCTAATTATTTTTAAACCAAATTATATTGTATGACATTAATTTTGTATGGACAAGTAAAATAGTAGGAATAAACTAGTTATGCATGTGACGATTATACAACCAGAAATCAAAACTTATTCACAAATTAATACAAGCTACAAACAAATTAATGATGGCACTTTAAAAATATTTTTAATATTTATTTATTTATTTGAGAGAGAGAGAGAAAGAGACAGTGTTAGAGAAAGAACAGGAGCAGGGGAGAGGCAGAGAGAGCAAGAGACACAGAATCAGAAGCAGGCTCCAGTCTCTGATCTGTTAGCACAGAGCCTGATGTGGGGCTCAAACCCATGAACTGGGAGATGATGACCTGAGCCAAAGTCAAATGCTCAACCAACTGAGCCATCCAAGCACCCCATGGCACTTTTTAATTGAAATTGGGGGCACCTGGGTGGCTCAGTCGGTTAAGCGACCAACTTCTGGTCAGGTTGTGATCTCCTGGTTCATGAGTTTGAGCCCTTTATCAGGCTCTGTGCTGACAACTCAGAGTCTGGAGCCTGCTTCAGATTCTGTGTCTCCCTCTTTCTCTGCCCCTCCTCCTCTCGCTCTCTCTCTCTCTCTCTCTCTCTCTCTCTCTCTCTCTCTCTCAAAAATAAACAAACATTAAAAAAATATATAGTTGACATACAATATTATGTTAGTTTCAGGAGTACATTTATGGTAATTTGACATGTATGTTCACTATAAAATGATCACATAAATGTGGTTACCATCTGTCATCATACAAAGTAATTACAATATTATTGATTATACTCTCTCTGTTGTACTTTATACCCCCATGACTTATTTTATAACTGGCACTTTGTGCCTCTTAATCACCTTTACATATTTTGTCTATTCCTCTACCCCCTTGCCTTCTTACAACCACGAGTTTATTCTGTTTATAAGTTTTGTTTTTTATATTCCAGTATAAGGAATGGTAATGGAACTTGTCTTTCTCTGACTTATCTTATTTGCCATAATACCCTCTATGGCTGACCATGATCTCACAAATTGCAAGTTCTCTTTCTTTCTTTCTCTTTCTTTCTTTCTTTCTTTCTTTCTTTCTTTCTTTCTTTTTTTCTTTATTTCTTTCTTTCTATGGCTGAGTGATATTCCATTGGGGGTATGTATATGTATGCATATACCACATCTTTATCCATTCATTTATTGATGGATAATTGGGGTGCTTCCCTATCTTGGCTATTGTAAATAACACTGCAGTGAACATAGGGGTGAATATATCTTTTTAAATTGGTGTTTGCCTTCTTTGGATACTCAGTAGTGAAATTATTAGATCATAAGGTATTTCTAATTTTTTAAGAAGCCTCCATATAGTTTTCCATAGCTGCATCGAAATATACTTCCATCAATAGCACATGAGGATTCCTTTTCCTCCACATTCTTGCCAATGCTTGTTATTTCTTGTCTTTTTGATACTAGCTATTCTGACAGGTCTAAGGTGACAACTCGTTGTTTTGATTTGCACTTCCTTGATGATTAGTAATGTTGAGCTTCTTTTCATGCACAGTAAAACCTTGGTTTGAGCATAATTTGTTCTGGAAACATGCTGTGTTTAAAATTGTTCATAATGAAACTTAGGAGAAAAGGTAATTTCACTAAACTTACCATTTGGTTTTGTCTTGGATCACCTAATACAGATAGAACCTTGGTTTGCAAGCATAATTTGTTCCAAAAACATGCTTGTAATCAAGGCACTTGTATATCAAAGTGAATTTCCCCATAAGAAATAATGGATTCATTGCACAACCCAAAGATATTCACATAGAAATGATTACAATGCTGTAATATAATACAAAATAATAAAGAAAATATAAAATATAAAGAAACATAAACAAATTAACCTGCACCTCCATTTGAAAGCCTTCGTGGCTGGTATTAGGGAGACAAGAGAGAGGAGGGTTATTGTGTAGGATGACTTTCATGATCACTAACGGGATCCCTGCTATCTCTTGGCTCAATGGAATCTTTCTGCATGGGGCCTTTGTATATGCTCTCACAAATGTTGACTACAGGCCAGTATTAATAAACTCTTGTCATGTACTGCTTTTAATGTAACTGGCAATAAAGCAGCAGAGGAAAAGGGTCTATATCTGTAGGCAGCCTGACCTAGAATGAGGCAAACCATTCCTAAGTTTACCTTTGTATGGAAAAGTGAAGGACTGTCCACAGGTGCTTTGAAGTGACAAAAAATACACTAGTGCCAGTTGTGGGCACCTTCCAACATTCTGAAAAATCCCTGATTTCTGCCAAACACTGTGGCCTGAGACCCAGCATCCGAGCATGGGAGACAATCACCCACAATCCCGCAGCAAGAGGAAGAGAGGGAGAGAGAGAGAGAAGAACCATTGGCTCAGTTGTGATCATGTGATGTTCAGCATCACATACTACTCATATTGCAAGACACCACTCATTTATCAAGTTAAAATTTATTAGAAATGTTTGTTCATCTTGTGGAACACTCACAGAACAAGTTATCCACAATCCAAGGTTTTACTGTATTTCTTCGCCATTTGTATGTCTTCTTTAGAAAAATGTCTATTCAGGTCATCTGCTTACTTTTAAATTAAATTGTTGTTTTAGTGTTGAATTGTACAAGTTTTTTGTATATTTTGTGTATGAACACTTTTCAGATACATCATTTGCAAATAGCTTCTCAGTCTTAGAAGGTTGCCTTTTAGTTTTGTTGATCGTTTCCTTTGCTGTGCAAAAAAGCTTTTTATCTTGATGTAGTCCAACCTGTTTATTTTTGCTTTTGTTGCCTTTTCCTGAGGAGACAAACTCCTAAAATATTGGTAAGACCGATGTTCAAGAGTTTATTGCTCATGTCTTCTTTCAGGAGTTTATTTATAGTTTCAGGTCTTAACATTCAGGTCTTTAATCCATTTTATTTTTGAACATGGTAAAGAAAGTGGTCCAGCTTTATTCTTTTGCATGTAGCTGACCAGTTTTCCCAAAACCACTTATTGGAAAGACTTGTTTTTTGTCCACTATGTATTCTTCCCTCCTTTGTCATAGATTAATTGACCATAAGAGTTTGGGTTTATTTCTGGGCATTTTTGTTCCATTGATCTGTGTGTCTGATTTTTTGGTGGCACATGTTTTTTGTTAAAAGGGGAAAAAATCCCCATTATCATATGAATTTGGTATATATTGCTATAGAGCAGGTTAGGAATGAGGAATAGGTTAGAAAATCTTGTGCTATGTTGTAATTCTCTGACGGCCCTTCTTCTCTTTGAATAATGACCAATCTTTGCAAGAATAAGTTTGAGAAGCATTATTATAAAATCTATTAATTAGGAAAATCCCAACTCCATCTTTTCTAGGGACACAGTGGAATATGGTTTCTAGTCTTCCATCAGATCTTAATGCTATTAAGTGGATAGCTGACTGGTTAATGCAAATATGATCACAGAATACATAAAAGCCTGGAACTCTGGTCTGTTATTTCTAGAATCAGTCCAGGGTGAATATGCAAATTCAATAATTCTTGTCTTTAAATATTTGATGTCTTTGATTACTGCTTGGCTCAGCACTGTTACTCTCAATATTTGTTTCCACTGTCTTCATTTGATGACCTCTCTTTTCCCTATTCAAACTTGATACACTCCAACTCTACGCATGTAACTTGGGGTAAGAAATATAGAAGACATTATGAACCTGAGCTTCACAGGAGAGAATTTGGAAATTGGATATAAAAAGGAAGTTGTGACAGCTTTCTTTTTCTAATAACTATTAAAATATCTTTACTTATTGTTATCTTCTAGTTAGTTTTCAGAGAACATATCATAGTGGTTAAGAGCACTGGGTTTGGGGCAAAAACATGTGGATTTAAATTCTAATTCTATTTGCCAACTCTTTTTTGTGGCCTTGGAAAAAAAATTATACAACTCTTGGCCTCAGCTTCCTTATTTGTTATATGTAGAGAGCATATCTCACAAAATTTTGTGATCATTATGATGACATATATAAAATTCTTAGCCCCAGGTTTAACATGCAATAAGGGGTCAAAAGTATTAGTATTTGAAGTTTTTGATGATGATTATCTGGTGTTGGTGGACGTTTATAGCAGGAAAAAATAATCAGGGGTATTACTTGTATATATTTTATTAGTAATAGTTTTTTAATATAACTAAAGCCTGTAACCTTGATATGAAGTATCTTCATTCAGTATACTTAATACTATTACCTGAAATAAAATAAAGCACTTCTAAAATTCAAACATAATTATAAAACACCAATACATAGTTAGTGTCTTTGGATCATATTTCTAATCAGAGGACTTGCAAATCTGTGTTTCCAACTTTCTCTTATGACCTGAGGTTCAGAGCCATTATACTTAATGTCGGTTCAGTTCAACAAATACCTCCTATATGATGGGAATTGTCACGGGAACTGGAAGTCTTTTGATAATAAAAAGGAAAGGTGGTTTTAGTGCTTCATAGGCTTGCCTTTGAAATGGGGGAAAGGCATAGATACAAAGATGACTTCACTGCCTGCACTATATGCTAAGACACAGAGCTGCACAAGTGTTATGGGAGGACAGGGTCACAATATTGTACTTCCACTGCAGGGTATCACAATTAAAATTTTGTCTTTTTAAAGCCTGGGTTCTATCTTCTATCTAATATCTTGGATTTATTTGTGTAGATGCTGGCTAATGCATGGGCATAGTTCACAATTCTCTCTTTATTCAGGGGTTTTTCTAAGTAAAGCTACAATGAAAGAAAGCCATGATAAAATTATAAATTATAGGGGTACCTGGGTGGCTCAGTTGGTTAAGTGTCCTGCTCTAGGTTTCAGCTCAGGTCATGATCTCATGGTTCGTGGGAAGGAGCCCAGTGTCAGGCTCTGAACTGACAGTGCGGAGCCTGCTTGGGATCTCTGTCATCCTCTCTCTGTCCCTCCCCTGCTTGTGTGTTCTCTCTCTTTCTCAATATAAATAAATATTAAAAACTAAAACACAAATTCTAAAGCTTATAACTATATTTCATACTATATTTTAAAATATTCCATCTTCTAGGTCAATCAGTCTAGAAATACTAGAATTATCTTCTCTCTAGCTCTCTTCCTGCCCACAGTCAATGTGGTAATTAATTTTATCTATCTCCAATGTACCTACTTCAGTTAGGGTCATCTCATATTCTCCTTTATTGCAAGTCTCCTGTAGAATTTAGCCTACATATGCCTGGTTGAGCTTGCTTCATGTATCAAGAAAGAGCAGAACTGTCTTTTTGATCCTTCGATACTTTTGGCTGTTCATTAATGTCTATATCATAAAATCCAAGTCTATAAGTAGTCAAAAACCTTCTTAATTTGGTCTAAATCTACTCTTCCAGCCCTGCATCCCACTATGCTCTCCATGTACTCTGTTCTTCAGATAGCCTGGAGATTTCAAAGTACCCCAAACAAACCAGGAATATCCTGACTTTTGTGCTTTCCTTCACCTATTTCCCCTGTATCTCTTCCCCTTGTTGAAATTAAACTCTTCCTTAAATGCCAATCAAGAAACTAAATAAGCATTAATTTTCACCTTTCACTAAAATCTTGTAGGGTGTTCAATTTTGCAGATTTCATGAGGAAAAACTTTTCTAAATATAAGACATAATTATCTCAGGATAAATTATACTCGGAACAGTTTCGTAATTTGTAATTTTACCATGGCTTGCTTTCTTTGTGGTTTTATTTAGAAAAATCCCTGGATGATGATAACTTTGTAAACTCTTTCTATTGGGTTAGGCCATACCTAGGCCAAGAAATCCAACCAATAAATAGCTATACAACTTCTCTTCTTCTTTTTTAATCTGTGGAGGCTTCCGTATCAGGGCAAGGTATCTTACTGTCTGTTCCTCCATGACCTTTCAATTTGAAATGCTTTTTACATTTCACTTTCAGCTACATTACTGTACACATAGGCCAAAAACAAAACAAACAAAAAACCCAAAACCCCAAAACCCAAAAACAAAAATCCAAATCAAAACAAAACTCCACAGTACTCATTTTCCCATTCCCTGCTGTCTTTTCTTTTCTATATAGAATGTCAGTTTCTGCCCATTTAACACCAATTCTCCCTTGTCAGTGAATGGACTTTTCCTGTAGTACAGATTTACTCTCTATAAGTAGCAAATTGACAGATGGCAGGTTTACTCTCCATTTCTAACCACAGATTCCAATATCCAGCCTTTTCCTTATGGCCCCAGGACTCTCGGATCTAAAAATATTTTTATTATCTAATAATATTTCTAACATTATATATTTTATTTTGTAATGTGAACATTATAATGGCAGACAACTTGAAAAAATAGAAAAGAAAAAGGAAAATCAACCATATTTGCATTTCACAGAGGCAATCATGGCCAAACATTCTAGCATATTTCCTTCTAATATTTCTTTGCTATTTTTGATTCCTACCACACCATGAAGTAAATAAAATACAAGACTGAAAGTAGCTTCTGGAGAATCCCTAACAGCATAGAGGAAGCTCGGCATTGTGGAGCTATAACCTGGAGAACAGCTAAGCTTCCTACCTATGAAAACCATCTCTACAGTAATCAGCTACTTTTGTGGGTATGAGGAGAGAATAAAAGTGAATATAAATAAATGCACTGGAGGGGCTCAGTCAGTTGGGCATCTGACTGTGGCTCAGGTCATGATCTCACGTCTCGTGAGTTCGAACCCTGCACTGGGCTCTGTGCTGACAGCTCAGAGCCTGGAGCCTGCTTCAGATTCTGTGTCTGTCGCTCTCTCCCCTTCCCCTGCTTGCATCCTGTCTCTTTCTCTCTACCCAAAATAAATAAACATTAAAATACATACATACATACATACATACATACACTTCAGTAAGGTCCACATTAAGTAATTGTTTAGGCAATTTAAAACATCATTGTGTCAGTATATATTTATATAAACTTTCAGCAGAAAATTCAGCAGCATCTACCCAATTATAAGTTGAATATAGCTTTTACACAATTCTAATTTTAGAAATGTCCCTAGAAATATCTGAACCAGTGTATAGATGCTCATGAGCCATTATCTGGAATTGAAAAAAAAATCATCTATATACACATGAGTAATGGATTGACTAAGTATACTATTGTCGATTAAAGAAATGAAATACTGTACATATTAAAAATGATATATATGAATATGGAAACATTCACAAAATATTATCAAGCATAAAAAGATACACAGTACTATATGCTCATACAGTATATGTTTACCTATGCAAACAATTTGCAGGAAGATATCCACCAAAACACTGAGGGTGGTTATGGGACAAGGGTCAAATTATAGAGAACTTTTGTTTTCTATTTGTTATACTTCTGTATTAATTCAGTGTTTTACAATGATAAACTATAATTAGAAAGTTAAAATAGTTTTCTCTACTAGAAAATCATGGGAAAAAAAGAATATGTCATTCAAAGGAAAAAGGTTTATTATTCAATTCCCTAAAATAATCTCAGAAGACAAAAAATTTCCCAGCAAGTCATGGGGTGGTTCATAAATCCTAAATTGGTTGGTAAAATAAAAGCCTAAATATTAGGTATGTAAAGTGGGAGCAGAAAGACACCATAGTAAATATCCAAAGTGACTATAAAATTTAAGGTTTACAGTCTAAGTTTCAGAGAAAATTTACATAAGCCATTTTAAATATAAAACTGATTTTTGGAGTACCACCTTACAGTTTAGCAGCCATACTAGATCATGGCAGTTCCTGGCAGAATAGAAGTGGATCCTGAATTCTGAAATCTATCATAGACCCTCTAAATGGAAGCTATTCAACTTGTTGCTAATGGCAAGATCAAGACAGAATGCATTTGGTTATTAAATTCCCTTTGGAAAATGAACAGAAGTCAGGTTAGTGTCCTTTTATTCTTGCTTAAATATCTGAATAATTATAACCTGGATCAAAACAATTACATTATGCAACTACTTCAAAACCTTTATATTTTCTTTCATTGTAGATATCAAAGTCTGGATTTTGAGTAGGTGAGTGCTTATGTTTATCTAGAATAAATATGTCAATTGAAAACAGTCAAGTTTATCTCCTCATGAGGTACAAGAAATTTCAATTTCCTCACTTTTGGAGATTGAGCCAGATGGTAATCAAGGACTCAAAAAATCTTGGAGCTAAAATGTCCTTGAGAAACCATCTATTTCATATTTTAATTATATTGTTGTCTGTGCTAAAGTAATCCAATGATACTCTCAACTTCTTAGAGTTAAAATGATTTTAGGAGAAATGAATTCATTTACATAGAAGGTAGAATTCATGTTCTGAAGGTAATAGCCTTACAAAGACTCCCCATCTGATAATTATTGTATTAAAAACTTTTAAAAGTTAACTATTTATAATACAACATTCTTAGTAACTAATTTCAAATTTTAACCTATCAAAATACTTGCATTTTTAGAATTAGGAACTGCGATATTTATCTGGGTCGAAGGTGAGTTGTATTTGATAATCTGTGTAGGTAGTAATTAAAGTCAGGACAAACAAATTGAGATAGATGGACAACAGTAACTGGGTCAGTCACGGATAGATGCTTTTTAAGCAGGAGCCAGTGTCTGATAAAAGGGACAATTCAAGTCCATATGCCAATTCCCAGGAGGTCAGAGAGCAGCAAGCCAGACACACTCTGGTTCCGATGTCAGAGTTTCAGATAGAGGCAATCTGATGCTTGAGACAAATTAACTTGTAGTGAAACTCTCTGATGGCATCTGTGCTGGTCAACTATAAAACCCCTGCCTTCTTCTTGCCCTGTCCCATATTATAGGAAACCCTTTCCCTTGGCTTTGGAGTAGATTTGGTGAATGGCAGACATTGTTGGAAGACTTGGTGCCCAAAGAAAGACAAAAGCTAGGGTACCTCTCCCCACCAAACTTGTATCCTCCATGGCTTCAGATCCCCCTGCAGAGGCTTGTTATTGTTCTAGCTTTCACCTGGTGTTCTAGGCTCTTGGCCTAGGACAACAGAGGTTCCTCCTTTGTTACCTTTAGTCTAGGGATTGTAGCCTGAGATGTACTAGTCTATTTTGCTCTTATTTTGAAGTAGCCTTAATTTTGTGGGGCCAGGTTTACTACAGGTTAAGGAAAAAGAGGGATGGAATTGCTTCATGTTTTCAGAACATTTTGTCTTGGGGGTGCCTGGCTGGCTCAGTTGGTAGAGCATACAACTCTCGATCTTCAGGTTCTAAGTTCGAGCCCCACGTTGGGTATAGAGAATAAAAAATAAAATGTTAAAAAAAAAGAAAAAAATTATCTCTCTTGGAATAAGGAACTTTAGGTAGAATCTTGCTATTAAGACATAATAATTAACATTTGTAAAGAAGAAGTGTACAACTTACAGGTACATCTATGTATATTATCTTCAACTTACTGTGGGCTAATAAATCTTGTGTACAAAGTGCTAAAGTGAAACTGATGTATAAATCTTATCATCACACTCACACACCAGCTATGAAGCATCTATGGGTGCTTGTTGAGAAAAAAAAAATAGCCATTTTCTCTATTTCTCAAATCAGGCTGATTGCTTGTGGAGTATTTCTTTTGTATCTGAATACAGGTGATAGCTTGAAAGTTTGTGGAGACAGAAGTGGTAGCAACTGGTAACCTCCTCATATTCCAGACTCTGGGTTAATGAGAATCCAGAGCATATACATTGGGCAAGTTTGCACAATAGTAGGGCTCAATTACAGTGTATCTCTACTATACTGTTAGAAAATTTCTCTCACGGAAACCAATATTGGAGGCAGGAGACTTCAACATTGGAAGTTAAGCATATATTTTCACCAAATAACATCTTAATTTATATCTATGATGGCAATAATCATGCGCTATACTATAGCCCCCAAATAGGAATACATAAAAAAGAATTTAGACTACATGACTTTGTTTTAGTTTTATAGATCTAAGATGTTCTTTTAAAATCAGTATTTGTAGACCTAGGCAAAGACTTAAAGTCAAAGACAGTATTCTTTATGTGATTACAGTTCTTGAATTTTGACAGAATCATCATCTTTCTAAAATGTCTTATATATTCTTTCTATGGCCATCCCATTCCATTTATTTTCCAGAATTTCTCTATTAAATAAGCCATTATATCAAGACACTAATCTTTATTTAAATTATCAAGAAGGCAGGAGGTAAATCCAGATCCTTATTTTTTTCATGTCTAATTAGGATTATACTACTGTTCATTACTTTAGATTAGATCTCATGTCTCCTTCAAATTGTTTCATTTTATTTCTTTTATAGTTTTTTCATTTAGGGTTTGCTTGCCATCAAACCACTTACAGCTTTCTGCACAACCTCTTTGCCTTCATTGGCTGGATTCCTCAAAGTCTATTTTCTGCCAATTTTGCACATTTAGCATATCCTCTCTATTTTCTGTGCCACATCTCACTATTTGGCAAAGCTAGTACAGTTTTCTTTTATTGATTCCTCACCATCTACCAACTTGCCTGCAGTATTGGCTCACTAAGATCGAGCAGTTGAAATCTGCTGTTAAGAGTATCAGCTTCCCCTCACTGACAAGAATTCTCCAAAGAGCTAAAAGCTACCATTGAACTAAAACTATTTCTCTGCTTTGCCTTAAGAAAATGAGTGATCCATGGGGCTCCTAGGTGGTTCAGGTGGTTGAGTGTCTGACTTGGGCTAAGGTCATGATCTTGCCAACTGTGTTTGGGGCGGGGGGGGGGGGGGGTGGTGGTGGTGGGAGCCACATAAGGTTTTCTATCAGCCCAGAACCTGCTTTGGATCCTATGTCCCCATCTCTGTCTCTCTGCCCCTCCTCCACTCACACTTTCTCTCTCAAAAATAAACAGAAGAAGAAGAAGAAGAAGAAGAAGAAGAAGAAGAAGAAGAAAATGAGTGACCCTTTTACTACCCTAGTTGCATTTTCTTTCTTCTGTTTTTAAAGTGGTTAGTCCCATTGACACATCAGCATGTCTGTCTGGCTTCAACCAAGTGTTTTATCTTACCTGGTTTAGCAATATCCCTTCCTTTGCAAAAACATCTAACTCATCTAGAACTGATTTTTCCATTCCCAAGGAAACTTTCTTACTAAATCAAATCATCTCTTCAGGGCTCCTTCTCTGAAGCTTGAAATTAGAATTTGCTATACCTGAATTCCTGTGCTTTAAACTGTGATTACGTTACATCATTTAGAACCTTAGTCAAGAAAACACTCTTCCTCAGCTTCAATTCTTGCATCATGCAGCAAATAAAGATTTGCTACATCAAAAAAGGATTTTGCACCCCCCCAAAGTTGACCATTCATGAACAAAAATGATATATAAACATTGATTGTTTTTTCAAATGAATTTGGTTAATAAATTTTTATAAGTTAATTTTTTGAATAGTAGTTTCTCTTATTAGGACAACTAGTTTTTTTTCATTTTAAAGAGTCACCATAGCACTTCCCTTTAACAAATATATCTACTTTTTTATTTATTTGCGATAGATCTTACTGTAGTGTACACATGGCGATTAGTAAAGCATTTTCCTCAAATTGAAATACATGGATTTCAGAGAGTACTACCTTTATTCATTCAGATTACTGTTTTATATAAACATGCCACAAGACTGATCTATAAACAATAAATATTAAAGTCTCAGATTAACTATCATATGTGATTTACCGTGTTTTCTTGATGTTCTTAGAATTTTACGGTCCTTCCTGGTGTCTGACCCCAGCAGACAGAGGATTGTGTCAAGCCAATGTGAGCCGATTCTACTATAATTCAGTTATTGGGAAATGCCGCCCATTTAAATACAGTGGATGTGGAGGGAATGAAAATAACTTTACTTCTAAAAATGCATGTCTTAGGACTTGTAAAAAAGGTATAGAAAACATTCTTCCCCTTCAGTAGTACTTAGGATAACAATTTTAATGAAATTGTGAACAAATTTTAATCTAAGAAAATATTATGAAATTAGTTCTATTTATAATAAAAAATTATTATAATTAAGCTAATATATGCCCCCCTTTTAATTATTACATCTAGATGATAGTTCTGGAGATTTCAACTACAATTTCTCTTAATGTGTCTTCACAAAAAATAATCAGTTTTAAACAAAACATTTTATTCTTTTAATATTTATATACTAAGCTTTCATTTTAAATGATTATACCAAAATATTTGTAAGCTATCTTATAATGCACACTTTAATGTGGTTACTAATTTTCTTCTGAATATAAAAATGATGCATGTTTACTGAATATCAATATATAAATAAAAATCACATATAATTCCACCAACCATATACAGCCACATGTTCACTTTAATAAAACAAGCATGAATTTCTAACTGAAGATGAATAAAAATCAATAACATTCTTATCCATTTTTGCTGATTCTTATATATGCAAAATGACTTCCTTAGAATTAGGTTGTTCTACACAAAGACAGACAAATTAGAGGCTTTTAAGCCAGTTTTTTGTTTTAAATATTAAAGGATAATTTGAGAAAATTTTAGATAAAATGTTTTATTGTATTACTTTAATATGCATAATAAATTTGTTTCTCTTCCTTTTGTAGGCTTCATCCAAAGAACATCAAAAGGAGGATTAATTAAAACTAAAAGAAAAAGAAAGAAGCAGACAGTGAAAATAGGATACGAAAAAATTTTTGTTAAAAAAATATAAATTTGGGGGCACCTGAGTGGCTCAGTCTGTTAAGCGTCTGATTCTTGCTCTTGGCTAGGTCATGATTTCATGGTTGGGGAGATTGAGCCCCACCTTGCGCTCTGTGAGTCAGGTTCTGTGCTGACAGCATGGAGCCTGCTTGGGATTTCCTCTGCCCTCTCCCACTCACATACTCTCTTTTTCTCTAAATAAATAAATACACAAAATAAATAAATAAATAAATCTTACATTGTTACATTACTTCTAAATATTTTGGATGAAACTTTTCACTATAATTTTTTTTTCCTGAAATCCTTTTAATGAATATTTCCATCAATTTTCTATGTACAAGTTAACTGCTATTAATACATTTTTATCAGAATTCATTTCTTAATCTAGTCAAATTGCTTACTCAAGGACAATGATTTATTAACTGACTACTGTGAATTTACCTATTCTCTCAATTCCTTTATTTTTTTCATTAACTACAAGCTATCATTTACTGGCCACATCAAGACAGTCCATTTTTCCATTTGGTGATTATCTGTTTGAGAATATGTTGTCATTTATTTGTTTTGATCATGTGTATGATGATCTTTATAGTCTATGCCCAAATTGATAAATGCAGATATTAAGGATCAAGCACTTTTTGGATTTCACATCAAACATGGTGACAAGCATTTGCTTCTATAAGGATCACTCAACTGTGCGAAAGCTGGTAATAATACAATTCTATTATGTGCTTCCCTCCATAGACATACTTTTTCTCCTTTCTTATAAACAAGTACCTCAATCTTGAGCCATACCATTAACTGAACAAAGAGAGTCAACTCTATCATGTGCCTGCCTGCTTTTGATTGATTTAACTATTTTGTGTATGTATGTGTGCTTATGACTCACTATATTAGTAAAAATGGTTGAATAGTGGTATGTTAAGTACAGATCATGGTAAGAAGAAACTTGGTGGAAAGGGAAGTTTTTAATGGCAATCAAAAGTGAATTGTGTTTATATACTTCCTAATTTTATTGTTTAACAAAATTTTCTCTTACCCAAAATAGCAAGAATATTGAATCCTACTGAAACTTATTCATTTATCATTAAGCTTTGCATGCAATGAAACCAATAAGTAAGTCATGGGGGAAGTAAGCTTCAGGGGGAAGAAAAAGTCATATTATTTATGTAGAAAAGGAAGGTCTACTACTGAAAAGTCTATCAGCAAGGAAGATTCCACTAGAAAATCTATGTACTATTCACTCTCAGGGTTTTAAATAATCTCTCCGTGGAGTTAATTCACTTTATCCAGATCCTTTTCTGCTGATCTATGTGCAGTCTGGCATCTCAACAGCCTCCTAGACATTTCAGTTCCTATAATATTCACCTCAAACTTTGCATTTAAATTTGAACTTGTCATCTAGAAACAACTAATCACTTCATCCACTTAGTTTAGCTTTATGATTTCTCTCTAGCAATAGTATTATAATTCTCTGTTCCTCTGACTTGAAAGTTTGACCCCAGTTTTGACTTCTTTTTTCTCATGTACGTATCTGATCAGTCTCTAAACACTAGTGCTTCCTTTTTCATAAAGTTCATCCAACTCCAGGGTTTTTGCCCCTACTGCATTCTTCACATCAGTATTGATTTAATTCCTAAGAATTAATTCCTTAGAGCATATTTCTCCACCACTCAAAATCCATCAAGGACTCACTAGTTGGTACTTAACCCCACCCCATCCCCCACAATTTTATTTTGTTCTATATATATTACACTACTGCCCTCTTTCATGACTATTTCAATTTAATTAAAAGGGTATATACTGTTCACTAAATACTCTTTATTTAGTCAGCTTATTCATGCTGATTTCCTACTTAAAAATATTATCTTTTCCAGACTATCCATGTGAAGTCAGGGTTCAGCTGATGTGAGCTATAAAATTACTCTGTTTTGTGGCTGAATATGAAGTCCTAAGATACAATTACAAATTACTTTCATCCTAAAGCATAAAAATTATATCATTATAAAATAGTCAATTTTTTTCACTTAAAAATTTTATATCTTGATTTCAAATATAATATATATACATAATATATACATAAGTAACTGCCTTAGACTGGATCTTTGCTGTGAATTTGAGACTTGGAAATCAAAATCCCTGTGAAATATGCTTTGTATCATTATACATGGAGAGTAATACCTTTAAATAAACAATATGGTCTCCTAAGTTAACCTATCTGCCACCAAGGACATAGAAGTAGCACATTAGTGAGTTGACGGTTTTCTCCAACAATCATTCACGGGTTCATTACTTAACCAAGAAATACTCACACTCAGATGATTTCTAATTTTTAATGCATGAGAATATTATTTTTACTGTGTTTTAAATAAGAAGCTCTCTGGTTGTATTGTCTTACTTTGTGTTACATAATTAAATACATCTAACTGTGAATTTTATATAGAATTACTTTATACAGCATTTATATGTATTTACCTACTTAGTTTTCTCTCTGTTCAAAATTAATGAATCATGCTGAAAACTGCCCAAATGATTTTAGTGTTTACATTATAATAAATAAAATATTCTGAATAATGAAGCATAGCTGTTATGTTCATGAAGGTTTTTTTTCTTTCTTGTTTTAAAATTTTTTTAATGTGTATTTATTTTGGGGGAGAGACAGAGACAGAACACAAGTGGGAGAGGGGCAGAGAGAGGGAAACAATTTTGAAGCAGGCTCCAGGCTCTGAGCTGTCAGCACAGGGCCCAACAGGGGATCATGACCTGAGATGAAGTCGGACCGTTAACCAACTGAGCCACCCAGACACCCCTCCTGAAGGTTTTTATTTTTTTATTATTTTTTATTTATATTTGACAGAGAGAGCATGAATGGGGTGGGGGGGGGGGAGGGGAGGCAGAGAGAAAGGGGGTCAGAGGATCTGAACTGAGCTCTGCACTACCAGCAGCAAGCCCAGTGCAGGGCTCGAACCTACCAGCTGTGAAATCATCTTGAGCTGAAGTTGGACACTCAACCGGCTGAGCCACCCAGGTACCCCATGAAGTTTTTTTTTTTTAATGTTTATTTTGAGAGAGAGAGAGAGAGAGAGAGCGAGCATGCAAGCATGAGATGCATGTGAGCAGAGAAGGGGCAGAGAGGGTGAGAAAGAATCTCAAATAGGCTCTTTGCTATCAGTGTAGAGCCCAACCCCGGCTTGAACCCATGACTGTGACATCATGGCCTGAGCCGAAATCAAGAATTGGATGCTCAGCCAACTGACCCACCCAGGTGTCCCATCATGAAGTTTCTTATACCTCAGAAAAAATTTAGTGTTCTTCAGTTATTACACAGATTAAGTCCTACGACAAAGAAAAAAATTGTTCCATAAACTCCAGTTGACTTTCACCTTCTTTAATTAGAATTTGCTAATAATCTCCTTTCAATTACAAATGTGTATTCATGTACTAGGACTTCTTATTTTGTCGAACACACTAGTACACGTGCCTTAAAATCCATACTCCAACCCATATTTCTACCAATCACCTCATATAATTCTATAAATTATATATATATGTGTATGTGTGTGTGTGTGTGTGTATGTGTATGTGTGTATACATATATATATATATATATATTTAAATATATTTCATGTAACTATTATATATGACTTCCAATCTTGACTATTGAAAATGTCCTGGCCCATTTCCATACCAGAAGAAAATGACATTAAAGTAACTATTTAGGAGAAATCTAGGGTTCTTTCATAAGCTGCTCCTGCTCTTGTCTCATTTTTTTGAAGTTAGCATTTGAATTTAGTCTCCAACCTTTGACTTTCAGTTCTTTCTTAAGAAATTTAGCATGAACACACCTGAATTGCTTTTCCTGTATTCTGCTCTATAGAACATGAGACCTTCATCTTAGTCTCTCAGGACCAATCTCTGAACTATAGCTGGTGTCTTGGCTAGAATTATTCAGACCACTTTTTTAAGGGAGTAGTGATACATGGTAATTCATTTTACCAGAGAGACAGAGAGAGAGAGAGAGAGAGAGAGAGAGAGAGAGAGAGAGAGAGATGTGTGTAAGCATTTAGTCATATAATACAATAAAATAGAGCATTATGACAATGAGCAGGACTTCCTCATCCAAAACTTCTGACTAAAATTCTTCATCTAAAAAAATTCTGGCCCCAGCAGTCTTAAATGAAACAAGGATATATTTGATCACAAAATTGGAAAGGCTAGGGGTGTCTGGGTGGCTCAGTCTGTTAAGCATCCAATTTCGGCTCAGGTCATGATATCTTAGCTTGTGAGTTCGAGTCCCACATCGGGCTCTGTGCTGACAGCTTAGAGCCTGGAGCCTGTTTCAGATTCTGGGTCTCCCTCTCTCTCTGCCCCTCCCCCACTCTCTCATGCACATTCTCTCTCTCTCTCTCTAAAAATAAAACAAACATTAAAAAAAAATGGAAAGGCCAAAGGTATTTTACCTAAGTATAGATGGACTCAGGGCTTTATACTGTCAATAAAACTCAGTCCATCTTTATTCCTGATTCTGCTGCCCAACATTTATTACCTTTTTTAATCTCACAGGGTTTCAAGATGACTTCCAGAATTTAAGGCCCACATCCTCTCCAATAAAGTTTTCTAGAAACATTTAGACTTGTTCCCTGGCCTCAGGCACAATCCATGAAAGAAATAATTGATAGGCTGGATTTCATTAAAATTAAAAATGTATGCTGTACAAAATCTAGTATCAAGAGATTAGAAGACATTGAACGGGGAGACAATATTTCAAAAGACACATCTGATAAGGGACTGTTATATAAAACATTCAAAGAACTTTTAAAACTAAAAAAATAATCTTATTAAAAAATGGTTCAAAGATCTTAACAGATACCTCACCAAAAAAGATCTACAGATGACACAAGCATATTAAAAGATGCTCTATATCGGGGCGCCTGGGTGGCGCAGTCAGTTAAGCGTCTGACTTCAGCCAGGTCACGATCTCGAGATCCGGGAGTTCGAGCCCCGCGTCAGGCTCTGGGCTGATGGCTCAGAGCCTGGAGCCTGTTTCCGATTCTGTGTCTCCCTCTCTCTCTGCCCCTCCCCCGTTCATGCTGTGTCTCTCTCTGTCCCAAAAATAAATAAATGTTGAAAAAAAAATTTAAAAAAAAAGATGCTCTATACCATCAGTAAACTACAAATTACAACAGTGAGCTACTACTATACATCTATTAGAATGGCCAAAATCAGTACACAGACGCCACCAAATGCTAGGAAAGATGTGGGTAGAGCAAGAACAACTCTTATTTATTACTGGTAGGAATGCAAAATGGTACAGCCACTTTGGAAAACAATTTGGCAGTTTCTTACAAAAATAAACATACTCTTAACTATACCATTTGGCAATCATTTTCCTTGCTATTTACCCAAAGAAGTTGAAAATGTTTATCCACACAAAAGTGTGCACACAGCTATTTGTAACAACTTGATTCATAATGGCCATAACTTGGAAGAAACCAAGATGTCCTTGAGCAGATGAATGGATAAACTGTTACATCTAGACAATGGAATATTATTCAATGTCAGAAAGAAATGAATTACCAAACCATGAAAAGATATGGAAGAACTTTAATGAATATTACTAAGTGAAAGAAGCCAATCTGAAAAAGTCTATATGCTTATGATCCCAAATATATGGTGTTCTGGAAAAGGTAAAACTATGGAAATGGTAAAAAGATCAGGGATAGGTAGGAAAGGAAAGATGAATAGGCAGAGCACAGAGGATTTTCAGAACAGTAAAAATACTCTGTATGATATCTCACAATGATAGAAATACATCATTATATATTTATCCAAACCCACAGGTTGTACAGCAACAGGAGTGAGCCAATGTAAACTATGGATTTCGGATGATGATTTATGTGTCAACAGAGGTTCAACTATAACAAAAATACCACTCTGCTGGGGGATGTTTATAATGGGGGAGATCATGCATGTGTCATGGTAGAGGATACATGGAAAAACTCTGGACCTTTCCTTCAATTTTGCTATAAACATAAAATTGCTCTAAATTTTTTTTATTAAAAAAAAATCGTGGCTACACTCTTTGACCCAAATATCTTATGGCCAGCCCTGACCCAACATCATGTTTAGAGAACTGTGACTTTCTGATTAACCAGGTTTGATTCACAAGTCCATTCCAAGATATCCAACTGATATAAGCACTATCTGAAATCTGTGATCAGACTGCTAGGGTTGGGACTAGAGTGAGGCCACAGGCACAAAATTTGAGAGGATGTTAAAAAGAAGTCGGTATCTAAGAAATAATATTTTAATATAGCATTCTTAAAAAATAAAGCAATTCATGATGAAAATATCCAAGTTATTAAAAAGACAGGATCAGGGGCGCCTGGGTGGCGCAGTCAGTTAAGCGTCCGACTTCAGCCAGGTCACGATCTCGCGGTCCGGGAGTTCGAGCCCCATGTCAGGCTCTGGGCTGATGGCTCAGAGCCTGGAGCCTGTTTCCGATTCTGTGTCTCCCTCTCTCTCTGCCCCTCCCCTGTTCATGCTCTGTCTCTCTCTGTCCCAAAAATAAATAAACATTGAAAAAAAAATTTAAAAAAAAAAAAAAAGACAGGATCAGTAACAACCATATTGGAATCTGAGGCAAAAGGAAAAAACACTAATATTGATGATTTGTTAAGAATATAAAGACGGTTCACATTTGGTCATTATTAGTGTAATAAAAAGTATTTTCAGACAAAAATAACCAAGTTATTATTTAATAAATAAAGTTCATTTGACTAAAATTCAACACTCGTTCCATGATTTAAAACTTTGAGCAAAACAGAGATCTTCCTAATGAAGCAGATCTACCAAAAACCTACAACATTATATGTATGTGGTAAAATTTCAGAAACATTCCCATTAAATTCAGGAATAGGACCAAAATGCTCTCCATTACCATTACTATTCAACACATCCAGGTAGTCTTAATTTTATACTGAAACAAAAAGGTAAGAAACAGAAACTAAATATAAATATTACATCATAGTTTCATATAATATGCTTGTTATAAGTGAAAATACAGAACCAAAAATGGAAATATGAGTACAGCAAGATTGCTACATGCCATTTCAACACATGAAATCAACAGCATTTAAAATTTTTAAAAAATTTTTAATGTTTTTATTTTCTAAATTTTTTATTTATTTTTGAAAGAGAGTGCAAGTAGGGGAGGGGCAGAGACAGAGGGGGACAGAGGATCTGAAGCAGGCTCTGCCCCAACAGCGGTGAGCCTGATTCGGGCTCAAACCCACAAACCGGGAAATGACCTGAGCAGAAGTTGGACACTCGAACAACCGAGCCACCCAGGTGCCCCTAATTTATTTTTTGACAGAGAGAGAGAGAACGAGAGAGCACAAGTGGGGGAAGGGCAGAGAGAAAGGGGGACATAAGATCCAAAACGGGCTCTGCACTGACTTACAAACCATGAAATCGTGACCTGAGCTGAAGTTGGATGCTCAACCGACTGAGCCACCCAGGTGCCTCAAGAGCATTTTTGTACACTAAATAGAAAAATAGAAAAAAATGTACTAGCCACAATAGAAGAACAACCTTAATGCACTTAACATTAAATCCCATGGGATGTATTAAAAAAAAATTTAGAAAAAAAACCCCTGAGGGAAAATTCAAATATGTTACTGAGGGACATAAAAAGAACTAAATAGTCTTCTATTTATTGTAGCTCTTAGTATTTGCAGAGAAAGAACACAAGAACATTAGATGATGAAGGGAAAAAATGTTAAAATACATAAGCATTTTATAAATTAAAAAACAGAAGAGTGAAAAATCTCTAACCTATAAAAAGAAAAAGACAAGGGCACCGGGGTGATTCTGTTGGTTGAGCATCTGACTCCAGCTCAGGTCATGATCTCGCAGTTCATGAGTCCCAGGCCCGCACCAGGCTCGCTGCTGTCAGCTCAGAGTCCACTCGGATCCTCTGTCCCCCCTCTCTCTCTGCCCCTCAGCCACTTGTACTGTCTTTCTCAAATAAATACATAAATAAAAAACATTAAAAATTTAAAAAAAAGATATACAAAATGAAAATTGGATAATAAAAAAAATAAGAAAATTATGAAATCAATTGAGGAGCAACCCTGAAGTAACAGAAGGTCCAGAAAAACAGAACAGCTGGAAGAGAGGGGAGAGAGATTTTATAGAACAGCATAGGTTTCCTTTATTGAAATGGTGTGCTGTAACCCACAAAGGAAAACCTGCCCAGCACACTCCCTATACTTACATGAAATTTCAAATACTAGTGATAAAGAGAAAATTCCTAAAGGACAGAAAAGCTTGTGGGGGAATAATCACAGAGAAGTTGAAATAAAGTGGAATTGTACATCTCCATGGCAAGAATGGAAAGAAGCCAAAATAAAGTTGGATGCGAAAGTCTGAGAGAGGATAATAGCTGTTTACTTGTTAAAAGGCTTTAATAATGCTAATTGATCTTTCAATTATAGTGCTTCCTGAAAAACAAACATTAAATTAAAATAAAGGTGTTTAATGCTTTTACCTTCCATCAGAGGCTTTGGGGAAAAGTTCTGGAATGTGAACTAAGATTCTGTTTTTTGTACCAATACAGACACTACTTGGTGGATGATTTGGTCATCTAATTTTTTCAGGCCCACATTTACTCATATTTGAAATGAGTGTTCTGAACTAGACTACCTATAAGAATTCTTCCAATTTTCGTATTTTTGGATTTTACGGGGCTGTTCTCTATTTCAAAACATTCAACACCAATACACAGCCGAAAAGTGTTAAGATGCCTCATGATCAAAAAGACAAAAATCACCATTGACCTGGATCTTCTCTTGGTAATAATCACATCTCTTCTGGCATAAGGTGGTCCATTCTCAGTGGTCCCCTGTATTTCTTCAACGCTGACCTACGTTGATGCAGCTCGCCATTTCCAAACTGACTACATCTATCACAGATTTTCTTTTTCAGTGCCCAATTCCCAAACATCAGAAGATTGTATGAGAAGCTTCCAATTGATTACAGAGATTCCAATCACTTTGGGAGATTCTGAGTGCCTTAACATTGCAGTTTTGCTTACGATTTAAAAAAATTCTGAACCATTAACTTTTTTTCCTCTCAAGATTATATGCATTCTAGAAATAATACATGTGCTTCTGATTTACACTAAGTCATCAAGGCATTTCAAGCCCATGGAAAGTTTTGAAATAATTTTTAAAGTATTTAATCTTTTTGAAATCATTCTTAGAGGTACTAGCAAAGCTTAGTGAAAATAAATTATCTCTAGTACCAAAATCTTTTATTTCGATATAAAACTTACTCTGTTTTAAGCAAATCCAATTGTAGCCAAAATTAACTCATCCCTGTCAGCATTATTGATTATTTGCTATTCTTCATTTGCTGTGCTTCTCTTTATGCGATAACATCAGCTAAATCAATTACGAAATCTTTGGGGTTTTAATCCATGTTTAATCTGTATTTTCACAGAGGGTATAATTCTAATATACCGAACACTTAAGTTGCAAGGGCTCTCAAGTTAGAAGCCAGAGGAAACTGTTACTTCCTTCTTTGTCAATTTTTGGAATTAGAATTGAAGAATTTTTACTTTTCAGGGGTGTCTGGGTGGCTCAGTCAGTTGAGGTCATGTCATGATCTCGGGTTCTTAAGTTCAAGCCCTGCGTCAGGCTTTGTACTGATAGCTCAGAGCCTAGAGTCACCCTCGGGTTCTGTGTCTCTCTCCCGCTCTCTGTCCCTCCCCTACTCATGTTCTGTCTCTCTCTCTTAAAAATAAACATGAAAAAATTTTTTAAAAAAAGGAATTTTTACTTTCCAATAGTCTATTTTTTTAAACATATTCCCCACTCTGAACAAATGTTCTGCAATTTTGCAAATCACCCTAGGGAAGTTTCCAGAGTTTCTAAATGTGAACAGTTATGAGCTACTTAAATGATCCATCTTGCCAAGAAATTTCTACTTCAGAGAAGAAATAAACAATTACCATTTTTTACTCAAAGTATCTGCTATTGTTCAAGGAGAAAGTCTTTGGAATTGTAAGCTAATATAGGTTAGGAAATTTTTTAATTTAACTCTGCATATTCTCTTTTTCTCCTTCACAAACTACACACATATACAATCAATGAAGGAAGAAAATCTTTAAAATTTAGTATATCTCACAGCTTCAATAAACTGTCAGACACAAATGAGAACTATTTTTCAGTTATGGAAGAGAAAAACAAAAAACAAATCAAATAAAATAATGAAAAGCATAGGATTTGGATTCAAATCAACTTGGATTTAAGATTGTTAAGCCTTGGTGTCCCTATTGTGAAATGATTATGAGGGTATGTAAGAGCACATGTGTAAAGTATTCAACATAGTGCTTGCTACCTTGTAAGTCTTCAATAAAATGGTAACTACTGGTACTAGGATATGTTGAATATATAATATTTTGAACAGTCTCTGAGCTCTAACAATTACTCAAATAAGTCAAGCAATAAAAGTTAAAGTAGGAACTTTTAGGTAAATGTTCACTAAAATAACAATTTTATAATATGAGAAATGGAATTGATGTAAGTGCTCTTAAGATTAACTGAGAAAAATGTAAAAATTATATATTTGAGAATATTTAAAACATTTAGTAATTTGTTTTTGAAATAATTGCCTAAGAGTTGCTAAAATATTTTTTTAACGTGGAAAGTTCTAGGACACGGGTAAAATGGTAAAATCAGTGAATGTTTTTTTATTTCTCTACTGAACCTACATAAAACCTATCTTACAATTTTTAAATATGTCTCATGTTTCTACGAGATTTTGAGTTTAAAAAATGACCACCATTGGAACACCTGGGTGGCTCAGTCGGTTGAGTGTCCGACTGGCTCAGGTCATAATCTCACGGTTCATGAGTTTGAACCCCGCGTTGGGCTCTGTGCTGTCAGCTCAGAGCCAGGAACCTTCTTAGGATTCTGTGTCTCCCTCTCTCTCTGCCCCTCCCCTGCTCATCCTCTGTCTCTCTTAAAAATAAACAAGCATTATTTTTTTTAAATGACCACCATTATTCCTTGTGTAATTCTCTCAAATATTCAAAAACTTACACTAGCATTCATATATGAATAATATTGAAAAATGCATGATCTGGATAGAAACCAGAATACGAATATATTGAAACAGAAAAATAGCTAACCTAGTGTGGAATCTTTCAGGTAAATTTTCTAAACACTGTGCTTTGCTTTCCTCTCTTGCTAATACTCATTTTTTTTCCTATGTGGAATTATCTAACTGAAGCCCCGGTAACCAATATCACTTGACTTATATTCCATACAATTTTCTTCCAAAACTATCTGAAGTAGTTTGCCAGGTTAAATATTTTGCTAATAATGTTGTAAAGAAGGACAGGTTTAAAAACTAAACCACTTAGGTTTCAAGTTCCAGTTCTACCAATTTCCAGTTGTAAAAACTTACTAAGATTCTGTTCCCTCATCTGATGACTGAATATAAAATCCTCACAGAGTTACAGAAAATATCTAAAGCATATAGCATATTTCTGCAAAAATGACAGGTTATCAACATTGTTTTTCCTCCTCAACTTCCCCTAAAACAGAACAGAGACCCAGCAGCACTACTACATGTTAAGTACTTGGAAATATACTAATTACTACAATTCACTATTGAATTTGTTTTTATGCTTTACAATTAACCCCAAAAGAGAGAGCCCTTCAATTGTGATATTTTTATTTTCTGAATATCCACAAATACTATGAAAAGGGGATTTTAAGAATACCACATATGAGGAACCATGGTTAACACTATGGACATTAACTTCAATTAATAGCCTTTCAGAAAGATATGGACACGTTTCAAAGGAAAAGTTTTTGGACTTGCCTCCTCACCCAGCCCCACCACCCCAGCCATACCCAACTGCACCAGAACAAAGCATAAAACTTGATTTGGATTGCCTGACCCAGCAAATAGAATAAATACAAATTCCTTACCACAGTCTACAAGGTCGTACAACTTATGTCCTGATGTATTCGTGTGGGACTCCCTTCTTGCTCACTGGTCTCCAGACTCTAGGTGCACCACCTGGACAGGTTTTGTTTACTTGCAATAGTCTTCCAGCAAACTCTGTTTTGGTGCCCCCTCCCACATTCTTTTACTGAGCCAGTAACTCATCTCCCAGTTGTTGGGAGAATTGGCTGCTAATAGCCCTCAGCTGCATCCTTCTCCAAACTGTCCTCAGCTGATGGTAGCTCTTTCCCTTGAAGGCACTATTCGCACTCCCACTCCCAGAGTGGCTCATACAATGACTAACAAGGACCTGCTAAAGAGGGATTCCCTTGCATCAAGGGAGGCCAACTCTGTCATTCAGATTACATTCCAGAGCCCTATCCCTATTGTTTAGGCCAAATCCAGAGTTTACTTGAGACCACGTGTTTGCTCACCTCATGTTTGTTTTTTTTCCCCAAATCTGCTTCCTTCCCTTACTGCTTTTGCCAAAAGTCTAAAGAGCATTCCTCCAGCAATTACTGTGGCATCTAAATCCTCTCAAGCTCTCATCTGGGAAGCCCTACTTCAGACTTCTTTCTAATCTATAGAATGCTTCATATTTCTCCCCTTCTAGGTTCCAGAGTAATTATTATCTTCAGAGAAAGTGCTTTTCTATAGGAAATATGTTCTCCCTCCATCCTCCCTTCCTTCTATTCAGTGCTCACCTGTTTTAGTCATTGAATGTAGTGCTTTTTAGAATACGAATGTTTAAGCAATATAAGCAAAAATAAGTATATTTTTCTAAATGTCTACCTGAGGATAGAAAGTAAATTCTTTCAGATCAAGGATCATGTCTCTATTACCAATTTTTGTACTTCTGGTATCTATCCAAATGTTGGCATATGGTAGATGATCAATTAATATGTGTTTTATGGATGGTTATTGTTCAGAAACTTGCTTTCTTATGATACAAATGTTTATAGAGATAGAGCTTGGAGGTAATAATTATGCCCCCAAATAATGTCTCTCTCAAGTGTCAGTTGTATTAAGCCAGAACAGGATTATAGCCAATTAGCAATTGATTTTTTTCTAACATACAGTGGTGGAATGTATATCTTTCATGCTTGGATATGGTGAGGGCTTCATTTGTCAGATGTCAGAGACACTGTCACTCTGTTGTGAGCTTTTGAAGATCTGATTTGTATTCCTGGTCAGATACATAGGAGTTAATCCCCTCTAGCCTAGCCATGGGCTTCAGCATTGTGTATATTTAAATCAATATTTAAATATATACATTATATATGCAAATCATATATACATTCATTGGAAGACAAAAGATAGTATGTCTTTTTAATTTGCATTTTTTACTTATATTATGTTTTAACATATATTTATTGTTTTGTCTTTGTATCTAAATATTTTATGATGTACTTTTTTCCACTATATATGTTGGTACTTTAATTGTATAGTCTACAGTAAATACCTGCCCACTGTAAATCTAGTTAAGTGCTTCAGAATATTTTCTTAGTGATCTTTCCTAGTTGTTGGGATTTTTTTGTCAGAGAAAAAAAGAATTTCATTATTCAGTTAGAAAGCAGCTTTTTACAATGTGAGACTGCTTAACACTAGATGGCAGGATGAGACTGCAGATACCTCACTCCTCAAAGCTAAGTGTAAAATATCTGCTGGTTTCTCAAAGGTATTGAGAATTTTTAGGCAAATATGTTGTAGTACTCTTTAATATATGTACTGTATATAATTCCACTTCCTTTATGTTTAAAAACTTTCACTGTATACAACAGAGTGATGTTAAACATGAGTAAATTATTGAAGAGAAACATATAAATTATTATATAACTTTACAAGTTATATGACAATAGCTGAATAAAAAAGTCTGTAGTGGGAGAACATTCATACTATTTGGCATCCTTAGAACTTAAGACATGGTCATTTAATCTTATGCTACTTATGTCAACACACATAAGCTTAAAATTAAATAAACAGTTTATTTTTGTAATCAAGATTGACATTCTGCAAATAAGCAATTCAGCAAAAATTCACAATAAATACATATCTAGAGACGAAAAGGGCATCTTTTTCAATGCCAACTAAAACTATCCTAGAAATAGGAAGAACTATTTTTAACTCTTCTGGGAAAGGAGACTCAAGTTTGCAAAGGAATTCCTCTCAATATTTATGCTACCACTTGTCAGTGCACTATGCGTAAATATGGCTAAGGTGATCATATATATACTTTTACATTCAAATCATGACAGTTTTGAGTGTGGAAATATGAACTGGGAATAACCTAGCAAACTGAGGCATAATGTCACCATAATTAATGGTGTTCATTCTTGGAAAGGTCATTTGGTACCCTCATTTAAGTGAGAATTTATAATTTTGTTATATTGAAATGTTCATTTTGAATTAGTCTATGTCATAGCTCATTTGCCAGTGTCAGCTCTTTATTCTAGCAAGGATTCTTCCTTTTGGAAGAGGAGAGGCTCAAACAATCATGAATATCTATAAAAAATATTGATTTTCTTGACAGATCCAAATCCAAGAATACTTAATAAGAATAATGAATAAGAATAATGAACAGAATAGGCAGACTTTTAGCCAATTGTTTTTGATTTGTTATTTGACTCTCTTGGGGAAACACATTATAAAATACTAGAAGAAATACTATCTATAGATTAACAAAATTGTTTTATTTATGTATATATGGATGTAATGTTACTCATTTAAAATTCAGAGTTTTCTGCTCTTGTTCAAATTTGTAGTCATGGGAGATATTTTAACAATAACATTATAATGTCCTTGAAGATGATAAGTTATGTGTACAATTAGAACTAAAAATCAGCTGTTTGGTTTAATAGTAAAAAACAGCATATTCACTCTTAATGGCCTAGTCATTGGATCTCGTTCCTTTTACTAAATGCAATTCATTTAGCAATGAAATAACTTTAAATCTGCTAAGCAATTGCAAGGTAAAATAATAAAAAGTCAGGTCAACTTATTTCCTTAGTAGAATTTTTTGATGTAAAGATTATAAAAATTGTGTGTTTCTTCTCAAATTGTTGGTACATTTTTAATAAAGCATAGTATGCATAATTTTGTTGACTGCATAAATTATCTCCGAGTATAAGTGATGGCTTGCAGACAATTGTGAACATAGGAATTATTAACTTACAACATAATACCTGAAACCTATTAACTCACAACACAATCATGGAAATCATTTTTAAAGATCTTTCTTGCATTCTCACTAGAGGTAGTCTGTCCGTAATAGGTTTTATGTAAAAGTGTTTTGTTTTGTCCTGTTTATTTTTATGGCAGAACTATGCTCCAAGGCTGTAGCTACACAAATTCAAAATAAGTGGTCAGTTAAGCCGGTAGAGAACTAAATTTGTCAAGCCACATTTTTTTATTCATTTGGCTACCTTAGTAAAAGAATATAAACAGTATTCCAGAGATTTTGAGTTAGCTTCCCCTGGTATGAGTCAAAGTGCATTTCACATGGTAATTGGTATTCATTACTGTGGGACCATGGCACTTGGGAGCCTTACGTGGGACCACAAATGTAGGCACAAGCCTGCATGTAAGACTCTGAAATAGACAACTATGACTATCATTATATATGTCATTCTTCAATTATACATTATTCCCCAGTTCTATAGAAACCACTATTGACAGTATCTGCGTGGTTATATCTAGACTCTGTGTTTGTAGCGTTAGTTGCTAACTACCGAGAATTTGGTGCTTGAATCTCTATGTGCTAGTCCATCCGTGATTTAAACAACTAGAGAGTAGGACACATCCCATTTTTTCCTTAGCTCCTCAACATAACTGGTACAGCATTCTAGTTCAAAAAACAAGCTTGCTTACTATTAAATGCTTGCAAGTGTCTTCAATCTGTTATGGGAAAAGATTTTATATATATATATATATATATATATATATATATATATGAAATACATAAGATGGAATTAATGTGTTGATTAATACCATATTTCCTAAGAATCGCTACATTGATTACTGAAACATTTTCATTTTGTTCTGCTGCATTTTCTTAAATATTTTTCATCATATTTCAGTGTGTACTTGAGAGTTGGCATTACCTATATTTTGTCTTGTGCCTCCATGCCTCCATGGAAGTCCTCAATGCCATTTATTTCATTTGGAGTTTAGAAAATGACAACTCTTAAGTGGGGTGTAATTTGCCTATTACCTCTAAATAAGTCTTGTAGATAATACTGATAAAAATTATCCTAGAGTCTTCATGGACTATAACCATGGCCTGAGCAATCATTTAAATATAAATATTATAACTTCTATTAGCCTTCCCATTTAGTATAGCACTTGATGTTGAGGAGAAAGAGCATTGGTATAAGAGTCTTAAGACATAAGTTCAAAGCATAGGTTTTTTTTTTTTTATGCACTAGACTTTACTAGTGTTGGACAAATGAAACAAACGAATCTTTGAAAACAGTATTAATGCTTTTGCACACTTATTGGAAAAAGTTTTAGTTTTTCATAACTGAAGTTCAAAAGTTATATTAATCTCTTTCCAGGGGTCAGATATTATATAAAGCATGGAAGATGAGAAGACATAGACAAGGATTTTTCAGATACTAAAATCTATTTTTTTATTCTCTTCTGAATTTTAAGATGAGAACACCAAGACCTAAAAAGTTTTGTCAGGGTCACACTAGAGAGCGTCAGAACCAGGACTGGAATTTCATGTGTCTGGGTCCAATCCCAGTGTTTTCTACTTCTTTCTTAGTGGTTTCCTAAGCAATGTGCTGCCTCGATAGCAAAATTCAGTAAAGCTTTCATCTGGAAATATCTACAGCAGTATTTTGATTAAACAACTCTTCTTAGTGGAGCCAGTCATAATCTGCAACATTGACTTCTCCTCTCACAGGCTGAAGGAAATAGCTCAAAATGAAGTACATCTCAGCAGCCTCCTGAAGCAAAGCTAACCAAACTGTAACTGGAAACACAATATTCTATAACCTGGCAATTTAACTCTCTGGTTATTTCTCTTTCTCAATAACTCAGTTTCTTGCAGGTCTTTTAAATATAAACCAACAGGGATTAGTATGTAACCTATTTTTATATGTATTTTTTTTCACCTTGATCCTATTGATCTTAAAATCAAAGATTGTGGAATAAGTTTCTTCCATGGATCCAGGTAATAAAAATGTCAACAGGAGCATACTGCTTCAGAAACATGCTATCCCTTTAATTAATGTTGCCTTGTCCTCCTTTATTAGTCAATAGAAAGTATGAGCATCTCATTTTGTTCCTGTATTGAAGGAATTTACCAAGTTTTCAGTGCCTCTGATCTCAAATTTACCAAGAATTGAATAATTATTGTAGTGTCTTATCTATTTCTAATTGTTACATAATTTGTTGACTCAAAGTCTTAGAGATATAAATGATTTTAGATATTATTTGATTCATCTATTTTACAGATGAGGAAATCTATGCCCAGTGTTGTTTATATTTCAGTGATTATGATTATTGTCATATCTCACACATTTACCATATTATCAAAAGACAAGTGCATTTCAAATTTAAAATTTTCTTCCCTGATAATGTCCAATGATTTATTAAACACATTTGGAATAAAATTATGTTTTGATAGAAAACGTCTAAAAAATTTAAGCATGTTACATATTTTACATAACCATTATGTTTATAAATTATCTGTAATTTTGTTATGGCTATTTTGAGGGATAAATGTAATATATTATTATTTTATTTTATAGATGATAACATAATCAAGTTAAATATTTTAAAATAAGTGCAATGATTTTAAATTTATATGTTCTCAAAAGTTTATTCCCTAAAACATATACTTACATATAATGAAAAAACATTCTATGTATATGTGTATATACACACACACAACATGTATACACACAATGGTTTTGTTCATGACACACGCACATAGTTATGTCATGGGCAAAGAAAAAAAAGGTTTAAAAACCTACAGAATAAAGTTTCATCATTTAATTGTGAAAACCTGATCAGTTAATAACTGATTATTAGATCTCAATAAAAGTTGGATCACAGAGTTAATTATGATGGATGTAGGTATTATTTTTGTGTTCCTTTTTGAAGAAGACATGTTAGATAAAACAGTTCCCCAAAGCTTTGTAAAGTATACACACACACACACACACACACACCCCTAACTCCTTTAATTTTGGAACAGAATATTATATTCAGATTTCCTTCAAATCACAGGCTGCTCTGTGTGGCAAGTTCTAACAGAACTCAGTCAAGGTGAAATGCAGCCAGCTTTGGCTGCTAACAATGTATTCATACAGCATATGATCTCTGTCTGTTCAGGCTGCTTCTTGCTCTTGTCTCAGAATAAGAAAGGAGTGCTGCTTTCCTGGGGTATGCTATTTGAGAAAGAAAGTAACCTAACACTAACTGCAGGCGGGGTCAGAGTGATGTAACAGGAAGCTCTGATGTTTCCCTTCTGCTGCTGAGCACATACAATGTGACAACACTTCCAATCCACTCAGAACAACCCTCCCTCTCCAGCAGAGAGTATCACCTCCTGATTTAGGATCATCAGGCTCTGTTCACTGGACCTGACCCTGCCTGCAGGATTACATTGCAAAGCTTTCACTCTTCCCCACCTTGCCTGGGGGTAAATCTCTTCTGCGGAATCTCAGAAAATCAAATTCCATCCTAAGAATATTTCACCAAGAATTTCCTTAGAAGCTGTGCTGGGTAAGTACACTATTCAGAATAAATATATGTATTCTGAATAGTATTCTCATTTAGTTTGGCAATGTTCCTACTGTGGAATTTAGTGACATTGAAATAATATTGAAACATATTCTCATTTATTTCACATTTTAAAGAAACTATAGTGTATTACTCCCAAATGTATACAAAATCTATTACTACTAGATGTTATTATGCACAGTGATATTCTAGAAGATAAATTTAGCAAGTAATAAAAATCTAAATGGATTAAAAAGCATACTTCTAAACAAATACTTAATCAGGGAACAATGCCTTTTAAAATTAGCTCTACTATTAGCTAAGCTTAAATTTTGACAGCTGGAAAACATTTTCCCCCCAGGAAGGGTCTTTAAACTTTTCATACAGTTAGTACTCTGAGAAGGGGGAGGGGGGGAGAAGAATAACTACTTATGGGGTCTTGGAGTCTCTGCAAAATTGAACAAAATGGATAATTAAAAAGAAAAGTAATCACTTTGGAATTATTATTATATGTGTCTTCTATTTGCCTTTTATTTGCACATATATCTCTAGTTATTGAACTAATAGAATTTTCACTGTTCATTGTGGCCAGATGTGCTTAAGTCTCTCTCTTACTAACCCTGAATTGTTTCCGCTGTATCTGATCAGGGGGTGGGCTACAAAAGAAAAAAAATCCCAGCTAGGATTAAGAAAATGTTATTTCCACATTAAGTATAATTTTACAACTCTTTAGCTAACAATGCATTGCTTCAATTTCTCTGGTATCTCTCTGCAAGCTTTTGGGGGGACGGCGTGAACTAGAGATAACTGTGAATAAAGAAAAGTGACAAAGTTTTTCCAAATAAGTATAGCAGATTATTAAATAGAGAATTTAAAGTGTGTATTTTTTAAAAAAAGAATTTCCAGAAAAAAACTTACAGTAATGTTGAGATGAAACATCTGTTAATGCTTCCTTCACCAGTACAGACTGTCCAGGACTATTAAGAAACTATTGTCTACTTAAGTGTTGGTATAGAGATGTCACAAATCTGTTACTAAGAAAAATTAGATGTCAGATTTGGGTTCAAATTATATTGATTGATATAATTTACTTATATAAAAATTAAGTGTCAGATTTGGGTTCAAATTATATTGATTGACATAATTTATCTGTGTCTATATTCTTTCTTACCTATGTAATTATACTGTGCAGAATGTCCTTCAGTGGAGAAATCCTGTACTTAATCACCCATAATCTGGCACATTAACAGTGTACAACAAACTTATTCTGAGTAACTCCCTCATAATTTTCTGCTCAATTTTTCCACAAATTTCTCCAAATAATGGAAACTTCAATTAAGCCTTTTATTTTGTGATTCTTAAAAATATTATGGCTGATTTCCTATCGCCTTTCAACCATTAATTGTTTTGAATGTCCTGACACATGCGTAGAATTAGAAAAAGTGTTTTTAGAATGTGACTTTGTAAATAGCCATTAGGTAATTAGGGAAGGAAATGAAAAGAACACATTAAATGCCTAACCCAATGCCATGGGTTAGTAATAAAAATTAAAATAGCATTATTTTTAATTTATATTATTTTCTTAGGAGATATATTAATATAATATTTTTAATAAGGCACTCCCCACACATATCTAATTTTTATTTAATTGCTAACCAAAAACCCATAATTTTCTTCCATAACAAATTTTTGTTAACTTTACTAATAGTGTGGTTTATAATTTTTATTTTCAGAAAATACTGTTGAGAAACACTAGGTAACGAATTTTGAAGGTCATTAGACAAAGACTTATTATTTGAGAAAATAATTGAACATTTGAAATAAGAACTCATATTATTATATTCTAAAGTTTGTTTTCTTTAATGATAAGAGAGTATCAGAGGATCAATGCATGCTTTCAGCCATAAAGAATTCACTTATTTTTCTAGATGCTATGGGATCGTAAAAGCAATGCAGAGTCTAAGGCCAGTTATAAATACGAAAATGAAACATAGGGTTGAGAAATTGTAAGAATAATGTGAGTTAAAGTCTGTTTTACCTGCAATATTCAGTTATCTTTAAGAGATATGCTTTTGGTTACCACTACAAGGTCTTTCCCCCCCTAATATATATTAGCACATTCCAAAATACTGTTTTATTAAACTATGTAAAAATGTTAGAATATATAAAACTACTCATTCAATTTGAAAAAAAGATTGGGAAAACAGGAAAATAAAAAAGAAATTAGAATTGATTCTGTAGTTTTAAAAATGATGTTAAATATATACTTTACCTACTGGTGATGCCTAGGATACGTTTCAATGGAATCAACACCCTAGCATATTTATGAGAATCTTCACATTCATCGTATATATTTACCATTATTTTGTACACACCAAATTTATTTCAGTAAGAAATTCAAAATAATATTAAGACAAAAAAAGATGATTTTATATGCTTTATGCTAATGTGGATAAATTATTTGATAAACTCATAAAATTAATCAAACTTCTGTTAATAGTATTAGTATATATTTCTAACTTACATCATTTTTGTAAAAAATATAACACTATGTTGCTTTCAACTTTTCTCTCCATGGTTAAAATTTGATAGTACCTTAATTTTTAAGAATTATCTTACAGATATTTATACAAAAATTAACAAAAAAAATTAAAGGATCAAAATATACATTCATGAAACAAAACTGATTTTATACTCTATGTATGATTTTGAACACAGCTTGAAAAAATAATTCTGTTTTAGAGATATCATGATTACGATACCAACTTTTCAAAACACAAATATATTCAAAGGACATTATTTGAAGTCATTGGCTTTATTCTCTATCTTATCTTTGTTTCGTATTCAGAGATGCTATTAACCCCAAAACATAAGTTATATCATTGCAATGGTGTTAATGAAAGACACTTAGAGTCAAATTTGTAACACCTCTGTGTTCTTGACTCAATCAGACTATCAGAGAATACACTTAATATGCAAAGCCAGTACCCAGCTAAATAAAACATTTGTCTGTATCTGGGTTTAAAGCCCACGTGTGAACCATAAACATTTATAATTTCTTAGGAAAGCTCTCTTTTTCTACCAAAGTACTTCTACCCTGCTGCATTATTAAATTATTTTAAAAAATCTGCTCATTTAATATAAGAAAATGTTTTGATGAAGTTATAGAAAATAAGAATGTACCAGAAACACAAGATCAGGGTTACATACCAACAAGACATTTCAATCATTTCCCCATTTATTCACATAAACAATCATTCCTATCCAAATTCCTTCATCAATAGCAGTTACACACCTCAAAGTATCTTGGGACTCCTGGGGGCGGGGTCAGGCAGTTAAACAACTGACTCTTGATTTCAGCTCAGGTCATGATCTCACAGTCATCAGAATGAGCACCGCATGGGGCTCTGTGCTGACAAAACGGAGCCTGCTTGGGATTTTCTCTCTCCCTTTTTATCTGCCCCTACTGCACTCTTTCTCTCTCAAAAATAAAATAAAATAAAATAAAACCTTAAGAATAAAAAGTATCTGGATGATTTTCACGCCTTAACTTTGATTTACCTCCCTGTAATTTGGTTCATAACTTGGAAGATGTATAGTCTTAATTAGCATAAAATCGAAGAAGTAAAAGGACTGCATTTAATTGTACAGTTTGAAATGTAAATACTGAGCTAGTGTGATTTAGGAAGAACATATAATTAGATATATGATAATTAAGTCACAAACCTATTTAAATAACAGGAAATATATTTTCATACATTATATTGCCATTTCGTTTAAACAGGAAAGTCTTCAATAAATCTAGATTATTATTTTTTCATGTCTAATTAGTATTATAATATTGTTCATTAAATCAGATTAATAAAATAATCTGCATTTTCCAGTATTTGTGTAATCTTAAATCTAATTGTTTTTACTTCAATTATTTTAGCAAAAATTGAAGACATGAATTTAATTTTTAACAAAACAATAAAAGTCTTATTATTATTTAAAAATAAAGTAGAATCACTGTGAACTGAGTTAGAGTCTATGTTTATTAGATTATTAGTACTAATTATCAGATGATAAATTGCAAATATTTTCCTAGAACCTGTTTCCTCCTTTTTTTACCTTTAAATTAGTTTGTTTACCTAGAAGAGACAGTATTATGCAGTATCATTTGCAAATGACAGTATCATTTGCAAAATGGTCAAAAGAGTGTATTCGTTTTTAAAATGTAAGACTTTTTTTATTACTTCACGCTTTTAATTAAATATATATATTTTTTTACCTTGGTATCAAAAGGGCAGAAAACTCAACCCAACACAGACATAAATAAGTAAGCAAATAAATAAATAAATAAATAAATAAATAACCAACCTATCTCTATGGTATCAAGGCTATACTATAGCTCAATGCTTTACTGAGGTGGTTGGATAGAGTCAAATTTTCAGAGACATCGTATTCCCCTTAACATGCAAACATATTTTTTAATTAAAAGATGTTAATATGGTATAAACTTTTATATAAATCTGTCACTGTTTCCCTATTCAGGTTTAGGTTAATCTGAGCCCAACCAGGTTTCCATAAAACCATGGTGACTCCTGAACATGTCATTTGGTCTATTAAATAACAGTGATACAGTGAAATGGCAACTATGTGGTTTATAAGAGTGCTGCTTCTCCTCACAGATTAGTCACATAGAGGTTTATTAGCATATTTGGGAGCACACGGGTGTTTTATCAATCAAAACTAAAATAAATTTGTTTTATATCCAAGTATCAATTTCATAAATTCTACAAATGAATATTAATTGAATCCATATCCATTGATTAACATGAGACCAAATGTTGTTTAGATATTTTGTGCATAAACCTCAATTTTGCTTCCTTTCCAAGGATAATATGAAGGGAAAATGGGAACTTTGGTAAGTACTAGAGAAGAATAAATTATGTTATAACTGAAAATATGGAGGATTAAAGCTATGGGAAAAGATGTCATCAGTACAAAATGTGTTTTTCTGTTTTATTTTCTTGTTTTTTTTTTAACTCTAGTTGTTTTCAAATGTGAGGCAAAAGAGCAGACTTGATTTCACTTAGGTAATGGAAACCTAATATTAGACTTCCATGTTTAAATGTTTTATTAATCAGTCTACATATGTCTTTGAAAATTTATTTTCAATGAATTTTTTTTTATTTTAAATCTTTCTTAAAATGTGCCAATATACTTGTTTAGCTAAGGCAAAAAATACAACCTATGCATTTGTATTTTAGAAATGTAGGTATAATCACTGTTTGAAGCAACTGCCTGGAATGGAGTATACTTCAGACAGTATTCATGTCATATACAGTTAGGACATTGTTACATTTGAAATCTGTTAAACATAATTTCATTAAACTCCCAGTTAACTAAAATATCTTGGAACTTGTCAGATTTATCTTCGTAAATGTATATATTTATTGTCAGCTTAATCCTCTGGTCCTTGACATTATTAGATGAAGATACATTATTGAATGCACATATCTTAATATCCCTGAGGGATAAATAACATCATTTATTATTATTGTTGTTGTTATTATTATTATTATTTTGCCTCAAATAGGAGTGTCAGCCTTCTCTGCTGCAGTACTCTCTCCCAATGTCAGCAGTGGGTGAATTTGTCCATACTGCACTTATACAAGAGAACCCCTTTTTAAAGGATGGCTTGCTCTGTTGAGATTATTTAGTTAATTTCTTTGAGGACTTGCTCTGTGCCATGTATATATATATTGTTAGTTATATATAAACTCATTTAGCCTTCCCCAAAGCCCCAAGAAATACTATTATTAGTATTAGTATTAGTATTAGTATTTGCAGATAAGAAACATCAAAAACAAGAGAACTTTTAAGTAATGTGCCCAAGATCACATAACTATTCAAGTGGAGGTACCAGGAACTGAATCCTGGCAATCAGGCTCCAGAGCTCATGCTCTTAATCACTCTGCTTCCCTTTCCAATTGGTTGCTGGTCTCTAGTCACCCCTAGTGTGAATGGATGCTGTTCCTAGAACCTTAGGTTTTAAGTGCAGATATATTGTGAGTTTTGTTCTAGTTTATCTCAATAAAGTGAATATCACAATTAATAAAGGAAGTCAAAAAAATCTTTTGGTTTCCCAGTACATGTAAAAGTTATGGAAACAATATAGTGCAATAGCATTATGTTTAAAAACAATACATATACCTTAATTAAAAAATACTTTACTGCTAAAATATACTAAACATCATCTGGAGGCTTGAGTGAGTTATAATCTTTCTGCTGCTGGAGGGTCTTGCTTTGATGATGATGGCTGCTGACTCATCAGGGTGGTGGTTGCTGAAGGTTGAGTGACTGTGGCAATTTCTTAAAATAAGTCAATGAAGTTTGCTGCATCCACTGACGAATGATTTCTCTGTAGCATGAGATACTGTTTGATAGCATTGTACTATAGTAGAACTTCTTTCAAAATTGGAGTCAACTCTCAAACCCTGCAGCTGCTTTATCAATTAAGTTTATGTGCTATTCTAAATCCTTTGTTGTCATTTCAACATCTTCACAGCATCTTCATCAAGAATAGATTCCATTTCAAGAAACCACTTTCTTTGCTCATCCACAAAAAGCTCATCTGTTAAAGTTTTATAAGATTAGAGCAATTCCATCACATCCTCAGTCTCTACTTCTAATCCTCTTGCTATTTCTACTACATCTGCAGTCACTCCTCCACTGAAGTCTTGACTCCCTCAAAGTCATCCTTGAGGGTTGGAATCAACTTCTCCCAAACTCCTGTGAATGTTGATATTTTGACCTCTTCCCATGAATCATGAATGCTCTTAATGACATCTACAATGGTGAATCCTTTCCAGAAGGTTTTGGTTTGCTTTGCCTAGATCCATCAGAGGAATCACTATCCATGGCAGCTGTAGCTTTAGGGAATGTATTTCTTAAATAATGAGACTTGAAAATACTCCTTCATCCATGGGCTGCAGAATAGATGCTGTCTTAGCAGGCATGAGAACAATATTAATCTCATTGTACATCTCCATCAGAGGTCTTGGGTGCCCAGATGCATCGTTAGTGAGCAGTAACATTTAGAAAGGAATCATTTTTTTCTGAGTAGTAGTTCTCAACAGTAGGCTTAAAAAATTCAGTAAATGATGTTGTAAACAGATGTGCCATCATCCGAGTTTTATTGTTCTATTTTATAGAGCACAGACACAGTAGATTTAGTATAATTCTTAAGGGCTCTAGGCCTTTTTGGAATGGTAAATGAGCATTGGCTTCAACTTAAAGTCATCAGTTGCCTTAGCCCTTAACTAGAGAGTCAGTCTGTTCTTTGAAGCTTTGAAGCCAGGCATCGACTTTTCCTCTCTAGCTATGAAAGTCCTAGATGACATCTACCTGTAGGAGGCTGTTTTGTCTACATTTATAATCTGTTGTTCCATGTAACCACCTTCATTAATTATCTTAGCTAGATTTTCTAGATAATTTGATGCAGTTTCTGTATCAGCAGTTGCTGCTTCACCTTGCACTTTTATATTACAGAGATGGCTTCTTTCCTTAAACCACATGAACCAACCTCTACTAGTTTGAAACTTCTTATTCAGCTTCTTCTCCTCTCTCAGCCATCATACAATTGAAGAGAGTTAGGATCTTGCTCTGGATTAGGCTTTGGCTTAAGGGAATGTTGTGGCTGGTTTGATCTTCTGTCCAGACCACTAAAACTTTTTCCACATCACCAATAAGACTCTCTAGCTTTCTCACTCTTTGTGTGTACCCTGGAGTAGCACTTTTAATTTCTTTCAGGAACTTTTCCTTTGCATCTACAACTTGGCTAACTGATGCAAGAAACCTAGCTTTTGACCTATCTCAGCTTTCAACATATCTTCCTAAGTTTAATCAATTCTAGCTTTTGATTTAAAGTGAGAGACTTGTGACTTTTCCTTTCATTTGAGCACCTAGAGGCCACTGTAGGATTATTAATTGGCCTAATTTCAATATAGTTATATCTCATGGAATAGGAAGGCCCATGGAAAGGGAGAGAGAAGGGGGAGCAGAGAGAATACACACACTTATTAAGTTCATCATTTTGTATGGTCAGTGGTGCACAAAACACTTACTATTGGTAATAGGAAAGAACACTGATCCCAGATCACCATAACAATATAATAATAATAATGAAAACATTTGAAATATTGAATTACCAAAATGTGACACAGAGACAGGAAGTTAGCAAATGCTGTTGGACAAATGGTACTGATAAGCTTGGCACATGCAATGTTACCACAAACCATCAATTTATAAAAAATGCAATATCTGAGAAGCACAAGAAAATGAAGCACAATAAAATGAGATAAGCCTGTACATAGTAGGTAGAATTAGAAATTGGTAATTTCCCATCTTTCATTCTGTATGCATTTCCTTCCACTATGTTCCTTCATCTATACTTGCTTAACCCTCACCTTCCTCTAAACCAAATGCCCAGTAGTTACTCTCTAGCCTCCAGTAGTCAAGAGTTGCTTGAAAAACAAAGATTTTGAAGAATTCTTTCTTCTTCAGAAAACCTCATGTTTGCTATTTAGCCTTCAAGCAATTGGATGTGACCCATACACATTATCTAGATAATCTCCTTTATTTAAAGTCAATTGATGGTAAATGTCAATCACATCTACAAAATAACTTTACAGAAACATCAAGGCTAATTTTTGATCCAACAACTGGCCACCATAGCCTGGCCAAGTTAACGCATACAATTAAACATTGCAAGCAGTTAAGGGCATTCATCCATATTTGCTCTTTTTTCCCAAAAATTATTTAGGTTTTCAAATTTTGGAAACTCTTCAAACTTTCTGCTGGAATGATAGTTGAAATTACAATGAATTTATTAGTTGAATCAAAAATTAGTAATGTCTTAAAAATGTTAAGTCATCCAACTATGAGCAAGATAGAAATTCTCCAGTTACTCAGGGCTTTTTGTTTGTTTTTTTGGAAGGGGGTAGAATCTGATTTGGTTCTTTTTTTTTTTTTTTTTTTGATTTGGTTCTAAATGTAGGTAGAAGAAATATTTAAAGCAATTATATTATAAATGAGGGAGACTAAAAGGATATAAGTTTTCTACATTCCACCCCCTCCTGCCACAACGGTAGCATGTTTTTCCCCTATATGGTTCACATAAGACCTTCCAAGATTGCTCATCCTTTTATGAAATTAAAGTCTGTTCTCTTTGCAGTATATTTTATCTGGGGAACTTTCCGTTCATATCAGAATTTAATACTGTCAGAGAACAGTTGTATTTTAAGTTATATGACTTCTTGCTATTAAGGAGTGCTAGGGTTAAACAGAATGATCCTCAGTTTAGCAAACACTCACAACGTGCCAGGCCCAATGCTAGATGTTAAAGGTAAGCAAGACAGGACCCCTGCTCTGGACAACATCAGCTCCACCTCAGTGCTGTGTAACAGTGCCGATTAAACTATTAACTCTTCATCTATACTGCAGGCCACCACTCTACTTTTCATCTTGTCATAAGATCAGGACTGAATACCTGAGCTAGAATGTTTTGTAAAGTGACAAATCTTGATAAATCAGATATTTTCTGTACATATTTATTATATTTGGGAAGCCTTGGATTACAGATGAAATATTAAAAAAAACCTGAAGTAAAAAAGTCTAACGGATTCTACTTAGCTCACAATTCTATGTGCTTTGGCTAAGATATTCTGAAATCTCTTATTTTCAACTACTTCTAATGTAATTTGGAACTTTCATACTTTAACAGAAAGATTTCCTTGCATCTAAATCAATTACAGATATCATGGTTGGGTATCAGAAATTGTTTACTTTTAAGAGAGAAAGAATGTGGTTAAAGAAAGATATTCTTAAGAATAAAGCTTTGAAGCATGATTGGTTTCATTAATTTGAACAGGAAGGGCTTCAAATGAGATATGAGCAAGTGTTAAAGTCTAGAACAAACTGACAGGGGTAAAGTCCATAAAATGATTTTCTTAAATATTGTTTAATATTTTTATTAATTGAATTCCTCACATGAGTTAACTTCCTTAATTATACATTTTCCAAAAGGATTTCCTGTGCTGTGTCCCATGTTATCAGTTCAAAATTATTAGAAAACACTTACTGAGTCTTTTTGATCATAAAATTAATAAATGTCCATACTTAATGAACCAGATTCCAGCCTACTTCCTTCAAAATAAATACACCAAAGTTAACAAAGAGTTTATGTTTGAGTCATTGTATAACTCAAAAACCCTTTAAAAACCCACTAATTATGTGATTTTTCAGATTAACTCTGAAAGCTGATTATTCACTAAAATCTCAAGTGTCATAAAAGACTACATATTTAAGGTTACAAAGTCTCAACTATATCACTTCTAGTATCATCCTTACCATTAAGGACTACATGTTCAAAACTTTTCATGTTACATAGGGCTTCTGAAGCTAGAGTCCTGAATAAGCTAAATAAATCTAGTTAACGGGTTTCGAACTTAGAAATAGGAGATTTTAGCTCATTGTGTCCTCAGAGGGTTTCATTAAGTATAACCACAATGTAGGTCTTGAAATAGCATCTGCTTTAAAAAAAAAAAAAAGTTAGATTTCTACATTTAGACAACATTCCACTCCTAATTACTCAAAATCATGTAGACTTCAAGGATAGTTCTCCATTCTGGCCTATGTTTTTGTTCCCAGTTATAACTGCATAGTTTTATAATCATTGAAGGGACACAACCTGTAAATATAATATGTGAGATTTTCTGTATTTCCTATCAAATCCAACTTGAATAATTCTTTAGAATTAAATTTGTAGTAAACAACAAAGATCGTTGTGCATCATATTTATTGATACAAGATTATAATAGCAATTAATGAAAGAGTACTCATTTGAATGAACTAAGTAACTTTTTAAGTTTATTATATCTCCTTTACTCTTCATCACATACTCATCATTACAGCACCTGAATAAAAACAAAATGAATAAATAAATAATAAAATGTTAATCTTTATTACTGGTGGGCCTATAGTTCCTGGATTCCAGGCTTTAGTATTTCTTCTTTCTTCATCTCCAGGCAAATTTATTTCTTATTAAAGAAGTAAATTCTGATATCAACAGGCATAAAATTAAAGGAATGCAAGCACATTATCTGAAACAAGATTAAAAATTATCTGTGGGTTTCTTTTAAAGAACATAGAATGCTCTTTTCTCAGAAATCCATTGCTGGCCTTTGCCAGATACAAACTTCCCTATAGCCTTTGCTCAGATACAAACTTTTTTCTGGAACCTAACCTATTTAAACACAGCTACACCTACACGACCATAACCCTTTTGCTCATTGTCATTTATTTTTGTTTGTCCTAGCTTTTTCCTAGAACACCAATCACATTGCAACAAATCATCAACTACAATTTACATATTTTCTGTGTTATTGTCCATTTTCTGTCCATTATCTCTAAGCTCTACAAGTACAAGCACTTCTTCCTGCTTTTTTTCCCCCACTAATATATCCTAAGCACCTAGGTAAGTGCCTATACAAAGTAGGTGCTTAAAAATTTCTTAACAAATGATTAATGAATGAATATGTTTCTTTGTATCAGTTTCCACGGAAAACTAGAGAGAGACTCTACGTGATTTTGTCTGTAGTATCCAATAGATTCTAGAGCTGAAATTTTGAAGGTGTTGTAAACATGACCCATGGCCGAAGAGAAAATACTCAGAAACTAATTATCATTTTGTTATTCTTAGGTCAATCTAATATTTATTCCTCCACTGCCTTTGTAAAGGGAAATAAATTAGTAAAGATGCTTTTCTGTAACGTAGTTAGTGTTCAGGTTTCACTGAATTCCAAGGAGTGACCTTTCAAACTAGGGTAAATGAGAAGGTTGCTTGGTATTTTAGCACAAAATGTTGAAGCATTTCCCCAAATGGCCAAACAATGGCTGAATTTGGCAGAATTTCTTGTTGAAACTGGCAGACCTGCCAACTGTTGCCTCCCAACAAAAGCCTTACTCCATTACTTATTGCCTTTCTGGACAATAACACTCAAATGTCTATAGAAGGAGAAAAAAACGCAGCAGTGGAATTTAGAGAAAAGCAAATCAACCTTTTAAAAAAATACATATGGCAAAATAGAAATTCTGTTTAATTTACAAAAACTATACCCCGTTTGATAAGTGATGAGTTATGCACTTGAAAATCCACAATTTATCAAGCTTTTAAGTGTTGATGTATAAATATTTAGAGATAATTCTAAAAAGAATGCCAACTGTCAATGCCCTTTCATCACTGTATAGTTTTTGAAATTTTCTAAATGTAAAACCAAAGGACTATTTTATAACGTGAAATACATATTTATCATTAAATTAAGACATGATTTGTTTGAGAGCATCATGATGGATTTTCACAAAATACATCATCTGAATTGACTCGACTCACAAATTATAACAACACTTGTTTTTCTAATGTAGATTCTCCATGTGTTGAGATTCATATAGTAAATTTTATTTTCTTTTAAAACTGAGGGCTAGTCATTCATTCACCTAGAAATACCATAATTAGGTTTTTTCTTCTGAGCCCAGATATTCATATCATCTATGAAAATGATAATTTTCCTTTGAGAAAGACTGATTCTCAAATTATGCTCATAGTATTCAGAGAAAATATGTATATAAAATGTGTTGTAGTTATCTTACTGTCTTTCAACATATTATCTAATAACTCACTGACTGAACTTTAAACCACAAGCAACAAGACTATTCTCCTTTCAACCATCCTTTCCTATGCTTTAACTCTTTGAACTTCCTGACACTGTTGGATATGGTCATTATCAAATAATGTACTTATAATAAAATTTTTATTACAAAATATAAGTGATAACAATGCCTTTTAAGAAACTGTATTTTTTAAGGACTAGCCAGCATTCAATTTATTTCTGGTATGTTTATAGATAGCATAGCAAACCAATATTCTGCAACACATTTTCTTTGTCCCACATAGCTTAAAATAGACAAAATTAATAATAATAAAATAAAGCTCAGACCAACAGAGTGACAATTTTTAATCCAGATGAGCTTGATGAAAGGGTGGAAAAGGCACTTAAAAATAAACTTTATATCAATAAAAGCCCTGACAGAATTTTAAATTCAAGTACTTTGCACTAAATTAGAGTACAGGGCAGACTGGCTGGCCCAGTTGGTAGAGAATGTGGCTCTTGATCTCAGGGTTATAAGTTTGAGACCAAGTTGGGTGTAGACAAAATAAAAATAAATTGTTAATAAATAAATAAATACTTTCAAAAACCAGAGTGTGCAAATGACTAATTTCTTACAGTGAGCAGACATACATCATACATTTTCAAGCTAGGATCTGTCCTTACAATGACAAATAGATATTCCCAGTAGTCTTTTTTTCCCCCAGTAGTCTTATTCAGAAAGAAGCAGGGCCAAAATATTTGTTCTTTCTCATCTAGATTCAGCAGACACCACATATTGTTGAAAGCCTTTTCTAATAATGCTACCTTTAAGATGAAAAAGGCTGTTTTGAGGTTTGACTAATTGCCTGATGTAAAAAGTTGCTGTTGATTTAAAATAGTTTCACTAAATATTATAATTTGCTCTCCACTGCATAGTGGATTTGAATATATATCTTAATATTCATATATATTTTAGTAATTGTTAATCTTTTCTATCTGCTAGATCACCTTGACTGTGTTAAGTATCTCTGTTCCAGGAGATTGATAGTAACACCAGAGACATACATTGTGAGCCTAAGCATAAAGGAATCTTAAATCAGTTTTGTAGTTCATGATGTTGTCCAAAACAAATGTTATTAACACTTCCCTAATTAGTCCTATTTTAACAAATTCCCCTTTCTAACTGTCCTCACCTCACCTCTAACCTGTCCTCACCTTGGAGTAAATCCAGAACACTGCATTTTGTTACATGTCTGGTGACAATGTCTTTGGTAAATGGCAAGATGAAGGGTTTGGAGATTCACCCAGAAGTTGATGAAACAAGAAATGAAGAGAACAAGTTAGGAAGTGAAGGGCCAATCTGGAGAACAGAAAAAAAGAGAAGATTCAGAAAAAGTTTCATTTACAGGATAAATATATATATAACTGTAGAATGTAATTAACTTAGTAATTATTGCTCACTGAGTAAAAGGAGTGAGAGATGGGATTTGAAAGTAAAATAAATTAGATCTAAAAACCAGGAGTGAAAAAGGTAGGAAAAGAGAGAGGATAAAAGAGAGGCAATAAAAGAAGATAAATTGGTCCATTAAGATACATTTTATTTGCCAGAAAGTTTAGGAAATAAAAAATCCAGCACTGAACTGCACAAATTAACATGTGGAGACACTTTGGATACAAGGCCATGGAGGAAAAGTTAGTATGCAAATGCCTTTCAGCTGCTTGGTCTAACAGTTCAGATAAGAAAACTTTATCTGCCCTTTTGTTTGGGAAATTGGATTGAGGGTTAAGCCTAGAAGTTATTCCTTCTGATAAGAGGTGAGGAGTGTTCATGAGAAGTTGTAAGAAGCAAACACCACCTCCTGGATGATAATTGTGTTCTAAAGCTTGGACCCAACTGCTCAAGACAATGACTGTACTTTAAGGGTACATAGAGTCTGACCTACTGGCAAGTCTTAGTCTGTCTAGGACACCTTCTCAAAAGGCAAAAGGCATCTCAAAAGGATGGGCTGTATCCATCATACCACATTTAAAGCAGCAGAACTGTTTGGTAAAATATAACCTTGGCTCATTCTAAACCTTCCAAATCAGGCTGAGATGGCTCAGCCTATAGAGAGAAGAGATGCTTACATGATCCCTGTGTGTCCTGAAAACAGTTTTCTCTTTAGTGAACTCCGGATATGATGAGAATTAAGGTATAAAAACACAATTAAGTTCAAATTTATAATAACAAAATAAAAGCATGAACATGACCCATGTTTTAAATCAAGTAATTCTCTTTCTGAATGAAATAACAAGCATTAATTCACATGAATTACACATAAATAACAAGACACATATATTACCTTCTCTTTTAATTCTGGCTTTCCTAATTATTAGTTTGTGATTTAGGTGTATATTTTCCCTGTCTGAACCATCTTAACTTAAAAGTCTTGAGAACCAGGTAATAATCCAAAATACAACTTTACTGACCCTTTCCTCTTTCATTGGACTCGGGGATAAATACACATGCACACACATATATACATTAATTCAAGAGATGCTCATCATTGGTGTTCCTTATTTTCCTCCATATCTGGAAAGTAACCTAAAATCAAATAGAATTCATATGCCTAAATCATATTTGTAAAAGTATGTGTTTAAATTGTGCACTGACTATGATTTAACTGTGAAATATTCCAAGGGGGTCTAATCTTAACAATATCTTGCCAAAAGGAAGTAAACTTTCAAATTGGATTAGTACTGGGGTGCCTGGGTGGCTCAGTAGCTTAAGCGACCAACTCTTGATTTGGCTCAGGTCATGATCGCACAATTCGTGAGTTTGAGCCCTACAGAGGCCACTGAGCTGATGATGTAGAGCCTGCTTGGGATTCTCTCTCTCTCTCTCTCTCTCTCTCCCTCTCTCTCTGCCCCTACCCTTCTTGTCCTCTCTCTCTCTCTGTCTCTCTCTCTCTCACACAAAATAAGTAAAATAAACTTAAAAAAATTTAAAAATTGGATCAGTACTATGTGAGACAGCTGCTCTCCCACCTAGTGCCTTGACCTATCCCAAATATATTGCATTTTGATATGCTGATACATAAATCCACAAAAAATGCATAATTACAGAGAAAGAAATCATATTCTTCATACTATTCTACAAAAATGTGTTATAACTAAAAAAAATCTTATACATATAGCTGATTATGTATAGCACAAATATATTGTTTAAATCAATAAATTCCTATATACCTGGAACCCAGCTTGTCCGTCATGTTCCTCTCCATTAGGTCACACTTACAGCCCCAGCAGTAAACCATTACCCAAAGCTTGTACTAATCATTCCTTTGCTTTACTTTATGGCTTTACCACATACATATGTGTTTCTAAGCAATGCGTTATTTTGTTTTACTTTTATGAAAGGGAATCACTCTGAATATAGTCTTCAGAGATTGCTTCTTTCATTCAGCATTTTGGAGATGCAGCCCTATTAATGTATCTATGTAGCTGTGGTTCTTTCTTTTCACGGTTGCAGTGTTCTACTGTATGAATGTACCACAGTGAATGTCCCTTTTCTCCTGCTGAGACATTTGGATTGCTTCCAACCATTTTACTATTGTAAACAATAAAGCAATGAACGTATTTTTTACGAATCTCCTGGTACACATGTCTCTGAGTTTCTTCAGGGATTATAATTTACAAGTGGGGTTTCAGGAATTTAGCAATTCAATGTGCTTGTACCAATTTATACTCTCATCAACAGTGTACGAAGTTTCCACTGCACCACATCCTTTCCAACACTTTGTATTACTGTCAAGCTTTTAAATGTTTGCCAGTCTGGTGGGAGTAACATAGTATCTCATTGTGGTTTTAATTTGCATTGTCCTGATTATGAATCACAGCAAATTTGTATGTAAAAAGAATTAAAATTTTTCTCAGAAACATTTGTTTTTAATTGGGTAGCAGTGACTTGATGTTGGAGAATTATGGTTAAGCCACTTTTGCTTATAATTATTTAAGAGAAGGACTGTCTATTTTGGGTTGGCTGGTCCAGGGAAAGGAAAAAGTGTTTTATAACTTTTAAAACTGGGAATGTATGAATAACATTTTTCACCATGAACAAGAACACAGACTAATAATGTGCAGAATTATATCTAACTCCCCATTTCCTTTATTCAAAAACCCCCATCAAAATATATATCAAAATCTCTTTTAAAAATAGAGGAAGAAAATGAGTAATTCCATTCAGGTGCATGTGCACTTTTTCTTTAGTAGACTTTATTTTTTAAAAGCAGTTTTAGGTTCACAACAAAACTTAATGGAAGGAACAAAGATTACCCACACCCCCTGCCCCCACTCATGCACACCCTCCCTATCAACATGCTGCACCATAGTATACTTGTTACAGTTGATGAACCTACAGTCGACACTTCATGATCACCCCAAATCCATACTTTACATTAGGGTTCACTCTTGGTGTTTAACATTCCACGACTTTGGACAAATGTATAATGACATGTGCTGTATGCTTTTTATAATCTTTTGAATAGTTAAAATCATTTATGGAGCTACAATATCTTGAAAGTATTAGTGTCTCTCTCTCTACTGTGGTAAAATTATTTTTTATACATAAAAACATTATAGAAGGCATTGGAATTTTTGTCTTTCACGTAGTCCTTCATTTTGGAGATGATTACCCTTATGCCCATCAGCTGAATTTAACCAATACATTTCTCCCCTGTTCTAATTTCCTTTTACTAAACATACTTAGGCTTGCATTTTTTTAGCTCAATTGTTGTGTTTCATCATGACATTATATAAAGAGGGTTTATCTATTAGCCTTATTTGCTATATTTCTTTTCTGTGTTTTCAGGGTTTAGTTGATTTTGATTTCATTTTCTTCCTTTTTAAAAAAATTATGTTTATTTATTCTCGAGAGATAGAGGGAGAGAGACAGAGCCTGAGTGGGGGAGGGGCACAGAAAGAGGGAGACACAACATCCAAAGCAGGCTCCAGGCTCTGAGCTGTCAGCATGGAGCCTGACCTGGGGCTCGAACCCATGAACCCAACTGTGAGATTGTGACCCAAGCTGAAGTCGGACACTCAACCAACTGAGCCACTCAAGTGCCCTCTTTGTATCTTTTCTTCTTGGATATTAATTAATCTTTGGTACTACAGATATGGATATTATTCAGAGGAAAGTGGAAGTAAGACTACGCTGACATTTATTATTAATAAGTACAACACATTTACTAATCAAAATTACCACATCAATAAATTTTCTGATAGCCATGACTACTGACATATTTGTTCTTTCACTCACCCCAAATCACCAAAAGGGTGAAAAGATTCTTTCATAGCATTTTCAGCTGGAATGAAAAATAAAATTTTTAGAACCATGCAGAAAAAAAAAAAACAGTAGTCCTTTCTATTTCATGTGCTACTTTATAGCAAGTTGGGAAAATTCTCAAAGTAAACTTCAACTTTGAACCTTCTGAATTCCATAGATATGCCAGTAAAGCCTGAGACTGACAAGAGTTTTTATTTTTTCCAAAATAGCTTGTAGAAAATCCAGATTCTAAAAATGTGCAATGTTTGTTGGTGTAAAAATACACATCTCCTTAATCAGACCAGATCATGATCCTAATTGGAACATAGACTACACACCTTATAATAATATATAATAAATTATTAAAATATGTGAAGATATAAACATTTACAAAGTAATACAAAAATGTTTTTTGAGTCATGAAAGATTTGATTGCAGAGATTGCTTTTAACATAGCTTTCTTAGTACTTTTGACTTTTCATGTAAAAATCCCTATGACTTCATAGAAATCCTTGGCAATAATTCAAAGATTATCATTAGAAGTAGCAACAAATAGGGATGTCTGGGTGGCTCAGTTGGTTGAACATCTGACTCTTGATTTCAGCTCAGGTCATGATCCCAGAATCCTGCATTGGAACCCCATGTAGGGCTCCACGCTGAGCATGGAGCCTGCTTGAGATTTTCTCTCTCTCCCTTTCTCCTTTTCTCTCTCTGCCTCTCCCTGCCTCTGCCCCTCTCCTCCACTCATGCGCTTCCTCTCTCTCTCTCTAAACTAAAAAAAATTAAAATTTTTTGAAAAAGTAGCAACACATTGATGATCCATAAACATAAGTTCAGTCAACGTCCCTCAAATCACAATATGAACCATTGGAGGTACATAATTTGCAAACACAAATTTGACATCTTTGAAGTTCTATTAAGTCTAAATACCATGCAAATGCAAAGCAGGATAAACTCGAGATGCCTTCAACATTAGTTTGAGTCTGGAAAGATGCATGTAAACTCCATTCATATACATTCTTTGTTTAGCAGTGGATGAATCTTACTTGTTGGTAGTGTCCTATGTTTAAAGAAAGTTAAATGTTGTACTGTCATGATCTAGCCTCTGCCTCCCTCTTTGACAAGGTCTATGACACTCTTTGCCCCTCATTCATTCCACTTCAATCACATGGACCTACTTTCTATACTTTGAAACAGCTATGTCATTCCGTCCTCAGAACCATTCATCGAGTCATCCTGTCTTCTGGGAACAACCTTTCTCCTGAACATTCCAGAGCATCCACCTCTTCATACTGCTACGATCTTGAACAACAGGGACCATCCTCCATGTCTTTTAAGAATCTCCATTCTTAAAAAATAAGGTGCCAAGAACAAAGTTCTTGATTACTTCTTGGTTAACATGGTGGCAACCTGGCAGCCTAAATGTGCCTGATACATCTCCTCCCAACTTCCCATTAAAATTCAACATTTGAAATACAAGGTTTACGATTTTAACAAAAGAAGCACACTAGTATATAACTTCAAGTTAAAATCTCTAAAATCCCATTATTCACTAATAATATTAACAAATTCACAGGAATGTTCTCTTGTCATCCAGGGTTCTACGATGACACATCAACCACTTGTGATGCCACCTGTCAAATCTTTGGATGGCCCTACCTTCAGGTATTGCATACACTCCAAAATAACATTCGGGCCCTAATGAAAGTAACACGTTGGATTTCCAGTGGAGTTGAGAATAATATGAACATGTTAATAATAGTAAGAAATATTTCACAGAATGATTCTTAATGTCAAATAACTTCTGAATAAAAGAAAACTTTGAAAGGTAGTCTAACAAAATACTGGTAAGGATAGACTTATGGACATCTGTCAAACTTATAAAGTCATTTCCTCAGGATCATCAGGTATGGATTTAGCCCTGAAGTTCTTATTTCCTTGACCAGAGAACTAGGGATGTTAAATTAATTTGAATGGGTCCAGCAGATATAGTAATATTAATGATCTGGTAGTATTTGCCACAAACATCACACACAAAGACACACATACACACACACATAATGTCTGCAGCTAAGCTTTTAATATTATAACTATATATATATATGTTTCTATATATACATACATAGAAAACAAGTTATGTTTAACGTTATAAAATTATAGAGCTAGGTTGCTCATTTGAACTAACTTTGGCCTGTAAAGGTCGTTCTTTTGTGATTCACATAGTCACTGTTAGATTCCTAGAAATGATTGTAAAACTTTCCTGTAATTGGAACATAAGAAGATATCATTTATAAATAAGGGAACAGGAAAATGGGGGAGTGGTGTAAGCTGTTTTAAAGATTTAAGTTGTTCTAGAGACTATTTTTTTGAACTCCCTGGTCAAATAGTTTCCATTTCAATCCTGGGCATTAATTACAAGTTTCAGGGGGCATTGGTGCTTCCAGAAAGATTACTGGTATAGACGGATTTGTCTTCTTATTTATATTTAGCATTATAGTTCCATGTCAGATAACATGGAACTGTTATTATGCAATTATTATTACACCTCACAACCCTCTTCCTGACAAAATTAAAGTGGTTTTCCTGTCCTAACTTATTTTTAGACTGCAAAGTATTTAACAATTAATCATGTTTAATCCTGATAAACTATAAGAACATTAATGAAAAAGGCTTCTAAATAATTTTATCTTGAATTCAAAGCTAAGTGACATAATTCCTTCTTCTGATTTTTAAATTCCAAAGTAATTCTGCTGGACCCAAAAATAGACTCTCTATAATTATTCTTTTTCCCACAGCATGTCTTTGGGAACTCATCATTGTTGTTCTGTCCTTTTATGTGTCAGCTTCCTCTGCACATTACATTTTATATGACTCACTGTTCCTTAAAACAAGGCTTGAATGCTCAAAATGCCTACTTATATCTGACAGCTGGATTTTTCCCCCTGAACTTTTTTATGTGAAGTGGAGCCAGATCAATTTTTATTAGCCCCAATTATGAAGATATATAGGAAAGAGCACAAAATGGAAGAAAATTCACTTAACTAGGCAAAAGCTGATCTTGACCTCTACCATCTGTGTGTACTAGTCATCTTCTTGTGAAAATTAAAAGTATTACACAATATTTTTCTGTCTTTCCAACTTACAAATTTTAACATGTATTGGGTAGTGTGAAGGAGATAGATTGGAAGTGGCTTGAAAATGAAAGGTACAAATATAAACTGTTTTCTGTTCATTAGATTGATCTCTGACTTGCAGAGTATTGGTAAGATTCTTTGTGAGCAGTCAATTGCCTCTTTTGTAGTTTCTAAAATTTTATTTCCAACAAGTACAGTTCAAGGTGGATGTGTGTTTAAATTCCTGCACGAAAGAGGCTGAATAATTGTCTTTGGGGAGATTAAAAAAATATAACAGAGAATCAGAATTGCGTTTGCCATCATATTAGTTTGACTCATGTATGATTTAATTTTAACCTCATGAAAGCAGCACAGAAGTGAGACTTTGAAAATTCTTGGTCTTAGATCATCTACCATGGCTGTGGGATACGAGGCAAAAAGTCTCCTAAACTCCTACCTTCCAAATCCGTAAAATGAACAGGTTACACTATAAAACTTCTCAGGTCCATTCAGCTTTGAGATTCTGGAACCTCTGACCCTAATTATTCTGAATTAAAGATAGGAACTGGAGATAGAATACTATCTGAAGTTATTGGTAACAAATAAAGTGATTTGTAATAGCTCATTTCTAACTTTGAATATTTTTGCCCTGATTTATTTAGATAATCATTGATTATACTCTGAAATATGACAGATGGTTAAGAGGTGGGAAAGAGAAAAAAATAAGGAGAATATCTCTGGCTAGATTGAATTCAGGAAATAGAAGGATCTGTTTCCGGTTATCATTAAAATTTAATAATCTTCCTAAAAATTCTTTATGCCTCCAACATAGCAACAATATTAACTTTTAAATTTCTAACGCTTTAATAGTCCACTTTCACATTGAAATCTTAATCCAACTGGCACTGAATCTCAGATATAATTTTTTCCTCCAAATTGATGGACAGTTTTACCAACACTTTGTATTAAATAGTTAATCTTTTCTATTACTGATTTCAAACTTTACTACATTGTTATATTTACTAAATTCTACTAAAATTATTTTGGATTCAAAGGTCCATTTGTCTTGTTACTTGTTCAGTTAAACTTCAGAATTATTCATTACCTTGATTGTATATTCATTACCTTGATTTATAGATTATTTGGGAAACAATTAAACATCTTCATACATTTTAGTTTTGCATCTATTAAAACAAACGTCTATTTAGGGTGCCAGGGTGGCTCAGTCAGTTAAGTGTCTGACCTGCTCAGGTCATGATCTCACAGTCCGTGAGTTGGAGTCCGGCATGGGGCTCTGTGCTGACAGCTCAGAGCCTGGAGCCTGCTTCAGATTCTGTGTCTCCCTCTCTCTCTGCCCCTCCCCCTCTTGCACTCTCTCTCTCTCAAAAATAAATAAATAAACAATAAAAAAATTGAAAAAATTATAACATTTAAAAAAATTAAGAAAATCTTATTTTCAGCAAATAGTTCAGAGAATCAGTAGTGAATCAGTTTGATTAGAACAGTAGGAAGTAAATCAAGGTAAATATGAAACTCAATGTTTGTAAACTGTATTAAAATACTCCAGAAAAATTATATCTTCAGTCTTTGGAACTATGCTCAATAGATCAACTCCATCCATGACTGTCTTACCATCCTTTGTAAGTTTTATTGCACAGTATCCTGTTGCTCAGAGCCAAATATAGATAAACCAAATATAGATAATTTTTCTAAGAGATATGATTAAGGATCTATTATAAAAATAGGTAATCAGACATACAAAATATATTTTTAAATGTAATTTTTTAAAGAATCAAAAGATGTAATTTCTTTTTTTTTTTTTTTTTTAAATTTTTTTTTTTCAACGTTTTATTTTATTTTTGGGACAGAGAGAGACAGAGCATGAACGGGGGAGGGGCAGAGAGAGAGGGAGACACAGAATCAGAAACAGGCTCCAGGCTCTGAGCCATCAGCCCAGAGCCCGACGCGGGGCTCGAACTCACGGACCGCGAGATCGTGACCTGGCTGAAGTCGGACGCTTAACCGACTGCGCCACCCAGGCGCCCCAAAAGATGTAATTTCTAATAGACAGTATGTTCCCCAAAATACCTGTTCTCATCTTGCTATGTAATTACGGAGCCATGTTTCCAAGAAAAATGATTCAAATAAAAATTATGAATTCAACAAAATGAATGTAATTTTTTTAATGTTTATTTACTTTTTTTTTGAGAGACATAGACAGAGTGTGTGTGGGGGAGGGAGAGAGAGAGAGGAAGACACAGAATCTGAAAAAGGCTCCAGGCTCTGAGCTGTCAGCAGAGTCCAAGTTGGGGCATGAACCCATGAACTGTGAGATCGTGACCTGAGCCGTAGTCAGACACTTAATGACTGAGCCGCTCAGGTGCCCCTCAACAAAATGAATTCAGCCCAACTGATGAGGAACCTTTGCTATATATATACTTGTCATTTATGTTATCACATGCAAAATTGAGAATGAATCTAACACCCATCTCAAAATTCAGTGTTCTTATGGATCAAGTGCCTTGGTGTCCTTTATGAATATGCTTTTCTGAAAACTCCTTGTTAATTCACTTTTAACCAGACTGTCTTTTAGTGCCTAAAGTTGTTCTATTTTGTATTGGTTCCTGAAATAGCCTTTCGATCTCCATAAAAAATTGTGTTCATATAAATTGCTTTAGAACATAGTAAACTTCATTGCAGATTTTCATAATGAAAAATTCAGGAGAGGTTGCTATGCTAGCAATGAAAACTTCAAATAACTTCAAATCAAATGATAGACATCACCATTTTTAAAATGTCACTTGTCCTCTCAATATCATATCTACTTCCTGCCTCTCTCCATCTTTTTGGATCCACTCTGCCTTTATTCCTTCTGTTCATCACTCGTTTGCCTGATTCCTTTCCAGGAGGTACAATACTACATTTTCTTTTCTTTTTTTTTTTCTTTTTTTTAATGTTTATTTATTTTTGAGAGAGATAGAGACAGAACATGCATGGGGGAGGGGTACAGAGAGAGGGAGACACAGAATCCGAAGCAGGCTCCAGGCTCCAAGCTGTCAGCACACAGCCCGATGCGGGGCTTGAACTCATGAACTGTGAGATCATGACCTGACCCGAAGTCGGACACTCAACCAACTGAGCCACCCAGGCACCCCATCAATACTACATTTTCTAATCCTGATTGGTGAAAAGGAGATTTCTTCTTATTTGAGCACCTGCTAACATTCATAGCCATGTGCCTGCTCTACTCCAACTGTTATTTTTACTATTATTTATTTATTAAGATTTTATTTATTTTTTAAAGAATCTCTACACCCATTATGGGGCTCAAACTCACAACCCTGAGATTAAGAGTTGCATGCTCCACTGACTGAGACAGCCAGGCACCCCAGTGTCATTTTGAATGTATTTTATATATTAAAAAAAAACAACAACACAGTTATTTTCCTAAGAGGATTTCTGATGACAGTGCTAGAATAATCATTATTTAATATGTTATGATAATTTTCATACTTACTAATATTTAATTTAATAGATAAAAAATAAGTTGTTGAAATGCATAGGAATCATGCTATATGCAGTATAAATACTATAAATTTTAAAAAATTCATTTTCTTATCATTTGTTCCTTTTCACGTTTGCTTTACATTAAATTACAGTTTAAGTCTTAATCATTTTTCTTTTTTTTTTATTTTTTTTTAACATTTATTTATTTTTGAGACAGAGAGAGGGACAGAGCATGAACGGGAGAGGGGCAGAGAGAGAGGGAGACACAGAATCTGAAACAGGCTCCAGGCTCTGAGCTGTCAGCACAGAGCCCGACGCGGGGCTCAAACTCACAGACCGTGAGATCATGACCTGAGCCGAAGTCAGACGCTTAACCGACTGAGCCACCCAGGCGCCCCCAGTCTTAATCATTTTTCTGACCACAGTACCCAGCATAATGGTTCTCAAACACAATATAGTTTTATTTATGGTAGAATTGCATTTTATCATTTAATATGTCTTACATATTAGACATATCACTTTAGACTAGTGATCTACAAACTGGGGTATGGATACCCCTAAAGGGTAGGCAGAAATAGCTTGTTTTACAGAAATCAATTCTAGATCTTTAACCTTCATTTGAACCCCATCCTAACTCTTGTCATTACAAAATTCCGAACGTCCAAGCTTTAGGCCATTTCTTCATTTTTACCTCTCCTTTCTTATAGTCTTACTTCTTTACACACACATGCATTCTTTCACCTGTCTGAGTCTTACTACAAAGCATTTCTGCAAAGTGTAACAATCCCGTAGGCCACAAATGAGGATAGGCACAATGCAGACATTGGTTTTGCCAAGCCTCCTTCAAAATGAACTCCCCCCTCTCTTCATCTCATTAATTGATGTATTTATAATAAAGTTTTACTTTTTTTGTTTAAAAATCATGTATCAAAATTTATAATACATTTACTATGATTTGATCTAGAGTATCAACTCTAGAGCCAAACTACCTGGCTCAAATCCTGAGCTAACCACTTTTTAATCACTTGGTAAAATTAATAAACCTACTTGTACCTCAGTTTCCTCACAGGTAAACCTAAGAAAAACATAGTACCTACTATACATGTTTTTAATAATGTGATCATAAAGTCTGAAAACATAATATTACTTTTTTAACTATTATAATATAAATGAGAAAATAATTTATTATGTATAATTTATGTATACAGACTTAGTGGTTTCTCTGTATATAAATTTATAGATACAAGTAGAGATAGAGGTATTTAGTACTTGGAATTTAGTAAACCTTTAAAAAGTGTTAGTTACTATAATATCTACATCGTCATTATTTCTAAAAAAAAAAATTGTAATGGTAATGCAATCAAGTAGGATTTTTAAAAACATTCATTGACAGTCATTTGGACAGGAATTTTAGTTTTTATTTTAGAGAGAAAGAGTGTGGAGGGGGGAGAGGGGCAGAGGGAGAAGGAGAGAGAATCTTAAGCAGCTGTCCCCACCAAATGTAGGGCTTGATCTCATGATCCTGGGATCAGAACTTGAGCCAAAATCAAGTCAGTTGTTCAACACACTGAGACACCCAGGTGCCCCAGGAAATTTCACCAAGGTATATATTTTGTTGCATAGAAGATTTTGAGCAGGGAAGACTTCATTGAAAATGTTCCTATGAAAAGATTAGGAGAGGTTTGCATAGTAGCCATGCAAACATGTCAAAGGAAAAGGAAAAACACCATGGTTCTTAAAATGTCACCTGCTCACTCAATGATCAGTTTTCTCTCTCTTTCTGGCTTAATTACAACAAGATTAACTGAATCTGGGATAATGTGACTAGATACTATAGATCACACAGAAATGAGCTGTTGGTGCTGCTAGTAAGCAAATAAATATAAGGCTCTGTAAGCAATGCATTGAAACATACCAAAAAGGTTTCTCTTTTGTTGTTAAGGACAATAAATTATAAGGAGGTTAAGAAAGTTCCTTTACAACTAGGGCTTATAATTCTCTGTGTAATAATTTATATTTGCAATTTATGATCATTAACAAATAGCTTACTTTTATTATTTTTGATAATGATACATTTGCAAAAACATAAGAGGGTGCCATTAGATGCAGGAAAACTCCATAATCTTTTACCAAGATGCATTGACTCAGCAATCAGTTGAACAGAGAGTCCTATATTGAAGGAATTTTTATGATATTCGAATCTTGTTCAGTGGGATAGTCCCATACTTATGATTAAGAATCAGGCCCTTCAGGCCAAATTGCAACCAGAGTCCATCAAACTTCAGATGAATTCTAATAGTGGATGGGGTGTGGATTTCCCCTATGTAGGAAAACCCCATGTTAAAAAAAAGAAAGCATCTCCCTACCCTGCCAACCAAAAACCTTGTTTGTTTCACTAAGCTAATTTATTATTGTTTCATTTGTCTTCCATCCTATCACCCAGGCCTTTCTTAAACTTCCTTTCAAAGCAAATTAGTTATCTTTTTATGGAATATACAAATTTGACAAAAATCTTTTCCTCTTCCTGAAATGTGCAAACCCTAGCTTGAATGTGACAAAGTAAAATTATCAATCAGATTAGGCCACTTCATTTATACCTATCAAGGTTATAAATGAGCTAGCTCTTAGCCAGTGCTTCCTAAACTGTCCATATTTATATATTTCTGAGGTTATCTCATTTTCTGTTTATGTTACTCCATCAGTCACAGTATACTTATAAATGCCAGATGGGCAAGTCCTCCACATTTTGTGGCTTGTTCCATTAATGTATAAGTCCTGCTAATGTTATACTTAATGATACATCTTTATATGTTTGCTATTTAAAAAATGAAAAACATTTACATGTATCGCTTCCTGTAGAAGTGAGCAAATTTCTACCTAAAGTAGTGGGAAAATGCCCAGGACCTAGGAATTAAAAAAGGATGTGGCATATGAGGAAAGTACAGTTATTTATTGTATTTTACAGGAAATTCCTGCTGTGGCTAAAAGTTCTTTGCTCTCTCAAACTGCTGTAGATATAAGACAAAGGGAAACCAACACAAATCATTGTACGTCTTAATATGCTGAATCTAAAGTTTGCCTGCCATGAGAAACAGACTGTTAGAAACAGGCTCTGGATTTAAAGGAAACTAAAGCTGTGATTCATAAGCCTGGCAAATAGACCTGGCGACAATTAGTTAACTCCAACCAGCCTTTAGACCCATTTTTATTGTTTTAAACTGTTTTACATGACACCAAAACCTCCAGAAGAAAATTCAACATTTCTGTCAAATGTTTTGTCTACATGACCTGAAAGAGTAACAGAAATTTAAGTAACCAATAACTATGATTCCAATTATAAAAAATTACCTCATTGGTCAGCTCCACATTTTAAAAACCAATTTGGCTATTGCTAAATGAGGCTTTCAGCAGGAGAGTCCCTCCTCATAAGAAAAAAAAATGCTGTGCTGAATTTATTATTTTTTTTATTATCACACAAATAGAGTAAAGTTGTTTTTCACATTTACTATATAATTGGTAACAAATTCCAACTTCAAATCATTTGGGGATTCCACTTTATAGAGTGTGCTAATCTTAGTTACTTATTTCCAGAAGAAGTTTATTAGTCCTTATTTACTCTCCATTTTTCCCCAACCTCTTTGGCCATGCAATAAATGATCCAGAAAACAGTGCCCTGACACAGGCTGCCACACCACTGGGAGCACTAATACACATATACACATAAAATCACAACATACTTTAGAATTAATTTTCCCATCATAAGCATCAATTTTCTGAATCATAGCAGATTTTAGAATTTATGATTATTGCCAGGTCATAAAAATAGTCCTCAACATGAAGCACCTGGGTGGCTCAGTCAGTTAAACATCCAACTCTTGATTTCGGCTCAGGTCGTGAGATCCAGCCCTATGTCAGGCTCCGCGCTAACAGGGGACACTCTTTCTCTTTCTTTCTCTCAAAATAAATAAATAAACACTTAAAAAATATTTCTCAACATTATCCTATTAAGTCTTGTGTTTTCTTTGCAAAGGAGAAATAATATTGAATTCTTCTATAACATCTCAAATGCTACATAACATTTGATAGAATACCTGGTGGAAAATTATATACAAATAACCAACTGAGCCACCCAGGAACCCCTCACAAGATATATTAAATTAAAATCATAGACTACCTTTTGGGTTTACACTTTGTAATGCCTGGTTTGGAAAGGTCTATATATCTGTAGCCAGAGAAAATTCTTCTATTACATTTTATTATTATTGTCTATTCCTGTCTTTGAAGATCAAATTTATCTTTGCAAAATTTTATTAGTGAATCAAGGAATATCCACGTTTTCTCTGATAAGTCCTATCTATCATAATGTGAATTGTAATTTCTATTCTTTCTATAACTTGAAAGTCTTTGGTGCCATTTCTGGCCATAGAGCTTTAAAATGCCCTATTTTCACTACTCTAATATATTAGCTTTATTGTTCTATAGGACCAGAAGTATCCTTACAATTTTTTGATACAACCCCTACATTTTTTAAATGAAAAACAGAGAAGCAGGCAAATAAAAAGATTGGTTAAAAGAAAGAAAATAGTAATCTGGTGTCACAACCAAAATAAGGACCTATTTCTCTTCAATATACTTATATTGACTATTCTATACAATGACTACAAACCACCTAATCATGCCGTTTAGAAGTTATCTATAAGCAACACTCCATTTTTCACAAAACTTAATTTTTCTCCATCTTCTTCTGGATGGTCTCTATATTGTCAACATGACACTAAGCATTCTCTGATATTTATTCTAGGATATTGTTAGATTTGATAAATCCATTTCACGATGCCCCCATTCACATTCTGTTAAATCTGAACTTTGGGGTTCATAACCACTCTAGTGTCCATTGAATTTGTCAAGTTATTTTCTAACTGGGGTCACATAATGTGCTGATGTACTGGAAACTTGAGGATAGTTGTTGCCTCAAGATCTCTCATGCAATTTTAATGCAAACTCTGTTCAAATAAGTAGCGCGATTGATATCTCTGTTGAAAAAAATTTGACCTGTCAAGTTTCTGAAACTGCTCTCCATATCCTGACATGATGAAAATGCTACTCAATTAACACACACATGTGCGTAGAGACTTTGTGGCCACTGTGTCTTTTCCAGGTCTCTCAATGGCCGTTTTATTGTATTTTTCTCTCTTTATGTGGCAACATATTTAGCACCAGGGCCTTAAGAAACTCATTAGGCAGTGAGTTTCTATATTGAAAAGGGATTGTGATAAAATATATTCTTCACAGAAGGTAAAACCAGACTCTTACCAGGGCCATCAAGCTGACTTCAAACATCGGTGGAATGGACGAAAAACTAAGCAGAGATTCTGTTCATTAAATGTAACTCATTTAAGTCATTTGGTTTTTAAATCTGCCTAAACCCATATGGAAATATATATTTTCTAAAAATGCTAATTTTTAACTGAAATCTCAGTAATAAAGAACACATGACCATTTGTGTATATAATTAGTTGCTCACATTTCATCTTGAAAATGCTGTTAGCTCAGTTCCCAGGGTTTTGCATATCCAGGATGATTTTCCTGAGACAGCATAGGGTAACAAATAGGAATTTGGGTTAGGGGACATGTTTCTAGTCTGTTCTTTGCCTCTGAGCAGCTGTGCTAATGTGGTCAAGACATTTCACTTCCCTGGTCCTGAGTGTCCTCATCTATAAATTAAAGGTTTTTGGACCTAACTGATCTTGTTTATATTGTGAAATGATGATATTTAAACAAAATAATAAACAAAAACTGCATATAATTGGTTCTCATCAAATAACAGCTTTTGTTACTATTATGGCTATTATTATTAATGAAACCATTAGGTCCTTTTAACTTTAATTGCTGTGAATGGCATTGAGTTAAGTGTTTTGGCTGACAGTGTTCTGTTCTGAATTGTTTCAACAGTCTGTGTTTCACTAGAATTGTGTGCAAAAACATGGGTACTTACTGGGTGTATAATTAACGTCAAGATAAAATACTGAGAGTATCTTCTATGATTAATTCTCCTAAACTGTCAACTGGTCACACATGTATGGCTTATCCAAAAGATACTTACTACATCATCTTCCAACTCATGTTACATACTTTATTGCTAATTCTGAAAAAAAAAAGGCACTTCCTGGTATCAGAAAGATCTCAAATTGTATGTGATTGCTCATAAAATTAATAATTTCAAGGCAGAAGTTGCACAGTATTATTTAATATGGTCCATTTTTTTTCTTGAAGAATACTCTAAAGCTCTTAATACAAGCAAAGAAACCAAGTTAAATGTAAAAGAATATTAAGGATTGTTACTATCCTAGTAAGAAAATGCTCCACAAACATGATCTTTTAGTGATGGTTTTGTTGGGTGGGAGGGGCAGAAGTGCTTCATATAAGCTTTAAAATAGTACTAATAAATGTCAATATAGCCAGTGACTATTAGGGGGAGTGAAATATATCAGGTTCCAGAGGTAGTTCTGGTTAACAGTGTATGTTTAAGAGTAAGAGTCTCAGGTTAGAATCCTTGCTCACTTCATTAGTGGGATTACTTTGAGCTTTAATTTCCTTATCTGGAAAAAATAACACAGAGAATATCATAATTTGTTACCTTCAGAATTGAATATGATAGTATGCTTATAATACCTAAGACAGTGTTTAGCATGCAGTGAACAATAAATGGTAGCTATTACTATGTAAATTATTTTATAATCCTGATTTCAATAGTTATAAATAACATCAGATTAAACCTTGGTTTATAGTAATTTATTTCCTACTATTTAGTTTTGATATTTTGGTAATAGATTATTGAATGCTACCTCATTGAATTCTTGACAATTTCTGCTTTCCTTTTATTAAATAGAGGAACCAGGATGAGATGCCTGGTCCAAACACCCTTCTTTCACCCACTTCCTACTACCCTCCACTGTTATCCCTATGCTTGAAAATATACTGAGGAATGTTGAATGTTGCTAAAGAAAGAAACAGGAGGTTGTTTTGTTTTGTTTTCTGAGACATAATCTATGATGAGGAAGACATAAAGACTCAGAGTATCACATGGCACCTATACTTTATTGGACATTGGAATTGGTTTGGAGATTCTAAGGACCTGAAGATGCAGACAACATTTTCATGAGAAAATTAGTAAAACTCTGGAAAGGACTTGTGCTGTCTTAGGGCCCAAGTGGCAATGGCAGCAGAGGATAAAGTTAGAGGTCATTTTCTACCATTTCTATATAGAACACAGAAGGACTATGGCACCTTGAGAAGTGAAGACTTTGTGAGGATTAGGTTATAGTCTTTGTGACATTATTGTCAAATTGAAGTAGTAAGACATGGCAAGATGAAGGTCACTGAAAGTGATTCTAAGGGCAGAGAGAACAGACAAAGAAAGTCAGAGTGCTAGGGAAAGAATGGTGTGGGTTGGTCCTATGAAAGAGACTGGCTTGCAAAGCATCCCCTTAGGGATTTCAAGAGACACTTGAGACTTTGCAGGATGCTGGAGGTCCAGTGTTCTAAGGTGCAGACAAAATCAGAAATTTGTGAGTTATTGATAACATGACTTGATATCCAGAGGCTTTTGGGGTTCAACAAGTTTTCAGTCACAAGAATAAGAGTTTATGTAGTCTTAGTCTCTATTTAGTCTTATTTGTAACTAAGATATTTCAATAGTATGGAACCAAGAGTAGGTTTCAAAGTGTTTGGATTTATGGAAATAATAAGTGAACTATGGGATTAGCTACTTGACTTTAAGTATCTTGTGGTTTCATGTGAATCATCTGGCAATAAATCAAGTGTGTGATATTTCCTAATAAAGTTATTTTCAGAAAGGAAAAAATGAGCATAGCTTCTTCCACATGGGAGGTCTTGCTACTGCTCTATATAACCCTAAGGATTAATCTGTTCATGGCTTAGATATTTCTACCTAAGAACACAACATGTAAATTCTTGTAAGTCCACAGTCACAAGTCAGCATTTAGTGGTTCAAGGGAAACTCAAATGGCTTTGAAACCCTTAACTCAATTGTTTCTTAAAACCCATGCAAAGCATTCAGTATTTGATATAAGTGTACTTATACTCCTAAACACATATTATTGATATACTTATGTGTAAATAATCTAAGATTACATATTATAAATGTTATTTCATTTCTTATCTGAACACTAGCCTTCCCCCATACCTCTACTCACTTATAGCCCTCTCCTGTACATTTCAAAATTCTTTTTTCTTTTCCTCAAGATACCACTCAAATATATACACTCTTGAAAAGTAAATTCATATTGTTCATTATTTTCCTGCTGGAAGTACTTGACAAGAATTCATAGTTAGTTTCAACATATTCTTTGAATAGATTTATTTATTTATTTTTTATTTTTTTGCCCTGCCGAGCTCTTTGTAGTTCTTTGTAGGCAAACACATGAAACTTGGCAAAGGCATCATGCTCTTTACCACAGGGACAGCTGCTTCTCCAGTACTAGTCCACTTCTTTTCTTTTAAAAGTTTTTGAAAAGAAGAAGCACTATAATTATGATCATTAGCCTATTTGAGTTCTACTTTCAACCAATTTCATTATAATGTTATCATTACATTTTGAGAAAATAGTTGTTCAATAAATACGACATTTTTCCAAGATATGCATTATGAACATTAAGTCATAATCTCATGAAAAAGAGATATCTTCTGTAACTAGTTCATTAGATGATTATTTTAATCGAACTGATTCTTGATACAAAAGACAAACTTCTGTCTTATATTCACTACCCTAGAAAGATATGATCTTTTAAAAACATGAAATAACAGATTTGATTCACCTCAACCACTCCATGAAAATGATTTTTAATGTTCTTATTTTGAAAGCTCTCTCAGAAATGTTAGCATCTATTTCATTTTATAGATTTTGGAATCACAACTGAAGATTCAATGATCAGTAGAGGAAACAGAAGGTGAGTTGGCATATGAGCCTATCTCTGTTTCCAAAAAGATGAGCATGTGACTCTAGAACTAAGAGTTATTAATCACAGCATTTTCCAAACTACTATATTTTTTATTTTTTTGTAATTTTTTAAGTTTATTTATTTTGAAACAGAGAGAGAGAGACAGAGAGAGAGAGAGCATGGGAGGGGCAGAGAGAGAGAGAGAGAGGGAGACAAAGAGAATCCCAAGCAGGCTCTGCATTGTCAGCATGGAGCCTGATGCAGGGCTAGAACTCATAAACCATAAGATCATGACCTGAGCCAAGATCAAGAGTCAGACACTTAACTCACTAAGCAACCCAGGTGCCCCTAAACTGCTATATTTAATGCTTAATATTATGATATTCATCTTTATAATGCCTTCAGGCAGATGTCACAGATCCTTTTGAGATAAATTTATGCCTCTAGTTAAAACATTCTAAGGAAGGCCTTTTTAATGCATTTTAATTTAACCTCACATATAGTATTTTCTTAACACAAATTGTTCTTTTGCAAATTAAAATATATTTCTTTGTTCTAAATTTTGAATAAATGAAATGGCCTACTCATCAATCAGAAAGTGTTTAAAATGAGATAATTTTTATAATACCATTTATAAAGCTCTTAGAAATTTTTCTCTAGGTTTCACTTTAGATTCAAGCTCTGAGAACCAACTAAAACCTAACTGTATTAGTCTTCTAGGGCTGCCATAAAAAAATAACAGACTGGGAGGCTTCACAAATTAATTTTCTCACAGTTCTGGATGCTGGAAGTTCAAGATTAAGGTGTTGGCTGGTTTGGTTTCTCTTTAGGCCTCCCTTTTGGGCTTGTAGATGTCCACCTTCTCACCATGTCCTCACATGGCCTTTTCTCTGTGTGTACGCATCCCTGATGTCTCTTCCAGTTCCCCACTTATGACCTCATTTAACCTTAATTACCCCTTAATTGAGGGCCGTATTTCCTAATATAGTCACCATTTGGATTAGGGCTTCAACATATAAATTTTTGGAAAAAAACAATTTAGTCCATAATACCAACAATTTCTAAGAAATTATTTCAAAGAAGGTGGAAGAGATAAGAATTATTTTAAAAATTTTGAATCTCTAAGTAAAAAGTAATCATCCATGTCTTCTATATGCCAATGACTCCCAAATTTAAATTGTTATGTATGAACTTCTTACACATCAGCCCTTCAAAACGAATTCTTCAGCCAAATATTTCATTAACTATTTATAATTGGAAACCCTTTTATGACTCAATGTCAAATTGATGCCAGAGACACTATAAGTTTCCTACCAGAGATACTATTAAGTGCCACAGAAGTTTATGAAAATTTTTCTATATATTAGTATGCATGCTTTTCGGATTTATACTCTTCCTCAGATTCTTCAAAAAGATTTCTCTTTCCTTGGTTCTTCAATGTTTTTCAATTATGCCCCTTTTTAAAATTTTTTTTTGTTTGCTGATCATTACATGAAAATAGATCTGCTTGTGGGCATACACATTTTAAGAGGTGACCTTAGCTTGTTCTTTATTCTCTAGGGTTTCACCAAAATCTCTTTCCTCTTTTTAGGTCAGGAATTTAAAGACAAGCCTGTAGGCACTGATTTTAGCCACATTCCCAACATTTAGGGAGCATTTATGTAAACATTTATCTAGATTTTTCTAATGTGGAATTGTCTCATATCCTATATCACATGTCTTGTTATCTGGAGCTCTTACACTTTGACAAGTAGAATTCATAAAAACCTCTTTTCCAGGAAGAAACAAATATATTGTCTCTACAGTGGCTCTTTGTTACTTCATTCCTTCCCTATAGGACTTGATTTGTTAGATTCACTCTTAACCAAAGAATTTATTGAGACAGCACCAATATCTACACCTAACCAAATCAATCCATCAACAAACAGATATATTTCATTTTCTGAGAAGTGGGATTCCTGAACGAATGGCAGGCAGTGGGAGGGGTGGAGGATGGGGGAGAGGGGAGATGTGTGTGGGGTGTACAAAAAGAATAGACTCATTTCTCTGGTTCCCTTAAAAAAAACACCCACACTTACTAATTTCCTGATGAGTACAACTCTCAGTTCTATGAGCTTCAGAATTTGGTGCTGATGTGTGTGTTAACTTCTTGTCTTTTGGGTAGGCGCTGGTTGTTTCTAAATCCAGTTCTATGTTTACTAGAATGCCTCTACGGTCCTGGAAAAATCTGTGTTGAATATCAGTGTTTCCATGTTGTTGTTTTTTTTCAACTTTTGGGTATTCAATGTGTAGGTGCCATAAAGATAGTAGATGGCATATAGTGCACAGGCTGTCAGTCAGATGCTATTTGTAGCCAAGATTCACATATACTTTGATTTTAGGTAGTATTTATCCTATCATGATAAAAGAAAGGTTGTATTTGCAGTCTCCTACAGATTTGGCAGCTAATAGTTATGACCTTTCTTAATGAAAGTGGATTTTAAATGAGTCATTATGACATGCTATCTACATTAATATATGAACAGTGAGTTTAAAATGTTGTCATCGATTTATAGCTTTATTATTTAAAGTTACTTTTATATTTATAAATGAAATATTGTTAACTAATATTGGAGAATGAAAAAACTTCCTTGGATAAAATATGTTAATTGACTTTCTGGGACAGCTACAGTTATATAACTTTCCCAAACTCACACTCTAATAACACAGGATAGAAAACAGACTGTTACTCTCCAAAATGAAATTTTTGCATAAGTAAATATTTACTATGCTGATGTCCCAATTTAGCTTTCCATTCCTCCTACTGGGTGACAATTATTGATATCCAATATTAAATTTGCCTTATAATAATACATAATAAGAACTTCATTAAGTGCTTATTAATATGCCAGAAAGTGTTCTTAGCTCACTACATACTAATTTTTCATGTAATATATCAACCCCAAATTGGATGTATTATCATTATCTCCATTGTATGCAGATATTGAGGTTATAGGGATCAAAGAATTTGCCTGTCACATAAATAAATAGTATAAATTTATATCAGAGCTCAACAAAATACAGACTTAATCAATGACTAACTCCAAAAAATAATCTTTCTCACTTCTCCCAAGATGTAAATGTGAACAAAGCAAACTCTGGGTTACCTTCTGTGGTACTTTATATCTATTGAAACATAAATCAGAATTATTTTGTGTGTGTCAGTACACAAGTTATAGCTTCAATGAAAGATTATTTCAAGATCAGGCCAATGACAATGACTTTGCCTAGTTTTTCTACTTCAGAATTGTTGAAGAGAAGAGTAATTTCCACATTTGCTGGAAACAGTCTACCTCAAACCTACTTTTGTTCTTTTGGTATATGAATGACAGTGTGTTAAATAATATTATAGTCCTATAAAATCCTCTTGCTTTCCTCTTACAGGAGGGGGCAGATAGGATTTAATCAACTGGTAAAAATATAACAATTATAGAGTAGTGATCAAATGGAGCAATTAATTTATAAGATTTAAAAAATAAGAGCTGACAATAATCACAAAAAATAATATATGATGTCAAGTAAAATGGAATGTTTGAATCTCTGAAATTTGAAATTCTGATATATAAATACTATGCCCATTTGATGTTCGTCCTTTTCTCCCTATCTTTTGTTACTTTTTGTGGCTCATATTTCTTCCCCCTTCTGGACTATGTCTCAGTCTCTCTCTCTCTCTTTTTCTCCTTCCCTCTCCCTCTCTCTCACAGTTGCTTAGATCACAATAACATCTTCTTTATTCATCCAGAGGAAAATCCTGGCCTTCTAGCAAGATTAAATCCTGAATCAAAACAAATGAGTTTGAAAAGCTGATCCAGTGGAAGAGGGGGGAAAAACCTTAATGTTTAAAACATTTTCCCAGGGGTTCCAGGACTATTATCCTTCACTGTTTGGGAAACCAAGTCAATTAAAGGCATTCATATGTAAAACATTCCTTTACAAAGAGCTCACAGTGACTGTTATGGTCTTGGAGAGACTTACAGATTTGGAGAGACTTGGTATAGATTTTATATCTTTAACCAAGAATAATTGTAAACATTTTATATGATCTGAATTAATTTATTTGTACACTCTTTAAAAATGTAATTGTTACTTATTTTTAGGAAAAATTTTAGGAAAAATTAAATTCTGTATCTCTATGAAATGTTTTAGTTATGAACTTTATAAAGCATGGAGAATGAGAGATCAGAATAAAAATGTTAAAGAAAACACTACATTTTTAATCTTATCTTTTTTCTTGGTCTACCTATTCTTATTCTTTAGCTATCACTGGAGTATAATCGCTTCATCCACTGTACAGTGATTAAAATACTTAATTTCTTTCACTGAAGTTTTTTGGTAACTTTTCTGAGATGAGAGAATTTGTAGATGAATTGCAATAAAATCCAAAAGTTGTTCTGGAAAAGCACAAGAGCAAAAATATAAAAATTGGATGCAGAAGGGAGTTTTTAAATTTTCACTTGTACAGAGCGAAGGACTCCAGTTCAAAGGTATATGCATTCATTTATTTATTTCTGCAGTAGGCCTTTGGGCTTCTGTATCATCCTGACTTTTTGAAAGGAAGATACACCATACATAACATAATTTTATGAGCATCATATTATTAGACATATATCTTTGGGGTATATTTTTAGATTCCCTTTTTCTAAATAATGCTTAAGATTGTTGACATAACTCCTTTATTAACTAAGGCATTGAGAAGAAAAGAGGGAAAAAAAACTCCTTATAGCTATAAGCAAAATCTCAAAATAAGTTTTCTAAGTATATCAATAAATATCAAAATAGCATTATTTTACCAACCATAATATTTTGTTGCATGTATACCTGAAATAAATCAATGGGGAAAAGTTCCTTTTTTTTTTTAGTTTGGCCTTTGATACTTAATGTATTTGCATTAACACATAAATAATAATAACAATATTTTCCCCTTAGAATAATAGAATTAAAGAACAAAAAAGAATTTAAGAATCTAGTCCAATACCCTTATTTTACAAACAAAACAAAACTGACACCACCAAAGTTAAATGGATTTGGTCAAATTATGTAGAGCTTGTTTAGTAGCAGAAACCAAGACAACATATAGAGGTGAGAATATTAGGAACTTTAATGCACTATACACAAGAAGCCTTAGGTCACACCTGTTTGTTGCTAGAACGAGTTCTCACTCTGTTTCCTCTTTGATCCCCAGGTTTGGTCAAAATTAGAACCCTGGGTTTACTCTCATTCAACCAGATGCTATTTGAATTTTTTAAAGCAACATTTTATTTTAATATATGCTTATTGCCAAAAAACCTTTAATATCAAGCAGTATATATTTATATCTCACTCTATCTCAGCCCTCACTTTATACTCAAAGACCTCACATTCTTGTATTTTTAAATTTGGATTTTTTTCTCTTAGAATATAAAAGTCTATGCTATCCCAAAATTCCAGGGCTAATAGGCAAAAACATACTACTAAACTTTTGAATATACACCATTTGAGAATTAGAAGAGGGGCACCTGGATGATGGTTAAGTGTCCGACTTCTGCTCAGGCCATGATCTCATGGTTTTTGGGTTCGGCCCTGCATCGCGCCCTGTGCTGACAGCTTGGAACCTGGAGCTTGCTACAGATTCTGTGTCTCCCTCTCTGCCCTTCCAATGCTTGCACTCTGTCTCCCTCTGTCTCTCAAAAATAAATAAATGTTCAAAAAAATTTTTTTAAGAATTACAAAAAATAGTTCGTTTGAAAATGTTCACAACTTTTCCATTTTGATTGTCATAGTGTATTTACCTACCAATTAAAAAACTTTTTTTTCAGAAGTATGAGAGAACACTTTTATGACTAATTTAATAGTGCTTTTCTTTATTTTGCAAACGGATGGGACAGGGACACCTGGCTGGCTCAGTTGGGGGAGCCTGTAACTCTTGATCTCTGGGTTATGGGTTAGAGGTCCCTCTTGGGCATGGAGATTACTAAAAAAAATAAATAAACTAAAAACAAACAAAAAACAAAATGGCTGGAACAAACCATCTTAACTTTTCTTTTATTCTTTCTATGGACACATGAATTTTACTATGATCAGTTTTTGTAAATTATTAAAACAATGCTAATGATTATAACTATGCACACATATTTGGTAATGGATAATATTTATTTATTCATTAAAAAGCTTAGTGAAGTTTACGACATTCCAGACAATGCCCCGGAGACCTAAAGATTAGTAAGACAATGCCCTCAAATAGCACTCACATTTAGTGGGGAGGATAAAAAAATCAGACCTCACCAAGTCGAGTGTGATAATGTGCTATTAGAGGATGCGGAAAAAAGGAGCATTAAGCTATCTGTGGTGTAGGCATAACTTGGGGGGGAGACTCTGGAAGTAAGTTCAGAGTTTCTTAAGGATGGCCCAGTTAAAGTTAAGTCCTGAAAAGACAGTAATTAGATCTTTCGTAAAGAATTATTAGTATTGTTGTGTAAAATAGTTTATTTTTTCCAAAAGTCTACTCTTCTCACATTGGACTAAAAAATTTTCCAGTTGATTAGTTAACATGTGTTTTTAAGGATGTTGATTCCCATCACTCCTTCCCTGAGTAGGAAATAAAACAGGAAAATGGGTCTTAACTTCTAGTTTTGGCTTCCTCTCTTTCTCTCTTTCTCTTTTTCACACACCCACAACAGAAGAGGATCAAATCACATTTTTTTTAAAGACTTATTTGGTTACTTATTTTAAGTATTAACCATAGCAGGGGCACCTGGGTGGCTCAGTCAGTTGAGCATCCAACTCAGTTAGGCTCAGTTCTTGATCACACGGTCTGTGAGGTCGAGCCTGGAGTAGGGCTCTACACTGACAGCTTGGAGCCTGCTTGGGATTCTCTCTCTCTTTTTCTCTCTCTCTTTCAAAGTGGCTTTCAGAAAATTTAAATTACCTATGGGTTTCACATCATATTTCTTTCGAAATCACTGTTTTAAATATTTTGATTCAATTAAATTCTGTGTAGTCAACAATCTATATATATTTTTAAAGACCATCAAGTGGAGTGCCTGGGTGACTCAGTCAGTTAAGCATCCGACTCTTGATTTCATCTCAGGTCATGATCTTGCGGTTCATGAGATCAAGCCCCATGAAGCTCTGCACTGACAGCATGGAGCCTGCTTGGGATTCTCTCTCTCCCTCTATCTCTACCCCTCCCCCACTTGCACATGTGCTCTCTCCCTTTCAAAATAAATAAATAAACATTAAAAAAAGTACTAACCACACCATTATAAATAATGGTCAGTTAAAACTCCATAGAAACCAACCAACCAACCACCATATTAGGTTCCCCTATACTTCCTCTTTTTTTTCCCTCCTTTTTTGTACCAACTGGTACCCCTTTTTATGCGGGGGCAGAATCCTCCTAAGATTTTCTTCATGATGGAGATATGTAGCAGAAAATTTCAGTTTCATTGTAAATTGAATATTCTGCACATCTCCACTAAAGAATTTATAACCAACTTGTAAAAGTACATATTTTCTTACAAGTAATTTTCATTAAATAATAATAACTAAATCAAAATTATACAATTCTACAGAAAAAGAAAGTATTTTAAAAATCATTTTATTGTTTTTGTTTTTTTGCTGGGGATGGTGGTGGGTGGTCCAGAATCAAGCTTTCCCAATAAGAATGAAGTGATAAAGCTCAAATGAATCACAGCCCCATATTGGCAGTATTTTATATTAAAATAAAAGGCAACATTATGTTTTAAAACACAATAGTATATTTTATTTAATTAATAAGAAATTATCAATTTAATTATTTCAATTATTTTTATTATATATGTATATATTTATTATTAAGTCTTAATTATTTTGGACAACAAGATAAACTTAATTAAGAGCTGCTGCAGACTTTTCTTTCTTTCCCCTTGAACCATTTATGGTTTATATATGCACCATTTTATTTCCAACTAATAACCTCCTGCTATTTCTAGACAATGCCTCTGATACCTTCAGTTTCACTGGTTTCTTTATCAAAGAATTGATGAAGCAAATAAGAACCAAAAGTTGATAATGCAAAACCAAGTCTTTTTAGGGTATGTGTTTGTGATAAATCAAGAAAGACTTTTACTTCTTTGATAGTATTGTCCTGGGGATCTAAAGAGAAGATGTGACAGACTTAATCACAGGTGTTTATTACCATTTTTAGATCAAAGGCCTAATATATAAAAGAAAAGGCACCTCCTAACAGAGCAAGTGTCAGCAGTGTTATGTACAGAGCAAAGACAGTTCTGATAAGACAAGTGTTTTTCAAAAGGGTGCCTTTTGTCACACTCTCTTGAATATTGTAATCCCACGTGTATGGTGACCGATAAAGTCCTTCTGTAAAGAAAGCTGACAATTGGCATTGTTTGTTAAATATCCATATATAATTTTACTCAAAATTACAAATCTTGTCACTGGGACCAATGAAAGCAAACCAAGGCATTCCCTTTCTGCTGCAGGGGAGAGAGAGATGACTTCTTAAGTACTTACCACGTCCCATATTGTAATAGGTGATTATGTGAGTTATTACATGTAACCCCCACAGTGTATTTAAGATATGTTGTATTATGTCCATCTGAAAGCTACAGAAACCCAGGTAGAGGCTGCAGTTTAGGTATCTGCCTACATTCTTAATTAGTAGATACTGCAGCTAGTATCCAAAACCAGAGATCCAAAAACCTGTGCTCTATGCCCTGCATTTTGCTTTCTGTTTTCCTGTCTTTTTTTTCCCAATACAATTCCCCTACTGTTATTTAAAAGGAAAAAAATGTTATCTGCTGCCTAAAGCAGCCTACTGCTCAGATAGGTGTATTGACTCTTGCCCCAGAAGGGCTCATGTGAGAGTTTTCCAGCTATAGCCTCTATCCAGATGTCTGTCCAGTAGACTGTTTTTAACTTTTATTGACTTTCATCATTACTTTTTTTTTTCTCTGAGATTGCCAGGGTTATCACTGGTAAGAAAGACTCCCGGTGGGGAAACACGCCTCACTAGAAAGACAAACACACATAGTACTACAATCCAAGTTGCAATTTGAGAAATGGGCCTCAACGATGTATGAGATTCATTTTGAAGTGACCAAGTCAGACCTCAGGATGTTATGAATCTTTTCTTTTCCTCCAAAAGAAGAAGAAGAAGAAAAAAGATCAACTTATTAGGTTCCTAGGGAACCATTCCATATGATTAACGTATTTTCCTTTTATTTTAACTTTTACTAAAAAACTATTAATTTTCCATAGTGATTTTTTTTTCTCTTTATTAGGAAAAAGTCCTACTGTAGCGGACAGATTTTATACTTGACTTTTTGGGAAATCAACCCTTCTTTTGTTTCTTCAGTGTATTTTGCATTTACATGAAAATGCATTGTCTTAAGATGCAGGGAGAGAGGGGGCAGTCAGGTTATGAAAATGTTTTACTATTGTCATTAAGGCCTGTTACTCCATGTCAAGCGTGACACGGCATTTTTTCTTTAACACATCCTGGTCCAGTTAAGGCTGAGATTCAGAAAAAGTGCTTGACACAACAATTTAGCAGGAAAGAAAGCTATTTTAAAAGTCTTTTGGGAACATGTTTGTGAAACAGGAAAAAACATACCATTGAGTTGATAATAGCACCCCCGTAAAGGTTAGACTCACTGAAATGGATTTGCCATCTTTTTTCACAGGGAACGCGTTATTCTTAAGCAGCAGTTCTCACTTAGGCAAAGCTTAATTCAGCAAGGACTTTCTTCCTGTGCAACTGCTTTTGCACTGGAAAATCTATTTTTAAATTACAACCCAGACTTAGTCACACCGGTAAATAATAAAAAAAAGCTTTGTTGGGTATGTCCAAAATGACAGCCCTTTACAGAGTGCATCACGGGACTGTGTTCCTAGCAAATGTCCAAATGGCGTATCCAGATTTCCACTCATTAAGTCCCCAAAGAACCTCCATTTCCTCACAGGTCTGCACCTTTACCTTCCTTCACTCATACAACCCTTGCTTGTTCTGTACCTATGCCCTGTTTTTCCAGTTCCTTGTCCCAAGAAACCCTATCTCTACCCTCTATCAACACACATTCTTACGCTGAATTCCTTAAACACTGATGTTTTGAAATGTGCTCTAATTCAGTTCGCATACACATCTCTTCGAATACACTGTCTCTTCCCTTCCTATGGTGACAGTCCTTCTGGATGAAATTTCATCGTTTACTATTCTATGATATGATTGGGTGTGAACTTTCTTTCAAGGCCCTCCCTTACTCATTTTGAGAACCATCTCGACAAAGGCCCAGGCACTTTGTTCTTCAAAATGTCTCATCTGTACTCAGATATTTTCCCACCAACCCTTTTCCTCTGCTGTATCCCCTATATCAGTGATTGGAACTTACTCAGATATTCATGTTAGAATTCTGAAAATCTGTTTAGGTGTTTTACACTCCCTAAATTCTCATATTCTCACAGATTAAATATTTTTAATACATCTGACAACTAAATATTCCTCTACATCCCCATTATTACTCTTCTTAATTCTAGACTTTATGATTATTTTCTTCCCTCTTTAGAAGTCACTACAGTATTCCAATTTGTCTATGTCTGCCCTCGTTGCCCTCTTTGAATTAATCCTCCTGCTTTCTAAAATTTTCTTAATGTTTATTTACTTTTGAGAGAGACAGAATGTGAGGAGAGGAGGGGCAGAGAGAGAGGAAGACACAGAATCTGAAGCAGGCTCCAGGCTCTGAGCTGTCAGCACAGAGCCCAATCCCGGGCTCAAACCCACGAACCAGGAGATCATGACCTGAGCCGAAGTCGGACGCCTAACCGACTGAGCCGCCCGGGTGCTCCATGCTTGCTAAAATGAAAATCTTATCACAGTGCTCTATTGCTTAAGACCCCTACTATCATTATTTATTTTTTGTAGTGGAGGTAGCAGATCTTTGGAATACATGTTATTCCTTCTCAGTTGGTACCCATGGTAGACATCGCTGATGTATCAGTGCCTCTCATCAGGTTTAGCCTCAGACTTATCACTGCTTCTCAAGGTAGTCTTGCCTGCCACCGCAGCAAATCACAGCAGGCATCTCTAGCCTACATTATCAGATAAAAACTCAAGAAAATACCATCTCTAATCTGTTTCCCTGTCTCCCTGGAAAGTCTCATCTCTTTATGTACCACTTTCAAGCACCTGGAGCTTCAAATTACTGATTTTTTTAAAATTCCACTGAAGTGTCATATTCTCTATGTCTCTCTCGCTTTCTCCACATGTGTGTGCATGCGTACACACACTCACACATAAGCTACTCCCATGTAAGATGTGTCATTCCATCTGTCCAATCAGACACTAAAAAATATTTATTGAATACCTATAACACTTTATTATCCATATTTGTACATGAGTTTCTTCTCTTGTATGGTTTTAACCATCTCTAAGAGCAAAAACTATAACATTTCTGGATCCCCAGCACTTAATATTGCCTTTGGAATATACTAGGTTCTAAATAAATCTTTGAATGAATAAGTAAATAAATGAATATATTAAAAATTATTAAGATGGAACTGTTTCATGGTTGTAAGAAATAGAGATCCTATAAAGGAACAGATTTCAGTATTATCAACACTGCTTCTTCACAAAAATAATGGATAATGTAATCAATTTTAAATAAAATGTGCATTTACCTGAGACACATCCAATGATTTTTCTCTTTCCTTCCTCTCTCTGTCTCCCTCCCCCTCCTTCCCACTTCCTTCCTTCCTCTCTTCCTTTCTTTTTTCCATCCTTCCTAAACTTCTCTTTTACCTACTCATAGAAGGGAAATAGTTGAGATATAAGCTTTTTAACTTGGGTTAATTTCTAAGAATGGACTAAAGTTCATTAATTTTTCTTCTCTTTCTTGCTAATATTCCTGTTTGTTGTTTCTTTGTTATTATTGGTTGTAATGACACAATTTAAATATGTCACAAGTGGAATAAAACTATCTGCCTTTTTGTATATAAGCTGTCAGATTTCCATGACTGTAAGAAAGTAAGACTGCAGAAATGTAAAGAAAAGAAATTACTGACAGGAGAAAAGAGATAAACAATTATAAATACTATTTAAACCTAATGAATATTTTCTAAGTTTATCACTTAGCTTTTGCCTCAATTATGTATAATGGTTATTTTTTATAAACTAAATTTTTTTCTCAAAGGAAATATATTTTTGTGTATGAGTTGAGAAGTACTTTCTGAAAATAAATTTCAAGGAAAATGTACTCTTCCTTATAAATCAAAACAGCTCTTAACATATAAAATAGAGTTAATGCATGTTCTGTAAATCAGGCAGGTTTTTTGTTCAGTGTGTTTGATTTTACAGTGTGAACATTATCTCTTGACAAAGGAGCGAGAGAGAGGAAATTAGATGTTCCGCTCAGCACAAATCTTCCCTTATATACACATGTGTTTTGTGTTGCATTTGATTTTTTAAAGAACAGCTTTATTAACATACAAATCACATGGACAAATCACAAAAAGGACCCCTGTACTCATTAGCAATCAGTCCCCATCATCACTCTCCCTTAGCCCCATGCAACCACTAATCTCTGTCTCCATATATTTGCCTGTGCTTCATATAAATGGAATCATACAATGTGTCTTTTGTGATTGGCTTCTTTAACTTAGTGTAATGTTTACAAGGTTTCTCCGTGTTATAGCATGTATTACTACTCCCTTCTTTTTATTGCTAGGTAATATTCTATTGTGTGGATATACAACATTTTGTTTATCCATCAATTGATAGACATTTGAGTTATTTGCTCTTTTTGAAGATCAAAAATGATATTGCTATGAACATTCATATACAGGTGTATTTGGGGACATATGTTTTCATTTCTGTCAGATATATATATGAGTGGAATTTTTGGATAATATGGTAATTCTATGTTTAACATTTTAGAGAACTGTTAAACTGTTTTCCAACCTGTCTGCATCATTTTACACTCCCATCAGCAAAGTTACAATTTCTCCACATCTTTCCTTTACATGTAATTGTCTTTTTATTATAGCTATCTTAGTGGGTATGAAGTGGTATCATTGTGGTTTTGAATTGCACTTCTGTAAAACTAATGATGTTGAGTATTTTTTTTTTGTATGTTTGTTGGTCATTGTATGTCTCTTTCTGTTTTTGCTTTTAAAATTTATTTATTTTGAGAGAGAGAGAGAGAGAGCACATGAATGGGGGAAGGACAGAGAGAGAGGGAGACAGAATCATAGCTGACTCCACACTGCCAGCACAGCACCTGATACGGAGCTTGACCTCACAAACCGTGAGATCATGACCTGAGCTGAAATTAAGAGTCAAATGCTTAACCAACTGAGCGACCCAGGCACTGCCATTTGTATGTCTTATGTAGAAAAATATCTGTTCAGAACCTTTGCCCATTTTTTAGTTGGGTTATTCATCTTTTTATTATTGAAAATAAAAGTTCTTTGTATATAAGATACAAATCCTTTATCAAATATGTGATTTTCAAATATTTTCTCCTATTTTGTGATTTGCTTCATTTTCTTGATGGTATCATTTGTATCACGAAAGTTTTTAATATTGATGTAGTCCCCATCTATTTTTTTGTTTCTTGTGCTTTTGGTATCAAATGTATGGTATCAAATGTAAGAGTTGTATTTACTTTTTGAGCAAGCTATAAATATCTTGCCATAAGCACACACTAGTTGTGGATTATCCAAGAGTATGTACTGCTAAGTTATTTCAGATTTAAAAAAAAAAACCACTTCATGGATATATTTGGGGAGAAAAGTTTCCGAAGTCCTGTTGGCTGGGCTTGGTTTATGCTTTGGGAATGAATAACAATGTCCTGTTTTGTGAAAAGGAAAATAATCTATAGTTATTTAGATTACAGAATGGAGAAGAGTTTTAGGTCATCTTATTTTACAGTCAGGAAACTGAGGCCTAGGAAGCTGACTAACCTGGCAATATTCAGGCTTTGTAAGCTAGGCAAATGCAAAATGGAACCTTCTTAGTAATCTTTCCACTGCACCAGCATTTCTCAAAATGTTAGTTAGAAATGTTTGGTTGCAAATATTTTGGAGACAAAATTCCAGATCAATTCTGTTTAGTCATAAAATGTAACTTACCAGTTACCTTGATGAGGAAGTCCATTATTACAGCTGATTTCAGATATGGATAGATTCAAAGGCTCTAATAATGTCATAGGATTCCCCACTAATTTGTAGCTTTCAGCTGATTGGTTCATTTTTTTTTAAAAAATGTTTTTTCCATATGGTGGGAAGAATACATTAGGATAGCCTAGTAATCATGCCCTACTTGCTTTGCAACCTCCAAAAAGAGAAAATCTTCCCTGATAACATTAAGAGAAAAGTCCCAGAGAGAATACTGATGATGTAGCTTGACTACATGTCTATGCCTAAACACACCAAAACCAGAGGATGATGCTAACCTGAACAGATTTCAGTGACTTCCTACCTCTGTGACCAGGAGGACAGACTCACTTGAACCAGAAGGAAGAGATTCTCTACTGGAAAGAGGGGTTCATTTTATCAGGGGTAAAAGAGTTGTGCTGAATCAACAGATCATCAGAGTTCCTATGCTTCCCAAATGTTGAGATATGCTAGTAGGTATTGTATAAATTTGATTATTTAAGAAAAATTGAAAGCCCCAAATGACAAAAATGCAACTCTGATGATGTGCTACTATGTTAACTTAAATTTCCAAGAGATTTCCACGTTTTCTGATTTTATTGCCTTTGGAAGAAAACATGTTTTCACATAGAATTTGACTCCTGACTTTGTGAAAGGGAAATAGGTATAAAACTCTTAGTCTAAAGAGCTGGAAAGATATGTTTTGTTTTTATACTCTTTGAGCAAGCAATTCTTTCCATATTAGATCTCCTGGAGGGAGAGTGTTCCACCAAGTACAAAGCCTTTTTTTTTTCAGTCGCCCTCCCACCTTTTACTAATTGGACTGAGATTTGGCCACTTGCCTCTTTCAAATAAAAAGAAGGTGACCAAAATCACCGGAAAATGGCTAATCATGCCCACAATGGGAAAATTATTCCCATGAGTATGTACTTCAGAGTGTAAAATTAAGTCCCAAATTTAATCACAATTTTATCTGTCTTTATGGCTATTCAACTATTCAACCTGGAATGTTCATTAGATAAGCAACTAAGCATAATGTTTCTCTCTCTCTCTCTATATATATATATGTATATATATATATTTTTTGGGGGGGGGGTTCCAATACAGTGTCAGTAGGGCTATTATAGCCAAATTAAACTCAAAGTTGGGAGATTTTATATCTTGTTTTTAATTGCATTAGCATGTTATATTCTAAGTTGTGACTATTTAGAGTGTATACAAACAATTTGTTAAACTTTTAGTTTATATAAGTTCAATATCAGGAAATATGTTGTTAACTAAATGAACATCATATTGGGAATATACTTGTTACCATTCACTTTATTTGTTATTTTCAAAACTGACTGAAATGACAATAAAACCAAACATATTATTTCTGAAAAAAATAAAAGAACTTGGGATGCATATGACCACCCTTTGAATTATTGGGTTAATTTTCAGTTATGATGCTATAAAAATTATAGCAAATAACTTAAAACATGTATAAGCTTGTTTATGTTTTACAAATTTTATTGTGATATAATAATAATAGTAATGACAATATCTAACTTTACTGAGTTATAAAAAGTCTATGTACATTATCTCATTTTATTTTCACAACAGCCTTCTGGTTAAGGGGTTTTTTGCAAATGAAAAAAATACTTATAGAAGTTTAACTTGAAAGTGTGACGATGAGTTGGGTTTTCAAATCAGCACTTGTAACCAGTACAACCACTGCCTCTACCTATCACACTTGTCCATTAGACTAATTATTAAATATCAGCTGGATGCTGTTTTTATTTCTTTTAATATCTCCCTCAAAAAGGGAAAACTGTATCATTAGTCAGTAAGACAATATTTATCATATATATTTTATTAACATGTGGAATTTAATAGTTGTAGTAAAACCCAGAAGTCTCTTCAAAAATAAGTGACTTTCTGGAGGTTTTTATTGACTTTTTAAAATTGGCTATTGGATGTGCTTTTATATACAGGGTCATTCATAAGACTTTGATGAATTGAATGTAATAATTTTTCTTACTATTTCATTGATTACCTTGTTGAATTTATGCATTGTTGAATCTTCCTTAACATGCCCTATAATTTCTGGTGCTGTAAATTTTAAATTTAAAAGAAAATGTTTTTAATGTTTATTTATTTTTGAGAGAGAGAGAGAGACAGAGTGAGAGCAGGGGAGGGGCAGAGAGAAAGGGAGTCACAGAATCTGAAGCAGGCTCCAGGCTCTGAGCTGCCGGGGCTCAAACCCACGGACCGCAAGATCATGACCTAAGCTGAAGTTGGGCACTTAACCAACGGAGCCACCCACGTGCCTCTTTAATTTTTTTTTATGTAGATCATTTTCTGTTAAAGGCAAAAGAGATAAAAACACAATGTATCCCAAATTCATAAATTGTTGGCTTCTAACCCAGGAACATTTAGTCTATTAAAATGTTGATGACAATAAGTGTAGCTTGACTTAGATGAACTAATCAGAACCCATTTCAAAAAGTGTGGCAAAGAGGCTTATGAAGTATGTTTGCTCTTCTATTTTGATTCTCTGCAGTGGAGAAGAGAGAACTAGACTTGCCCCAAATGGCCTTTCTAAAGCAAGAAGCTCTAAAATGTTGCAGTATATGTAGAGGTGAAATCAATATGTACTTTTTTTTTTTTTATTTTTGGTTTAGATCTTTTTCCCTGAATTCTCATATAACAAAAGAAAAAAAATTATGTAGCCAAATGGTCTACTTTCCACTGTCTCAGATTCAAACTCAAACTCTTTTGGGCAACTTAGTAGGAGGATACGTAGAGAAAGCCTTCTTGAGCCAGAAAAAAAGTGTTAGGAATGACTTAGTTTCAAGGATATTTTGGATTTGGGTTAGTTTGAACAAAACCATTCCTCTATTTTAACCATGTTTTCCTTTTACATAAATTTGAAAACCTATCCAAGGCTCAAATTATTTTATCCTACTCTTTCATTTTACAAATGAGATATCTGGGAAGGTATGTAACTTGTTCAAGCTCATTGAATGACAACATATTGACTGAGCACTTCCGACTAACTTCCTGTCTTAGATGTTGGTGAAATTACCCCTCTTTAGAACCTTATGAATGAGTCCTGTGGACTGTGTTTAAAAGTAATGAACTAAACCACTAAAATCAGCATACGATTACTATTCTCCAACATCATAAATATTTTTATTGAGAAATCTTCACTTACTCCCATCTTCCTACACAACTAGGTGAGAGTAGCTGCTCACTAATTAGGGTAAGATGACTAATTGAATGTCCACAAGTATTTCTTAATTTAAAATTACCTTACCAAAATGGCAAGTCTGAGTTGTAAAGCTATTTACTAATGTAAGTTTTTTAAAAAGTAAAATATCCCAACTTCACTAAGAAAAAGAATTAAAAGTAGGAAATTGTGTGAGGAAAAATATAAATGTGTTTGATAAACAAAACAGAAATGAAATATGAAAATTGGGTGGTTAGGCAAAATAACTGAATAAGCAACACAGAAATGTATCCTGCACTTTTTAAACCTTAATTATCCCAATAATGGCTCAATTCTCTAAGTCAGTATAGTGCAGGGCAAAGGGCCTGATTTAGAGTTGGAGATTCTGAGTACTTAGCCTGGGGTCAACCCTAAGCATCTGTGTGTCTTTGGCCAACTCACTAAGATATGAATGCTCTCATTCATTCTGTTGAGATTAACACTGGCATGACTAATTAAAATTATAGAGTAATAAAGATAATAACAATAGCTAATTCTTATTGGGTGTTTATTATGAGATGAGTTCTTTACATGTATCATGTAATTTAACACTTAAAACAATCTGACAAGATGAGTTATGATAAAAATTCTAGGCAACATTGATTAAGCCACTCTTTGTATACTACTTTTCCTGTCAGGAAATAAGGTTAGTGAGTTGAAGTGTTGTAAGAACTATGTTTGAAGTGTTTGAAGCTGTGTCTCTCTGACTCCAGCACACATCTTTTAAATAAGTATGCAATATAAAAAAGGGAGCTAAAGATTAAGTACTCATTTTTCTAGTTAGGTAAACCAAGCAGAAAAGAATTGAAATACTTTTCTTAAAATCACATAACAATTTAGGAGCAGCTGGAAAGAAATATTCTATAGCTAATGTGATTGCCTTGCGCTATGATAAATGTATTCTAAAGTTAGGAAGAATGACTGGCCAGTTGTGAAGCAGAAAGTTACCACTTACATTTGACAGGAAAATGTAAGTTTTGATCAGGTAAGGATTTACGGTTAATTTTCTATTATGGCTGTAACATATTGCCACAAATTTAGTACCTTAAAACAAAATACATTTATTATCTCACAGCTCCATAGGTCAGGAGTCCTGTGGGCTTGGCTAGTTTCTCTATTTCAAGTCTTATAAGGCCAAAATCAAGGAATTCTCTTCTGGAAGTTTCTGAGAGAGAATCTACCTCCTGATTCATTCAGGTTGTACAGCTGGGGTCCCCATTTCTTTGCAGGCCTGTAGGCCTCTTTCTAGTCCTTGTATGTGGGTCCCTGGCAAAGCCATCATCTCTCTGTCATATCTCTTCTGCTTCCTTTTTATCTGTTGCATCTCTCTGACTATTCAACCTTCCTCTTCTACTTTGAAGTGCTCAAATGATTAGTTTAGTGTAGCAGAGTAATTCATGGTAATCTAGGATAATCTTCCTAGTTTAAGGTCCATAACCTTAAAATGACAGATTCTGGGGATTAGGGCATGGGAATACTTGGGGGGTCATTATTCTGTCTACCACAGGATTCTTTTATCTGTACCACTGGTTCTCGACTCTAGCTGTATACTGGAATCACCTTAGAAACTTGAAAAAAATGCTTATGTCTAGGCTCCAATCAAGATGAACTGAATCCAAATTTCTTGCAGTAGAATCCATACAGTGATATTTTTTTTAGGTGTCAGAAAAGTATAATATGCTTCATAGGACTAATAAAATTCTCTAACACCAGTTTCTTCAACTTAATTAAATTCATTTTGTAAGCAATCCATTCAAAATACACTTTCTTTTCCATTTTTTTAAGTTTATTTATTTATTTAGAGATGAGTGAGGGAGGGGCAGAGAGAGAGGAATAGAGACAGAATCCCAACCAGGCTCTATGCTACCAGTGCAGAGCCTGACGAGGGCTCAATCCCACAAACTGTAAGATCATGACCTGAGCCAAAATCAAGAGTTGGACACTTAACCAACTGAGCTACCCAGGCACCTAAAACACACTTTCTATGTATTCTTTTTATGGCTAGGTTTGGGAATTATAGAGGTATGTATAATGCATGTCCTACTCTTACCGTGCACACAATCTAGTGGCACAAACAGACACACACACAAAAGAATTACAACATAACAGGATGCATTTTATTTATTTTTATTTATTTATTTTTTAATGACTATGTATTTGAGAGAGAGTGTGAGCGGGGGAGGAGCAGAGAGAGAGGGAGAGAATCCCAAGTAGGCTCTGCACTGCCAATGCAGACCCTAATGCAGGGCTTGATCCCACAAACTGTGAGACCTGAGCTGAAATCAAGAGTCAGATGCTTAACTGACTGAGCCACCCAGGCACCCCTAGCATAGATTAAAAAAAATTTTTTTAATGTTTATTTATTTTTGAGAGAGACAGAGACAGAATGCAAGTGGGTTAGGGGCAGAGAGAGAGGGAGACACAGAATCCAAAGCAGGCTCCAGGCTCTGAGCTGTCAGCACAGAGCCTGATGTGGGGCCTGAACTCACAACCTGTGAAATCATGACCTGAGCCGAAGTGGGATGCTTAAATGACTGAGCAGCACAGGCACCCCCCCAGTGTACATTTTAAAATAGATATTTAAGTAATTTGCTCTGGGAGTTCTGAGACATTTCTTGTGCCTTGGAACATGGCAGAATATTTCTGCTTAATTTATACTTGATAAGTTTTTTTTGTTTTGTTTTGTTTTGTTTTGTTTTGTTTTGTTTTGTTTTGTTTTGTTTGGTAAGCTCTACACCCAACATAGGGCTTGAGCTTACAACTCCGAGATCAAGAGTTGCATGCTACCCCAAATGAGTCAGCCAGTTACCCTCTTAGTAGTTATTTTTAAAATAATCTGCAGGGGGGCACCTGGGTGGCTCAGTCGGTTAAGCGTCTGACTTCAGCTCACAGTCTGTGAGTTCAAGCCCCGCATCGGGCTCTGTGCTGACAGCTCAGAGCCTGGAGCCTGCTTCAGATTCTGTGTCTCCCTCTCTTTCTGCCCCTCCCCTGCTCATGCTCTGCCTCTGTCTCAAAAATAAATAAAAACATTAAAAAAAATAGTCTGGCAGGACCTAGAGACAGAGGAATGTAGGTGTGTTCAGGTCTCAGCATGGTCTAATGAGGATGATGTATTAACATTGTGCTTCTCAAAATTTAATAGACCAATAATTTCCTTGAAGGCTTACACAAAATGCAGATTCCCAAGTTTTTCTCCAGAAGATACTAATTCATTGGGTCTATGGTGGGGCCTAGACATTCTGACATGTTCAAGAAGTTCCAGTAGTGATTCTGATGCAAATCATCCATGAACTCACAATTGGAGGAATAATGGTTCATGCTACATCAATGATTTGCTACCTGTTCATTCAATAGTCTAAAAAATTATGGAAGCTCCAAGTGAAATTATTTTTCTTTACAAACCATATAGTTTGACCTCCTTATATCAATAACAGATGTTTAGGAAAAAGAATCCTTCTGTTTTAATTTTCTTACTGCTTCATTTATTGAAAGTGTTAAGGACAGGCCAGGATAGGGGTAGGAAATTCAAACCTTATATTGTCATTTCTTTCTTAAATATTTGATTGTAAGTAAAGAAAGTAATTTGTAAAAATAATTCTAGCAGAAAGACTTAGGTTTTTCCCAGAATTAAACAGTGAGGAGAAAATAAAAGGTAACCAGGATTCTTGTACTTTTGACATTTTTCTTGAGTGGCACAATCTACTCTACATTGAATAAAACAACAGAAAGAAACTTCCATTTGCCATACAAGTATAGAATACTGGGGTTGAGGAGAGTGCTCATTCCCTATTTTGATTCAGAAATGTAACTTCTTGAATATGTCATATGGGAAAGACACATACTAAATAGAAAACGCCTTACTTTGTTCACACAAGGGTTCAGGATGCTTCATGGCAAGTGAGATAGGTGTGGGAAATGCTTCTGTTAGCCTACTTTATAGTGACTGGATAAATAAGTGGAAAAAAAGAAAATGGCATAGGGCCCATAAAAATGCAAAATACGTTGGAAATGGAAGATTGGAAGTTAAAAGTTGCGGGTTTTTTTCTTAATCTTGAAGTGAACATATACTTTTAGTATCAGGGTTAGGCAACTCAACTAAAAATAAAAATTGTCATAAAGAAAATAAATTAATGAAATGTGCATATAGGAATATAAAAATTGAGAAAATAAAAAGTAGGTTTGCAAGGCACTACTATGCATTTAGAGGATTTAGGTTTTTGTGATAACTTAGTATTGATTAAGTCACACTGATTTATAAATTTTTTATGTAGAATAAAACATGATTTCACACTGAAGTAAGCAAAACAAGATTGGTTAGAAGTTTTGCACTTGGAAATGTAGATCCATGAAAAATGTCTTGTGGTACAGATCAATGGTAATTTTAGGAAATGAAACCAGGATGATATTACATAAAGCCCTAAGTGACTAGAAACCTATATTTCAAAAGTTCTTTGAAGTTTTACAACATTCTTCATTTCTTAATGTTCTTTTCTGTGATGAAATAAATCATTTTTAGATTATGTTGGTGATTTTTTGGCAAGAGGAATGAAGATCTTTTTATTGCATGTGTACATTAAAGAAAATTATTTTGTTTCTAGTAGTAGAACCAAATCTTCCACTTTGTTTAATTTTGGGAAGTGAAAATGAAATAGTACTGATAAGATCCGTGAGGCTAGCAGTTAAAGAGAATGTCAGTTAACTACTAGCAGGATCATTATGATTACAAATCCACTTAAGAGGTCAAATTAGAGCTTTCTTAGTTTTAAATAAGTTATTTTCCTACTACACAAACCTAAAGACACTTGGAAAAACCCACTAGCAGATTTAGTCATTTAACCGCACCCTTAATTACATACTTCATTTCTCCTTAGAATTGAATGGAAGCTACTACATCTCACAAGGCAACGTGCAACTCAGTTGTCAGTAAATAATTTAACAAGATTTGAAAGAGATTTACAATGATTTGCTTAAAAGGTCTGGTCAGTTAATATCAAATGCATTTTAGCAAATGTAAATTTGGAGTAAGCTAAATATAGAAAAGAGAACCGCTTGCTGAATGAACGTTGTAGAGGTAGCATGCAAAGAACCATTGAGCTAAACTGAAGAATACAATTAAACATACTTCTGATGACAATCATGCCATTACATCTACCAACATGAGACTCAGTCTAAACTGACCTTCAGCTGTATCTGTAGGGGTGCTACCTGCTTGCCCAGTCATGATCCTTCCATTATGGATCTACAGAACTTTTGGTGAAAGTGATCTTTCCTTCATAACTGCTGCTCCCCACATGTGTCCGCTGGCAGGAAAATTTGATAGGTTTTGTCAGGTAGATGACTGAAATGAATTGGATCACCACACAAAATGGGCATTGTTAGACTTTATGGAGTGTACAGGAGTCCACCATGTGTTTGAAAAACTGCCACCCAACCTTGCTGCTGCATCCTTGATAAAACCAGAGGCCACAGACTGGCCGCTGGATTAGGAGTGCTACAAGTTTACACAGTGCAAAATACCCCCTGGTTACTAGTAGCACACGTTCCAGATCATTTAAGAATAGGGTGAAGAAGGAAACTATAAAAGTGGAATGATTTGCATTGGTAAATATTTCGTGAATTGAATAAAATCTTTAATTATCGGTGCCAGAATTATCTAGTGAACCCTAAAAGGAATTTCACTCAAATACTCTTTAGAACTCTGATTTTGAAGCCTATTAGATAAGCAACAAAAATAACTGCTCATGTTGTGTAAAAGTTTTTTGACATATATTGGGTTTGGCAAAATTCCAAATGTGTTTTTGAAGCTCTTTCCCCTTCCATTTTCCAGCTTATGTGCATTTTATAGTTCATTTAATCCTAACTCATGTATAAGTTATGAAAGCATTATTTCATAAAAACCTTGATTTACAAATAGAATAATATTTCTTTACATTCTTATTTGTGTATTTCTGTTTTATATATATTTACTACAGAGAAATGTAAGCTACCAATGTTTTAAATTTGGCTTAACCTTTATAAAGACTTACAAAGTAGTAAATTACTGTTTATTCAGTATCTTAGCAACCACCTAACTTGACAGATCAATAGTTTTGGGGACATTCTTTCATAAGAAAGTAAAAATGCTGATAGAGCAATATTTTTTTTTCTGATTTTCATTGTCAGTATGGATTCCAACACTATCTAAAGCCTTCTAATAGAAGAAATAGCAGTTAATTAATAGTTATGATTAGTTTCCTTGATTGCAAGTTCAAAATCCTAAAGTAGTTTATTGGCTTATTTTTTTCATTCATTTACAAGAAATATGAATTAACCAAAGATACACGGATCAATCGGATATGGTTTCTGGCTTTGAAAAAAAACATATGAGCAAGGGAAATGGATATATGTAACTAAGACTAATAACACATTCCAAGAAGTTATTAGATAAAGAAAGTTATTCAAAGGAAAATTAAACTGTGGTTTAATTTAAAAGTTTAGTATCTTAACCATCCTAGATGAATCGAAATTAACTTGAATGGAAATTAACTTGGAAATTAATAGTTTCTCCATATAATGGAAAACAACAAATATTTGTGACAAAACTCAAATATATTGTAAGCAAAAGAGATTTTAAAAAATTAGAATAGCTTAATACAAATATCATTATAATAGAGGTATTTTCTTTGAAAATTTCTATTTCTCAGGGAAATCATGCAGACTCATTAAATAATATTAAATTATTACATCGATCAATATTTCAGGTCATGACCCCTGGATTTAAGAAATTCTTCAAGACAACATCAAATATGATCCGGGGGAAAATGTGATTTGAGTCTGGAGACAATTGTGTATGTAAGTATTGGAAAATTAGATTTTCTCATGGTAAAATTTAATAAAAACTAAAATATCAACTCATTAATTACTATATTGACAAAACTTTTATTCATTGTTTTCCTTGTTACAACATTTTTTTTAAATATCTAAAATTAATATAATGCCTCCTCATTTTTAGCTATTTTTTTAAGAAGATCAACTAATAATAAAAACCCAGTATATCTAATAGAAGAGAAACGTTATTTGGAAGATTACTACAATTAAAAAGAAAAGCTGTCTACGTGAGTCATTGGTAAGGGCAAGCAATGACATAGATTCAAGTTGCTAGAAATTGGTGTGCTTTTGTTGCATGTGATAATAAAAATAATAATTTAATATGTGGAAAACTTTTTATAATTCTTACTTTACCATTGGACCTATAATAAAAATCATGACAAGGTTCTTAACAAAATTAAATATTAGTTCATAGCTTTCTGGCAAATATCTATTGATTGGATTTTTTAATCTCTGTTGATAAATACTTCAGATACATTCACTTAAATAAATATTGTATTATGACTATATCATGATAATTTTTATCTCATAAAAGCACTGTCAAAGTAGGTTGCTCATGGACCTTACAGTGAGTAAGCAATCCCAGCAATGTTTGTCTCTAAGAATTAAGATGTTAGGGGGTGTTGTTTTAGAGTCCATTTTCATTAGCTCAGGATTGTATCTACCATTAGAAAAATTTCACAGAAATACTTTATGTAGTATTGTCCATTTCCTGTAACCTTATTTTAATATAGATAATTTAGGAATATTTTAGTTCCCAATTAAAGGAAAAATAATTTCTATTAAATTATAAGGCCATTTTTGTGATGTATGGTTGTTGATTCTCAAGAAATTGGCCTGAGGAAAGTTTTTCCCCTTAAATTATTGAAGAGTCAGAAAATTAAAAATGAGGTTAATATATATAGGAGATAAAAGTGAGCTTTATGGTAAAATATGCTATCAAAATTTGTGCCTTTATGCTCTTGTGAAATTCTTTGTCTTGATACTTTATTTTATTCCAATTTTGGTAAAAGCAAAGAAAGTAAGATGTTTTCTAATTACTTAAATTACTTATTATATGGTTTTAAAAAAATTACCACTGAGTACCATATAAATTTATTTTATAAATATTGATTAATTATATTTCTTTCATTTTTATTTGCAGTTTGATTTATATTGTACAGCATATTTAATTTTGGCTTCAATGATGGAGAAAAAATGTATCCTGTATTTTCTGTTTATCTTGCCTTTTTTTATGGTAAGGATAAATTCCTCTAATATATCTCTCTATTTATGATTATTTATTTTGACTTCCAATAAACCTATAATTAATAAACATTAATAACAACAAAATGACATACAGTTATTTGATGCATAAATTAAGTACATTTTTAATCAACAGAGCAATACTTTATTTTCTTTCAGTGTATCCTTTTAGGCTTTAATTCACTAGGAGGCACTATAGGATGGTTGGGCAGTGAGGTGGGAGTGGGATGTTAAAGTGAGGAAGGTCCATGATAAAAATGTAAAAGATACCAGAGGAAGGTAATCATCAGAGTTTGAAAGATAAATGAAATGGCTCTATACTACAGTCATATATATTAAATAAAATACTTTCAACCAGACCTGTTGAGTATGTGTTAGATCTGTTTAAAAGTAGATCCCAACCTGTTGGTTTTTCTCCCATTCTGCCAACTGATTGATTTACATTAACTGAAACCATGCACTGTTTTATGTTTTAATTTTAATGTTTTATTTTTGAGTGAGAGAGAGAGAGAGAGAGAGAGAGAGAGAGAGAGAGCATGAGTGGGGGAGGGGCAGAGTGAGAGGGGGACACAGAATAGGAAGCAGGCTCTAGGCTCTGAGTACAACATGGGGCTCAAAACCGCCAACAGTTGAGATCATGACCTGAGCTGAGGTCAGATGCTTAACCGACTGAGTCACCCAGGCACCCCAACCACGCACTGTTTTCAATCAATTTCCTTATCCATTCATTCAAATGAGTATGAAGTGCCTGTTTTCTGATGGGCTTTGATGCTAAATTTGGGGCAGTTGTATATGTGAGTGTGAGCACTCATGTGTGCCCTTGCACACAGCTGGGGGAAGGTGAGACTGGAGGTGGAGGGTAGACTAAGGATGACTACAAACCTATTGCCCTACCGGAGGGGCCATATTCCTTACACACACAATTGGATGTTTATTTACAGAAATATTTTGTTCACATTTTTCTCTCTCCCACATTAAAACAGGGACTGTACTCTTATCTCACTATATATATTAGAAACCGACAGATGTAATCTCATCTGATTCTGTGCCAGCACATAAATTTCCTGTGGTGTTTTCAAGCAAACCCCAAAAGAGGATTTAAACAAAGAAACTCAAGAAAAATATAGAAAACCTAAATGGGAAAAAAAAAAAAACAACAAGCCTACATTCCTATCAGCATTTGTATTTGAAAACATTCTCCAGTCTAGGAGCAGTCCAAATCCTACACTTCTTAGATGTTATCTTAGGTAAACAGCCTAGAATTCAAGAAGCAGGACTCCTGTTTCTTCAGCTCCCTCCCTGCACTGAGCATGCCAATGAACTGCACAGGCCAACTCTGGTTGCCTGCAGGTAATTCTGTATCAGATTACCAATCTGATTACTGTAATTTAAGGAATTGTGACCATTTTTCTTGAATTCATTCAGATAGTGCAAAGCTGTGTTTTTAAGAATAAAAATGATATTGATTTTATGCAATTCTATAAACTTCCTGAGAACAGGAGAAAAATACTAATTTTCTTAATGCTGTAAATTTACATTTATTGCTTGTGCAGCACAAATGCTGCACAAATCTTTATTAGGAAATTAAAACTAATCAAAGAACGAGAGAATAAATGTTAAATGGTGCTCAGGTGATAGTGAGGCTTGAGTGGTACCACACACTGAGGGAATGTAACTACTTAGACTTTGGTAAATATGAATTCGGGCTAGAGAACAGAGAATCAAGTATAAGGGAACAAAATAAGAGTAGAAAATTAATGCTTATGAATGATAATTAAAGGAAATAATGCAAAAGTGAAGAAGTAAGGTTGAGGGAGGTTATACAGGCTTCATATTGCAAAACAGTAACAAAAAGTCATGCAGATATTAAAATGGAAGTGAAACTTAAATAGTACTACTAAATTGGAAGATCTTAAATATATACCTTGTCCAAAACGTTTATTGATGGACATACAGTAAAAATTCTATTTACCAATGACATAAATGAACTTCTCAATATTTTGATGATCAAAATCTGATAATAAAAATGGCCAACAGTTTTGAATATTTACCACGTGTCAAATACTTCCCGTTATTTTTTTTTTAAAGTTTATTTTGAGAAAGAGAGAATGCATGTGTCAGAGCAGAGGAAGGGCAGAGAAAGAGAGGGAGAGAATCCCAAGCAGGCTCCATGTTGTCCGTACAGAGCCCATAGAGGAGCTCAAACTCATGAACCCATGAGATCTTGACCTCAGTTCAAATTGAGAGTCAGCATTTAACTGACTGAGCCACCCAGGCGCCCCATTTCCCTCTGTTATCTTGATACTATTTTATCCCATTAAAATTTTTTTTATTCCATTTTACAATAAGAAAGCAGAGCCTTAGGGAACTTAAATACCTTGCCCATATTCACAGAGCAGGTGAAAAAGTAGAGGTGGATTTTCAATACAACTGTCTGTATTCCAGAGCTCACGTCCTAGAGCCAGATCCTATAGGCTTCTGAGAACCGACTATAGCCTGTTTCCCAGAGCTGCCATTTACAGCTACTTGAGGTCACTTGAAATTAAACATGGTGGGGACATTTAAACCATGAAAATTAGCAAACGGTTCAAATCAGGGATTTTCCCCCCAGAACCAGTTAACCATGTAGCATATCACTGCAGCTACTCTTTTTGCACTGTGACAGACTGCCTCTGACAGACATTCTCACAATTCTGATTTTTTTTTTAAATCCCTTAGATTCTTGACATAGCAGAATCAGAAGAGAACATTGATGACTTAAATGAGTTCGGTGTCTATACTAGAAATAAAATCATGACAGCTCAGTATGAATGTTACCAAAAAATTATGCAAGACCCTATTCAACAAACAGAAGGTAAACATGACTATTTAATTTTTAAATGCCTTTGATACCCTTTTAAAAGAAAACTACTCCATTATATCATTTATGGGTTTCTTAGGTCCATTGTTAAAAATGGGTTAGTTAGCTTTCCCGTTACATGTGCATTCTTACTTATGAAGAAATTTATGACATAATTTATCTTGCTCCTTTTTAAAAATTCTAATTCAAACTATGTGCAACAGAAATATTTTTAGTAATGTTTTTTATGGTACAAAGATATTTAAAATATCAAATGTGTGTCTTTAATTAAATTAGTGACTTGATCTTCAGCTTACGTAATTTGTATTTCTCTTTCACAAGCTGCTTGATAGGAGCTTGCATAATAAATTATAATTTTTTTGCATAATGCGTGCTTTGTATAATATATTTGGTCTAAGTGCTTCTGTTTCTATCAAGATATTCTTTAGATATTTTTATTACATTATTGAAGTCCTGCTAAGTGCCAGATATTTGCCTGGATTCTGAAGATACAAGGATGAGTAGCACAATTAGAGTTGCTAGATTTAGCAAAAACAAAATAAAAAATCAAGACCAAAAGCAGGCCCTGTATTTTTATCTGGCACAGGTATATCTTCAGAATGTAAAACATGAAACTCACAATGAAACATAGCAAAATGTAAAGACTTTAGGTATTTCTTTTTTTTATTTTTTTAATGTTTATATTTACTTTTGAGACAGAGGGAGACTGAGCATGAGCAGGGGAGGGGCAAAGAGAGAGGGAGGCAGAATCCAAAGCAGGCTCCAGGCTCTCAGCTGTAAGCACAGACCCTGATTCTGGGCTAGAACTCGTCAACTGTGAGATCATGACCTGAGCTGAAGTCAGACGCACTGACTGAGCCATCCAGGTGCCCCTAGACTTTAGATATTTCTAAATTTTCAGTGGATACAAAGATCTTTACATTTTTGGAAAAATATTTGATGGTATAATATATAATGTTTCTTATATAAATGAAATATTGACAGTAGGTTATTATTAGTATTTGTAGCTGACAAAATGAACTTGCTTGTGAGAAAGAGAAAAAAGTGATTTTCCCACATTGGTCAACTTTTAGAACTTTTAGAATTGTAATGAACAATTCTTAATGAAAAATCTAATGGAACAATATAATTTGATAATATTTGGAGAGTATATAGATCTATCCAAACATTTTTTTAATGAGATATTTATTCAGTTAAAAATATCTTGGATATATACCAGACACTGACAAACTATCTGATATTATGTCACTAGGGGTTAAATTATCCAGTACACAAACTGCATACAAATTCTGTTAACTTATCTGACTTATCACTTTATTCCATTAAACTCCAAGTTTCAAGTTTCAAATTATTGAATTAACCCCTTCCAAATCGTGTAGATATATGTAAAAGTAGTCTTCGAATCTCATTGTTGAACAATAGGAATATCTTTATGAGTGTTTCATAATAAAATAATTTTGTGATAAAATAATTTTAGAATCACTGTGTAATAAATCCTCCTCTTGGAGCTTCATAATGCACTTTGTAATTTTAAATACTCTAGCAAGTCTTGCAAGAAAGAACTGTCTTCATTTCAACTTTATGCTTCCCAAATCTTTTGACCACAGAAATTCTTTTAATGGAATACCTACTCCTGTCTCACTCAAATGCCATACAACACATGTGAAAAATTCTGCCCTGTGTAATCTATCATACTGCCAGTGTTATCATTAATTAGATGGGATCTTTTGGAGAGGTGATAGGATCTGTTCGAGATGCTTTCTATCAAGGAATTCTTCTCTGTTAGGCCACAAAATGCATTTTATTTAGTAATATATGAATGTAGACTATTTAAATAAGTGAAAACCACAGGAGAAAAAAACAGAGATGAAATGAGTTATTTTTTAATAGAATTTAATAGAATTACTTACTTAATAATTTAATAGAATTACTTACACTTTCAGGCCAGTACAATTTTTTTCTACCTCGATGAAGATTAGATTGAGTCTGAGATTGTGGCACAAATCTGTTAAAAAATAATAAACATCTCATGAAACATTTGGGCTTCTATCTATAAGTACTTGCCCGACTAGGTGAAAAATTATTTTCTTTAATTATAGACTGTTATAACATTGGACTATTGGTCATTTTATTTCTCCATCCCTTTTTAAAAAACAACTTATATTTGTTCATGTAAGAGGATCTTTCTCTTCAGTTTACTAAAAGGAAAATATGAGAATGTTTACATTCTACTCCATTTGAAATGTGAAGGAAGGGAAGTAAGAGCTACAATTTGGTAGAGGGGCCTGAATATCTGTTAGGGTCAATACTGTGAAATAGGAAGTGTTAGGGTGTTCATTTGTTTATCTCAGAAAATACTAAAACCTTGCCCTAAGAACACAACATTTTCCAATTTCTCATACTTTTACAAAGTTTTAAGTATAGGGACACAAGTAACTACCACCTTTATGGTTAAGGACAGCCATCAAAGACCACTTGATTTATTGAATGAATAGCCACCTTTGAGAACTGGAATTAAATCTAAACTCTTCAGTACACTTTTATGGATATTTCTAAATTTAATTTGGCAATAAACCCAATAATGACTTGATGAAAAACTTACCAGCTATGGATTTTATATGGTCTTCATTTGCAGTTGGTAGTATGTATTTCATGTCAGTATTAGCCCACCAGTAAGACTTATGTCTTCACGTATAACTAAAGGGATTATTAATCACTGATTTTTATTCTTCTCTTAAGGCATTTACTGTAACAGAACCTGGGATGGGTGGTTATGCTGGAATGATGTTGCCGCAGGAACCGAATCAATGCAGCACTGCCCTGATTACTTTCAGGACTTTGATCCGTCAGGTAGAAACAGAGATTTATATACAGATCCACTTGACATTAAATAAACTCTAAATTAATCGCATTAATGTTTTCTTCTTTTCTTTTTAATTAAAGAAAAAGTTACAAAGATCTGTGACCAAGATGGAAACTGGTTTAGACATCCAGAGAGCAACAGGACATGGACAAATTATACGCAGTGTAATCTTAACACACATGAGAAAGTGAAGGTATGGAATAATTATGAACTCAAATGTTATTTACATGATCTACTTACAAAGTTAGTTACTGATAGGGTATTGGAGAAAATTTAGCTAGTGTTCCATTGTGTTGTAAAGCCTTTTTATAAGCAATGGAGAAAAATCTTTGTGGAAATAATTATTCATTCTGTCATTACACAAAGGAAGCAATCCTGCTAGGTAATAGTGTATTTACAAGTCAATGTGTTGGTATTGGAGTTTCAAATTTCCCAAAGAAAACATATTTTAAAAGGGAAAGAAAAGGGAACATATTCATTGGTATTGGAATTTCTAGAACTAAGTTCAGGAATTGTGCTCAAGTAAACAAAGTAAGTCCAAAAGGGTGTACACAACTCTATCTGTCCCTCAACAGAAGGCCGTCCTGACTGACTGCTAGGTTACTCACTCACATTCCCACTTTTAACACAATACATTAAAGTCAAGGTTAGTCACAGTTTGTCACAACAATTAAGCTTTGATAGAAAGTGCCTGAATACATTTGCACAGGTGTGAATATACAGGCAGTTTGTCAGTGATTGGAATGGAGTCCTGATTTCTTGTTCCTATTCTTTACCAGCCATATGACCTCAGGCAAACTTATAACCTCTCTCTGCCTCAGTTTCCTTGTATATAAAATGAAGATAACAATAAACCTAGCCTCAAGGTTTTCATAAGGATTGACTTAATACAAGGAAAATTCTTAGAAAACTCATGGGTATATAGTAAGCATTTGATAAATGTCAGCTATCACTATACTTATAAATCATGTGTTCTTTGCTTATTCAGAGAAGATTTTAGAGAGAAGTATAAAAATATGCAATAAAATGGTAAGTTACAAATAGAATACAGAAAAATAAAAAAACAAAGAGGAAGAGCGAAACCATGTGAAAAAACATATTTGTATAGATTAGAGGCTCCTATAATTGCTATATTGGGATTAGTCTTGGGGCTTCAAATTTGTTAAAGGAAAAAGAAAAACCCAGTAGGAAAGAAAGCCTTATCTAAAATAAACAAAAATAATTAATAGCATTTAACATTCACAAAGTGATAGAGTAAAAACTGTCAATGTCCTTCAAAACATAAAATGCTACTTTCAAGTATTACAAAACCTAGATCAATAAAATTATTCCTTCCTAGGTTTAATATATGATTTCTAATTTTCTACATTAAGAGGACATACAATTTATAAATGTTGATGTCACTTGATAAATTTGCACAGATACTCTTTATTCCAGATGTATTTAATTATCTATTGGTTTGTAAGCTAAATGGCAATGCGAGTAGAACACATATTTTTAGAAATATAATTTGTTCTATTGATTTGAGCTTATACACATGTGGGATTATTGTATTGATAGGAATCTTAATTGTTTTTTTATTCATACCAATTGTAGACTGCACTGAATTTGTTTTACCTGACTATAATTGGACATGGATTATCTATTGCATCATTGCTTATCTCACTTGGCATATTCTTTTATTTCAAGTAAGTACATGTAAAATATTTTTTAATTTATCATTTGTCTTTGGTGAATGCAGTGCCTTGTGCATGTTTATGTCATGTGCTGATAAAATATAGGAATAGATGATTTATAATGTTTAAAATAAATTGAACATTTAGAATAATCTGAAATATATTGATCTTACCTTGACTTTATAAAATGTATAGAGCAGAGATTGATGAAATATCTGAAGCCTAAGTATGAAGTCATGTGGCAAGAAGAGAGCCAAAATCAATATGTAAATGTATCTGTATTTGTTTTGGAAACTATCAAATATTATAGAGCTTATTAACTGAATTTTCAACTTCTAGGTCAATGTTAGTGTCAGTATACATGGTACATTACAGAAACCAATGGGAATGTGGCAATGGGAATAATACATATTATCTAATAATAATAATAACCTAAATATATTATGGTTCGGTTATTTTTCCTTGTTTTTTGGGGGGGGGTCATCATTAATATAGGTAGATTGCAGTTTGAATTTTACTTGAAATTTACTTCTTTTTTGGGGAAGGAGAGTCAACTCCAATTTCTTTTTTAAATTTTTTTTTTCAACGTTTATTTATTTTTGGGACAGAGAGAGACAGAGCATGAACGGGGGAGGGGCAGAGAGAGAGAGGGAGACACAGAATCAGAAACAGGCTCCAGGCTCTGAGCCATCAGCCCAGAGCCCGATGCGGGGCTCGAACTCATGGACCGCGAGATCGTGACCTGGCTGAAGTCGGACGCTTAACCGACTGCGCCACCCAGGCGCCCCTCCAATTTCTTGATTTAGACAATCAACAAATGATTTTTTTAACTGATAGGAAAGTAAATATCAAAATTTGCATGCAGTATTTTATGCGTTAAAATGGTTTTCATAACTTGATCACCACAAGTAATTATAAAATGCAGTATGGAGAGTGAGTAGCTGTATTTCATGGTAGCTTTATCACCATTGTCATTATCTTCCTCTTTCTCCTCCAACAATTGTCTTGGAGCATTAGCAGCTTCAGAATCAGCTAGAGTAGTAGCATACCACAATAATCCAAATCTGGAAATTATCAAGCCCCTGGATATACCAGAGCACCAGCTTTTGGCCCACAGTCCATCAAATATTCAGAGTGCATCAAAGAATATACAAACCAACCAACCATTGTCTCTCATGGGTTCAAAATCACAGGATGTTGAGATTGCATCAGAACTGTACTGGTATTTTTGGAAACCTGCGCCTTTTTAAAAATCTTCAAGATTAGTTACTTTGAGGAATCCACATGGAAACTTTTTAATGGCACTTTTAATTTATAACATCATCTAGGCATGATTAGAAACTGACTTTAAAAAACTCCACTCTGAATAAAGCTAATTAAGCATTAATTAAAAGTCAGTTGAGGGGTGCCTGGGTGGCGCAGTCGGTTAAGCATCCGACTTCAGCCAGGTCACGATCTCGCGGTCCGTGAGTTCGAGCCCCGCGTCGGGCTCTGGGCTGATGGCTCGGAGCCTGGAGCCTGTTTCTGATTCTGTGTCTCCCTCTCTCTCTGCCCCTCCCCTGTTCATGCTCTCTCTCTCTCTCTGTCCCAAAAATAAATAAACGTTGAAAAAAAAATTTAAAAAAAAAAGTCAGTTGAAAGGAATTTTTATCCTAAAATATGGAAAACACTTCTTAAAGAATTATATTTACTATACTATATTTTGCAACAAGTTACCAAAAGGTTTTTGAGAAAACCAACTGCCAGTTCTCAATGCATTTGTAATTAGTTATGTCATATCAGATGCTTACATACAGCTTATTAAAACTTCATGTCTTTACTCATATATACTCTTAGCTTACACAAGATTTTTTAAATGAATACTATGTTTGGAGTAGGAAAACTTTGTTATGATTGCATAATAGATTAAAAATATCTCTTCTAAAAATAGAAAATAAACCATTTTCCAAAGTGATAATTTTTAGAGTCCTCTGGTCCATAGTGATATATAATTTATGCTAATTGACAAAGTGAAGCAATGTTGCTGATGCTAACAAACTTTTATTGGTAAAATATGGTAATAAATCTTGGTTAATATTTAGTGAATTTAAAACACAAAATAGGGGTGCCTGGGTGCCTCAGTCGGTTGAGCGTCCGACTTTGGCACAGGTCATGATCTCACAGTTCATGGGTTCAAGCCCCACATCAGGCTCTGTGCTCACCGCTTGCTCAGAGCCCAGAGCCTGCTTCAGATTCTGTGTCTCCTTCTCTCTCTGCCCGTCTCCCATGCATGCTTTGTCTCACTCTGTTTCTCAAAAATAAATAAATGTAAAAAAAACCCACACAAAATAAAATTAAAATTTCAAATTCTCATTTAGTATAATAAAACGACTAAATAGTTTCACAAAAATATAGTTCATATCCTTTCTAATTCTAAAGGCAAATCTTTACAATTTAAAAATACTACATTTTAAAATATGACTGTCTTGGCTCTTGGAACTAAATGATACGGCTAATTGCCATTAAGTTTATGCAGTACTCCTAGAACTCAGAGATTTTTAGTTCACGAAAATTACGTATCTACCACACCATAACATACCAACACATGGAAAGGATTAATTTAAATATAACTAGTGGTGGGGCGCCTGGGTGGCTCCGTGGACCCTTAAGCGCCCAACTTCGGCTCAAGTCATGATCTCGCAGTTCGTGATTTTGAGCCCACATGGGGCTCTGTGCTGACAGCTCAGAGCCTGCAGCCTGCTTTGGATTCTGTGTCTCCTTCTCTCTCTCTCTGCCCCTCCCCCACTTGCAATCTCTCTCTCTCAAAAATAAATAAGCATTAAAAAAAATTTAATGTAACTAGGGGCACCTGGGTGGCTCAGTTGGTTAAGCCTCCAACTCTTGGTTTCAGCTCAGGTTATGACCTCATGGTTTCATGAGTTCAAGCTCCACATCGGGCTCTGTGCTGACCTCATGGAGTGTGCTTGGAATTTTCTCTCTCCATCTCTCTCTGCCTGTCCCCCACTCACGCTGTCTCTGCCTCTCAAAAATAAATAAACTTTAAAAAAATGTTTTTAAAGTAATATTAGCCAAGTTTCTTTTTTTTTAACATAAAACTTAACAACTATGACTGAATATAAAGGAGGTCAGCCTCTATCCTGAAGGCATAAAATAGGAATCATAAGAGCTGTTTAAGACTGTTTTACAAATCTTGGGGAAAAAAGGTATGACTGTTAAATATTTTTAACCTTAGGAAAAAGAATTCATTCCTTAAATAAAAACAAACTTGAGGTGCTCTCGTGGCTCAGTCAGTGAAGAGTCCTACTCTTGATTTCTGCTCAGGTCATGATCTCGCCATTTGTGAGTTGGAGCCCCATGCTGGCTCTGTGCTGAGCATGGGGCCTGCTTGGGATTCTCTCTTTCCCTCTCCCTCTGGCCCTCACACAAGTGCATGCACTCTTTCTCTCTCTCAAAAATAAATAAATAAACTTAAAAATATGAATTTTTAATTTTTTATTAAAGTTTATTGATTTTGAGAAAGAGAGAGGGAGAACAGGCTGAGAGAGCAGGATAGAGGATCTGAAGCAGACTTTGCACTGATAGCAGAGAGCCCCATGCAGGGCTTGAACTCATGAACCATGAGATCATGATCTGAGCTGAAGTGGTGGGTCTGAACCACCCAAGGACCCCCAAAATATGTATTTTTAAACCAAACTATAATCTTGAGAAACAAGATTTGCACTTAAATTTGCATTTTTTAAAAAATAAAAAAAAATCAAGCATGTTACTAATTCTTAAATAAAGACAAGAATATATAAACCTGTAATTTTAATATCCTATTGAGCAATTTCTTAGATTTTTGTAGTTTTATTTCATATTAATTTTTTACAGTTTTAATTGCAAAGTATTTTAACTATTTTTATAATTTAGCATTATATAATTCTTTCCATGTCCCTAAAGAGTTTTTAAAACTCTTCGGTTTATTATTTACTTATTTACTTGGCTAAATAATATTCCATTGTGTAAGCTGACAAAAGTTTATTAAATTGTCCCATGTTTTAAATAGTAACATTACTTCCAATTTTTCCTATTAATAAAAAACACTGTACAGACATTTTAAGCCATAACTTTTCCCATATTTGGCACTATTTTTTTAGGCTACATTCCCAGAGACTTGGAATTTTTTTGGTCAAAGAGTATATATCTTTTTATGGCTCTTCAAATACATCATCTCAAAAGTATCTGAATATCAATATGCTTGAAAAAAATTCATAATACATACCTCCTCCTAACTCAAAGCAGTTTTTCTCCCAGAGTGACCCATCTTCAAGATTACCACCACCAGCAATCTAGTTGAGTTAGGGGCAATCTGTGGCAACTTCTCAACTTTCTTCCTAATCATTCTTCCTTATACTCTGGATTTCACCTCCTAACAGCCCTCCAATGGATCCAGTTTATCTCTGCTGCCACCACCACCGACCTTGTCTTAACTAGCCTCAGGAAGTTCCCCTTTACCACCTTCATTGAATTCTAAACAATGCAAGCCAGAATATTTTCAAAGCTTAGATCAAATACAGAAATGATTTTGTCATCCTTTGCTTTAAAAAGCTTAAACTTAAAAAAAATTAAAAAAAAAAGGGGCGCCTGGGTGGGGCAGTCGGTTAAGCGTCCGACTTCAGCCAGGTCACGATCTCGCGGTCTGGGAGTTCGAGCCCCGCATCAGGCTCTGGGCTGATGGCTCAGAGCCTGGAGCCTGTTTCCGATTCTGTGTCTCCCTCTCTCTCTGCCCCTCCCCCGTTCATGCTCTGTCTCTGTCTCAAAAATAAATAAACGTTGAAAAAAAAATTAAAAAAAAATAAAAGCTTAAACTTTCTGCTGTAATTTATATAAAATCAAAATCATTAATGGATCCTATAGTTGAATATCTTGCCTATCCTTCCACCCCAGCCTAATTAAATTTATTCATCTTTCAGATCTGAACTTGAACATCAATTCCTCAGTGAAATTTTCCTGAATTCCTTATTGTAGTATTTCTAAAACTGTGACTAGATACAGCGCATGTGGAGTAAATTTTTAATTACCATTTAGGAGACCACCTATCTCTGTAGATTTAAAACTAATACAACAGAGATTCTTCAGATTAAATAATCTTTTTTTTAATTTTGCTTATAATAAGCCAAAATATTCAAGCACATTAAATATCTGAATGACATGAAGTTAAGAAGAATAACAATTATATAGCATGCCAATATCTGTAGTCAAAAAGAGAACAATGGTCTCCTAGAATACCAAGTCTTATGGTCCCAAACAAGTTTGAATTTAGCAAGGATGTAACTAAACTCCTACACTAATTCCATAAAGTCAAATGCAAAATTGACAAAGCTTTTTTGAGTCTATGATTTAGTTGACCAAATGCTTGCTGTGAATTAATGAGGAAGCAGTGGGACTGCCAAGTGAAAACAATGCTACAAGCCAAATTATCCCAATAAATGAAAAGTATCCAATGCCAAATCTCTAATCAGAGCAGTCATTTACTCTGTCCATTATGAACTGACTTTGTAAAGGAAAGAGGGTGTTATAAGAATTGGCTTATTAGGATAGTAAAGCAATTGAAGAAAATAATGTTCACTGATCAGGGAGTCAACATATCAAAAATGGTAAGCCAGAAAAAGACAAAAAATAGGGGGCACAACAGATGACTTCAAGAATATCAATTACTGTAATTAGGAATAGAGTTTATATAATAACAAAAAAAATTTTGACTCAATTTATAAAAAAAATTCTAACAGCTAAACAAAATATAATGAACCCCAATTGACCTATTGACCTTCCTGTCACTCAGACAGAAATTAGATGTCAGTCTAATCAGAATTTTGAAATGGGGTATTCCCATACCTGGTTAGACCTAATGATCTGTAATGCTACTTCCAAACCCAAGTCTATGAATGAGGAGTAACTTACTAAAGAGGATTAGAATTAAAAAATTAATACTTCTAAAATCAAAATACATAATTTCAGTGTCAGGAAAGTTAGCATTTGTGAAAGTATTTTGCAAACTAAAAGCAATCTATACAGAAAAACGTTATTATTGATTAGGAATTGAAAGAAAATCTGGTTTAATATTTTTATATCTATATTTAGGTTCTCAAAAGAAAATTATCTTTAACCTTTATTTATTATTGAGAGATAGAGACAGAGGATGAGCATGGGAGGGGCAGAGAGAGGAGGAGACACAGAATCCAAAGCAGGCTCCAGGCTCTGAGCTGTTAGCACAGAGCCCGACGCGGGGCTCAACTCCCAGACGTGAGATCATGACCTGAGCCGAAGTCCCATGCGTAACCGACTGAGCCACCCAGGCGTCCCTATATTTAGGTATGTTTTATTTAAAAATGCAAACACTATTGGAGGCGTTAAGTGGCCAACTTCGGCTCAGGTCATGATCTCATGGTTCATGTGTTTGAGCCCAGCGTCGGGCTCTGTGCTGACAGCTCAGAGCCTGGAACCTGCTTCAGATTCTGTGTCTCCCTCTCTCTCTGCCCCTCCCCTGCTCATGCTCTCTCTCTCTCTCTCTCTCTCTCTCTCTCTCTCTCTCTCAAAAATAAATAAACATTAAAAAAATTTTTTTTAATGCAAACACTATTCAACTAATACGAGTAATCTTCATTTTTACTTGAAGTCTTAAAACTTAAAACTTCAGAGTTTATTTTCTGTATGGAAAAACATTTTTTTAAGCTGGAATTATGTATACATATGCTAAGTACTTTAGCTTTAAAAATACAATCTGTAGATTCATACTTCATTTTAAAAGAGAAGCCAGAAATTTTTTGTTGCCCCAAATATTGTCCTCATATTACAATGTAAATAGGCCTTATTTTTTTTTAGAAAGAAAGCAGATTTTTTAATCAAGAGTATTGTAAGCAATAAATCCATGTATCTCTTATTTGCTAAAAATGTCACTCTTTTATGATATATAACATGCTACATAGGCAAAACCTTGTCAAAGCCAATGAGTGTCTTGACAGTATACAGAATTTGGTTGTTGGCTTCTACATTAAAGAAAAATTAAGATTTTCAATTACATTGCTTATGCTAAAAGTTTATTTAAAAACTGCAATTAACTGTTCATTCTCTATAATGAACTAAAAAAGATATTAAATGGTGTGTGAAAATGAGAAATGTGTACTTGATTTCAGGTTTATGTTAGTTTTAATGGATAGTGTAATACAGTAATTACAAATATGGGATATATTCAAATCTTGCCATCAGCACTTACTAATAGTATGGATTTAGCCTGGTTCTGCTTTTCAGTAAGCGTCAGGGGTTTTGTTTGTTTGTTTGTTTGTTCGTTTGTTTTTGTAATGAGTCATAATGTTTAAAATACTGGGCAAAGAAACCTTACATGGTACCTGGCCTATAGCAATCTCTCAATAAATGGTAAGAAAGAGGTACTAACTGTGTCATTGGACTGTATCCAACATGTAGGCATAGAGACTGAACTATATAGTCATCTAATATTACCCTTATCTATTCTATTCTTTCAACAAATTAAAAAAAAATTTTTTTGAGAGAGCATACATGCAAGCGGGGAAGGGGCAGAGAGAGAGGGAGAGAGAGAATCTCAAGCAGGCTCCACACCCTCGAGGAGCCTGACACAGGGCTTGACCTCACAACTGTGAGATCAAGACCTGAGCCCAAATCAAAAGTTGGTTGCCTGGGGCACCTGAGTGACTTGGTTAAGCATCTAATTCTTGATTTCAGCTCAGGCCATAATCGCATGATTCATGAGATCTAGCCCCATATTGGGCTCTGTGCTGACACCATGGAGCCTGCTTGGGTTTCTCTCTTTCTCCTCTCTCTGCCTCTCCCCTGCTCTCTCTGTCTCCCTCAAAAATAATTAAACTTCTAAAAATGTTAAACAACAAAAAAAAAAGTTGGTCACTTAATCAACCAAGCTATGCAGGTGCCCCATAACATTATCCCTATCTGATAGTAATCCAAAGTGGAAAAAGAAAAAAAAAAAAAGCTACTGTGGAGGTTCAAAGAGCTATGGGAAGACAGAGGAAGGAAAGACTCATTCTGACTCATAGAATCAGAAGATTCCTGAGGCAATAATCTCACTTTAACACTGAAATAAGTGTTAAATGATGGGTAAAATTTCCACAGGTAAAAACTGTAAACAATCAGTGAAGAGATTAGCTGGTTTTAAGTAGTTAATTAAGTTATCCAGACTTCCTCCCAATTTGTGTTCTTTCTACTTGGCTTAGTAATTTTATTTGACTTTAATTACCTTTTAAAAATGGAGAGTTTAAACAAAATGAAGTAAAAGTACCAATTAATTTTTTCTTTTTTAATTATACATTCTTAGGCTTTAGATAAAATGTGAAAACCCCCCTTCAAGTAAGACCCAGGTGTAGCATTCTACATACTTTTTTATATATCTCGACATCCTTCCTTACACGACAGTGCATGGGAGTATGTTCTCTAAACAGGCACCTTTAGTCTCAGAACCCACCTTTGTCACTCACCTGCAATGTAGCAAGTTCTTTCATTTCTGTAATCCTCAATTTCATATCTTTAAAATGCAAACTCTATAGGTATCTATATCACAGGTTTGGTATAAGGACTGACACAGTATATGTTCAGTGCTAAGTGGAGTGTCTAATTTGGAAACACTATTATTGGCATAGTTATCACTCTTTCTTATTAGTCCATTAAAAGATTTTTATATAAGTTTTTAGCCCTGGTAGGCCTATTATAACAATATGGGCACTTTAAAAACAAAATCGAAGGACACAATTTTTAGTTTTGTATCTATGACATTTATAAAGAAATTGTTATGTTCATGTAGAAAAATAAGTAAACAACGAGTGAAAAATTTTATAAGTAAAATATTAGTATAATCATATTAGAAAAACTTAAGTTACTCAAAAATGAGTAAACTCTTTATGCCCACAAGATACCATCTAGCTTACTCAGTACTTGAAACCATATTAAAGAATGTCTAGACTTTTATTTTAAGACACTTCTACTATATATTCCTCAAAACAGTAAAAGCCACTATCCGTCAAAAACAACTATCCACTGAGCAACAAGTAGTGGAAAGAATATCATGAAGTTAGTTCTGTGAGAGCACAAATCATCTCTGCGTTTTTTAAAACCCATCCCGGGGGTTAGCACAAGACCTTGCTCATAGTAGGCACTTAATACATTTTTGAGAAATGAAAGGCATGAACTGACTTGGAAGCTATTTCTAAGACTGACTTTCCCATGACTTATCTGTGGCCTTCAACAAGTCCCTTGAGTTTGTCTGGCCTTCTTTGTCTCCATCGACAAAGAACTTAAAATTCCTTAAAATTCTAATCAGTAGAAGAATCTGTATAAAACAATATAGGATACTTTGTAAGTAGGTTGAAGAAAGGTCAAAACCACTTCAGAAAATACTGAATTGAATGGTTAATTAAGCATGTTCAAATAGTCAAGAGCACTGGAAATTTAGCTTTCTTACCACCAACCTGGAAACATCCTATAGGAGTTGATGTTTCACATACATCATTGTTATGAAAAAGCTATCAATATCTCTTTTCTGCTTCTTAACTCAGTTCCTCCTGCTACAGTCATTTCTGCTTAGTCTTTGGTAGAGGTGACATTTTTTTTTTCTGTTTGTTAATTCAGAGGTACTGGCCCATCCTAATAAAAACCAAGAGCCAAATAAAAAGTCAACTTAGGGTTCTGTTTGTTATTTTTTATTTACAGAAAGAAAAGAAAAAGTCTACCACTCAGGCATGCTTTAAATTAGAAACAGAGAACACGAAACACTATTTACCAGATATACTTCAGTTTTATATTAGAGCCAATTAAAGGAAAGAGAGTGAGAGATAAAAAGAAAGGGAACCGAAAGGGAGGGGAAGAGAGAGACAGAGCTTTGGGATTTGCCAAGCCCTGAGAGGCAATGACTCTTACTCATAATGATCCTTGGAAAAACAAAGCACAACCCTTTAGATAAAATAAATAAATAAACTTTACCAGAATTAGTTATAAATTATATTTTAATTAATGTTTAAAATTTGAGAGCATAGCAAATCTTGCTCTTACCCAGATAAAGGGCTCTGTCTTCTTGCACATAAAAGAGCATATATAACACTGACTTGTAGGGGGGGAAAAGTGGTTCTTTTTTTTTTTCGACATCTTAATTTTGCTGACATTTCAGACATTGATTCCAAGTAATTCCAAAGCCAAGTTGCACATTTGCAACCCTATAGACAATGATGTCATTTCTAGGTAGTTAAGATAAGGTCCTAAATAAAATGCAGCAAAAAATCTATCCAGTCGATAGGCTAAAGCTTTCTTAATAAAATAATCCTTTAATGCTTATATTTATGCTCTTCAGGATAAGTGATCCAGATCTCACCTTTTTTTTCCTTAGATCATATCTGAATATATTCAATCAATATTGTGAACACTTATCTCACTTCCAGTTTCTTCATATTATCTCTTGAAACTAGATAAAGTATCATTTTCTTCTTTAAGTTATAAACTTTCTCCTGAAAACTGTTCATGATTCCATCTTCAAGTCAGTTTTAAACAAAGCTAACTATTTAAAGAAATTCTACATAGGAACATAGAGAAGAAAGAGTCTTACTCTACAAACCATAGCCTGATGTATTTGTCTTGGCAAATTAGAACTTTTCACTTACATAAGTTGTTTAAAATCTGGCAAACCTGCCCCGTCAGAGGTTTGACAATGACTGAGTTCGGAAACAGTCATCAAGTGGTCCCTGAGTAACACACTTCTCAGTGCCTATCCAGAATCATCCTTGCTCTCTCAACTTTTTGGTACATTTCATTCAATGTAAGTTTGTTAGGCACTATGGTTCTGAGACATATTTTATTCTGCTGCATGTTTCCCAGGTGTCCTTCAGCTTAACATTGAATAATGGTTAATTAACTGCAGTATTTCAAGTAACATTTCATTAGGTCATATGCAGTCTATTTCCAAATTAGTGAATTTCAATCAATGTGCTGAAATCCATCTCCCTCAAACTAAACACAGTGAGAAGTGAAAACATTCCTACTCAGTAATGTGAGTCTTGGTTGGAAAGTTTTTTAAGTATGCCCATTGTAATTAAATAATAAAAGCATTGCATTTCCACATTAGAGTATCAGAGCTGAGTAAGGAGACAGTAGTACAAGAATTAATAAATTTACTCTAACAAAAACCAGTTCCACTATGACATAATTGCTATTACTGGTTTATGGAGAAGAGTCCCAGGTATAGAAATTAAAGTAAATTAACTGAATTAAATAATTTGGACTTATTGTAAACAGCAAACTTATTACTTGAGTTATAACTGAATGTTAAAGATCACATATTTCTGTTATTATTTCTAATAAATATGTAACTTCTTTATAGGTATATTTAATCGATTTTGCTTGTGTAAGTTGAAACAAGCACTATTTAGGCATCACAAATTTTCATGGAAATAGAATGACAAATCATTTTAAGAAAACGAATGATTCACTGCTTGATACAGTCATTTGAACGAGTTAAAAGTTAATAATTTGAGATAGAGAACATAAATAATGATTTGAGATAGAGAACCCCAAACTGATAATATTTTTTGCAATTTGGTTTTCCACTCTTGCAGGCATGGTTTATTTTCCTAGACTGTACCCATGGATATGACTATGTATTAGAAGAAAGCCAAAGTAAACCCTTTAAAGTATAGCATCTTTTTAGTAGTTAGGGAAAACAAAACCCAAAAATGGCTGAACAGTATGCTGCTAACATTTGCTAATAGAACATTGAAATGTAACACAAAAGAATATGAGCTTCAGAATCAAAAATCATTTAGTAAATTATACTCTTTAATTTTCTTCATCTTAGAAGAGAAAAAAACAATGTGGAGTCTTGCCTTATGCTTTTTTTCACCCTGTCCTTTGTGCCCCTTAAAAACTCTAAGCTCATTTTTTTTTTTGAACTTTGACTCAGAGTAACTTCTTAATCTCCTTGGAATGCTTTTCTCCCATATTCTTCTCTTGTTTCATTTCTATTGTGTCTCCCCTCACTCTGGCCACAGTATTTATCTATTTCTTAATCCTATTTTAATTTCTAAAAAGGATATAACACTACCAGGAATTACGTGATGTAATTTATGTATGAATTTACCCTCCACCTCAGTGACATCCGTATTATTCACAACTGTTTCTTCAATACCTAGAAATATTACACAATATATTACTTATGCATCAATAAATAGTTATAAGTGATTAAATGAATACTGAAAGAGACAGAAGCTTTATTATTTTCTCAAAATTCAAAATTCAAATTCAACAGATCACTTAATAGGATTGTGACCTGGAGCAACTTACTTCAATTTTATTAGAGGATAATGATATTTCAGGGGGTTATTACATCATATAATGAGTGTGAAGTACTTACCTCTGCGTCTATTCTAAAAGCTCAATAAATGGTGGCTGCCATTATTGCGAATTTTATCTCTAAAAGGGTCTTTTGGGGGAGTGTAAGAATCACAGTCATTCAGAAAGCCTGTTTCTTCTCTTGGCTTCCTGCCCGTTAGAAGAGCAGGAGGAACTCTTGCATGGGGCAGCTCACACATGAGAAAGCCTTCTGGCCACACAAAATGTGCACATCTGTTCCTTAGGCAGCCCATATTCATATGTTATCTTAACTGAGCAACCTTGAAAGGCAGGGGCAAAGGAGAAGGGAGCATGATAGAGAAGAGCAACGATTTCCCTCCAGAAGAACTTTCGTTGAGCACTTTGGTTGAAACACTCTTGTACGCTTCCTAATCTGATTAAATGGATTAGAAGCAGCCTCCAAAGAGATCTATTGATAGAGGTTACGTGTATTTTGTGTCATACCTATCCAGGTGAATACATCAACTCAAGGTTCCCTTCAGTGGACAAAAAATAACCACACTGATTTTCCTTTTTTTAAAAAAAAAGTTTATTTATTTATTTTGAGAGAGAGACAGAGTGGGGGGAGGGAAGAGAGAGAGAAAAAGAGAGTGAATCCCAAGCAGACTCCACACTGTTAGTGCGCAAAGCTCGATTGGTGCTCGAACTCACAAACCATGAGATCATGACCTGAGCCAAAGCTGGACGCTTAACCAACAGAGTCACCCAGGTGCCCCGACTTTCCCTTGTAATACATGTATTGATTTCTGCCTGTTTCTTAGCTATGTTCAGATTAGCCTGGGCTTTCCTCTCAGATACATGGTTAATGTTTTCTTGGGAAAAGAGCTGAGCATTAAGAAATTAAATTAGATACACTAGCATAAGAAAGCAGTACTTTTTAGACTGGGCTATTCTTATATTGTTTATATTTCCTCTTTCCCTTACTAGTTTTGCTCAGGATTAGTATTGAGTGAAAGTAGTTTGGAAATTTCTATATTAGGTCAAAACCAAATGGGAAACAAAGGCAACATATTTTGTTCATAGTGTGGCAGAACTTTGAATATGGGACAGCATAATACTTGGGGCCTGTATGATAATGAAAGCAGTCATTTGGAGGCAAGTCTGGGAAGGATGAAATGCCTAGGGAGATAATTCAGGTTGCTTGGTCTCCTGCTCTTTATCACATGCAAAATTATCTTTCTAATGCTAAATCCTTTTGCTTTGTAACAAAAAGATGGCAATTTTTGTTTCATTGTATTACTTAAAACATGGGCAGTTTTAGATTACTAAAACTTGATGCTATTTTATTGTTTGTGAGAGAAAACCAACATTGGAGAACTTGAATAAAATCAGCCATATGACAGCTGTGTTAAAAAAATAGCTAACTTATCATGGGTGAGATATTATGCTAAAAACACTAGACATGATTTATCTCACTCCACTTTTCATTCAATCTTATGAAGTATTGTTATCCCTATATTACAGATGCAGAAACCAGGGATTAGAGTTTTTAAATAACTTGCCCTAAATCATAATATCAGTAGATAATACAGTCCAGATTCATTCTCAGGCCAGGTTTCAAAACCCACTCTGAAATGTGTACTGACTTGATACGACCTGCTTCTAATTGTTCCAAAAGAGAACTGAGAGGCATAGTTAGATTACACATGAGGTATGATGATTTGTTGACACACTTACATCAACTGCCTCTAACACTCTGATTGTCAAATTGCACGTTGAAATAGATTCTGGGGCGCCTGGATGGCTCAGTCAATTAAGCATCCAACTCAATTTTGGCTCAGGTCATGAAATCATGGTTAGTGAGATCAAGCCTCTTGTCAGTCTCATTGTTACACCGCAGAGCCTGCTTGGGATTCTCTCTCTCCCCCCATCTCTCTGCCTCTCCCCTGCTTGAGCTCTCTCTCTCTCTCTCTCCCCGTATCTCTCAAAATAAATAAATAAACATTAAAAAATATACTCTAAAAAAATCATATGTAAGAATATGAAATGGAAACAATCCAAACCCACAAACCACATTTTCTATTCTGTGGCTATGCTAGGATAGAAAGGGATACTATAACATTAAAACAAAGCAGAGTGTTTTGTGAAACATTCTCCAAGTGTATGAAACAATTGTTTTAATATTTTGAGTAAAAGAAGCACATTTTAAAATTTACAGTAGGTGAAATTGGTTGCATTTGAAAAAAAATACCTGAATATTTTTAGAGTTTTATTTAAAGAAACCAATGTGTTTATCAAGGATGTATTTTGGTTTTCATTTACCAATTGATTTTATTTGTACTGATGTACTTACATGTGTTAATGAATATGTTTAGAGAAAAACAATACGCCGCACTAGAAACATTTGAGCATTTTTACCACTAGGCCTTGATAGAAAGCATGTGTGGGACAGCATCTGTCTGCATTTAAGTTGCACAGAACCTGGAGGAAGAAATGGAAGACACTAAAGCAATAGCTATAGGCTAATATTACAGATAGTTGGACATATTTACACAACACAAAGTGAATTTATTTTGCAGTGGTTCAGTTTAAGACAACAATATGGACAGCTAAACTGGACATCAGGGTTCATAAAACAAAGTATTTGGCTTGAATTCTATAGGGTGGATTATCTATGTTGCCCATGTTATTTAGACGATTTTGTAAAGCACTCAAAATAAGCTTTATGTCTCTGTATTGAAATGATTTCATGTATCCTCTTAAGTATTTGTTTGGTTTTTATATTAAATATTTTATTTATAATAGGAGTTCATTCTATTATTTCAAACTTTTACCCATCATATGGCTTTGTGTTCTAAAGAAAGAAATGCAGTATCTCTCTTTATCACAGAGTAAGAGACTAAGAAGCTGTTCTTTTTGTTTGTTTTTGCTACTAGACTCAAAATAGCTATATCTTTAGAAGAGAATAGATGCAGGCAGCTCGTTTTTACATCCTTAACTTTCAAACGAGATTGAGGTAGGAGCAGAGTCATCAGAAAGGAGGGAATTCTGAAAGGAACAGAGATACTATCATAGAGGAAAAAAGGAAGCTTAAGTGTACGCAAAGAAAGTTTAAATTACTTTCAGCTAATTAGTTAGCATTCCATTTTATTTATTTTTAATCTTTGCACATGTGAATATTACGAATCCCAATAGTCATAATATAAATGCTGTGCATTTATGTCCCTTAGCTTATCTTTTGGCTCTTCTATTACGAATTGTCATTTTAAAAAGCCTTCTTTAGTGTTTGTTTTCCTTCATTCCAACTTACTCTTCACAAACATTTCTTATTTTCTGTCTAAGCAAACCTTCCTAGAAAATACTAGGAATACTAGTATTCCTAGGCCATAATTTGAAAACTATGAAATTTTGTGTTTCTATATATGTCTTAACCAATGGACCCAAATATAAGTGCATTCAGCAGAAAGGGGCAAAATAGCCCAGCTAAGGAAAACATTTTATTTTATTTTTCCCATGATGGTAGCTGAGTTATTCAAATTCTGTTATGAAAAAAAAAGTGTATATTTGCATGGGTGAGCAGTTTTTCTCTAAAAATAATTGGCACTGCACAGACACAGAATAAACTCAAGGAAGGCATTTTAAAATAAGACCATGTGGACATATTTTACATGTTCATAATGCTCATCATGGACGAGTGATCAATTACAAAATAAAAATAAAAATAAATACATAAATAAACTATACATAATATAAATGATCCTGAAAAGAATATTCTTTACTAGGTCTTTTCTCACACTCATTAATTTTCTTCAGTCTCAGCGAACATAAAACACTTGTCACTGCTGTGGTATTTTATCAAAAGAGAGACATCTTTGTATCAATGTTGACTTTACTTAAATAGTAACAGCAGTCATGCCACTTCTCTGTTAAAAAAAACTTTTGGAGATTCTTCTTTCTATAGAATATCATCTATGCTCTGTTTTTTGGTCCCTGTCTACACCTCCCTACCTCACGCACTGCAAAGTCAAATCAAGGACTCTCGAATACGAAAACACTAGCAGGTCTCAGCTGTTTCTATTCTGAAGGGTTCCAGCTGGATTTCACATACTTGTCGCATATAACTGTCTTATGCTCAATGATTGACTTAAGAGCCATCTCATTCATGAAGACTTTTCATTGCCTCCCTCATAGCACCCACTTCTGTGGAAGGCATGTAAGTGAATACGGATTTGGATTGAATTCTCTTCTAGACCCTTTAAAATACTAAAGCTATATATAAAGTCACAGATCTATAGCTGGAAGAAATCTCAGAGACAATATAGCTTAAACTTTGCATTTTTAAATATAGAAAACCTTGGCATCCCACCCTAACTATAGTATCCTGGGCACATAGTTTACTTAGGATAAGGTGATATAGTGATAAAATTAAGTTAAAATCTTCTTAAAGTTTCCAAAGTAGAAGTCATTAGTTTGTATTCTATAGGATAGATTATCTAAATTGACCATATTAATTTCTGTAATGAAAACCTTCCTCATATCTTCCTACATTTGTGTTTAGTTTTGATATAGTTATTCAGTTTCAAAAGGATTCCTTTCTAGTAGTTTTAAACGTTACCCATAATAAACCCTCAAATAAACGCTTCTTGAAGAAGAAAGAACCTGAGTTGGTCTTTGAGCATAAGTAATTCAGTCATATGTGGACAATCTGGTAAGGTAGATGTGGATTCAATCTGAGGAATAGTGTTTCCTGTCATTAATAATGACTTTTCCTAAAATTTATTTAATTTTGTTTTACATAGGAGGACCTCCAGTAAAAGGTGGTAATATTTTCATATCTCACATATGACTGGGCCAATTAGAAAAAAATTCAGTAGAGCTGAATAATCTCATTGATTGCTAAGTCTATATTTTTATCAGTTTATCTATTCTGAATACAGTGTTATCTTTCTCATGCTTGGTATGCATAATCACTACCACCACACAGAGGCTCTATAAACAGGACAACCACAATCATAAACAGGCTATATAAACAGGAAAACCTATGTGGTATAGTGAAAAGAGCATTATCTGTGTGAGAATCTGACAGACCCAAAGTTTTCAAATTAATTAGTTGTAGGATTTTTTAATCCATTATCTAACTTCACCGAATCTCAGTTTCTACATTTTTCAGAATAAATTAAAATATTAACCATGGTAAGAGATCAATAGAAGAAATTTATGTAGAGGTCCTGTATAGGCAAATTTCCTGTTCCTATGTGTGTCTCCCCATACTGAAGCAACTCATTTGTCTCTGTTTTAAAGCATTATAGGTTTTCCCTAATTAAGATTTTATTGAGTGAATCTTGGGGAGAAAAAAGAACTCTTCCATATTTGGAGCAGCTGCTATGAACTGTGAATGTATCTCATTTGAACTATTATTAAAAAAAATAAAATATGTGATTTCTCTTGCCTTTTAGGAGCCTAAGTTGTCAAAGGATTACCTTGCACAAAAATCTATTTTTCTCCTTTGTTTGTAACTCTGTTGTAACAATCATTCATCTCACTGCAGTGGCCAACAACCAGGCTTTAGTGGCCACAAATCCTGTAAGTAAAATGAGATTGTATCCTTAGGTTCAAAGGTTAGAGGGAAAGAAATGTGAAAGGTGGTGGGTGCGTGGGTGGGGGGGTGTCCTGATATATGTTAGTGTGTGTAAATACATATGTGTGTGTGTGTGTGTGTGTGTGTGTATACACACACAAAATAGGGTCTGGCATATGGAGAATATATATATATATATATATCTCCAATCTACAAAGGTAAATACATCTCAATCTTTCCCAGGTTATAAAAGTTGACTATCAAAAGGAAGAATACATTTCTATGCTTAAATTATTTATATATGATACATATACATATCATATATAAACTATATATATATATAATTTTATGCTTAGGGTCCTGCTGCTAGTGGGACATAAGAATTTATGACCACATAACATCTACTCAGTTGAATTTTAAAAATTAATCAAAGCAAATAATTGTGTAGTTAGAAAAAACAAGACATGGTAAAAGAAAAATTCCTATCCTACATTTGGGATCAGGCTGACTTTAAATAGTTGATAAAACTAGAGGAAAATGACTTATACATTAAACTTCTTTACATTAAATTTTTAAAGAACTCTACTAAGTCTTCATTATCTAGGCAAATATTTACAAATTGTTTCTCTATAACGCCTTTGGAAGTACAATTTTTTTCTTTAAAAAAATTTTTATTGAAGTACAGTTTCCACACAATGTTACATTAGTTTTAGGTGTATAACATAGTGATTCAACAACACTATATGCTTTTCTCACCACAAGTGTAGCTCTCACCTGTCGCTGTACATCACTATTACAATACCATTGACTATATTTTCTATGCTATACCTTTCATTCCCATGACTTATTCATTCCATAGGATGGAAGCCTGTGCCTCCCAACTCCCTTCACCCATTTTGCCCATCTCCCGGCTCTCCTACTTTCCATACTGGTAACAACAGCTTGTTCTCTGTATTTATGGGTCTGTTTCTGGAAACACAATTTGTAGGATGAGTATCAAAAGATACACAAAAATAAGCACAGAGACTGTCATAATATAAAAGCCATATTTGAAAACATAAACGCAAGTTTACTTATACAAATGCACACATTTTATGCAAACTATATGTACATGTGAGCTATATTTAAATCAAAGTATCTCCAAAAATAACAAACATATATTCAAGTATTTAAAATCATCTGCTTTTGTAATGTTTGTAGAATCCATACTACAGTTTTGGATATGGATTTGTGGAGGAGATATGTATTGTGTATATAAAGTGTTTTTTTAAAGATTAAGTTATCTAGTTACTGAAATCACGGAAGGGAAGGAATTTTCACTCAATGGGTCAATAAACAATACTCTCCTATGTGTTTTATGTCTGTATTGGGGTAATTTCCAAAATGCTAAGATTCCCTGCATTGTTTGCACATATGTATCTGGATTGCTTCATCTTGTATATGTTCCACTCTAACATCACTGGGTGAGGAAACACACTGGGATATAATTAACAATATTAAAAAAAAACTGGCTACTGGGCTATCATTTAAGAGTGAATTTCTCTAGAGCAAAGAGATTACGAGTTTTGTCAAGAAGCTGCAGAGCAAGAGATGATAAATCTTACATTTAGATATGAGGATATTGTATTTAATGTGCAAATTGCAAGCTATAATATAGTTGTTCTTCATGTATTCTTGGAAAATTTATTGTTTATATCAGCAATGCCCTTCATAAAAATATGTTTGTGAAGCATGTTTTAAGTCTTTTTATCATGGTGGCTGATAGATTATTTTTAAGGGAAGTTAGTAGTAAGAAGCCCAATTAGATGTGCATATCTAAAAACTATAACAGGTAAAAAATCTGAAGCTGAAGTCCATTATTTCTATAGAATATAATTGAATAACTCATTATTACCTTTGAGAAGACTCTGTTAATATAATGTTGTATTTGACATCAGGATACTTTATTTAAAATGTAATGTTATGCATTCTGCCAATGTATTTAATGGGAGATGAAGTTTTATCAATGTCCTTCAGGTAGAAAGCATTGTGTATAATCATGAAAGCAAAATTAGAATTATAAGACTTGTGTTCAGGGTGTAACCTGGGTTGATATTATATGAATATTAGCAAATCACTTAACTTCTCTCAGTTTTCTATCCGTGAGATATGTGCCTAGTGATAAATTGTGCCACACAGCATTAAAGATTAAATAAAACAATATATAAAAAATACTTTAAGCTACCTAATATGCAAATGTTATGATTACTTTCTATGTTAACAAAGTATTTATTTTCCATGTATTTCACTTCCAGCTTTCTTTTTAGTGAAAAAAATATTTATATCAAAAATAATGATAATTGCCACTAAATATTTATTGAACAGATAATTAGGAGCTCATGAGAGTGACTGGCCGTATATTTCTGGGAGAGCTTAAAATTTATTCTCCTTTCTAAGAGAGTAAAATATATCTCTTCCTTCTTCATATTTACCCTGTATTTGAACCTTCCTCTTCCTATCCCTAAGAATAGAGAAGAGAAAGTGGAGATCTCAGGAGAAGAGGAAGGAAATCATATTTTTTTTCTTCTTTTTACTTACATGAAATCCTCAACCTCCTTTATGAATAAGATAAAATATGGCTCGCTAGATTATTATTCACTAAGTAGTTGCATTGATAGCAGTTATATGCAAGACTTTGAATTGTTGGGCACTTTTCACGAAAAAGCGTATTTGGAAAATACACATCCACTAAATGTAATAAATTTGGAATTTACACATTTCTTGGGATGTGTATCATTATATATCTTTAGAGTCAGTGGCTAAAAACTTCTGAGGCACAATTAGATCAGGATGAAGACTGGCATTTTACAGTCTTAATCATTAGCGCATAAGATTTTGTGTAGAGGAGAGAAAATTCCATATTTCTGTATAACTAAGTTAAACTAGACTATTGCTTTACATGTGAATTCATAAATACTGATTGCTTTCTTCTTTCTTTTTTTCTCACAGATTAGTTGTAAAGTATCTCAGTTCATTCATCTTTACCTGATGGGCTGTAACTACTTTTGGATGCTTTGTGAAGGCATTTACCTACACACACTCATCGTGGTGGCTGTGTTTGCAGAAAAGCAGCACTTGATGTGGTATTATTTGCTTGGCTGGGGTAAGTGCCATTATAGGTATGTGCTGCCTCACCTTTTAAGAAAGCTCTTGGAAGATGCAGAGTTCCTTTGAAATACAATTTTCCTTATTATTAATCATTCTTAAACAACATCAGGCAACTAACCTTTGATTATTGCTGTAAGTTGAAATATTTTTAAAAGTATCACTGACTCATTGTTTTCAGTAGTCAAAAGGTCAATAATACAATGTTGTTGTTGTTTTTTTTCTATTTAATATTCCAATGTGTATCTTGGCTGAATAAGCAGTGGCTAACACAATAGAATTGGAATCATGAATTAGGGATCTAGTCTTTGTATTATTCTGAATCTCCTTATTCCTACGTGCAAAATGAGGGCATTGGGCTTAACCAGCTTTGAAGTTCCACCCTGAAAAAGTTTTTTTTTTTTTTTTTTTTAATTTTTTTTTCAACGTTTATTTATTTTTGGGACAGAGAGAGACAGAGCATGAACGGGGGAGGGGCAGAGAGAGAGGGAGACACAGAGTCGGAAACAGGCTCCAGGCTCTGAGCCATCAGCCCAGAGCCCGACGCGGGGCTCGAACTCACGGACCGCGAGATCGTGACCTGGCTGAAGTTGGATGCTTAACCGACTGCGCCACCCAGGCGCCCCATGAAAAAGTTTGTTTTTAAAAAAATATCATTTTATTGTAAGGGTAGAGGGATCAGTTATTGAATAAAGGCACACAAAAGATCTATTTTTCCACACAATCTCCTGACATGGTATCATTCACAAAGCAAATAATGATACACTTTTAGCATATTTTCTTATCTTTTTCTTCTTATTTTTAAGTTTTTTTTTTAAATTCTGGTTAGTTAACATACAGTGTTATATTAGTTTCAGGTGTACAATATCGTGAGTCAACAATTCCATATATCACCCAGTGTTCATCATGAAAAGTGCACTCCTTAATCTCCATCACCTACTTAAACCCACCTCCCCTCTGGTAATCATCGGTTTGTTCTCTGTAATTAGGAGCCTGTTTCTTGATTTGTGCTTCTAGCATATTTTTATTTATTTTTTTAAAGTCACATTTATTTGAAAGAGAGAGAGAGAGAGAGAGTGCAAGCAGGGAAGAGGCAGAGACAGATGGAGAGACTCCCAAGCAGGCTCTGTGCTTTCAGTACAGATCCTGCCACAGGTCTTGAACTCACAAACCATAAGGTCATGTCCTGAACCAAAAACAAGAGATAGACACTTAACTGACTGAGCCACCCAGGTGCCCCCTAGCATATTTTTAAAAATAAGTAGAATAATGCAAAATATATAATGTTTAAAATGAATTCAATTGGGCTAGTTTCCAGAAACATAACTGAAATTATACTTCCCTATATCAATCTGCCTATCTATATGGCCAGACAACAAATAGACACTGATAGATGGAGGTATGTACACACACACACACACACACACACACACTCTTTAGTATATTCAGTATATTTAGTAAGGTTACCTTTATAAAACATTTTTTCATTTCATTTTGGAAAAATCTGATTTAGAATGGTAAAAACATACAAATATCTGATATATATATATATATATATATATATCATCTTTCTCTTTTTCTTCACCTGATCAGTCTCAACTTCTTCCCACATCTGACTATCTACTAAGTATTAGCCAATTCCATATCATAGAAAATATATATGAATTCTTGGGGCTCCTCGGTGGCTTAGTCAGTTGAGCATCTGATTCTTGTTTTTGGATCCTGTCATGATCTCATGGTTTTTGGGTTCGAGTCCCATGTCAGGCTCTGAGCTGACTGTTCAAAAAGCCTGCTTGGGATTCTCTCTGTCTACCTTTCCCCCACTTGCACTCTCTCTCTCTCAAAATAAGTAAAGAAGTAACTTAGAAAAAGAAAATCTATTGAATTCTTTTAAGTCTTGGGGCTTAGGCAGTAAAATTATGGACTTAGGCTCTGAAGTCCACGGATTCAAAATGACTTCTATTAGAAGAAACCACACACACACACACACACACACACACACACACACACCTGAATATATAAATAACAAACACTTCATAATATTTATTCAATAAACATATAGTGACCAGTTATGTTTGTTCCGAGAGTACCTCGGATTTTCATATTTTATGACACATTTTAGAAATTCCATCTACAGAGAAAGTTGCTTGTTTATTTTCTTTTCATTTGATATTTACAGGATTTCCACTGATCCCTGCTTGTATACATGCTGTTGCAAGAAGCTTATATTACAATGACAAGTAAGATAATCTCTCTTTCTGATTTCTATTGGAACTAAGTAAAATGAAAGTCTTCAACATAATTTTCCTGTTTTTTTCCCCAAGCTGCTGGATCAGTTCTGATACCCATCTCCTCTATATTATCCATGGTCCAATTTGTGCTGCTTTACTGGTATGTAATTAAAATTTTCCTTTTTTCATGATGTTCATATTTCAACTTTATTTCCTGAATCATTTGGCCTATGATATCTTTCAAGATCCTGGGGGAAATAATGACATGTTCACAGTGTTTAATTGAAGACAGTGTAATAAAGGTGTTGTATTTGAAGTGAAGAAAGGGACAGAACAGGAGCTAATTCCTAAGGGATGGCCAGGCACCCAGGACTGGCAGTAGGAAGCTGTTAATGGGGCTAGACCCCAAGAGGGGTCAGAACAGTCTTACTGGATTTAGACCAGTGCTGGGAGGAGTGGCCCAACAGGAGGTCTCGATTTGAGTGGAAGAACACAGCCACTGCCAAAACCACAGCCTCGTAGGGAAGAAGAAGGAGGAAGAAATACCGAAACTTCTCTTTTCCTATGCCCTGATTTCTTGGTTCTTCCCTTTGGCTAAGTGCAGCAAATATCAGAGAGCAAGAAAGCTTGAACGATGATGCAATCTTTAGAGGTGCCTCTGAGTTTCCTGGGGCACAGAGCAGAAGAGAAGGGCAGAGGGTATAGATGATGTGAGTAGGGGTAGCAAATGGGAAAAACCCACGCACCTATGTTGGTAGTAACAGTAATAGTCCCATAGAGAAAAGACTTTAATTTGGAAAAAGATAGTATTGGTTAAACTATTGTTTTATTATTATAATGATCATCACTTAATATGAATACACCAATTGGACATTTTTAAGTGTGGTTACAATGAAACAGAAGTCACATTCAATGCTTTTATTACATTGTTTCAATAGGGAAATAAATTAATCCAGATTAACATACTTTTTTTTCATATAGCATTAGAGACCAGAATGTAATTGCACTCTCTGAGATGGTAATTACAACTGATACTCAATTATATATAAAAAGATAAAGGTGGTATGTTTCTCAGCCAAAATTCAGAGCTTCCTAAACCTTGTTTTCAAATGCTCTGTTTCAGACAAATATTCTTCTATTATTTTACTATATTTGCTAGCTGTAGGTTAGTATATTATTATGTTTGAACACTGTTCAAGCCATTGTCAAAAACAAGTCACAATTAAGAGGGAAACTTCTGGAGGCTGAAGACCTGGGCTTGAACTCCTTTTCTACCTTTGACTGGCTGTATGACCCCAGGCAATTAAACTAATTACATTGTGTCTCAAGTCCTTCCTTCCCTGGTAAAATAAAGAATAATATAGTACTGATTTTTAAATCCTTTTAACAAAGAGTTAAATGAGGTAATACATATACAGTACTTAGCCTGGCATGTATAAAGCACATAACAAATGTCAAACCTCTGACTTGTGCCCGGCCACATAAGACAGCCAGTTCAAAAATTAACACATGGAATTTATTATATCATTTATGGAAGTTTTAATATACTGTAATGTAGACTCTAGTGAGAATTTCATAGGCAGAAACATTTCCTTCCCTTCTGCCCTGCACCTACTGGGGACATGCACGACACACTGTGTTTAAGTTGTACCTTGAGATATCCTAGTATTCTTTGAAAGAGCCTGCACCGAAACCTAGTTCTACCACATCTGGCTGGGTATCTCAGGGCAAGTTCTGCTTTGTTTTGTTTTGTTTTGTATTTAACCTCCCAGTGCATTTGTTGTCTCTTCTGTGATTAGGGAATAATAAGAATGGATACCTCATAGGTTATTGTAAGAATTATATGAGATGCATCCTACTAACCCAGTGCCTACAATACCAAAAAAAAAAAAAAGTACAAACAAAAAAACAAAACAAAACAAAAAACTGTCCAAAGAAAATGCTTTAAAAAGTTTCTTGTAACTTCTACATAATACTCTGATTCTGTTCTGAGGAGAGTTAGAAGAAATAAGACACGTTTTGGGGCCACCCAGGAGCTTACAGAACATAAGGCAAAATTTATTACAAGAGATCTGACTATTCTGCAAAGGGGTATTAATTCAAATGCTTAAATCAGAGAGGTTCAGGAAATAAGTAAAGGAACCTTAGCAAATGAAAAATGTAATCGTAACTAACAAAATCCTTAGAAAAGCCTCTCCACATCCATTTTGGGAAGGAAGAGTAGATGGTACAGCTAAGGTAGAATATCACATAGAAATATAACCCATCTACTCTGTAGGAAAGGAAGTGAAAATCCACATTATTTGCATAAAACTTTTTCCATTTTCTTGGCTTAACAAAACAGCAGGAGTCTATTTTTCTACCAGGATAAATTGTTCTGTCTGTTTAATTTCGAGGGCTCCTCACTGGTTCTGGCCAATTCCAAGGTCTTGGGAGGGGACTTAGCAATTGTTTATATGGTCACATGCTTAAGTACATTTTTTATAAATAAAATATTTCAACCTCAATCGGTTTCTTTCCACTCAGACTTCCCCTGTCACATTTCCCCTTGAGCTGGGTGGAATTCAAGTGGCTACAGCACTTTTGAGATCCTGCCAAAGGGAAGCTGAGAGGGGATACATTTAATTTGTGTTTAGTGAGAGATATTTAAGTCCGTTCAGTACATAGGTAAGTGATTGCTGGCTGTTCTACTATCGGAATGGCTTGTAGGAATCCTCCAACAGCTACAGTGCTGATGCACCCTGTTTCCCAGGGTGGTACCGTGATATGAAAATGTCCTGTTGTGCCTACCAGCTATGTGATCTTTATGCATATTGGAGTAAAAACAACTTTCTTTTCTTTACCTTAACTAGTTTTGCGCTAAGATACATGAGATTTAGACCTGGCTCGTCTGAAATGTAAAATTCTTGTTCTATTCTTATTCAAAATAAATGGGAGTATTTGCAGAAAATATAGTAGGGTGACTTTCTAGTTTCCCGTTTCACATTTTAAATTAGATTTGCCATTTTGGAGAAGCAGTTTGCAGTTAGAAATTTTCATTTAATGGACACCTAAATTGCAGCATTTCTACTGATTTTATAATTTATGATTTTCTCTGTAAAGATTATAAAATATTTTATATTCTAAATTTATAAGCAGATAAAGGGCATTATTATATTTTCTTCTACGGACTGGTAGTGATTTCCATTTAATCAACACTTTTAAACAGCAATGAGTATTTAGGAAGGGAATATAATAAGAAGGGTGGAATAACAGCTGATGTGTTGATTTGTCATGTTTCCTTCCTACACCTGTTGAAATGGCTTATTCTGCTTTTGTCTTTAGCAGAGATATTCCTGTGTCTATAACTCATGTTACTTTTCATAGATGTGTTTCCATCAGGATTGTAGTGAGCTGTATATCTTTGGAGCATATGTTCCATTAGATTCTCTAAGAATAGTAGTAGGATATTTTTATGCCCAGTTATTTTCATAACACATGCCTTAAATCAGCAAAAGCATTTGTTCACTGTTTTGTGTATTAAATGAGATGCTATAATTACTATTCCAATTTATTAAAGTATGCAGACATAAAGTATGTATGTATGTAGCTTAAAAGTTTTAGATTATTAAAGCACAGATACTAGAAGTCAGGGTGAAGAAAAAGGAAAGAGAACACAGCATAATAGCATAAGAGTCCTGAGGGGCTCTTCTGGAGTTAATGCCATTAATCCTATGGAAGGCATAAATATGGGCACAGAGAAAAATAGTCAAGTGTAAAAGATTTTGACTTAAATGAAGATAAGAAAGTGGTATTCAACCTGAGAGAGAGAGAGAGAGAGAGAGCAAAAGAGAGAGATATATTAAAGTAGAACTCTGTCCATTGCCTGAGTAACTTAGTTATCCATGCTATATTTTGATGTTTTATGTCTCCCTTTCAAAAAGAATGTTTTGTCTTGGGGAAAGTTGTTAACACACAGCAAATATGTGATTACAGAAAGAAATTAACAAAAGTCCCTGTGGGATGCCAAAATTATTTTATCTCTAGGATTATCTGGGTTGAACATCAGCTGATTTAGTGTGTGACCAGCCTCCTCAGAATGATAAAGAAGCTTACACAATACTATACTGGGGAGTTATGAGGATTATTGCTACAAAAAGAAACACAGGAAGGAGGAACCAAAAAGATGAAAATGGTTATTTTATGGTAGAAAATGTATTTGGAAAGTTCCAGTATGGACAGTGATACAGAGGAGACACTTTAAAAAATTAGCATTTGTCATAAACATTTCTTTCCTTTGAGCTGAAAATGTTGAAAAGATTTAGTTTTTGGACCACAGTGAAATTTTAAAAAATTACATAAGAAAACGAATTGATAAAAACACTCATATATTTCTTAACTGAAGGTGTTCTACACTAATTCTGCCGTAATTTTATTTTTCCAAAGCCTAGGTCCATTAAAGTTGATGTACTTGTTAATAAATCACAATTGTAGAAATACAAGTTAATATATTGGGCATATATTCTCTGTAGTAGAACATATTCTTGTACGTTGAAAATAATCTAAGATTGGGGCTCCTGGGTGGCTCAGTCAGTTAATCAGGTCATGATCTCATGGTTTATGAGTTCAAGCCCAACGTCAGGTTCTGTGCTGACAGCTTAGAGCCTAGCGTCTGCAGATTTTGTGTCTCCCTCTCTCACTGCCTCTCCCCTGCTTGCACTCTGTCTCTGTCTCTCTTTCAAAAATAAACATTAAAAAAAATAAATAAAAGAATCTAAGATTTATAAATTCAAGGATCCTTCAAAAATGCTTCTTAATATTAAATATGAAATAATTTTCATGATGTCATTTTTTTTTTTAGGTGAATCTTTTTTTTCTATTAAACATTGTACGTGTTCTCATCACCAAGTTAAAAGTTACTCACCAAGCGGAATCCAATCTCTACATGAAAGCTGTCAGAGCTACACTTATCCTGGTGCCATTACTTGGCATTGAATTTGTGCTGCTTCCGTGGAGACCTGAAGGAAGGATTGCAGAGGAGATATATGATTACATCATGCACATCCTTATGCATTATCAGGTATGGTGCTCTTGAATCAGGAAGGCAGCTTGTGAAATTTGGTATTAAATTGCATGTGGCTTTGGTTTTAGTCTTAACTGTGTACATAGCAAGTTGGTGACAAATAATGTATATTTTCCATCTGGAGTCAGAAAATTCTATTTTTCTTTTACAGGGTCTTTTGGTTTCTACAATTTTCTGCTTCTTTAATGGAGAGGTATGCGTGATTGTTTTTATTCCTTTTATCATTTTATTTTTGCAATGTATCTTTTCCTTAAAAAGAGAGAGAGAGAATCACACGTTCCCTAGGAACAACTACTTCAAATTCCATTTTGATCAGGAAAAAGAACCACAGGATCTCTTTTCATGGATGTAACTCTTCTACCCAAAAGCTTGGGTCATACTGGAGTTCAAGAGTAGGGCAAAATCAGCCTCACTTTAAAAGAGTCTATCATTTACTTTGATTTATCTAGTCTTTCACCTACCATTTGAACGAATCCTTTTTAAGTCTGGCCTTTGTCCTAGGTCCAGTGCTAGGCAATCCACACCCTCATATAAAACATACACTGTAATATGAAATAGAATTGACTCATTTTCATTTCTCCCCTTTCTCTCTTTTTTTGTTTTGCCTAGCTCACAATGTGGTCTTTGAAAATAGTTTTCTGGTGGTTACAAAAAGATTTGAAAAAAAATTAAACTCTTAGTTATACAGGGAGGACATGCAGTAAGTTAGAAAACTTCGGAGAAGAGAATGCTCTAATTTGTAACATGGCAGCATGCTCTTGGATATTTCAACATTTTTATCCTAGGCTTCCCTAAGTGGAAAGTTTCAGGTGTTTTACAAACTGGTACCATATTTCTTATGCATATGAATAGTGTTATGGCTCAGTGGTTTGAGCTATATTGATTTAGCTCTTTATCTGTTTTTAATCTACCGGACAAGTTTTAATCTGTTAGAGGATTGGAAAACTCAGCAAAATTAGAAATCTAGGGAGCCACCGAGTGAGACTCAAATACTTGGTAACTGTGAAGCTTATCACAAAGCTTCAGATGGGAAATATGTCAACTAGTTGGTATAACTTTATGAGAACTATTCCTACAAATAAATCAACATTGGAAATCATGTACATGTCATGAAAATCTATAAAATATTGGTTTTCTTTGCTTAATAAGAATTTATTTCTTTCTCAGCAAATAATGAAATTTCATGTTTGATTTCATCAAATTGATTTTTAAAAATTTTTATTTCACTTAATTATTTATATTGGAGTGTAGAACTGTCAAACATGGGAGGCTATATTTCATATCTTTAGGTGGTGCTTCCGTGATGCTTCTGCTATATAGTAGACAATGGTGACTCTTTCTGAAGTAGATGAGAAGCATAGATAGAATATGAAATTAGGAAAAATAGAGAAATCATTTGTTTTGATAATATAATTCAAATAGCATTGATTACCTCTATAAATTTATGACTGCATAAACTGAATTAGACAATCCTATTTGCTGCCAATATAGGATTTTACAGTTAAAGGTAGATGAGAAAGAAATAGACAACAGGCCAAAGAACTTGCATGGAATATGAACAATACACCTCTGCATCTGCAGAGACATGACATAGTATTCTAAAGGGTAATTTTTAAGTGTACAAAACATAATCACTAGTAGAATATTTTGTGATAGGAAGCAATGTAGAATAAAAGCACAGACACAGCAATGCATTTAAACCCCCAAAATGCTACTTTGTTCCTGGATGTAATAATTTGGGCAATATTCTGAACCTTCTGGAGTCTTGGTGTTTACTTTATTAAAGGAGTTAAAAAAAAAAAAGTAAGTTCCTTACACAAGTCTCACAAAGATTAGTGTAGGCTAGGAATCTAAAATTTTATCACCATGCCCCACCCTCAACAGATTATCAGTACATTATAGATTCCTTATTAGATCTTTCAAGTCATTTATTTTCAAAAATATATGTACAAGTAGGAGCATTAATCATTTTGGAATCAATCTCAAATTGGCCTTTTTATTTGGAAAGGTTGCTCAGGGAATATCTAAACTAATGCCTAACAATCTTGTTGCACTCTCTCTGTGTAAGCAAAAGAGACAGAGACCTTGATCTTCTGCCATGTCCTAAAATTGAGAAAATTTTGGCAGCAAAAAATTACAATAATACAAAATCTTTGAGCCTAGTTGTTGCCAAATCCTTTGGTTCTTTACAACATCTCCAATATCTGTCCCCTTTTCTTCATCTCTCAAGATGCAGTCTCTATTTGTGGATGACTCATTTTTCATCTTAGGAAATACTATAATCCCTCCTTTTTTGTCCTTTTGCCTCTTAGTTTTTCCCACTCTCATAACATGAAGACACAGCTGCCAAATTCATTTTGTGTTGTTCCAACTATGTCATGTACTTCTTAAAATCACTTGCTCCGGCTTAAATCTCCTTCTTGCTTTCCACGGGAGGTCAAATAGCTTCCTTTTAGCTTAGTCTTTATCTTTTTCTTTTCTTTTTTTTTAAGTAACAATTTTATGTATTTTTTTATCCAAAATATTCCTATTTGCATTTCTCACTAAATAATGGTGGCTTGACAAATTATCAGGCCACATTCATCTCATCTCTAGCCCACTCAGATAAAATGTGCACTGTTAGCACAAACTAGAGCTCTTGTCATTAGAAGGGCCCTCCATTGCCTCAGGAGTAAATCGAACAATACCTGAGAGTATTTTTATAAAGTGAACAAAAAGATTTATTGATAATAATCAAACCTACATTCTTTAATGAAAACTAGGTAGCATTTTTATATGAAGCTCTATTAAATATTTTTTAATTGATTTAGGATAAGGATTTATAGCTTCCTTATGAAGCGCTAATGGGCATATAATGTTGTAAGGTTATATTCTAAACAGTGGGATTTACTATTTATATAATACTCATGTGTAAGGCAATAAAAAACATTTTCATATCTTTAACACCTTCCCTTCCAATGTCAATTTTCCTTGTTATCTCTTCCCATCATAATTTTTTCATTAAAAGTGTACTAAGAGTGGTCACTTTAATGTTCTGTTGAATACATGTGATATATATTAGAGGAAGCAGATGAAAAACTTAAGTCCTTATAGAGAATAATATAAACAAAAGGATGTCTACAGGCCCATAGGTCTTTAATTAGGTTCATTTTTTAACTTCAGTAAAAATGTCCCCACAGTTCAGGAAATTGACCTTTCATGGCTTTTCTGATGATTTAGTTGCAAGGAAGAAATAGGGTGATGATTGTAATCAAAGCAGATATTTCAAGAGCAAACAGATATTTCAAAAGGCATCTTGGCTGTTGGAATTTAATTTAAGCTTTCATTTTTAAAAAAGTTATACATTCACAGCTATGATATTTCTTCTTGTCAACTTCTTCCCAACATTTATGTAGAATCTTTTGTATATAGCTACATTCCATTTCCTTTCAAACAGAAACTATATAGGAAAGGTATTCAGTCAATCCATCATTTAGTAGCAAAGGGAAGAGAAATGAATTTAGCATAAAATAAGGATCAAAACCAATTCCCATCAGGAATATCTAGATAATCTGCCCAACGTCATTTTTGTTGTAAATCTTTGAATATTTAAAAGGCACATTCTAAAACCATTTTCATCTGTTGTTTGCTTATGCTCTTGAAGACTTTATGTATGCAGATATTATTTAAAATTACTTTATTTTTTAAGTGTTATTTATTTTTGAGAGACAGACAGAGTGCAAGCAGGAGAGGGGCAGAGAGAGAGGGAGACAAAGAATCATAAGCAGGCTCCAGGCTCTGAGGTGTTAGCACAGAGCCCAACACAGATCTCGAACCCACAAGTTGGATGCTTAACCAAAAGGTGACAGATATTGACCCACCCAGGTGCCCCTATTTTAAATTGCTTTAAATTAAATATGCTATTTGGAGAATAAAGAAAGACATTACTAAACCATGAGGGAAACAAAATATGATTTTTTTTGCAAGATAAATATATTCATTGTCCCATAAAGGCTTTTATTTCTTTATTTGTGTAAGAATATAAATTATTCCTTTCCGACATAGTTAATATATATAAAGAAATAAACTTGAAAGTCCTGAAGAATATATATAAAGAAATAAACTGGAAAGTCCTGAGATTGTGAATTTCATAAAATACAATTTTTAAAACCAGTTTATTGCATTTCTAATTACATAACTTTTAAATTCTACAATAGAGCTACCCGAAATTTTAGTAACTCATTTGGAATTCTAACTAAAGAAACCCATTGACTTTAGGGAGTCCCTGGGTGGCTCAGTCAGTTAAGCAGCCAATTCTTGTTTTTGGCTCAGGTCATGATTTTCATGGTTCATGAGTTCAAGCTTCACATCAAGTTTTGTGCTGACACTGCTGAGCCTGTTTAGGATTCAGTCTCTCCCTCTCTCTCTGCACCCCCCACCCCCGGCTCATGCTCTCTCTCTCTTTCTCTCTCAAATAAATAAATAAAACTTAAAAAAAAGAAACGGTTTGACTTTCTATCTGTGTCTTCTGTTTTTCTACATGCTAAAACATAAAGTGAGACAGTAAAACTTTATGTCCATTTTAAGTGACAGAGAACAGGAGACTCAAAGGACTTTGAAGTATCCCACTGAGTTCTCTCATTAAAAGATCTCCTGGGAATAGCTATTAGTAATAGATTGTTCATAATTTGGAGAAGTTTTCTCGATCTGTTATATAAAACAATGAAGACTTAACTAAGCCATCCTATTTTAAAGGTTAATATTAATTTTTACACATGATTACAGTGAATTAAAAGTTGGGGAATTTTATATATTAGCAGAAAGTTAAACAATTATTGCATGAGTATGTTTCTAGTACATGGATGACTGGAAAGTTGCTTTTAGTGATGCTCAAATTCCCTGTGAGGAAGCAAAGGGTCAAAGAGCAGTAGATAGTGTGGGGAAGACAGTTCAAAGCTATACATATGTTTTGGACAGATCTGGATTAGGTCACAGGGATGTGGCTAATACACTTGTAACCTAGGAGCAGAGTCCCACACCAGTGTGCCCAATCATCAGACACCTGGAAACAGCCAGGTTGCCAAACTGGAGATGTATTTGAATATTCTCATTTCCACTCACTGACTCAGTATGAAGAAAATCACCTTTGTGTCTCATGTTCGATTCAAACCTAGGTCACTATATATGGCCTACAAGTCCTGATCTCTAGCTTTAGAGGAGAAGGAAGCCAGTTGACATCAAATTCATCCAGTCAGAGGGAGATCCAAAAACAAAAAAAAGTGGAGTGGTAACATTCCTAAACGTTTTCACAGGCTCATCTCATTTGTCATTACCTGTTGAATGCTGTCTTCCCTCTGGCTAGTAAGCCTCAGGAGGACAAAAACCCTGATCTTTTTTTTCCAGAATGTAGCACAATACCTGGCATGTGTTAATCACTCCGTAAAAACTAGTTGCTGCTGCTGTTAATGATGATGATGATGATTTATATTCCCTGTTTCCCTAACTGCTTTTTCTTTTATACTTCCTCTCTTCTTTTATACTCTAATTATCTTCTCATTCTATTATTTAAGATACTGATATAAAAGTAAATGTTACGCACACAATCTTACAAAAGGGGGTCTGGATTAACTACTTGTTTGACCATAATACATTCATATGCATTATTAAAGCTTCAAAGATAAGGCATGAAAAAAATATTGAGGGAATCTAAAATAAAGAGCAAGGCAACGAATTTCCTAACTGTAAATTTCCTAATGTTTCCAATTTAATGTTTTAATTTAAAAAGAGCAATATTATTCACGAATTAACATCAATGTTTTTGGTTTTTCTAAAGTTTTACATAAATTATTTTATTGTACTTTTAAATACAGTATCCTTATTTCAGATAATGGATTGCTCTTGTCCTTTCTGTTTCTTTTTGATTGATAGGTTCAAGCAATTCTGAAAAGAAATTGGAACCAATATAAAATCCAATTTGGAAACAGCTTCTCCCATTCAGATGCTCTTCGCAGTGCGTCTTACACAGTGTCCACAATCAGTGATGGTACAGGATACAGTCATGACTGTCCCAGTGAACACTTAAATGGAAAAAGCATCCACGATATTGAAAATGTTGTCTTAAAACCAGAAAAGTTATATGATTGATAATAGAGGGAATACTGTTTAACTATTTTGGGTCACTCCTAACTCAAGGACTTGGATCCATGACTTTACAACCAGAAGACTTCAGTATAAAATGAATTTCTTGAATACCACAAAGAAACACCTCACATCAATTCAGTAGTATTTTGTTAAATGTTTAACAACTAGCTCTTTGGGAGGGGAAAAAAACCCTTGATTTGTAATGTTTTTCCAGTTTCTATGGTGTATTCCCACCAGGGCTAATTTCGGTCTACCAATCTGACATCACTGAATGTGAAACTGGGAAAAGATGAGGACAGTCAACTCTTGTAGGCTGGTATGTGCCAGCTCTAGTACACCACTGCACGAATTCACATGTGAATAAGACTGTAAAGTTCATATACGCGTCGGGCGTGATTCTACTCTTGTTGGCTAAACAGGCCTAGCTGAGGCCTATAGACTTAGAGGGAAAATTAACTTTTCATTTGTTTGTTTTAAAAATCTTCATCCCATATTCATTGGTGCAGTTGATTTTTTTTTAACCAAGTAGGTATTCTAACCTTTTTGTATTTACCCTTTCAAATGGACTGCATAAAGAGGTCATTATTTCTGTTGGCTTAACCACTTCTCCCCAAGAAAAGCAGTAGAGTAGAATTGCTATTGGCTACTCATTGGCTGATACATCACAGTTATATCCAATGTCATATCTGTTTTTGAGGTTTGATGAATAGTATGTCAGACATACAATCCTACTTTGGCATCATCAGGGGGATATCTTGGTTGATATTACAAAGCATCCTTGTCAGCTACTTTCCTATCTTACTACACAAGTGGGAGGGAATCAGTTTCCCTGTATCTGTAAATAGAAACTTTGCCCCTTCCATTTCTACTGTGTAGACAAACTGGCAATTATTTTACATGAAGGAAATCAGTGAAGGATTTCTTATTTTCTTGGAAGTTTGTAAAAAAAATTTGTTATGAAAAATAAGCTTGTAAATACTCTGTTATTCTATTTTATAGTCTGAAATCAAATGTGTACAACCTAGGTAAGTTTTTAAAAAAACAAATACATAATGTAACAATGTATGCATGTTAATATCTGATACTGTGTCTGGGCTGATTTTATAATAAAATAGAGTCTGGAATTCTATATTTGGTAAATATTTTAAAGACAACCAGATGCCAGCATCAGAAGTTTGTTTGAGAACCAAGAGAACAGAAATATCTATGATAAGATATAAAATATTTATTTAAAAAAATCAAGCCATTGTTTTATTATATTAGCTTAGGTGATGCTTTCATACCTTAATAATAGGTATGTTTGACATATTTCTCCTTTTATTTTGACGATGAACTTGCATTCTAATCCAGTAATGTTAATGGATTCCTATAGTAAAAAATGTCAATCTGCCATTCTTATGGTTTTCACACCATTAAAAATATTACTTTTCTGACGCTTACTGCATAAACATTTATGGTTTTGAGAGTGTTCAGACTTTTTAAAAAATTACAGGAATAGAATATATATACATATATATCATATACAATGCTTTATTAGAGCTACTATGATAATATGATACCAGAAATCAGTGAAAGACTTGAATACATCAGTGAAGAAAAATTGTCAGAACATTTAGGGAGTAATTAAATTAAGATGGAAGAAAGCCTTGCTAATGAATTAAAGTGACATTTAAATGGGATTCAGTTGTTCCCCTAATGTTATTTTCCACTGGAATTTCTGAAAAACAAAAATGCCTTCAATTAGTAAAATTCAATTTGAGGAGGACAAGTTACTATGTGTATGTGCTTTTCTAGTGTGTCAATTTGCTTAAAATGGATTAAACTAATGACTGAGTAATCATAGATTCTTTCTTAACTGTCAATAGATTGTGAGTTCCGAAGTCATTTGTAATTGTCCAGGAAAATTATCTAAATTAGTAAGAACTAACAGATTAAATGGCTTGGTCAATATATTTATAATTCATCTGTACACATGCAAAGATTTTGTCGTTTGTTTCTAAATTTATGGATTTTACAGCAAGCTATCACAGGAAGGAATGCAGGCTGTTCCAGACTTGCCACTGTCTAAATAATACAAAAATTCCTTTAAATAAACTCACTGTTTAGCTACTTATTCTTCAAAGACTCAAATCCTTTGCTTCATACTGATCACATATTTCCACATTCTTCCAGACAAACTGTCAAGTCTCAACCATAAATGACAGTAGACAATTCTGTCTGTCAAATTCTCCATGAGCATTACAGTAAAATTTTACTGTCATTTTCCAGTGTTTCTTTTATTCTGTTTTTTTATCATATTAAATTTAGATCAGATTTCTTTTATGGCTTATAATTGTTTAGTGCACAGTTTTTAGATGAAGGCAGCCAATAATTACTCAGTTTTGTAGCCATATTTTCTTATGAGTAATATTTTCAAATATTAGACTTCTCTAAAGCTGATGTGATAACTAGGATCTCCTTTATATCTTACTTATAAAGAAAAGATAAAATAAATACTTTTTAAAGCCAAATTTTTGGGGTAGCTAAACACTAATTTGGGGAATTTCTACCTTTCAGAATACAGATCTGCTACTTTTCTGTAAGTACTTGTGTAAGTCAGATTTTAATTAAAAAATTCTAGTTTGTCCTTTTTCATTTTCTAAAGTTATTTTCCAGTGAATTCATTCATAAAATATCCATTCTGGAATTTGGTGTTTGCTCAAATGTAACGCAGTGTGTACATAGTATTAGTGGTAGGTGTAGTGCTGTATTTATTGGCTTAATAATTTTTTTAAGTGTGAACTTCATTGTCTTTTGGTTTTAACCTGCTAATAGAAACCACCACTTCTTTTATCTGTAAGTCACAAACAAGATATTTTGATCAATTAAAATAAGTCATATTATGTCTACTTAATGTACATCTCTATTTTTTGATTGTATGAAAATATTAAAGTTATGAGTTAAAGTTGATTTTCACGCATGTGTACTGAAGTGTTGAATAATTTATACACATAACTGTTTATAGCAGTCAGTGGAATACTACTAAAATCAATGACTATATCTCTTTTTCCCTCTTTAAAATCTACAATAAGCCAGTAAAACATCCCATAAACCAATTTTTTAAATATTATGAATTTGAAAAAAATTGTGAATTTGTTTTTCAAGCTAGAAAACTCTAAAGAAATAAAATTCTAAATAAGTATTTAAATTCCTTTCTAGGCTGAAAGAAGGGAAAGGATGCCCAAAAGAGGAAAATGTACAGGAATTTCTCTCCTTTCTCCATTATGTTCCATTGTGTAGTTTTGTATTGAACAGAGGAAAGAAAAAGAAGGAAAATAACTATTTAGGGATAATTTTAAAAGGGGGAATAATCATGACTCACAAATATAAAATGAAAATGTGTCCCAGATTTTGGTTAGTTCTTTCATTATTGACGGAACAATATATCACAATTCATGGAAAAATTCAAGTATCACGTATATAGAAGAATATAAGATATGTTGAAATGAATTTATAAATAGATGCTCTATTCTTATGGCAATAATCAGTTACGTTCTATTGAATAACTAGTATGTATTTCTATAATCGAGAATAAATGTACATCATTATCAATTTTATGCAACTAACAAATCTGTAAAATAGCTCAAAATAATGAAAGGTAGAGATAACCTAAAAGGATGTACGAGAAAGTACTAGAAAAGACACTTCAATGACTCTAACATATATCTTGCCTATATAATGAGAAAGCAATATGTTGCACATGCAATAAGTACAATAAATATTTGTATGTATGTACATATATACATATATATAAAGAGAGATGAGGGTGTCTGGGTGGCTCATTCGGTTAAGTCTCTGACTCTTGATTTCAGCTCAGGTCATAATCCCACGTTTTGTGGGATTGAGACCTGCGTCAGGCTCTGTGCTGACAGTGTAGAGCCTGCTTGGGATTCTCACTCTCTCCTTCTCTCTATGTTCCTCCCAAGCTCATGTGCACAGCCTCTTTCTCTCCCTCTCTCTCACTCTCAAAATAAATAAATACACTTAAAGTAAAAAAGGGGGGGTGATAGCTATGGACACCCCTTGAATGCTATTCTAAGCAGTAGGAGAATTCAGAAATATAACAACACACAAAGTAAATGTGCACAGATACATATTTCCCATATACACATATAACAACCAGGTAGACGCCCAGTAGGGTAAAAAGGAGCAAATTTGTAACAGCATCAAGAGAAGGTAAAATAAATAGGAACAACTTAAATAAGAAATGAGTGAAATACATTTCAATACTACAAACAATCACAATAGAAGACATCAATCAGTTCATGGAAAAATACATGATGTTCTTGAAGAAGAAGATCACCATAAAGATGTCAATTTTCCCCTAAAAACTACATTGTAAGTATATATGATCCAAATAAAAATAATGGTAGTTAATTATTTTGAGACCAGACATGATGATTCTAAATTTCATAAATAGTCATGAAAGCTCTAAACAAGTGTGTGGGGGGGGGGGGGGGAGAGGAGATAAGCCTTGACATATTTTGTACCCTAACAGTTAAAACAGTGGTAATATCACATGATAAAAAGAGAGAATGGGGGATAAGAAGTGTCTAGGTCACTCTTTTTAATATTTTGCTGGAGACAGAGCCAAAAATGATAATCCAAACAGGGAGTAAAATGACATTATCATCCAGAAAATCATGAATTCATTCTGTCTTACTCCCTCTTCTTTACAAACATGCCATCCCTGGAATACCAAATATAAGAAATGGGCTTATTAACAAGTTACATGACTGGTATGGTTGCTGTCTTTCTTTAAAAAGGCAAATGTGTTGAAATCATCACCTGGCAAGTATAGATGTCTGTAGAAAAAAAAATCCTTGTTAATTTTTGACTGGGAAAGAAGTGAAGATGCCAGTTGTCTCTTTCAAGCTACAAGTAAAAGCCTAGAATTTCACTGATATTAGATTCAGGGATGTTGAACCATCCCTCTGGAAAATCTAGGAGTACTAAAACCCCAAGGAACACCCCTAGCCCACACTTACAGCAAAGTTGAATGGATATTCTATCGTTTCTAAATTCCATCTACATTCTTTTCCTTCAGACCTCAACTGGAAGGCATTTCTCTGGCTTGCTGAATTCCCAAATATTTTTATCATGTAATTTTATTTTAATAAGTTTCTTAATTTTTTCTATTTCACTTTGTCCTTTTTGGGGAGCCTGGGTGGCTCAATCGGTTGAGCGTCCAACTTCAGCTCAGGTCATGATCTCACTGTTGGTGGGTTTGAGTACTGTGTCGGGCTCTGCACGGACAGCTCAGAGCCTGGAGCCTACTTCGGATTCTGTCTCCCTCTCTCTCTGCACCTGCCCCCTCGCACTGTGTCTGTGTCTTGAAAATAAATGTTTTTTTTAAAAAATGTCTTTTCAACTTTCCTTTGATCTCTTTAATTTAAAAAACATTTATTTTATTTATTGTTTAAAGTAGGCTCCACACCTAGTGTGGGCTTGAACTCAGGACCCCAAGATCAAGAGTTGTATGCTCTAACAACTGAGCCAGCCAGGCACCCCTCCCTTGACCTCTTTATCTTAGCTCAGGCTATATATTATATTCTATCCCATTATTGTCAAAAATTTTCTGGAAACACATTAATATATCTAATCCCCAGTCTGTTATTGTTTATTTCATGTCTTAGTCTGTTCAGGCTCCATAATAAAAAATACAACAGACAGAGTGGCTTAATCAACAGAAATTTATTTCCCACAGTTCTACAGGTTGAGAAGTCCTGTGCCAAGATCATAGTGCCAGCAAGGTACCAAGATCAAAGTTTCATTCTGAAGCCTCTTCTTGAGGCTTGTAGACAGCTGCCATCTTGCTGTGCACTTATGAGACTTCTTTGGGCAAGTGGAGAGAAAATGAGACAGCAATATATCTTTCTTCTTATAGGAATACTAATCATATTAGATCAGGGCCCCACATTTATGACCTCATTTAACCTTAATTACTTCTTTGGAGGCCCAATCTTCAAACATTGGGGGTTAGAGCTTCAATATTAATTTGGGGGGGGGGGACACAAACATTCAATGCATAACACTCCTTTATTTCATCACAAGGTCTGTATACTACTCATTACCTCATAATAAAGGAAACAAAATACAACAACAAAACTCAAATTTACACTTGTCCTGTAAATCAGATAATGCTTCCTTTTCTGAAATAGGCCTTCTGTAAAAGTTATCTTATTGCCTAAGTCTAGTTCCAGAAAGTTGTTGATGGCTGTCTTCTTGATCCGCTTTCTTCATAGGATATCATCCAGTTTCCTCACAAATTTCTTCCTCCTTAAAGTTCATTTAGGTCACTTTAGCCTTTTATTTCTTCATGCTCATGTCACAAATGCAGCCAGAGTCATTTTTCTCCTTTTGATTTTTGTGTCCAAGAAGCTTGCCCAGCTGTGTCTTTTAGTTTTAGTGTTATTTACTCCTACAAAGTTTTGGTAAGAATGCTTTTCATCTCCAATAATATACAAAGAGCTACTTTTTTTTAATATTTATTTATTTATTTTGAGAGAGAAAGAGAGAGATCAGGGGAGGGGCAGAGAGAGAGGGAGACAGAGAATCCCAAACAGGCTCCTCACTGTCAGTACAGAGCCCGCCCGATGTGGGGCCTGAACTCATGAACTGTGAGATCATGACCTGAGCCAAAATCAAAAGTCAGATGCTTAGGGGCTCCTGGGTGGCTCAGAAGGTTGAGCGTCCGACTTCTGTGCAGGTCATGATCTCAGAGTTCATGAATTTGAGTCCCATGTCAGGCTCTGGGCTGACAACTCAGAGCCTGGAGCCTGCTTCAGATTCCTTGTCTCCCTCTCTCTCTGCCCCTCCCACCCTCATGCTCTGTCTCTTTCTCTGTCTCAAAAATAAATAAACATTAGAAAATTAACAAAAACAAAGACAGATGTTTAACCAACTGAGTCACCTGGGTGCCCCACACACAGAGCACTTTCTACAGAACACCTGTTTGATCCAGGTCTACACACCCAGGACACTTTTCCAGACTGCAATTTACATTCTGGCATACGCTCCATAAATTTAGGCTAACCATATATTCCAGTTTTCTGAAGCATCTAGGTTTGTTGCTTGTTGTCCTGGTATCTATTTCAGTTTAGCATTTGCAAGACTGGCCTTAGATTCATGAGAAAGGGGCTCTGTTCTTGTCCTGGCACTTCAGAACCCCAACTTTGGTCTTATTTCCATGTGAAAGGGGGTTATCTGAGGCAAGAAAACATGTCTACCTGGAGCTTAACTCTCCCCTTCTAACCATGTCCTGGGCATCTTGGGACCCCAGAGCTTCCAGCCCAAATGGCTTATGCTCATACCCGGGAACTATACAAGTCTTTTGGCTGCATTCCCCTTTCTGATGATGGGCCATACCTCCTCTGTGCCCATCTCTCATTTCAAGGAGTGGCCCTAGGATCATTGTTTATACTGAGAAGTGAATAGACTCAGTATGCAGGCTGAAGGGTGAATTTACATCTGCATGAGAGACCCTGCCAGTGTTAGGAGGGGCTGGGGATGGACAAAAAGAGCCTTCTAAGGCCTGGGGCCAGCTCACCCAATATCAGCATGTCCTCATACAAAACTCCAAGGATTCTGAGAATTATGACATCTAATTTGAAACTAATCTTCTTGGGTGTTTTGAAAATTTATTTGTTAAAATAGAAAGACAAAGCTACTGAGTCGTTTTGTGGCTTCCTTTGTATACTTGAAATATGTCAAATATATGGGCTTCAATTTGTACGCTTGCCTCAGGCTCCACAGATATTAAGGAAGAGTCTGAGACATTTTCCTAGATAAACATCTCTTGGTTTGGATAATGAATTATATGTTCCCTAATTCACTTCTACTCTAAACCTTCCCTGACCCCAACTGAAAAGTACTTATTAAATGGTTAAGACTTTTTTCTTTTTTTCCCCCAAAGATCTATTTCATGCTTTTATTATGTATACTAAAGCCCAAAATTATCTGCCATTTTCAATAATTCACAATTCAATAATTCTTGGCAATAACCATGAAAACAACTAGCGTTACTAGTGTTATTCTAACAACTCTATTGATCAAATATTATACCTCATGGTCCTGTCAAGCATGGGCCATTCCTGAAAGTAACTAGCAATCTTTACCTTTTATTTGCTAAGTGTAATTGAAATAGGATTCCTTCAGAAGTCATAAGCTTTGGGGCACCTGGGTGGCTTAGTTGGTTGAGCATCTGACTTTTGATTTTGGCTCAGGTCACGATCTCATGGTTCCTGGGATCAAGCTCTGCATAAGGCTCTGCATTGACAGTGCAGAGCCTGCTTGGGATTTTCTCTCTCTCCCTCTCTCTCTTCCCTCCCCTGCTTCCTCTCTCTCTCTCTCTCTCTCTCTCTCTCTCTCTCTCTCTCATGATAAATAAGTAAGCATTAAAAAAAAGAGAAGTCACAGCTTTTTTCACTGATAGATTTTTAAAACCAGCTTCACTGTTGTTCTAAAGAAAATTTAAGTTATTTATTTCCTGGAATTAACCTAATAATAAATATCTACTGTCCTCCCAAACATGGCCTTATGCATCAGAGTTTTGGGGCAGTTGTTCTTTCTCTGGAGACAGTGGTTCTCATGAAGAAGCCCCTCGCTGAAAGCATCCACACTCTCTCCTGCAAAGAAGCTCTATCTGGTTTTCTCCTCTTTGCTTTTATTCAACTCTCCAAATATAAAGGTTATGTATGATAAATAGAAACTAACAGAAAACACTGTCCCCCCCCCCTTTGTCCTATAAAAATGCAGTCAGTTCTGTTTCACAGTAGACAGACTTGCCCTGTCTTCCATCTTTCTTACATTTTCTATCTGCAGCTGCCAACAGACATTTCTCTTCCCATCACAAAAGCTGAAGGAGAAAACTCAGCACTGTCTACCACTAAAATACTTTGGTCAATTCCTGCTGCTACTGATATTTTGCAGATATTTCTACCCCACTAAGATTCTCCTGAATTCTTCCTACCTGATAGTTTGCTTTGTGCCTTCTCACAGCCAGCCTCTGCCTTCCCGAATTGCTGTCACATTTGCAGATGTTTATGTTCTTCTACTTTCTTTTCCTCTATTCTACCTGCCCAGGTGTGTTATCCCCTTTCCGTTTTACACTGGCTCTTCTACATTGAGAGCTTGGGACATGGTAGGCACTCAATAAATATTCATTCCTTTTCCTTCATCTATTAAAAACTATATTTGAATCAGTAGGGCAAATGTAATCCTCAGATAATTAAACTGAGCACTAGAAAATGTATGTTAATGTCTCTCTGTTTCCATATTATAAAGTTAAGACTAGAAATAGGTGTCAATATTTGATACTAGAAACAGTATCAAGCTATTCATACCAATAAGAAACAACATGAAGAAAATAATTTATAGGAAAGCCCATCAGAAGACCTTTTATTGCCCTTTAATAATCAGGGTAAGGGGGAGAATTTGTCAAATAAAAGGAGCTAAAAGGCAAAGACAAGACTTTGAAATAATGGCTTCTGAAATAAGGGATTGGCACAAATTCCTATTGTACAATGTCCCATCTACAAAATAACAGCATGTTCCTTTCTTGACAGTCTATTGTCTCTTCTGTCTCATGATGAAAGTAGATTTATCCTTTTATACTCTGATTATTTCCTGTTTGAGTAGTCTGTCATCAGTGGATAAAATAGAAAGGATCCCTTTTTGTTCTTTTTATTCAATGGATACCACCATTCAGCTATCTCAAATGGGGGGCAGGCCAGGTCTCATTGGCTCCCTGCCTCTCTGCAGCTATGCCAGTGAGGCCAGAATGCAGAACCAGAAATGTGGAACTAAGTGGAAGTTAAGGCCCTGAACTGTGCTCCATGACCTTGACTTGTTTATGTGATCTTTGAATATCCATTTCTTCAAAGGGGCTAGCAGTGAAAACACAAAGAGTTGAAAATTCACTGTTTCTAAGAGGTTCTAAGGAATCATGGGAGGTGTCAATTAATACATAAAGTGACAGGTAAAGATTGGCAGGGTGTGTGGAAAAAAATTTTAAATTATAATGAATACAAAGGTTTTGTATGATTAAGCAGGAAAATATGTAGCACTGTTGGTAATTTCCAGTAAACTATTAGATCAGCTATGCTTTCACTGTCACAGGTGTTAGACCACGAGGTGCCCTGGGGGAGAACAATTTATTCTATGGCTTCCAGAACACATTTGATTCATATCCTGTCTCCTATGTTGTTTTACAATGTATCATATTTATTATATGACAAAATAAGCATTTTTTTGGATACACTGCAAATCACCCATCTTATAAGGCTTCTTTTCTCCTAGGGGTTGTAGATAGAATTCAGGAGATCCATGAATTTAGATGCACAGAAAGTTCATGCTTGTATTTTCATTAACTGCAGGCTGAAATTCAATATATCCTTCCTTTATGAATATAGGAAAAAACCACAACAGTATTAGCCATAACTATGACTTTGTCACCAATATAAATCATAGATACGGATATCATTATATCAAATCATGATTGTTGCAGAAGTCTGGAAATAACATTTTTGATCACCAATATTTTAAAACTGTGATCATTATTAGACTTACTCATTAGGTAAATGCATTTAATAAAGAACTACATGTATAGTTGTATCACAAATTTGTTTTTAATATTTGGATAAAAGAATTGTAATATAACCTATTTCCTTGGTAAACTGTGTATTTTATTTTGGATATTTAAAAGTATTATTCTGACAAAAGATCCATAGGCTTCACCATACTGCCAAAGGAGTGAAAGATACACAAAGTAGTGAAAAGCCATAGTTTAGAAGAACAGTGGTTCTCAAAGTTGAGTGTGCATCAGAATTCCCTGTAGAGCTTGTTAAAACACTGATTATGGAGTCCCATCCCCAGAGAATGATTCAGCCAGTGTGGGGGGACCTGAGAACTTGCTTTTAGAACAGGTTCCCAGGTGATGATGATGCAGCTGGCCCAGGGACCACGCTTTGTAAGTGACTGCAATAGCATTGCTTGGAAGAAAAAATGGGTGGCTCTTAAAATCAAAGCCTAGGGGCGCCTGGGTGGCACAGTCGGTTGAGCGTCCCACTTCAGCCAGGTCACGATCTCGCGGTCCGGGAGTTCGAGCCCCGCGTCACGCTCTGGGCTGATGGCTCAGAGCCTGGAGCCTGTTTCCGATTCTGTGTCTCCCTCTCTCTCTGCCCCTCCCCCGTTCATGCTCTGTCTCTCCCTGTCCCAAAAATAAATAAACGTTGAAAAAAAAATTAAAAAAAAAAATCAAATCCTAAAATTGTTTTTAAAAATCATATGGATGTTTGGAAATGCAAGCTGGTGCAGCCACTCTGGAAAACACTATGGAAGTTCCTCAAAAAACTAAAAATAGTTACCCTATTAGTTAATAGTTACCCTAATAGTTAAAAATAACTACCCTACAGCCCAGAAATTGCACTACTAGGCATTTATCCAAGGGATACAGGTGTGCTGTTTCGAAGGGACACATGCACCCCCATGTTTATAGCAGCACTATCAACAAGAGCCAAAGTACGGAAAGAACCCAAATGTCCATCGATGGATGAATGGATAAAGAAGATGTGGTATACATATATATACATATATATATATATACACATATATATATACATATATATATACACATATATATACACATATATATATACACATATATACATATATATACACATATATATACACATATATATACATATATATATACACATATATATATGTGTGTATATATATATATATATATATATATATATATACACACACACACATACAATGGAGTATTACTCGGCATTCAAAAAGACTGAAATCTTGCCATTTGCAACTACTTGGATGGAACTGGAGGGTATTATGCTAAGTGAAATTAGTCGGTCAGAGAAAGACAAAAATCATATGACTTCACTCATATGAGGACTTTAAGAGACAAAACAGATGAACATAAGGGAAGGGAAACAAAAATAATACAAAAACAGGGAGGGGGACAAAACAGAAGAGAGTCATAAATATGGGGAACAAACTGAGGGTTACTGGAGGGGTTGTGGGAGGGGGGATGGGCTAAATGGGTAGGGGCACTAACGAATCTACTCCTGGAATCATTCTTGCACTATATGCTAATTAATTTGGATGTAAATTTAAAAAAATAAAAAATAAAACAAGTTTAAAAAAATCATACGGATGTTGGCAAGTAATCATTCAGAAGAACTTGAAATTGATACCCATTAAAAAGAAATGCTCAAATGTTTGTGGTTTTGTTGTTTTTTTTTGTTTTTGTTTTTGTTTTTGTTTTTGTTTTTGTTTTGCTAACAGAGCACAGCAAATCCATTGTATAAAGATTTATGTCTTGAACAGTTGGTCTCCACACATAATGATATAAATCAAAAGAAAACATCAACACCATTATCAAAGATGAACACACTTTTACCTTCAGGAAAGAAATTTGGAAGCAGTCAGGATGCTGTATTCAAGAAACCAAACCAGAATAAATGTGTCTAGTTTTGATATTTTCAAGTGTACATCCCTCAAAACTCAGGGTCCCTAAGTGTACCATGCATGTGAAGTCTCACTTCCCAAGTGAAGAATGATTCACTGTAACAATAGACAAATCCTTCTATTTCTTTTATACCTCCTCAGGTCACTTTTCAGAAACCTGTCCAAGATAAGATATTTTCAAATACAATTGTGTCGCTGTTGAAATGATAAATAGTGAAGGGATCTTTCCATCTAGAATAGATTTAAATTCTTACGGTTGATTTTGCTTTTATAATTCAGTTAGTCTTGCTCCAAATTAGAATAGTTGCCTCCGGAGTTTTAATTTCCTCTTGAGTATGTCTATTTCTTCTCAGGCAAAAGTATTTAAAATATGTATGGTGATAAACCTCTCATCGTATGGCCTCTCCTCCTTGTGACTGTGGATTTTTAATTAACATTAGCTCCTGGGTTATATTTGTGTTAATGGATTCTATTATACATTCAGCAACCCTTCCTAGCAGAAGGAAGAAATAGATCCACAGACAAGAGTTGAAAGGAAAAAAAAAAATGATAAGGTGACTGTGAATCAATGCATGTGGTATTCTCTGCATGCTATGTTCTAGAAATTGATGTCCAGCTCAGAATTCTAACATCATTCCATCCTCCTGGACCCAGGGAGTGTACATAATTTCTTTGCTTACACAACCATTCAATTCAAGCTTAGCTTCCATTTTAAAAGGTAATATTTGAGCACAGAGGGAACCAAAATGATAAAAAGTATGGGGGACCAGCATTAGTGTCTGTTAGGTAAAAGGAAAGGTGGACATTCAAACAATATGCCCGGGATGACAGGCAGTTGTCAGAGCTTATGGTGGAGCAACATTGCTAAATATGTGAGATAATCAGCAAACAAATAAGCTTAGTAAATTTAAAAAAGTCCTGCCAGGGGCGCCTGGGTGGCGCAGTCGGTTAAGCGTCCGACTTCAGCCAGGTCACGATCTCGCGGCCCGTGAGTTCGAGCCCCGCGTCAGGCTCTGGGCTGATGGCTCAGAGCCTGGAGCCTGTTTCCGATTCTGTGTCTCCCTCTCTCTCTGCCCCTCCCCCGTTCATGCTCTGTCTCTCTCTGTCCCAAAAATAAATAAACGTTGAAAAAAAAAATTAAAAAAAAAAAGTCCTGCCAAATTCGGCTGCAGGCATTTAGAATTTGAGAATTCCAAATAACAAGGCACTTAGATTTCTCAGAGGATAAGGCCTGGATCATTCCACTGTTAAACATTATTTTTTTCTACTGACAAAAGAAATGGCAGGGAGAGTGACTGAAATACAGAAAAGAGAAAGATCTCTTAGTTTCTTTTTTTTAATCAAAATAAATGAAAGCTTTCATTAGTATCCAAGATCTCTAAAACATTCCAAGATGTATTCTAGTTCAGAGAAGCAGCAGCTGAGGAAGTGTTAGAACCATTATCATCTCTAATATTTTCAAGTGTAGAAGGAAGGATGAACGCTTATTAGGTACTAAATGATAACAGCCAATCACATGGTTACTTTGATATTGTTCTCTATCATGTGAAAAGTAAAAAAAAAAGTGACACAGCTCTGAAACTTACGTTACTAACTACTTCTTTAACTATCATTTCATGTTTCCCATTTTCTTGTCCATGACATCAGTGTTTTAGAGTCACGGCTTTAAGTAAAACAAAGAGAGAAAAAACTCAGTGTGTCTATCAGGAAGGGAGAAAATTTTAGTTTTGGTGAAAATATTTTGGACTGATAAATGCATACAACTTTAATAAATCTAATAAAAATTATTGATACCCCTAAAGGGATTTTATATTAGAGTAGCCCTATGTGAACTTGTAAACTGAGGCTCCCAAGTTACTGAACTTGGGAACAAGTATATACCTAAGGAGTTTCAGAAAATCAGTTGCTTTGCTTTTCTGAATGGCTGGTAATAATTTATGGGAAATGAAAAAAAAATCAAATCAGAAGATGGAGGAAATGGTGAGGAGAAGTTTTGAAGGAGAGCAGGCTGGGTCATGTAATGTCTAGTTGCACAGGATTCTGAGTTAGAAAGGCCAATGTGCAAATGTTAGTTCTGTTATGTTCTACCTTATCCAAGTTGCTCAAATTCCTATGTTTCTTTTGCTACTCAGCAAGAAGGCAAAAATAATAATTTTCAGGATTTTGTATAAATTAAAGTAGTTAAGATATTTATAATGCCTAGTGGGCTACTAAGAAATGGAAGACATTTCAGTGAATGTAGTTTTAGGATTAGGTTTGTTAAACAGCTACTATGTATTACAAGTTTTGCCAGATACTTTGTTATATTAATAATTGCTATTTATCAAAATTCCACCTGCCAAACTCTTCCTGGCTATTTCTTACATATTAGTTCATTTCCTTTTCATTCCTAACTATGTAAGGCCGGTATTATAATTCCTGGTTTGCTTACTATGGAATTGAAAAGAAATTAAGACATTTGTCTTAAGACCTCTGAGGCTATAAGTGGGAAAGTAAAGGATTATATCTGGATCCAGACTTTCATGCTGTTAACAACTGGATGTGTCATTCATTTTAAAGATTAATAGTTAAAAACGTGGAGAAGGTTTGTGTTTCTAAATGATAAATTACAAAGTTCACTTACACAATTTCCATTTTACCCAGTAATTTTAGATAATGATGGTGGCTACTGATAATGAGTGTTTGGTGGGGATGATTGGGAGAATTTTCTATTGGATTTTCATTTCAAGTAACCAATATTTAGTTGAAACCATAGTAACCATTTTGATTGAAATCCCCATTTGACTCATGTCTTTGATTCATGAAAAAGAGGTTATAAACCAGTTGGTGATAGATGCCATATGATGAAATATTTTTTTGGTAGAATTACCATTGCTAGAGAGAAGATTGCAATGTAAAGCCAAAGAGTAACCATGATGGTCTGCTATTTTTTTTAAATGTTTATTTATTTTTGAGAGAGTCAGAGTGTGAGTGGGGCAGGGGTAGAAAGAGGGAGACACAGAATCCAAAGCTGGCTCCAGGTTCTGAGCTGTCAGGACAGAGCCCTATGCGGGGCTCAAACTCACGGACTGTGAGACCACGACCCGAGCCAAAGTCGTACACTTAACTGACTGAGCCACCCAGGCACCCCCATAATGGTCTACTCTTAATGGAATACTTTTTTGGAAAAATTATTGATAGTGTAAAAGTTTCCTTATTTCACTGCAATGTATGTTTTGATATATACCATTTGTGTCCCAACCACAACCACACTGGAAGATCTTTGAAAAATGCTTATTGAATAAATGAATGAATTAAAATCTTTTTACTGCTCTTATCAGGGGCATCAACATCCTCTTACTCCTCAGTCTCTGCAGAATTTGCTAGACTCTCCTCTTCATCTTCTAAGACATCTTTGATTTTTTCCCCCTACCTACTTTTATGATCATTTTTTTCTCTGTCATCTTTACTAACTATCCTCTTCTAACCATCTCTTAAATGCAAGTAATTTACTGGTTGCCCTTGATTACTTTCTCCAATCATACTCGCTCTCTCTGGGTGATCCCAATCAATGTTATGGCTTCAACTGTCACATTTATATTGAAGAAACAGAAGTAAGGAAGAGAAGGGGGGAAGTTGAAAAAGAAAGGAGGGGAGGAAGGAAGGGAGGGAGGAATGGATAGAGGGAAGGAGGGAGGGACACCGGCTCTGGAAATATCAATATAACTCACAATCATCCCATATCAACATATCTAAAATAGAATTACTTACTCATCCTGTTAATCCTGATCTTTCCCAGTACAGTAAAACCTTGGTTTGCGAGCATAATTCATGCTGGAAACATGCTTGCAATCCAAAGCACTTGTATATCAAAGGCAATTTCCCCATAAGAAATAATGGAAACTCAGATGACTTGTTGCACAACCCAAAAATATTCATATAAAAATTATTACAATACTGTAATATAATACAAAATAATAAATAAAATATAAAAAAAATAAACACATTAACCTGCTCTTCCCTTTGAAAACTTTTGCAGCTAGTGTGAGGGAGATGAGAGAGGAGAGTTATTGTGTAGGACGACTTTCACTATCACTAATGGAATCACTGCTATCTATTGGCTCAATGGGATCTTTTTCTTTCTGTGCAACTTTAACAAGGAACCTATCCAATGACACTTGCGTTTGTCTCCTTTTGAGGATTTCACACAAATGTGACATTGCATTGTCGTTAAACAAATTCATCACTTGTACTTCTACAGCCTTATTGGGGTGGTGCTTTTCTACAAAATTTTGCACTGTTTCTCACATTTTACACATCTCACTAATCTCATTTGAAGTGAGGGATTTCTCTGTCGTTTTCTCCTTCTCCTCTACAGAAGAGATGCAAATGTAAACATAAAATCTTGCAATTTTGGCCACTCACATACCTCATTCGTAATTCCTGATTATTTCCTTCTTAACTTCCACCGTAATCATCTCCTTCTTCTTATCACCTTTCTTTTCAACCTTTTTCTGCATGAGGGCCATTGTATATACTAGCACAGATGTTGACTATAGTACAGTATTTATAAGTTCTTGTCATATACTGTATTTAAGGTAACTGGCAATAAGGCAGTAGAGGAAAGGGTCTATATCTGCAGGCACCCTGACCTAGAATGAAGCAAAGCATTCCTAAGCTTCGTCTTGTATTGAAAAGCAAAAGATTGTCCATAGGTGCTTTGAAGTGACAAAAAATATACACTAGTTCCAGTTGTGGGCACCTTCCAACATTCTGAAAAATCACTGATTTCTGCCAAACATGGTGGCCTGATACTGAGTATCCGAGCATAGAAGACAATCACCCACAATCCCTCAGAGAGAGAGTAAGAGAGAGAGACCATTGGCTCAGTTGTGGTCACGTGATATTCGGCATCATGTACTGCTCATATTGCATGACACTGCTAATTTACTAGAAATGCTCATCTTGTGGAACACTCACAGAACAAGTTACTCCCAATCCAAGATTTTACTGTATTCTGTATTTAATGAGCATTGTCACGTTCTGTCTTTGCTTAAGCTCAATTTTTTAAAATGTTTATTACTTTGAGAGAGAGTGTGTTCATGAGCAGGAGAAGGGCAGGGAGAGAGGGAGAGAAAGAATCCCAAGCATCCCTGAACTGTCAGTTCACAAACTGGGAGATCATGGCCTGAGCCAAAATCAAGAATTGGATACTTAACCAACCAAGCCACCCAGGCGACCCTTGCTTAAGCTCAAATTTTAAGAATCCTCAAACACACCCCCTTTTCCTGGCTATATATGTTCAATCAATCTCCATTACCTATTAATTTGTTTTCACCAATGTCTCCGTAATATCATTGTTTTCCATTGCCTTAGTTCAGTTTCTTAAAATCTTTCAGTTGGAGGATTATTTCTTCCTCCTATATAACTTCCTCCTGCTGATCTCTCCTCATTTTGGGCAATTATCCATATGCTGCTCCCAACAGTTAATATTCTTTACCCAGAACAAGTCAGACCATTTCATTTTTCTACCTAAGACCCTGACTTACCATTACCTGTGGTATAAAGTTTAAAATATTTCATACAGAGCATTAAGTCTCTTGTAAACCAGGTGCAAGTTATTTCTCTACCCATCTTGCCTCCCTTCTCCACGGTTTTGAGGCAAGCACAAAGACTTTCTCCTCGTTCTCTGAACACACAACATGCTTTCAGAACATTGTGCCCTGAATACCCTACCCCACCTCCTCCTCTTGGCAAATTCCCACTCATAATTCATGGCCAGTTGAGATGTATCTCATCCATGGCCTTTCCTCATTCCCTCAGGCAAGTAGTTGTTCTGTTTTCTTCTCCCAAAGGACTCATGTTCACATAGTGATTATATCAGTGGTTACAACTATCATAGTAATTGGTTTTGGTATCTGCCTTCTTCACGATATTCTTTTATTCCTCTGTGCCTCCATCTCTAATATAATAAGTGTACCATAATTTAAATTTATGCATGCATACTTACATGCCAAAATTTCACTCAAGTATCCTTTTAAATTTAATCCATATCTCCTTCCAGCATAATGATTTACACTAGTTCAAAATTTTGATAAACCCTAATGTGTTAATTATTTAAAATAAATAATTTATTTAAACACCTTATGTTTTTTATAATGATGATCACTAATATAATCTGCATACCACCTTACAAGCACGTGTAGATTCGTCAATATGAATTCCATCTCTTACCCTAGGTTTGCCACTTAGTGTTAGTGCTGCAGGCCTTCATGACTGATCATTAGTTATGGTTTCTCTTGCTCTAAGTCTACAAATTACAGTCTATCCATATATATATATTTTTTAATATATATATTTAAATATGATTTGGCTTGAAGACTGTAAGTATGTTATAATTGTGCTATAGAGAATAAATATCCCCCAAAGAAGAATCCATTGGCTTCTCTGAGAGAATAAAATCTATGGCTGAGTGATGAAAATTTGTGTAAGACATTGAGGGTATTTCGATGATCTGCTTGACTTCCTTGCAAGGGTAAAGGATATATTCAGCAACACTGAAGTTTACTAAGAACTATTGTAATCAACTTCTATTCAATGGCAATTGCAATATTGTACATAATTTGTTATCATGGTCTTTTAAATTCACTCATTCTTCCGACACGTATTTATTCAATTCCTATAGTGTGCGAGAGATGCAGTTAGTGGTAAACAATCACAGACGGCTCACCAGCCTCACAACACTTACAGTCTTCCATCATCAGGTCTCCAGTGGCCAAGAGGTTTGCAAAGCATTGTTACTAAAAATGCTTCATAAAAAATTTCTATAATAAATTATAGATGAAAAGAGAAATCAGTATGCTATGTATAATGAAAAAAAGAAGTTACAGAATTTAGTAGCTAAAACAGCTGATAAATAAGTAGGATGTGAAAGTTTCAAAGAGTATACAGGAGAGATTGGGAAAATATTATTTATGCAATACGCCACCAAATTTTCTAAGCCGAAGAAAGTCCCAATTTCACAAATTCAGCAAACCATATCAGAAATGTGGAAAAGGAAAAGGACTTTCTGTATCTTAGTCTTTGCCCCCAAATAATAAGTGTTTCATAATAGTATGAATATACATGTAAAACACAGCCCAGAACTGTACTACAGAAGCCCTTAAACCAAAGTGTAGATTTCAAGTCAGTTCCAGCGAACAGGATCATCATGCCCCTTCACCCTAAAGTTGGTATTGTTTTGCCTACTGATATGCATTTAGGTACACAGATGAGAAAGAAGAGTGAGGTAGAAAAACAAATGTTCTTAACATGAGCATCATGAACGAGCTTTCAGACATGAAATTATTTGAAGCATTTTTTAATGGAGAAAGAGTCAATAACATTCATCAGATCCTCCAAGGGACCTATAATTACCCAAAAGTTTAAGAACTCAAAAAGCAGGAGAGAGAGAAAGAGAGAGAAAATGAGAACAGAAATGAAATAATCCCAAGGCAGTAATTAAGAGTACTTTGGAGGCCCCCAATTAAAAGAAAAAAAGTTGAAAGAATTCTGAAATAAAACAGGATATGTTAAAAACTTAATTACTTCTCAAAAATGTTGCTATTTTGTTTAGTATTTGGAACAGAGATAAAGAGATAATGGAAACAGAGAAATTTCCCCTATTATTTAGACGTTTCAGTGTTTGCTACAAATGATTTTTGGGAAAGTACTTTTAGATCTACAGCTATCAAAATCATCTTAATCAAGACTGGTCTTTGGTTTATTCATATAAATTTTACATTGAATTCTGTTCTTAAGGATGCCTGAAATTGTGGTTTGTATTCTTTATGAAGAAAACTTATTGTATGCAGATCAATAAGATGTTTCAGAAACAAAAGCAAAGAGATCAAAAGCCAAATATACCCATTTCACCTTGACCTTACTTTTCCAAATGATTAAAGCCGTGTTAGTCTAATTAAATGCAGTGAACGTCTACATACACAGATTGTGAAAGAACGGTGTTTGAATACAGCGTATGTGCCATCCTTTTCAGAGCCTTGAGAGTTTACTTAATAAATGAATTACAGCTCTTCTTTACTGAAGTCACTTCCTGATAAACAGCCAACATGAAGAAATAAATATAAGGCGGTTTGTGAATTCCAGGCTGCTTGGCTAGTCATAATCGGTGTGTTGTTATCTTGGCTTGAGGACAATAATCATAATTTCTTTCCTCTAAATAGCTGAATTCAATCCAACTCAGAATGTCATAAGTTTATGCATCTGTTATAACGAAAATTAAGATTAGTGAAGACGACCAATGCCACTGGAATAACTTTTTTAAAAGACCTTTCCTTCCCCCATTCCTCCTTCTTGTTTCATCAAATTGGAATAACTCCCAATTTTAAAGGACTCACAGACTGAATTGTACTTTCCCAGCCACTGTTTGTCCAGTGAGTTAAACAAACACATATGTAGTCAAAAAACATCTCTCCTTTTGTATATGTGGCTTTTTATGTGTATTAAGATAATATAGTTATTCTTTGCTTAAATCTATGATTATCATATCTTTATAAATATATCTATGTATTAGAGGTATAGATTGCTTTGAGTAGTATAGACATTTTAACAATGTTTATTCTTGCAATCCATGAGCATGAAATGCTTTCCCATTTCTTTGTGTCCTCCTCAATTTCTTTCGTAAGTGTTCTATGGTTTTCACAGTAATATGCATTTATAGTGGATGACAATTTCTAAGACATGTTTAAGTGATGTGATAATGATTATGTCTCACATAAGATCAACAATTTTTGTTCAAGAACTGATTAGATTTGAACAAATAAAAATTGTTGATCTTTATATTGTTCATTTTTCCAAATTTTATTAATTCAATAATATAAATTAAAATCATATTTACATCATTAGTTACTGTTCAAAAAAGTCAATGATCCCCGGGATTCTTAAAATTATTCAATTTGTTAATAGAAATTGAAGAAAAAGGCAAGTATGTGCCGAAGTAGAGAGAAAGAGAAAAGTCATATAGATCAGGAAGAATCTGAGGACCTTGAGGCCCTCAGCAATGAGCTTGGAAGTTCAAGAATAAGAGAATCTGCAAGTTAGGTGGAGAATTTTTATCAAGAACAAAAGAGCATTGATTTGAATGAAAACTACGTGATGTGACTAAAACTTTCACTAGGGATTATCCTATTGAGTAGATAAAAGAGGACAAATGAAATTAATTTTTTTCTCAGAGGAATACAGAAGAATATTTTGCAAGATTTTGATTATGAAGAGTGAGAGGAGAGGAGATGGGGAAGACTGAAAATCGTGCCCAAGGGCCTGGAAAGATGATGGTTGAAGTCATTCAAGAGAAGGAATAGTGAGAGAACATTTAAAGGAAAACAGATGGTCTAAGGTCAAACATGATAATAGCCATAGTAGAGAGGTTATTAATGCAAATTTTGAAATTATAACATTGTGTAGTACATTTTGTGTCACCAATGTTTTCATGTGAATGTTACCTCATTTGACTTGATAGACAAGAAGAATGGCCATGCAAAAGCAAGAAGAAAAGATGAGGTCACCCAAACGATAAATTATAATTTGGACTGTTAGGAAAGATTAGAAAATAGCTAATATCATTTATTTAATGCTACCCTATGTCCATGACATGTTATGTTTTCCAAAACCTGTTTTTTTAACCCTCACAATAAATTTTCAGACAGTCACTGAGGATCCATTTTGCAGAAGAGGAAACTGAGATTCACAGAGTTCTTGCAACTTGCCCAAGATCACATAATTAGGAAACAATAGAACTAGCATTCATCTCAGATGTGACTGGCTAGAAACGTAATTTATTAAGAAATCCTGGATCAATAAAAGCTGAGGGACCTTTCTGAAATAATGACAACAAAATAAAATTTCCTGGCTACTCATCTGCCATTCAACACTGTGATTTTAAACTAAAGAGTAAATGAATAAAAAATAATCCATAGATAGTTATTAAAAAAATTTTAACTGTGTATGACAGAATTTAACTAGACTTATTGTGGTGATCATTTTGCAATATACACAAATATTGAATCATTATGTTATACACCTGAAAGAAATATAATATGTCAATCATAGCTCAATTTAAAAAAGTAATCTATAAATCCTATGAATGAAGGAAAAGATAAAGTTAGGTGAATACATTTATTGAGTGTGTTCTACCAGGTACTTTACAACATTACCTTCACAGTTTCCCTGATTTTACAATTTCATTCCCTCACTTGTTCTTGTATTACCTAGCGGCTCAACAACAGAAGTAGGATACATGGTGTACATATTTCCCTTCCCACAGATGGAGGGAAGTGAGAATAATAGCAGCTGACATTAATTGTGTGTAGTGCTTCTATATACCAGGACTATTCTAAGCACTTTACGCATATTAACACAGGTAGTCTTCACAATGACATAATGAAGGGAGTACATTATGATCTTCGTTTTATCAATGAGTGAAAGAAGGTTCAGGGTAATTAAGGAGGTTCCAGGAGTTTTCAAAGATAAAGAGGCAACAGATCCAGGATTTGCATGGAGGTCCTCTACCTTTGCAGCCTCTGCTGTTAGGTGATATATTGTACTGACTTTGCACAAGTTAACAAAGGACATTTAGTGCCCCTACCATGGTTCCAGAAACCTGCAGAGGTCTGGAGTAGAAAAAACAATGTTCACCATTAAAAACAAACAAACAGAAAATAAAAACAGGGTAAGAAGCTGCATTTCTGACCGATCCAGTCCCTACCAACAAAATGAAACAAAACAAATACATAACACAGAACAACTTACATATGTTTATGCTTATTATTTTACAAGTTTTTAGATACATGGAAGAAAAGAGATTTCACAAATGTCATAACAAAGAGCAGTTAAATTAAGAACATAGATAACTCCTGTGGATATTTTCATATCCAGCATTGAAATGCGAAGGAAGACTGAGAATGTCTAATTTTAAACAATCAAAGGGTGGACATACCTGAATATTCAGACAAACAGAAGAGGAGAAGAGGATGATGCTCTTTTGTTCCCTGGTATAATATGAAGAATTTAGTTCTTAAAAATATGAATATCAGTGAAATTAATACTAGCCACAATTAATCATATAAAGTAATTCCAGGATCTTTTTTTCTCATTCTGAAGGCAAAGATATGTGGTTTTATGCTTAACTCTATACTTCTTTATCAACTGATGCTTCTTCCTTGTGTTGCAATAATGATATAAAAATTTTGAATCATAATTTTACTTAGACATAGATAAAAACCTTAAAAAAGTGATACAATCCTTATAAAAACTGTTTCTGCTAAATATAGACTGAAAGAATTGAAACATGCTACCTGACATTGGATTTTTGTTGAAAATTACACTTAGGGTCCAAATATCGGACAAAGAAATACTGCATACATTACCCCATTCAGTTCTGTAAAGTTAGATATTCTGAGAAGTTCCTCTGATGCCATTAATTCTATATACAAATTCTCCTTCTGCCTCCTACCCTTTGCACACAGCCACTACACAAAGCAAATTCCATGATAGCATCCTTATTCCCAACTGTCAGAATTTAAGAAAAAATATTTTCTTATCATTAATAATGATTGTCAAGATAATATTAAAAAAAATCAGTCGAGAAGGATAAAAATAGTATCTATATTTAATGTGAGGGTGGGGGTTGGATCTCTTTCTCTATCTCCTAAAATCTACTATGGGTTTAGAGATCTTACATTGTGTCAGTATCAAATTTTGAAAGTAAGATCTTTTGAAAGAAGATTCTTCTTCTTTTGAAAGAAGATCTCTCATACTCTCTGCTAAATTCCTTAAAAAATGAAATCATTTGCCTAATTTAATTTGTAAATTAATTGACACTTTTATAATGTATTACTCTCAAGATTCTATTTGAAAAGCCATATTTTGTGGGTTAAATGAATAAATAAAGCATGTCCTACAGGTGTGTTTCATTGTGGTTAATCATTTTACTAAAGATCTGAGGGAAAATGAAGGCCTTTCCTGATATAACCCATTTATTGACTGACTCTTTGTGAATCAGGACAAATATCATTTCCTCAGAACAGCCTTCCCAAACTTTCTCTATAACATATTCTCTCATCCCTCTTCTCCATTGAGTTAATCTTCATTCTACTAGCCTGTTTGGTTTATTTTCTTAAATTATTTTCATCTTTTCATTTATTTGCTTACAAATTAATGGTTTGTTTGCTTCCATGAAAATGGAGGCTCTATAAGGCCAAGGATATTTTATCCTTGCTGACTGCTATCTCCCCAGTGCCTGGAGAGAGACACTCAGTAAATATTGCTTGAACAAATGAATTAAATCATGGAAATATTAATGATTGGTGATGATGATATGGAATATTTTTGTTTTAGGTATGCAATGTTTCTTGTTTGCTGATGTTGCCACAATTATCTACCTGCTATTTTCAGTTTTACTAGCTATTGGAGGCAACTTATAATGATGTGTCAGTCAAGTAACGTGTGTATAAGCATACTAAAGATTAATATGACAGATGGAGTTATTCCAGTGGTAAGGTTAAACTATTTATCTATCTACACATTTATTGACTCAACAAACATTTATTGAGTACTTCACATCAGTCAACTTGCTAGGTGCTGAAGATACAGTATGGATAAAATAAACAGAAATATATATAGTGTGTACCATCACAAAGCTTGTGATATGTTTGTGGAGACGTTGAACATAACACAAAAAAATACCTAAAATTATATATTTTTTATAAAAGGAGAAATATGTAATATCTCACCTAGCCTAAGAAAAGAGGAAGACAGGATGGTAAGGCTTCCCTGGGGAAGTCACATTTAGAGGGAGCTCCAAGGCAGACAAACAAGCAGGTGCAGTTAAGGAGATTATTCCCAGAGGAGTGACCTAGATTTGGAAAATCAGTTAAATGTGACACCTACTTTACTACACCACATTTACTACATACCTGTACTATATTAAAATTTTGTCCTCCACATGGTTATGCATAGATACAAATACATTATAGGGAATTAAAATAATTTATCAGTGGTATCTTCCAACTAGCCTATAAAAGTAAAAGGTTTAGAAGTATGACTTAGAACTCTTTTGACCTAATTGTATTACAATGATTTTATAGCCAAAGACTCATTTAATGGTATCCTTTTAGAACACCCAGCATAATTTTACAAGCAGGAGTTTTCCACTCTTTTCAGAAATGTGTCTATTTTTCATTTTCATGAAGGGACAATATTGACATCTGAAATTCCCACAAAATTATAGGGAGTCAGAGATCCTCATTAGGACTGAGTAGTTTATCAAATCCAAACTCATTAAAACAGAGAGTAGAATAGTAGAATGGTCATTACCAGGAGTTCTGGGGTAGAGAAATTGAGGAGATATTTAGGATACAAACTTGCAAACAGTAGATAAAGTTCTGGAGATGTAATATACAGCACAGTGATTACATACAACAATACTGTATTATAAACTCAAAGCTGGTAAGAGCCTATATCTTAATTGTTCCCACCATAAAAAGAAATGATAATTATGTAAAGTGGTTGCATGTTAGCTAATGCTACAGTGGGAATCCTAGTGCAATATAGAACTGTATTGAATCAACTCAGGTACATCTTAAACTTAGGCAATGTTATGTGCTAATTATATTTCAATAGTTGATTTTTTAAAGATGGATCAGTTTATCAAGAATAATCAGTTGGACAGCAATGGTTTAAGAAGATAGACACTGCCTACTTTATGTAAGTCTCTGAATGCAAATTGCCAAAAAGGACAATGGCCTGGCATGGTGACTTTAATGGGTTCTTTTCCTTTGAATCTACTCCTCTTCTCATAACCAAATGATTCCAAGCAATCAGGAAGTTAATTTTGGCTTTAGGAAACTCTTCTTTTTGTTCCCTGACCAAGAGGAAAGACTTTTAATAAAAAAATAAATATTTTGGGAAAAAAATAATATTTTTACTATTCCTAATTATGATTTAAAGTGAACAAGTACATGCTCATTTAATACAAATAATATAGAGTTCCACATACTTAACTTTCACTCTGAAGTATAGAGAAAAGTGAAAGTAAAACTTTCAAATGTTGCTTTTTGGTCTGATGTATTAAAATGTAAGAGCATTCTTATCTAAAGAAATAAAAAACCTGAAAATACACTATGATTCACTAGGTATAGGTAACATTTTTCTAACACATAGGAGTATATTTCTTTTCAGTATAAGTGCGGTCACCATTACAGCACAAGAAAACACAGAACTAACTCAGATATTTTAATATCCAAGAATGTAACACGGATTTTTATAAGGAAGATATGGTTCTCTTAAAGGCAGAAGCATCCCATTCCCATTCATATTGGCTAAATGTAATATAAAGTGCTGGTTACTTCAAAAAGTCTCACGTGTTATTTAAAAAAACAAGCCAGATCCCTTATAGTACAGTAGAAGGGAAATAGACTTAAGGACTAGTATAATTATGAGATTCCTTTCCTTTTTGTCTTCTAAAGATGACATTGGAAAAAATCTGAAAATCACAGTTTTACTCAAAAAAAGTGTACATATCCCTCTAACTTGTGTAAGAATATTTTTCCTCTTGAGAATACTTTGGCTAGCTTATTTTCCTCATCCTTTATGTTACACGGAAATAGAGGCTTCATAATTTTTGGTTTCCTTTTGGTTTGGAACATTAGGGCACTTTGCAAAGATTCACAGCTGGCCAATTTTTCCCTAGCTGAATGAATATTCATCACCATTTGCAAAGATAGAATGACAAGGAAAACTCAGTTCTCTTAATATATAACAGAGTCTGGCCCACTCCTAATGATTGCTTCCTGTTTTTGAACACTGAATTACTCTAGTAGGGAATTAATGAAAGAAAACTTCTCTGTAAAAGAGGAAAAAAATTTTTTTTAATTTAAAAAAAACAGTTGGAGGAGTAGGAATTGGTGTGATTATAAAAAAGCATTCAAGAAGTTTAATCTCAAAAATGTTTACTGTTTCAGTTACCATTCCACTTGCTCTGCAATTGTGTTGTAACTCACAAATACAACTTATTGCATTAATATTAGTATGTGTTCATCTTAATTCACTTGAATGAATTCTGAAGTAGACTAAAGGAATGGTCACTTTGAACTTCAATACAAAAAACTACTACAGTGATATACTATTAATTATTGAAAATAAAACATGCTTCATTGTCAAAACCCTCAGATCTTAATGACATTGAAGATCCCTTTTTAAAATTAAAAAAAATAAAATAAAATTTTTTTAAGTTTATTTATTTTGAGAGAGAGAGAGAGAGAGAGGGAGGGAGGGGCAAGAGAGAGGGAGAGAGAGAATCCCAAGCAGGCTCCTTGCTGTCAGTGCAGAGCCCAGCACAGGCTTTATCTCATGAACCATAAGATCATGACCTGAGCTGAAATCAAAAGTCGGACATTTAACCAAATGAGCCACCCAGGCACCCGGACACTGAAGTTCTTATTTGCGTAATGTAGTAGAGTCTTTTTCAAATAAATTATGATTACTGGAGTGACATCAGGAGATTTTTAAAACACCAAACATGTGGATATTGTATCTAACATCATTCAATTTTTAGGTTAAGAGTATTACTGAATTCAGAAAAAAAAAAGCTCATAAAAACCTCTATTGCAGTAATGTAAAGTACAGTTTCATTTAAAATAAAACAAAAAAGTCAAACAACACAAAAACAAGTACTCACAAGCACAAGCAATTTCTCATTTTATTTGTTTGCCTTTTTCTCATAAGGTCTTTTTTCTTTTATATTTGAAAATTGTTGAAAGTAAAGAATAATTATAAAATTGTATAATATACAATAATAACAGAAAACATTAAATGTGGAAACATTCCCTAGTGGGATATTGGTTCACCTAAAACACACAAAGTATTGTATACATGAAAAGGGAAAATAATAGGAACATTTAAAAGTTTATTTAAAATCTTACTAGATTATTATTAAAAGGAATTACATAAAATGAAGCAAACTGTGTAATTATTGATATAAAAGACAAATATTTAAATTAGATATCATTCTAACTAAAAACCAATATATTTTCATGTTATTATCATCTCAAACTATTAAATAATAATTCTACACATAGTACCCTACTCCCTGGTGATTCTTTCACAGTGTTATAAGGCTGCTAAGTTTAAAACACACACACACACACACACACACACACTCACAAGGTCTTTAGACTTTCCTGAATACTACAACAACAAACTATTTTTATTCAGACACTTTATATGGGAGAAAGCTATTTTTAGGATGAATCACATCCTGGTCTTCAAAAACAATGGGATAAAACTGGGTACTAAATACAGGGGCAATATTTCCACTGTGAAAGGAAATGTGTGTGTGTGTGTGTGTGTGTGTGTGTGTGCATGCACATGCGCCTGCACACATCTCTCCAAAAAACTATCTATAATTGAATCCACTATATATTTTGTAATCCATTTTATCACATGAATACTGTGGTTTTAAATGATTCCAAATTATTCATTTTTACTTGCTTCTCCTGGGTTCTTCAACAAATAACATTACATTAGTTATTAATGTCTGTATTTTGTTTTTAAAGTAGAGTTATTATTGCCAAATAAAGGATTATTAGGTTTACCTACTGTGTACCTAATTTGTCCTCCTGAGTAACACTGAAATTTCCCTTCAAATCTTACAGAAATGTGTCCTTTACCAAAGGAAAATGGAATTCCTGTAAATCCAATGGTCTAGGACAGCTTGCAAACAGATGGGAGAGTCCTGCTGCTTTTGAACTTTTGCCACACAGAGTTAGTATACACAGAAAAGCACTCTTCCATGGTCACTTGTTTGTGTTTTCTCTAAATGGAGGTGTTGGTGTCCGGATGCATATTCTAAATGATCTTTTTGCTTTTTAAAAAAAATACAAAGAAGTCTTGCCAAATAAAAAGTCTAAAAATAATACACATTGTAGTGAATGGGTATCTGTTTCTAATGACAACATGACATCTATAATATTTACCTATTTTTTCCTAGTAACAGAAAAAATTAGAAATTACTATGAAAGTTGTGAACGAAAAGAAACTTAAGAACAGTATTTTTGTTTGCTTCAGGTCAATATTTAACTTTCATTTAAAATTATTTTGCAATGTTAAAAATATAGTTCTGAAATTAACAGAAAATATGAATACACTATGTGATGCTCTACAGAAAATTTAGGCATCAAGTATAAAAGATTTTCATTCCAGTTGGAAATGTTTTTTCTAATGTCTAGATATTAGAAGTGGAAATTGTAAGAAGTATTTTTAGAGTACATATATCCTTAATTCACCAACTAAATTGTAGTGCTATTATACTTGAACATTTCATGCTTAAACATACTTTTTATAAACGCACTGTTATTAAAATTGAAATTCCCTTTCTGAAACAACATACAGATTTTGGTTTTGTCATTTGAAAATCTTAATTACATGGCCATTATCCAGATAATTAGTAAAAGCACTGCAGACTTGGTTAAAATAAAATATTAGAAACAAATTTGTTATATACTACAATATTACTTTTTTCAAAGTCTCAGAACTTTGTTATAATAGCTAAAAAGAAAACAAAATTTCCTTAGAGAAATTAGTGAATCTAAAATATACTGTGATATGCTTTTAGAATATGCTTTTAGAGATGAAATTAGACAATGACCTTAGGAGGTTTCTTTTTGGTACTGAAGTGTTTAAGATAACGTTTCTTAAACAAAACTTTCAACCATGATATCGGTATATAAGCCTATTGTCCTCAATGAACAAAGGATTGGGTAAAGATGATCTTCAATAATCAATTCTCCTAATTGAGCAATGTTGATTCTTGATCTTTATACCAGTAAGATTTAGAAGTGCTGCTTTACTGGGCACAATACACCTTGATTAAATTTAAGACAGAAGAATGTAAACAAATATAATTAGAAAGCATGGAATGTGGGGCACCTGGGTGGCTCAGTTGGTTAAATGTCCAACTTCGGCTCAGGTCATGATCTCATGGTTCATGGGTTCAAGCTCCACGTCGGGCTTTGTGCTGACAGCTCAGAGCCTGGAGCCTGCTACAGATTCTTTGTCTCCCTCTCTCTCTCCCCCTCCCTTGCTTGTGCTTGCTCTCTCTCTCTCTCTCTCTCTCTCTCTCTCTCTCTCTCTCAAAGGTAAATAAACATTTAAAAAAAGCATGGAAATGTGACTCAAATAATTAAGAAGGTAAATTGTGTACGGCCAAAGGAAACATGTGTTTATGAGGAAAAAGGAAATGATAATTTCATTTTGTAGGAGAAATTTTCTCTCCTGCCTAAAGGGCTTCAAAAAATGAGAAACAGAGGGACATTGGGGACGGTAGGAAAGTGCTCATAATGTGTATTTTTTTAGAGTGGACTTCTGATTTTGCCCTTGTGCAAATGTGACTATGTGGCAGAAATTCTTCAGATTCTCTGCGTTGGCAATTTTCTGACAGGCTTGCAGGGTAGATGAGGTTTCGCGGCACCTACTTCCTCTAAGGATGAGGCCACAAATCAGAGAATCCTTCTGCCATTGCAACAGCAAAAGAATTGTGTTCGTTTTGGCTATAATGGTCACCCCAGTCACTACCATTCAAGTGCAAAATTGTATGCTTTGTTGGAGTACTAAAAATTTTTAATCTATGTTGGGGTAAGTACTAGTTGTACATTTGTTTAATAAAAATTACTTGAGAGCCTATGATACTATCCTATCCCTATCCTTGAACAGTTCAAACTCATGTAAAATTGTTGCAGTTTCATCACATAGGAAAAAGGCAGTGGAACTAAGATGGCTAGGTTATGAATACATCATACTGAGCTTTGTTTAATTTTTTTAATGTTTATTTTTGAAAGAGAGAGAGAGAGAGAGAGGCAGAGTGGGAGCAGGTGAGGGGCAGAGAGAGCAGTCACAGGCTCCAGGCTCTGAACTGTCAGCACGGAGCCCGACATGGGGTTCGAACCACAAGATCATGACCTGAGCAAAAGCTGGATGCTTAACTGACTGAGCCACCCCGGCACCCCCATCATATTGACCTTTAAATGCCATGCTACAACCTTTGGCAATAAAAACAAAATGTCAAAAGATCTGAGTTCCAACAAGACAAATCTGATAGCCATGTAAAGTCTCATCCCGATTCTGAGCATAACAAAGTATCTTTAACTAGAAGGAATGCTATCTAAGACTTCAGAATCCATTCCCAACATCCTTTTAAAGCTATTGTGCATCTTTTGTGGGCTTATTCTGTCTCTAATTCTGGCCTTCTGTGACTCTCATTTTGCTTCTGATTCTTAGACCCTGCTCTTGGCCTTTGCTCTCCTGGTTGAAACCTTACTGGCTCTGCCTCTTCTCCATATGACTTGCTCATGTTCATGTTGGCTTGGGTTATCTGAGAGAAGTAATGGCTATATTGCTGCCTGGTAGTTCCCTTCTTTGGGTGTTATTTCCTTCAGGTGATGCATAGTTATACTGCAGAGAATTATTTCAAAGATTAAAATGTGATAAGGAGGGTAAAAACAATATTGTTTTCATACTTTTTATTTTATCTGTTTTATTGGCTACTGTCCCTGCTACAGAGACAGTCGATTAGTTTCTTGGGTCTACATTTCTCCACAGCTAACTGCTGCACCCACCCTCGCTGGTTCTTTGAGGTATACCCTTCCTCTCCTCTCAGGCCCTTTTATCAAGTACAGGTTTCTGTCTGGGCTGCACTTTGCTGCCCTCTTCTGCTCTACAGTCATCATAGTTTTGATCTGGCAGAAACGAATCTCTCTAAAATTAACTCTGTTCAGGTTCTACTATTGCCACCTTTTATATTCCTGCCTACAGTAATAATTGCTATTTCTCTTATATTTAGCAGGCTGAATATATACAATTATAGGGCAAAGCCCTCTAGTTGTCTACCTTTTAATTAATGGTAACAATAAAAGTTAACCTATTTCCATGATCATTTCAAATCTGTTCCAAATTCCAGAAGTGATCTATAATTTAATCAGGATTCAAGATAAAAGCATAAATAGATACATAATAATTATTATAAACATATTAAGTTTCTTATTTGGGGGTTGCACAAAAAAATCCTAAAATGCCATAGATATATTTGTCCATTCATCCACTCAACAGATATTTATGTTTATTACTATCCTGTAGAATGTATAATTTATTCTTTCATTTAACCAACAAAAAGCAAAATGACAAGAGAGTTAGGTGAAAAAACTGTAGAGGACAGTGAAGTAATTGTGCCTACGTAAGTTAGAATAAACTCCATCCTGAATACCTGCAGTGCATTATCAAGGAAGCATAGAAGATATAAAGACAGGATAAAAACATTTTAGGCAGAGACAATGGCAAATTCAAAGACACAAAGTCATGTCATTGAAAGAAATTACTTCTTCATGACTATCACTTAAAAAATATTCTTAAAGACATGGGAAATAAGGCTAGAAAAAAAGGCATGAATCAGATCGTGAAGGTATTTGAATTCTTAGTAAAAAGACCTTGATTCAAATCTGTAAGCAACTGAACAACAGGCATCCATTAAACCACTGTTAGTAGAGAAATGATGTGATCAAAATAGCATGTGGCAGGGGCACCTGGGTGGCTCGGTCGGTTGGGCGTCCAACTTCTGCTCAGGTCATGATCTCACGGTTTGTGGGTTCGAGCCCCGCGTCAGGGTCTGTGCTGACAGCTTAGAGCCTGAAGCCTGCTTCAGATTCTGTGTCTCTCTCTCTCTCTCTGCCCTTTCCCTGTTTGCATTCTGTCTCTCTCAAAAATAAATAAGCATTAAAAAAAGTTTTAAAAAGCACATTGGAATTGTATGTCTGACTACTGTTTGACTCATCAGCTGAAGGAGAGGATGAAGGCAGTGGCAATTAAAATAGGGGTGCAAAAGGCAGAATGATACAGACTTAGGTTGAAGGTAACTTGAATCTTAAATGAACCAATAGATAACGTAAAATAAGACACCCGAATTGCACATTTGACCACAATGCAATAAAACTAGAAATTAATAGCAAAATAATGAACACTCAGATTCAGACCTCTTGGAGATGTTCGGTATCTACCCATCTCCATGCCATTTTGCAAATGTGGAAGACACAGAAAATTTCAAACATTTTAAAATCAGAGGATTTTTCTAAAATCGAATGTTTTTTTTATCTAATACCATGACAATCAAATTCTTCATATATTCCCCCATTGCATTCTGAGATTGAGGCTGTGTCTTCAGGTTTCCCTTATGATCTGCTTTCCTTTTACTCTCTTACTACTCTTCCTCATATGTGACAGCCAAAGTGGATTTCGTTCTCCCTGTAACATCACTACTCATGTTCTTAAAACTCTTCTAACTCCATTAATTGAATTTCTATCCATTTTTTTCTGAACTAGTTTTACTTCTTTCTTAATCCTTTAGTTCTGCCTGTAAGTACTCTGTCTCTTGTCAGTATTTGCATATTCATTTGCTTATTCTCTAGAACATCTTTAAGCTGTATATATACTTTTTGTTTTTCTTTGGTTTCCTTTTGTGCTTGTCTGAAGCCTCTATCCTTGAAGTACACTTGAACACATAGTTCTATAACTTACTTTGTTTACCTCCTGAATTCCTAGCACAGGTCTCTGTCCAAACACAGTTTTCGGAAAATAATAACAAAGCAAGAGAGAAAAAGAAAAAAGAAATGGAAGGAGGCAACATTGCTAACTTTAAAATAATTTTGAATAAACATTGAATATGAAAGGATTGAGAAAATAAATGTCTTTGCTGGCAGGAACTTTTCATTGTTTTGCTAAGACCTCATTAGGCAACTATTTTCTGGCAGGTAAGATCCCATATATTATGTGATTGTGGCTAAGCAGAGTAAATGAAATTCAAGGTGAATTACATAAGATCACCTTGGAAGCAGAAATCTAAAAGTATATGTGTCTCATGAACAGACCATTTATAACAGATTCCATGAGAGCTCAACTTGAAAATACGATGTTTCTGCTATGATGAAACACTATAGCACTACCTTTGTTGAATGAACACAGAAGCACATTCTCATATGAGAACAAGAAAGCCCTAGGGGTCCATCAAGTCAAACTGATGCACCATTCAGGCACTGTTTTCCTTATTCCCATGATATCTATGTCCTGCATTCTTGAACAGCACTAATCACAGAAGCTCATTTTGCTAAGACATGTCTTCCTCTCTCAGTCGTTACTTAAGATTATTACAGTATTTTATTAATTTTTTTTCCAGAAAGCAATATCCAGTTTCTCATCAGTTCCTCATGTGCACCTCTAAAACCAAGCCCATCTTAAAATAACTAAGTAACTAAATTAATTAATTAAATAAAATAAAAAATAAAACCAAGCCCGTCTTTCAGATTGATAGGAATTGACTGAATTAGTCCAAGATTTTATTTACAAATGCTTTACTCTTTTAAGTCGCTAAAATATGACTTAAAATGCCCTTGGGTTTAGAGTTAATCCCATTATAACTGTGGTATATATTTTAACAGATAAGATATAACATACTATCTGGGAAATATTATAAAGCTTTTTATTCAGCTGATCTTTTATATGACACACCAAGTTGTAAAAGTCTGAACTTTTACTCAACAGAAGATATAAATGCATAATTCTTTTTTAAAAGGTGATTTAAACACACATGTTGAAAACTTAACATCCTCATTTATTGTAACTAGGCACTAAGTATGGAATTTTAAAATTAGTATATAAAACAATATATGCATTCATTTTAGTTTCTTAAATATGTAAAAACTATAACTGGCAAGGGAATGATAAAAGCCAAACTAATTTGCCGCCTACGAGGAGAGAGAAAGGAAAAAAAATCAAGGGACTTTGAGTTACATGTTATATTTTAATTCTTAAAAATGAGACAGAGATCTAAAGCAAATATGGCCCAATGATTTGACCAGTGGAATATTTTGTATTAAAACCGCTCCTATTTATTGAAGTCTCACTAATACCATTAAGTCCTTTATACCTATTATTATAACAACTTATAGGAAAAATACCATATTCTTTCCATTTTATGGGATTAAAACTGAGGCTGATAAGTTTAGTAAGCTTTCCAAAATTACACAGCGAATAAAGGTTGAACTGGGTTTGAACCCATGCATTTTGTCTCTTGAGGCCATGTTTTTAATCACTGCCTTACATAATTTGTTTTACTTTGTTCTCTTACTTTTCTGTGTGCCTGAAGTAGTTCATATTTTCAAACAAATACAAAAACAGAAAAATCAGAATGTAAATGTCAGTTAAACTGAAAAATTCCATTTTTTAAAGTTTACGTGGGAGCTTTGGCAACTTATGTTATGGTGTGTGACTATTTAGAAGATTAGTAACAGACATCTGTAATAAGTTATTCTCATAACATAAATTAAGCACTCTTTTACAGAAGTATATCTTTAAGAGACGAAGAGTAAGCCTGAGCATTTTCATAAGAAATGTCTGAATTCTGATTAACGTATTGATACAGCCATCTTTTGGACTCAGAGCCTTAGGATATTTCCCCCCCCTATGCATCTGTTTTTAGAACAATGGTTTGGGATTTTCTAAAAGGTCGATTTAGGAGTGAGGAGTATGATATTTTGATATTCTAAATCCAGAAGGGATCAGAAGACTGGATATTCTGAAATATTTCAATGATGCCTAAATAGAAAATTGTTCAAATATACTTTTCCCTGTAGTACATGGTTGGTTTAAATACCTGGAGCAAATTACACAATCAATGGTCCAATACTTCCTACCCTCAGTTCTCCTGTTGTTCTCTGCCAAATTTCCTTTACTCTCCTATCCCACTAATTCCAGCCACTCCAGGACCTGTAAACGACCAATCTCTGTTTCGTCTGGTCAGCACTATTGCTATGCTCTTCTTGGACTCCCCTTCTCTGGGCTGACATCCAGAAAGGACCTCCAGGCAAAAAACAGACTATTCCTGGGATTATCTCATTTATTTCCTTCATCTTAAGTATTATAGTTTTGTAATATTTTTGTTGACAATCTGAAAACAGTTACATCACATGTTTACTCCAGCTTTTTAATTATTTATTATGGGTGGCCACTTGAGCCAGCTATTTACTTTTAGATTTGTGGCGATCAGAAAAGACTCATTCTTGATATACACTCACTATGTGTATATGTATACGTAACAATTACTAACATTTAGGGAATGATTAGTAGTTTACAGTTTCACAACTACTGTCCATCTTGACATATATTTCTAGTAGTTTTATGCTTTCCTTTCTGTTATGGATGAAGATGCATAGCGCAAAGTAGTTAGTACAAGTAGCACTTGCCCAAGACCACCCAGACAGGATTGAAACCTAAGTATTTTAATACTAATTTCTGTGTTCATTCCAAAATGGTGCAATGTCTCCTTAGATAATGGATAGAAAAAAATGGGCCCAGGCTATTAGGGAACATATTACTGTCCACTCAAGCATTGGTAAGCTTAGGCTTCAGTGTATACACTCCTATTCCATCATCATGCTTTAATTCTGACAGACTAAGCTACAGAAGCCATCTGGAAAGAAGAAAAGAACTTTCCCCACCCATCACTTCCTCCCACTGACTTTAATATGACCCATGAATACCGTTAACAAATACCAGCTGTCTTGACTCCATACAGCATTCAATTCCTATTTGTTTGCCTTAGCTTCTTGCAGCTATTTCGGGATGGAATTCATCACTGAATTCATCATTGACATTCTGAAATATTGAACTACAATAATTACTTAGGTTGACTTTATTTTGATCTGTTCAGTGCCACTGTATTCTTTTTACTTGCAAAGGGTTACAACTCCAACCATCATCATCATCATCATCATTAACAACTAAAGTTTAAGAAAACATTTCAGATATGATATATTGTTTAAAATATACTGTAGAATAGATGAAGAAATAGGTGGAGATTAAGAGGTACAAACTTCCAATTATAAAATAAGCTGCAGAAATGAAAAGTACAACATATGGAATATAGTCAATAATATTGTAATAACGCTGTATGGTGAAAAACATATACACATAAACATATAAGAGCTGTAAGGGAAGTCATAAGAGAGTCACTGAATAATGACAATTTATATTTTCTCTGAGAGTTTTATGTACTAGATTAGGAAAGGAAATTTTTGTCCCCTTGGTGTATATTTGCAATGTTTTTCAAACTGTTTAGAATAGCTTCTTTGTCTGTAAAATGAGGGGGTTGGATCCTTGAAGTCTTTCTGTTCCTTCATAACTTATAATTCCATAGAGAGATATACTTCTAGTGAAAGCAGCATGCAGGCATCAATGCACCTCTCACCTGCCCTTCGGTCTTTCCTCAGTGAACACAAAGAGTCTGAGACTGACTTAAAAAAATCTGAATTGAGATCTCCTCTTCTCAGTTAGGTGCCCTTTTGCCCTTGGGAAAATTATTAAATATATATGAAAACACTATAGAGAGATTATATATATCAGTTCCTTCACTGGGAAAATGAAAATACTTTGCAAACTGTGAAGTATTACACAAATGTGAAGAAGTCAATGTGATAATAATTAAGCTCAATAAAAGAGAAATAAATCCCTTCAGCTAGACTACCCATAGGTGTGTCTTAGCAAAATAAGTTTCCACTATTAATACCGCTCAAAAATGTAGGAGGTAGACTCATGGAAATAAGGGAAAATATTGCATACCAACAAGACTGTATTGATTTGTCTAGTAGATCATATTTAGAACAGCATCTGCAACTTGATCAATTTTATAATAATTAAATGTCATTTTTCAAGACTTGCCCACCTTTTGCATGTATTTATTTTGCAAGTAATTATTTTGCATGCTAAATAATTGAGTAAAATTGAAATGTGATTGTAATATTTATGAATCTTTCAAGTTTTCAAAGATCGCATTGATTTCTGCAGTTCCACCATAGACAGAGTATTGTTTTGGCTTATTATTCAGGTAGGAGGTTCATTTCAGAGCTTTTTACATGATCTTATTTTTATAGTAGTTCTTATTCCACAAATCTGGAAGCCATGTGGGTATTTTGCCAGTTTCTAAATATGTGTCTTCCAACAACTCGTCACAGATAGGGAGAACAGCCATAGGTTGTATCTGCTGACCTACTAGATCCATTATGATATGGACTTGGTTCCAATCAACATTTATAACTTGTCATCATTAATTCCCCTCCTCTGATCAGTGGACTATAAGAATGGCTCAGATTTCCAGTGATTAAAGACAATTCAAAGCTATTGTTTTAGTAATCCCATAAATATCTGAATATTTCCATTTCCCAATGAATGCACAGTAATTCCAAAAAAATAGGTATCGGTCTCTTTGGAAAAAGCATGAAGGGAGATTAACAGTACCTAATTGTGGTAATTTCTCATATCCCTTTTCAAGGCGCCTGGCTTTACCTTCATTTAAGAGGTTCTGGGCCTTTGTTTGTCAAATGTATACAAAGTGGGTAAGTTCTTGAAACTGCACCATGCCTATTTTGATGATGTATAACAGGTCTAGAGTTAGTTGTGTTTTGTGGGGTTTTTTTTTAAGATAGATATTTTAGAAGGCTTCCCATCTATTTCAGTCACAGAAACTGAACAATTAGTGCTAAAGGAAAAATCATTCTGACACTCTGATTGCCACCTGTCCCCTATAGCAATGATGCCCACCTTAACTCTTGTCCATTAAGCACAACTTAGTCTTTGCCATTTCCAGAATTTCCATTAAAATCAGGAAATAAATTTTTTGACTCAATCTTGCATCATCATCCTCAAATTTCAAGAACAAGTAATACAAAGATTTTTAAGATTTTTTAATGCATTGCTAAAGGGAAAGTCCTCTGGGCCTCTTGGTGGATGGAAGGGAAAGTCACACATGATAAATTCATTTTAATATTCTTATAGCCATAAACCTTTGGGCTCCTTAATATAATTTTAAAGAGGTATATAGAAGGAATATTCTTGGATCTAAACTTCATTGAATATGAGTTAAAGTTTCATCAGTCAACAGAGCAAAGTATTAGATCCAATCCTAGTTGCTGCTCAAGATAACAAATTGATCCAAGGATCTCTGGTAAGTGCACTAATATTGACAAACTTGACTTACATGTTATGTTTTACTCTCTTTCATATAATATCCTTAGAAAAATTCCCACTGCAGAAATTAGTGCCATTATCCTGTATATAAACTACTTTTTCCTGGGTTATACTTTAAAATAAAAACTGGCAATACTGTGAATTCAACTCACTTTGTAATTTTTCACCCACAGAATCAAAGTTTTGGGTCTTACTTTTATCTTCAGCAGGCTTGCAGCTATTAGAGTAAAATAATTAAACTTAGAGCAATACTAGAAGTACTCTGGTTGTCAACAATGATGTGAATTAATTAAAATATTCAGCTTGACATTTTTTAAAATATTTTTTAATCTTTATTTATTTTTGAGAAAGAGACAGACACAGTGTGAGCATGGGAGAAACACAGAGAGAGGGAGACACAGAATCCAAAGCAGACTCCAGGCTCTGAGCTGTCAGCACAGAGCCCGATGCAGGGCTCAAGCTCACGAATGGCAAAAATGACCTGAGCCGAAGTCAGACACTTGACCAACTGAGCCACTCAGGCACCCCAACATTTTATTTATATAATCTCTCCAGTTAAGTCAAAGGCCCTTTTTATTCAATTATGATTAAGTGTAACAGACCCTTGATTTCCCAAAATTTTGTCTTTGATATACACTTCATACAAGACAACTGCAGAAAGTAAGTTGAATGACTATCTTCCCACTGCATAATTTTGACTACCAGCCCGGAGTTTTCCACTAGCAATGAGGTCATCACTGCATTTCAATATAAGTAGATCAAATCACAAATCCCAGATGCTTATTTTTGTGGATATGTTTCCTCATCCCATTCCTGATATCAAGAAACCTATCAGTCAGTGTTCAGTCAGGGGAAAAATAATTCTGGAAATTTAGCTGATGGTAATTATTTAGGTAGTGAAATTCATTATAAAGTTTTCAGTAGTGCTGGAAGACCAAGTGGTATAGTGGTATTGGAAAAGCAAAGGGGAGAAAAGGGCTTTCTGAAAAAATCAAGAGGCAGTCATCGAGTCTGAGGCTAAGTTGCTGCAGAGCTGCTATTTTCCATATTTCTCCTGGAAGAACATTAGAGCTTTCCATCTTATAAACAAATGAAAGGAAATGGCTCTTCTTGCCTCCTTCCCATCTTTCATCAGACACCTACTAGTGTAACATAACAGGAAGGTTGGGAGTATTTAATTAGTTTTCAGTCTTCTAGCTCCCATGACAAAGAGTATAAATGGAAAGTGACAAGAGATGCTATTCACTACATGGAGTAAGTTTTAGATCCTTAGTTTGAATTCCATCAAAATTTCCATTCTGTCAAAATCACTATTTCTATATAGTCTCACTAATGTCATGTTCAGAGACTACTATCTAGGTACTAGTACTACCTATGCATATTTAAGGCTCAAAGATGTTTAGCAGTCATGAGTTAGAAGTCATACTCTCAGGTGTAATTGCAGCTAATATTCATGGTAAAAGAGAACTGATGGAACCTAGTTGGTAATGTGATAATAATGCAAGATCCATTTCTTCATGACTTTGGAGCTCTTTGTAGAGCTGTTAAGCCCTTGCTAGGGGAAGAAAGACTCACCTTAAAATATACATATCTTTAGTATATAGATGTATTCCCAACAATGGCTGCTGTCCACAAGACTAAAGAAGTAATATATAGTAGAAGTCTAGATCATGAGGTTGGGACCAGCATCTTATAGTAATGTGAATTGATAAAAGACAGAAGATTGGATGCTCCAAAATTGGTTTGCATTAGATGGTTTCTTGCTTGTTGTTGTTGTTTTTGTTGTTATATTTAGATATGACTGAGGAAATGGTATTTTCCTCTGTTAGGAAATAAGGCCCTGAAACTAATGTAAAAAAAGTAGATGATAGAAAAGGATAGCTAAAATTAATCAATACACAGGCATTTAAATTCTGCCAAATGGAAAGATCTTGGGAGGAAATAATGTTTTTTCTCATTAGATTTTACTGTGAATCCCTAGGTTTGGGATATTCCTATGGAAGCTTGTGAGAATGAAAATGAGACAGCTTGTGGCTTCCATAACAAAATAATCAGCTTTTTGAATGGAGATTTCTCCTAATGTCATTTAAGCCCAAATGTTATAACTTTTGGACAACTGGCATGGACTGACTGGTATCCCAAAAAGGCAGAAACCAAGAAGCTTTTCATTTTTGTTTTGTTTTTGTCTTACATGTTCTCTGCGCGTCCTGTTCATTCCAAATTGCTCTGAGCCTTAACTGTGGCCTATGACTGATTAAAGCAAGAAGAGATCCAAATTTAATGGTTGCTGGGCTCTGGGTATATTATTCTTTCTTGAAATAATGGAAATAAAGCTTAGGTAGTACATTTTTTATATTATCTCTGGTGATTTTTAAGTTTATTGAGTGTGGGGCTATTTTTATTAAAACTGATTATTCTTGAGATTTTGAAAAAGTGGAACACATAAGAAATCAGATTGAATAAATCAAATCTGGATCTGCTGAGATGTCTACACCCATTCCAGTGAATGTGGGGGCACACTACAAATGCTGTACAAGGGATTCAGACCACCCAGAAATCTAAGTGAAAATCCTTCTGAGATGAACAAACTTAAGACAATAAGAGGAGAGCAATGGACGTTAGTTACTTTGGAACTTTATCCAGAAATGAAAAGTTTCATTTTGAGAACTTAATATCTCTGTGTGATATTTGGGATTTTTCCCATCTTTTCTATTAAGTTTAGAGTGGTAAAAAGAAGTGATTATAGGTTTTCCAGTTGGGACATAATAACGATTTACTTCTGCAAGTGCTTAGAAATGGAGGTTATTGGCACTGGTTTAGCTAAAAATAAAGTGATAATTTGTTTCCCATTCACTATTATTCTTTTGGCTGCCCTCGTTTAGGAAATGTTATCAGGAGAGAGAAGACTGGCAAAGCAGGATTCCAGCATGTAAAACACTCTCAAATTCCACCAAGCTGCACACATATCAAACAGCTAACTGTAAGGGATGCTGCTAAGAATTCAGAGTGATGGAGTTTTGGAGTGATGGTGGGGTTTGGAGCCGGAGGCCAAAAAATAATTCTTGAAGACATCTTTGGTGCAAAAGGTGATTTTATTAAAGTACAGGGACAGGACCCGTGGGCAGAAAGAGTGGCACTGGGGTTGTGACAGGTAACTACTTATATACTCCCAGGCTGGGATGGGGTTAGGGACAGCATAAGTCTCCAAGGAATTTTGGAATCAAGGTTTCCAGGACATTGAGGGGCTAGCTGTTGTTAGAAAAATGCCATTTATTACCGTTTAGTAAAACTTCAGTCATGAGACCCTTCGGATGTATATCACGGGGCCATAAGCTTGGAGTATGACTCCTAGCATATATCTTGGGGGAGTTGAGATAAAGGAAGTTTCCAAAGGAATTGTTATATGTTAAAGTAGACTTACAGGATCCTGAGGAGTCACGATAATGGTAAGCCAAGATTCCCTTTTGCCCCTAGCAAAGTGTCATCATGGAGGCAGCTGAGCTCCTAGAAGGAGGTCACTCTGCCTGTTTCAAGGACTTGTCAATGGGCTGTAGCCAGTAAGGGAATTTAAACTTTTCATTTGCCTTAGTTTCCCACATCACTGTGCCAAGCACTTAAACCCCAGGAAATTGAGTCTAAGGTTTCTGGAGATTAGGCTATAGATAAGATTACCTTTTTCTTGCACTTTACTAAGTTATCCATAAACTGAAGGAGACTCCTGTCCTGCATGACTGTGATTTCTATCAGTCAACCATCTGCTTTCCCCTGTTCTTGCTTTCCCCTGTTCTTGGGCAGTCAGGAGTGTCCAAGGAATATCAAACATATCCCACCTGGGGGTGAGGGGGTGGCTGCTCTTAGTCTGTACTTTGCCCTCAGCTTGCCCCATGCTCCCTCATCAAGAGGATGTAAGTTAAAGGTAAAGCATGTTAAACCTTCAGAAACAGGCACCAACAGAAAAGTGGTAGTAAAAGCCAAATTTAAGAGGGAAACAAGTGACTGTAGACTAGTAAGGGACTTAGTTAAGAATAAAAGGTTTAATAAACTAAGTTTAGGCTTTAGTTCAATAAAAATTAAGAATAAAAGTTATTATTCATGAATAATACAAGAATGGTATTTTTAGAAAGCATAAAAGAACAAACAATGTTTTTGCAGGATGAGAACCCTCAAAGATGCTTTTAGTCTTAGACAGCTAGAGAGTGAGAAGTTGAGGCCACTGCTAAGAAGATAACTGGTCTAATGAATTTGGAAGAAAGTGGGATTAGAGAACTTAAAACATTAATTAAAATTAAAAAATTAGCATTTTTTTAAGTCAGATGAAGAGAAAAATTAAAAAAACACAGGGAAATGTTTAAGGAGAAAACAGGCAGTTCCTTTAACAGGAAATTAAATACCTAGTGCATAAGAGAGTTTCAACTTATAGATGTGTTGACATGACCAAGACTTACAAATCAAATTTATTTTATAAATATTATCATATTTATTCTATCCTTATTTACAGGGAATGTTGGAATGGAAAAGGTTTGGATCATGTCTACTGATCTAATTGGTTTTGAGAAGCAAAGCATTAATTCGTACTTAATTCTTATAATTTCTGCTTGGATCCTATACCTACCACAGGAAAGGTTAACAAAGGCAAAAGATATTTGGAGCCAGAGTTTTCATATTATCTTTCAGACTAAATAAATTCCAGTATTCCTTTCTGTAATAGGAACAAATTGATTAAAGATGGTAATAAAGTCAAATCGAACTCATCTCGTAAACAAATGGCACTGCATTATTCTCAACAGTCATGTTTTCCAAATTTTCTATGCTTTGAAACAGCTTTGTGCAACATTTATTTTCTCCATGTACAAGCAATATGATTGTGTTTATGGTTTACAAAGAGCTAATTTATTTCAAGGAGAAGATGCACTTGCGATAACTCAGAGCCTTAAGGAATAAAAATTTATTTCTGTATAGTATTTAATTACAATACGTTCTCACAATTCAAACTTAGTTACATTACTGTGAGGTGGGCACCATTATGTTTACAGGTTAAGGAAATTAAAACTCAAAAGTTAAAAGTGACTGGTGTTAAGATTATGCATCTAATAAAGTATGACTGGGGACTTGAAACTGATTTTATGATCCAAATTCAGTATTAATTCTACCCCAACATATGTTTGGAACCACTCAGTACAGAAAAATAGTTGACTCTCTAATCTCAATCTCTGATCCAATTTTCATGGTGATAATAAAACTAAATAGGAACACCTCTTTTTCTAACTGAGCACATTTGAAAAATGTGGTTGCTCTTTCAGAAGTAAGAGTAATTATCTGAGACTTGAGGGATGAGTCCAGCTAGTCTCTCCATTTGATAAAAATCTTCTAGAGTAATTTCCTGCCTCACATCATTTTGAATTTTATCTATCATCATTTACTTGATTTTAAGTCATAAATTAAAATGCTATCTAATGACACATGCTAACTTTACAAGCTAACACATTTTTTGGAGGATAGAAAAGTATCCTGTATTTTTTTGGTAAATTGCATACAGAATTGTCAGGACTTCATCTTGAAAGGAAAGAAAAGAAATTCACTGTACCCAGGAATAATTTTTAAATGGAATGTATTACTTTTATTTTGGATGAAGAATAAGTAAATAAATTTTTTTTTATTATAGGCATGTGAAGAAAACAACAGAAATTACTCATAAAATATTAGATAATGTCACCAGTATGGTACAATTTCAAGAACTACCAATGACTCATTGGGAAAATGAGTTTAAGAACAGCAATTGATACTTGCATTCATTAGCCAAAACCCTCTACTTAACTAGGAACTGATGATGGAGACATTTATTTTTCTAAAGTACTTTGAAATACTGTTTCATAGCTACAAATATGAAAAACAATATTACTATTAACACTAACATTGCAAATGTAAGGTCAGCAATACTTTATGTATGAAAGACAGTATTTCCTAGATTTAAAGCTATTCCCAGAGGAGGCCTTTAAAGCCTAAAATCACAAGATATACCCCACTTTGGAACAGATTTCATATTATACTTTTCTCTAAAAAAGAATACTTCCTGCATAAATTTTTCTAATTGCTTCAAGATTTGGTGGTAATAATGTATTTTCTAAAGACAAAAATTAAGACTACTGAAAGATAATAATTCCAACATGGCAGGACCCTTCTGTAAGGTGCTCTTCTCTAATAAAGGAAAAATATTAGCACTAAAAACTAAGGAAAGGGGAAGAATTTGTTAAACAGTTTTCCTTTTAAAAGAAAACTGCAGTTCATCTTTAATTAATTTTTTATCACTCATATTAGACCCAAGATACTACATTTTCCAATTTTTAAAGTTGTACATTCTTCCCTGTAGAATCATAAAAAATGTTAGGTACTCTGTAATCTTCTAGAGTGCTAAGGCTTTGTAAAATGTGTTTCTCTAAGTGGCCTTCTTTTGCACCACACTTAAAGGCCGGAAGCTGTAAATTGGTGCATCATCCTATCAATGATAACAGTTTCTGAAAACCAGTTTCTGATAAACTGATAGTGTTCTGAAAAACACCCCATTTTTGTTACCTTTTGTTGTGTAATAAAACTTTATCTTTTCACTGTTATATATCTTTAGGAACCAGAATGTTACCTTATATATATAAAAAATAAGCAATTTATCTTCTATAATACTCTAAGTCTTTTTCCTTCCACTCAGCATGACTTTCCATGTTTAGGGATAAAACAAGGATTCAAACAGATGAGTTTCCACAACTAGTCACCACCTTTTCTTTGCAAACCTGAAATGCAATGTCTTGTTCCTCATATAAACACTAGATATTAATAATGTACTTGAGCTATTTTCCATTTGAATTGACTCTTATATGGTAAAATGAAACAAATGCATTTTTTCTAACTTTTTCACTACTGAACTGCTTTCTACTGTAGGAGTATATTTTACATTATTATGTGGGATATATCTCTATCTGACATAAAATATTTTAATACAATTTGCAACTTTTTCATCTGAGATGCACTCTAATGGTTTCCAATCTTTTTAAAAAATTTAAAAGGGCATTTGAACACTAAAGTAATTTTAGAATCCATTAAAGAATAACATCTCTATCAGAGCTTGATTCTTCCTGATGTTCATGTGATCAATAATGTTCATGTGATCAATAATGCTGAGTTTAAACATTTCAAATACCATATTTTTTTGCAAAGTTTCTAAACTTTTTGTATTGTCCCTATTTCTATTGCCATCCCAAACTTAATTTGGAGATACAAATACAGGAGATTATTTTTATCATCAAAATGTTCTCATTTTCATGGAGGGTTGGTACCAGGTACTGCTTACTTTATTTGTAATTTTTCCTGGGAAGACAGAAGAAGCACAGTGCTGTTTCTTAAAACCTTCCCAAAATACAGCAATAGATTTTCACATAGCAGCCTGGATAGTCTGTTTTCTTGAGATGGAATCTGAGTAAGGACGGTGCTGGTGGGTGCCTTATCCCAACCAGTGGGTCACTCTACTCCTGCATCCCTGTTTTGTTGCATTATTTGCAAAATAAAAGAGACCAGATTAGGTTCCTTTGACTCTCTGCTATTTGAAAAAAAAAATTTTAAGTAACAAAATAAATTCAAAAATTACCAAACTTAATCCATATCAACTATATTATACATATGAAATAGTTATTAAAACTTTATACTATGGGGCACCTAGATGGCTCAGTCGGTTAAAAGTCCAACTCTTTGCCTCAGCTCAGGTCATTTCTCATGGTTCTTTTGTTGGAACCAGCATCTGACTCTGTGCTGAGGGTGCAGAGCCTGCTTTACTCTTTCTCTCAAAATAAATATATAAACAAAAAAAATCTTACACAATGGGAACAACTGAATATGAATGATTTTTATGACTCTTGACTATCTGATAGTCTTAGAAACTAATAATCACAAAATTCATAGGAGTAGAAATAACTGCACTGTGTATAGCATTCAAGTGGATACGATTACCTGAACAATATTACTTACTACATGATATTGTTTGGTCAATGAAAAATATATATTTAGGAGTTCTATTGGAAGTATGATTTTAAAATTCATCAGACATTTTCAGAAAACAAATTATCAGTTAAAATTATACTTAGTTTAATTTGATTACCAAGCATTTCTATATGTAAATGCCTAATTATGTTACCAAAAACAGATCTATTTTGAGCTTTTTTTTTTATATAGAATACAGATTTTTACAGTTCAAGCTGGATGTGGGATTGAACTCAGGAACCATGAGATCACAACCTGAGTCAAAATCAAGAGTTGGGTTGCTTAAGCAACTAAGCCACCCAGGCACCCCTATATAAGATACAGCTTATGTAAGTATATTGCTAGGAACAATATGTGAAACATTAAAATCGGTAAAAATAATCTGAAAACTAATTTAGAAATGATTCTATTTTTAAAATCATTTTTAAAATGTTAAAGCTTATTCCTTCTTGTTGAACTGCTAAAACTTAAGACAATTTGTACAGACTACACCTAGAAAAAAATCCAGGTAGATGAATTACATAGGTTCTTTCTGCCCTTACCTGCTGGTTGAAGAAGCAAAGAGTGACTTTTCAAATTGCATGCGTATCAAAAACACTAATCTGTGACACTCTCCTTCCCAAGAATTCTGTTTCTAGGAATGTATCTTTAGAAATATGAAGAGATGTCTACTATATAGACATATGTATATATACACACATATATATACATACATATACACACATATATCTGTATACGTATATATATACACATATATATGTGTGTATATATATGTGTATATATATATGTGTGTGTATATATATATGCAGTATTTATTATACTATATAACATATAGACACATATATATGTCTATATGTTACTATATGGACATATATATATATACATGTATATACATATGCAGTATTTGTTATAGCATTGTTCATAAGAAAAGTTACCACAGCTCAGCAATGACTTTCACTCTTTTAGAGTGGTAGTAACCTCTTTTCTAGATACATAACCATTGGTTAGTAAAATAGGCAGTTTATTGATTATGAACTAATTATGTAATTAGAATTTTCAAATGACATTTGGAAACTGAGACTGTTTTAGTTTAGTTTAGTTCTTTCCAAAACCCAAAATCAAATCTCATTCATCTCTAAAAATTCTATCTAGAAACTGGCCAAATTAAATTAGAACAGTTTGTTCCGATTTTATTCATTTATTCAACAAATATTCGTTGAGAATTTATTACCACATGAGTACCATGCTAAATGTTGAAGATAAATAAGTAAGTTAGAGTACTATGCTTTAGAGAAACAAGAATCTTGTGAGGGATTACAATGGAAGTGAGGAGAAGGCTAGGGAAATTTTTTGTCTTTAATTGCTTTCTATAGGCACATACATCATTTGACTTTGGAATATAGACACTCTTAGAATGCAAGTACTTTCAAAAAGTATATACACTATTAAGAAATGTCTTTTTTTGTACAAAAAACAAACCTTGTACTATGTCCTCTGAGATATGCTGTGCTAAAATCTTTCCCTACTCTCAAAAACAAACATCCATACTGTTCTAGGAAGACTATGTATTCAAAATAAAATAGAAAACAGCTGAATCTTCTGTAACAGTAAAAACTGTACCAGTTAACTTTCTTCATGATTTGCAACTGGCATTGACCTTTTTCACATAATTATTTCTGTACTTTTTATTTTATAATGTTTATACTATTATGAAATCTGTCTATTGGCAGGCATATATATACATATATGTCTATACATATATGCATATATACATATACATACATATATGTCACAAAATAAGTCTTGCCTATTACACACAAAGAATATTTCTGTCTGACATTGAAATTAAATTCTCATTTTTTCTCAAGCTTTACTAGGGAATTGTGTCTCCCCCCCACTTTAACTTCTTGAACTTATAGTGTAACTTGAACCATTAATTTACTGAAGTGTATATTTAAAATCAGGAAAAAACAGGTCTATTAAATTCTTGCCAATGTTATCAGAAATGTCATCACTGAAATTGCCGGAAAGAAAGGTCTAGTGATATAACCCCTACTCACAATTTCCACTCACACACTCTAGAAACACTTTTTCTCCCCTCTCCACCAATATATACCCCTCCCAACATTTAAAGAGAAAGAGAAAAAGAGAGAGAGAAAGAGGGACAGAGAGGATGCTTTCAGTTGAAAAAGTGTAACGTAGCTAGCTACTACAGGAACCAGGACTGAGCCCATCTCTATCACAAGGAAACAAATGTGAGAAAAAGATAAGAAAATTCAATGAGAAAGCAATAAAAAGAGCCATAGAAAATAGTCTAAGCAACTGAATAGAACAAGAAAAACATACACTTAGTAAGAGGAAGCAGGCCTGGCTCTTGCAAGATGATTAATGACAATTACAGGCCACCTAGGTTTCTGAACTTGGAAATGATGCTTCATAGAATAAAACTTAAAACAGAAGTATCCATTATGAACAAGTCCTCTCCCTCTCAAATTTTTTTTCACTGTACTATCTACAATACTAATTTCATCATAAACATTGCCTCTAAATCTGTACCTCATTAGAAAGTGCTGCCCACAACCCTCGCCCTAAGTGAACCACAGAGCATTACAGTTTTCCTTGCAACTCCCCGCCTCACTGCCACCAAGAGAGGATAGTCAGACGCTGACATTCCACAAACACGGGGGGGGGGGGGGGGGTGGAAATTGCCTCAGCTACAGATGCCTGCTCTCTAACATACATTCAGTCAGTCTACCTCATGGCTGAGTTGTCCTCATTGCTTTACCCCTCTGTGCTCAAATACTATCCCTCCTATGTCGTCAGGCATCTTGCTCTATATACTTAACCCCTCCCCTGCTAATTATTTATTTTCTTAGGGCTTTAACAAAGACCTGTACACCAGCAATTTTATAGCTTCCTTAGCAGTCCAGAAATCTTTTCAGAGTCTCTTCTTTTTCATTATTTTTCCTTTTTTTGTTGTTCTTGTTGACTGTCTCTATTGCTTTAAAGTCCATCATCTATTTTCCATTAAAAAATTTTTAAAAGCTCCCTCAGGTTTATGGTTTCCTATAATCACTTCTCCAATTGTTTCCTTCCCTCATAGTTAAGCTTCTTGAGTTTTCTATATTGTCTGTATTTCCTTTTTCCTACTCATATCAGTCTGATTTCTTCCTCTATCAAAGACATTACTTTCACTCAAATTGCCCTTGACCACCTGGATTCAAAATGTAATGGTGCATTAAATCTCTTCTTTCCTTTCACTTCACACTGTTTTTGATACCACTGAACACTAGTACGTGGAGCCCACCAGCCCTTGGCTCCCAACAACTGGTCTCTACTATGTCTTCCTGTTTTGTTGCTAGATAGATCTCTTTTGTTTTTCCCAGAACTCCTTAAAGACTCCTATTTCCCTCTCCTATCTTTAGCCCTCTTCTGCTAATTACTCCCCACCCCCACCCCCACCCCCGGCCTTAACAAAGACCTGTGTACTAACAATTTTATATCTTTTTCAGGACCTCAGAAATCTCAGAAATTTAGATCCATATTTCCAACTTCCTGCCGGACTTTAAGACTTGGAAGTCACGTAGGTACTTAAATTCAGCATGGCCAACACTGAACTTATCATCTCCATACCTGCTTCTCTTTCTCTTCTCACCATTTTAGGTAATTACATCATCTAATCATCTAAGTTGGGAATGACCCTCAGTACTCTCTCTACCAAATCCTCCCTTCAATGTTTTATTATTAAGCCTTGGAGATTCTATCTTCTAATTATCTCTCAAACTGGACACTTCCTCTCTTTCATTGTACAAGCCTCATTATTTCTCATTGGTACCTCTGCTACCAGCCTAACTGATTTTATCTGTCAATGTACTGTTAATGTTTTAAAAAACACTTATGTTGAAGATGAAATGATATGAGCTTTTGTGTAAAATCCTCCTAGGAGTCCTTACAAACTATGAGCCAGCAATTCATTTAATACTTTTGAGATTCTTTGTTGTTACATCTTTAATAGAAAAGAAGTATCTTCCTTTCAAGGTTCAATTGTCATGCCTGTAAGTGCCTATTCCTTGGTAAGCACTCAGTGTTGTTTCCTGCTATTATTATGACTCACCTAAGTTTTAAGCCCATTCACAGACTTCCCAAAACCATAATGATAAAATTGGAAATTTAAAAATTACTCTCAGGGTCATTATAATCTAACTCCATTAACTTCTTTAGTCTCATCTTCCTGCACTCTCTGATAGAAGCCCTAATTTCAGTCAGGTGTTTTTTCTTCTCCTTCTTCTTAAACAGTTCATTAATTACTTGAAGACCTAATAAAAATTCACTTCAAAAATGAGCCATTCTAGGATGGCTGATGGAAAGGGTATGCAAGGAGAGACTGCAAAAGGTCAAGAGAATTTCACAGAATATTGAAAAGTTCTATTTCTTAACTGGGGTGGAAGTTACACAGCTATATATAGTTGTCAGAAGTCATCAACCTGTAGAGTTAATGTGTCCATTTTATTGTACATAAATTATATCTCAGTAAATTGATTAAAAATGATTTCATATGGAAACACTCAGTAACTCCTCTCTCCCCAGGCTGAGATATGTGACCATATGTGAACTTCCACAGTAAATATGTAGTACTGTTTTCATAGCACTTATTCCAAAGTCTTCTCCAGCACTAAATATATTATGAACCCCCTGTAAACTCTAGGATACTAATTTTTATATCTATATCTCCAACATCTAGTATAAGGGCCCCAAACACAGGAGGGCTATAAAGAATATTTATGTAATTAGTTAACGAGCTAATTACACATTGAGATTATAATTTCAGATTGGAATTTCATAATATTGTTGAATTATATGATTAAACAGTTCCAATTTTAATGAGTGGTTAGAAGAACATGTAATACTGCATTTATGTCTAATTTATACAAAGGTTAGAATATGACACACAATTGCTAATAATAGCCATGTAACTTGATCATAAGATTAATGATGTTTATATCAATGCACTGGCATGAAATCTTAAAGTCAGAGTGCATACTGCATACAGGACTTATTTTCATTTTGTGGGAAACCAATAAAGATGAGTTAATAACTGTCATCTATTTATTAAAAGAATCTCTGTGCAGGACTGAGTATGAAGAATATCTTGAAATGGAAAACTATGATAAGAAAATGGGAACACTACCATTAACAGCATTGCCACTTCTAAACATACCAGCAACGACATGGACTAGAAGGAACCATTATCCCCACTGAACAGAGGTACCTAATAAGGGTCACTGTTGACATAGTCTAGGATACAGAATACCAAGCAGTATGACCCTATAAAAAATATATGTCCATCAGCAGGCAAGGTCCCTGAAGATTTTACATGGGACGAGGAAATCATCCTATAAAATGTAGAATAGGAGGTCAAACGACATGGCTTTTAGGAAATTATCAGCAGTCAGGATCATTAATAATTTACTTTGATAACCCTACTCACATAAAGTATTCTTATTCTTGGACTAGGAAGAGATATGAAGTGCAATATATTTTAATTAAATTGATAGTTTATGTACATTACATATGAATTGAACTGCCAAATAAGAAAACACCAATGAAAAAAATGATGCATAATACCGAAGCACAGCTCCTTGATGTTAGACAAAACAGAATCTTTTTTTTTCCATACAACACCCAGTGCTCATCCCAACAGGTGCCCTCCTCAATGCCCATCACCCGCTTTCCCCTCCTTCCCACTCCCCATCAACCCTCAGTTTATTCTCAGTTTTTAAGAGTCTCTTATGGTTTGGCTCCCTCCCTCTCTACCCTTTTTTTTCCCTTCCTCTCCCCCATGGTATTCTGTCAAGTTTCTCAGGATCCACATAAGGGTGAAAACATATGGTATCTGTCTTTCTTTGTATGACTTATTTCACCTAGCATAACACTTAGCACTGCTAGGAATTTACCCAAGGGATACAGGAGTGCTGATGCATAGGGGCACTTGCACCCCAATGTTTATAGCAACACTTTCAACAATAGCCAAATTATGGAAAGAGCCTAAATGTCCATCAACTGATGAATGGATAAAGAAGTTGTCATTTATATACACAATGGAATACTACTTGGCAATGAGAAAGAATGAAATATGGCCTTTTGTAGCAACATGGAGGGAACTGGAGAGTGTTGTGCTAAAATGGAATCTTACGTACCAATTACTGTTCCTTCCAAGCCTAGAGTCTCTCTTAAAGGAAAAAGCTTTAACTCTCCTTCTCATGAACTGTTAACCCATATTTAGACACACAGGACCAAGCCCCTGCCACAAACTGGACCAAAAATGCATCTAGGATCCAAGGGCAGCCAATCCTCAAACTGAACAGTCATTTGTGATATTTGGAATGAAAGTTAGGGTTGACCAACATGATTGTCAGGTTTGGGACCTGAGGGTGTCAAATGAGGATGTAAAGGCATCGATAAATTCAGAAACTGAATAGTCTTAAGAAAGAGAATGCAGAGTGAAGGGCAGGTTGTAGAGAGCTTGATAAACTGAAGTTGTAAGGTTATCAGAATTATAAGCAAACAAAACTAATGAGGTAGAGAAAAGATACAAAGAAGAGGAAAAAGAAACCAAATGGTAAAGATAAGAGCATAGACATGTGTAGCTGTGTCTCAGTTATTGGAAAAAAGAAAAGGCACTAGTACAAAGACCTATGTTTACCTCAATTCCAATAAGTTACTTTGTATCCAGCCTTTCATGGATTCTCTATGTATATATATATTTCCAACACACCTATAGACTCCTAAATTAATTGAGACTTAGTTTCTTGAAACCAAAGTAAACAAAGAAATTAAAAATCTTAACAAAAATGACTTTCTGTACATTTTAGGCAGAACATAAAGTTTCCAGTTAATATTTTACTTCCATAAAATATGGGGAAAACAACTGCTTAATAAACAAAAATGTGTTTAGGAGATAAACCAAATTTTATTAAAAAATCATGATCATTATTGCTATACAGTATTACTATATAATTTTGTTTCAGCATAAATTTCTTTAATTTGACGAGAAAAAAGATGACAACAAAATGAATTAACTCATTATTTCCTTCTAAATGACATGAAAATCTGTGTGTACAATATTATAAGCTGAAAGAGGAATGGCCTACAAAATAACTAAAGCTCTTAATATAGTCAGGAAAAAAATTCTATGAACACCACTATTCACAATGAAAATATGTCTTAAAAGTATTAAGATATCAAAGAGCAGTAAAACATAGTCAATGTAACACTGGAAATTTTTCACTCATAATTTTGGAAGGAAAAATTTTCTTTTTTCAAGTTAATTTTTTTATTCAGGTAAAATTGGTGTTATTACATTAGCTTCAGGTGCACAACATAATAATTAGATAGTTGCACACACTGCAAGTGATCACCACATAAGTCTAGTTACTGTCTGTCACCGTACAAATGATCTTTTCACCCTTTTTGCCCACCTACCAACCCTCTTTCCTTCTGATGACCAACAATGTGTTCTTTAAATATATATTTATGTGGAGAGAGGGAAGATGGCGGTGTAGGAGGACACTGGGCTCACCGCGCGCCCTGCTGATCACTTAGATTCCGCCTACACCTGCCTAAATAACCCAGAAAACCGCCAGAGGATTAGCAGAACGGAGTCGCCGGAGCCAAGTGCAGATGAGAGGCCCACGGAAGAGGGTAAGAAGGGCGGCGAGGCGGTGCGCGCTCCACGGACTGGCGGGAGGGAGCTGGGGCGGAGGGGCAGCTCGCCCGCCAAGCAGAGCCCACGAGTCTGGCTGACAAAAGTGGAGGGGCCTGATGGACTGTGTTCCGACAGCAAGCGCGACTTAGCATCTGGGAGGTCATAAGTTAACAGCTCTGCTCTAAAAGCGGGAAGGCTGGAGGACAAAGGGAGGGAGAGCTGCTGAGCCCCCGGACGACAGAGCTCAGTTTAGTGGGGAACAAAGGCACTCGCCTGCGCCATCTCCCCCGCCCATCCCCCAGCCAAAATCCCAAAGGGAACCGGTTCCTGCCAGGGAAATTGCTCGCTCCGTGCAAACACCCAACTCTGTGCTTCTGCGGAGCCAAACCTCCAGCAGCAGATCTGACTCCCTCCCGCTGCCACAGGGCCCCTCCTGAAGGGGATCACCTAAGGAGAAGCGAGCTAAGCCTGCCCCTCCTGCACCGTGCACCTTGCCTACCCACCCCAGCTAATACACCAGATCCCCAGCATCACAAGCCTGGCAGTGTGCAAGTAGCCCAGACGGGCCACGCCACCCCACAGTGAATCCCACTCCTAGGAGAGGGGAAGAGAAGGCACACACCAGTCTGACTGTGGCCCCAGCGGTGGGCTGGGGGCAGACATCAGGTCGGACTGCGGCCCCGCCCACCAACTCCAGTTATACACCACAGCACAGGGGAAGTGCCCTGCAGGTCCTCACCACGCCAGGGACTATCCAAAATGACCAAGCGGAAGAATTCCCCTCAGAAGAATCTCCAGGAAAAAACAATAGCTAATGAACTGATCAAAAAGGATTTAAATAATATAACAGAAAGTGAATTTAGAATAAGAGTCATAAAATTAATCGCTGGGGTTGAAAAAAGTATAGAGGACAGCAGAGAATCTCTTGCTACAGAGATCAAGGGACTAAGGAACAGTCACGAGGAGCTGAAAAGCGCTTTAAACGAAATGCAAAACAAAATGGAAATGACGACGGCTCGGATTGAAGAGGCAGAGGAGAGAATAGGTGAACTAGAAGATAAAGTTATGGAAAAGAGGAAGCTGAGAAAAAGAGAGATAAAAAAATCCAGGAGTATGAGGGGAAAATTAGAGAACTAAGTGATACACTAAAAAGAAATAAAATACGCATAATTGGTATCCCAGAGGAGGAAGAGAGAGGGAAAGGTGCTAAAGGCGTACTTGAAGAAATTATAGCTGAGAACTTCCCTGAACTGGGGAAGGAAAAAGGCATTGAAATCCAAGAGGCACAGAGAACTCCCTTCAGAAGTAACTTGAATCGATCTTCTGCACGACATATCATAGTGAAACTGGCAAAATACAAGGATAAAGAGAAAATTTCTGAAAGCAGCAAGAGGTAAACGTGCCCTCACATATAAAGGGAGACCTATAAGACTCGTGACTGATCTCTCTTTTGAAACTTGGCAGGCCAGAAAGGATTGGCACGAGATCTTCAGTGTGCTAAACAGAAAAAATATGCAGCCAAGAATCCTTTATCCAGCAAGTCTGTCATTTAGAATAGAAGGAGAGATAAAGGTCTTCCCAAACAAACAAAAACTGAAGGAATTTGTCACCACTAAACCAGCCCTACAAGAGATCCTAAGGGGGACCCTGTGAGACAAAGTCCCAGAGACATCACTACAAGCATAAAACATACAGACATCACAATGACTCTAAACCTGTATCTTTCTATAATAACACTGAATGTAAATGGATTAAATGCACCAACCAAAAGACATAGGGTATCAGAATGGATAAAAAAACAAGACCCATCTATTTGCTGTCTACAAGAGACTCATTTTAGACCTGAGGACACCTTTAGATTGAGAGTGAGGGGATGGAGAACTATTTATCATGCGACTGGAAGCCAAAAGAAAGCTGGAGTAGCCATACTTATATCAGACAAACTAGACTTTAAATTAAAGGCTGTAACAAGAGATGAAGAAGGGCATTATATAATAATTACAGGGTCTATCCATCAGGAAGAGCTAACAATTATAAATGTCTATGCGCCGAATACCGGAACCCCCAAGTATATAAACCAATTACTCATAAACATAAGAAACCTTATTGATAAGAATGTGGTAATTGCAGGGGACTTTAACACCCCACTTACAGAAATGGATAGATCATCTAGACACATGGTCAATAAAGAAACAAGGGCCCTGAAGGAGACATTGGATCAGATGGACTTGACAGATATATTTAGAACTCTGCATCCCAAAGCAACAGAATATACTTTCTTCTCGAGTGCACATGGAACATTCTCCAAGATAGATCATATACTGGGTCACAAAACAGCCCTTCATAAGTTTACAAGAATTGAAATTATACCATGCTTACTTTCAGACCACAATGCTATGAAGCTTGAAATCAACCACAGAAAAAAGTCTGGAAAACCTCCAAAAGCATGGAGGTTAAAGAACACCCTACTAACGAATGAGTGGGTCAACCAGGCAATTAGAGAAGAAATTAAAAAATATATGGAAACATACGAAAATGAAAATACAACAATCCGAACGCTTTGGGATGCAGCAAAGGCAGTCCTGAGAGGAAAATACATTGCAATCCAGACCTATCTCAAGAAACAAGGAAAATCCCAAATACAAAATCTAACAACACACCTAGAGGAACTAGAAGCAGAACAGCAAAGGCAGCCTAAACCCAGCAGAAGAAGAGAAATAATAAAGATCAGAGCAGAAATAAACAATATAGAATCTAAAAAAACTGTAGAGCAGATCAACGAAACCAAGAGTTGGTTTTTTGAAAAAATAAACAAAATTGACAAACCTCTAGCCAGGCTTCTCAAAAAGAAAAGGGAGATGACCCAAATAGATAAAATCATGAATGAAAATGGAATGATTACAACCAATACCTCAGAGATACAAACAATTATCACAGAATACTATGAAAAATTATATGCCAACAAATTGGACAACCTGGAAGAAATGGACAAATTCCTGAACACCCACACTCTTCCAAAACTCAATCAGGAGGAAAGAGAAAGCTTGAACAGACCCATAACCAGCAAAGAAATTGAATCGGTTATCAAAAATCTCCCAACAAATAAGAGTCCAGGACCAGATGGCTTCCCAGGGGAGTTCCACCAGACATTTATAGCAGAGATAATACCTATCCTTCTCAAGCTATTCCAAAAAATAGAAAGGGAAGGAAAACTTCCAGACTCATTCTATGAAGCCAGTATTACTTTGATTCCTAAACCAGACAGAGACCCAGTAAAAAAAGAGAACTACAGGCCAATATCCCTGATGAATATGGATGCAAAAATTCTCAATAAGATACTAGCAAATAGAATTCAACAGCATATAAAAAGAATTATTCACCATGATCAAGTGGGATTCATTCCTGGGGTGCAAGGCTGGTTCAACATTTGCAAATCAATCAACGTGATACATCACATTAATAAAAAAAAAGAGAAGAACCATATGATCCTGTCAATCGATGCAGAAAAGGCCTTTGACAAAATCCAGCACCCTTTCTTAATAAAAACCCTTGAGAAAGTCGGGATAGAAGGAACATACTTAAAGATCATAAAAGCCATTTATGAAAAGCCCACAGCTAACATCATCCTCAACGGGGAAAAACTGAGAGCTTTTTCCCTGAGATCAGGAACACAACAGGGATGCCCACTCTCACCGCTGTTGTTTAACATAGTGCTGGAAGTTCTGGCATCAGCAATCAGACAACAAAAGGAAATCAAAGGCATCAAAATTGGCAAAGATGAAGTCAAGCTTTCGCTTTTTGCAGATGACATGATATTATACATGGAAAATCCGATAGACTCCACCACAAGTCTGCTAGAACTGATACATGAATTCAGCAAAGTTGCAGGATACAAAATCAATGTACAGAAATCAGTTGCATTCTTATACACTAACAATGAAGCAACAGAAAGACAAATAAAGAAACTGATCCCATTCACAATTGCACCAAGAAGCATAAAATACCTAGGAATAAATCTAACCAAAGATGTAAAAGATCTGTATGCTGAAAACTATAGAAAGCTTATGAAGGTAGTTGAAGAAGATTTAAAGAAATGGAAAGACATTCCCTGCTCATGGATTGGAAGAATAAATATTGTCAAAATGTCAATACTACCCAAAGCTATCTACACATTCAATGCAATCCCAATCAAAATTGCACCAGCATTCTTCTCAAAACTAGAACAAGCAATCCTAAAATTCATATGGAACCACAAAAGGCCCCGAATAGCCAAAGGAATTTTGAAGAAGAAGACCAAAGCAGGAGGCATGCCAACCTCAGACTTTAGCCTACCCAGAATACAAAGCTCTAATCATCAAGACATCATGGTATTGGCACAAAAACAGACACATAGACCAATGGAATAGAATAGAAACCCCAGAGCTAGATCCACAAACGTATGGCCAACTCATCTTTGACAAAGCAGGAAAGAACATCCAATGGAAAAAAGACAGCCTCTTTAACAAATGGTGCTGGGAGAACTGGACAGCAACATGCAGAAGGTCGAAACTAGACCACTTTCTCACACCATTCACAAAAATAAACTCAAAATGGATAAAGGACCTGAATGTGAGACAGGAAACCATCAAAACCCTAGAGGAGAAAGCAGGAAAAGACCTCTCTGACCTCAGCCATAGCAATCTCTTACTCGACACATCCCCAAAGGCAAGGGAATTAAAAGCAAAAGTGAATTACTGGGACCTTATGAAGATAAAAAGCTTCTGCACAGCAAAGGAAAGAACCAATAAAACTAAAAGGCAACCAATGGAATGGGAAAAGATATTTGCAAATGACATATCGGACAAACGGCTAGTATCCAAAATCTATAAAGAGCTCACCACTCCACACCCGAAAAACAAATAACCCAGTGAAGAAATGGGCACAAAACATGAATAGACACTTCTCTAAAGAAGACTTCCGGATGGCCAACAGGCACATGAAAAGATGCTCAACGTCGCTCCTTATCAGGGAAATACAAATCAAAACCACACTCAGGTATCACCTCATGCCAGTCAGAGTGGCCAAAATGAACAAATCAGGAGACTATAGATGCTGGCAAGGATGTGGAGAAACGGGAACCCTCTTGCACTGTTGGTGGGAATGCAAATTGGTGCAGCCGCTCTGGAAAGCAGTGTGGAGGTTCCTCAGAAAATTAAAAATAGACCTACCCTATGACCCAGCAATAGCACTGCTAGGAATTTATCCAAGGGATACAGGAGTACTGATGCATAGGGGCACTTGTACCCCAATGTTCATAGCAGCACTCTCAACAATAGCCAAATTATGGAAAGAGCCTAAATGTCCATCAACTGATGAATGGATAAAGAAATTGTGGTTTATATACACAATGGAATACTACGTGGCAATGAGAAAAAATGAAATATGGCATTTTGTAGCAACGTGGATGGAACTGGAGAGTGTGATGCTAAGTGAAATAAGTTATACAGAGAAGGACAGATACCATATGGTTTCACTCTTATGTGGATCCTGAGAAACTTAACAGAAACCCATGGGGGAGGGGAAGGAAAAAAAAAAAGAGGTTAGAGTGGGAGAGAGCCAAAGCATAAGAGACTGTTAAAAACTGAGAACAAACTGAGGGTTGATGGGCGGTGGGAGGGAGGGGAGGGTGGGTGATGGGTATTGAGGAGGGCACCTTTTGGGATGAGCACTGGGTGTTGTATGGAAACCAATTTGACAATAAATTTCATATATTAAAAAATAAATATATATATATATATATTTATGAGTTTTGTTTTGTGTGTTTTGATTTTTAGATTCCACATATAACTAAAATCATATGGTATTTGTCTTTCTCTATCTGACATATTTCCAAGGTCCATCCATGTTGTTGTAAATGGCAAGATTCCTTCTTTTTTATGGCTGAGTACTATTCCATTGCATCTATATACCATATCTTCTTATCCATTCATCCATTAATGAACACTTAGGTTGTTTCCATATATTGACTATTGTAAGTAATGCTGCAATGACTATAGGAGTGCATATATCTTTTTGAACAGTGGTTTCATTTTCTTCAGGTAAATATCCAAAAGTGAAATAGCTGAATTATATGGTAGTTCTAATACTAATCTTTTTGGAATCTCTATAATTTTTCTATATTGGCTACACAATTTACACTCCTACCAACAGGGAACAAGTGCTCCTTTTCCTCCATAACCTCTCAAAACTTGTTATTTCTTGTATTTTTGGGAATACTCATTTTGACAGGTGTGGAATGATATCTCATTGTGGTCTTCATTTGCATTTCCCTGATGATTAGTAATGTTGAGCATCTTTTTGTGTGGCTGCTGTCCATCCATATGCCTTTTTTGGAATCATATTTGTTCAGATCCTCTGCCCATTTTTATATCAAGTTTTGTTTTTTTTGGGGGGGGTATTGAGTTGTATGAGTTCTTTATGTATTTTGATATTAGCTCCTTATCAAATATATGATTTGAAAATATATTCTCCTATTAGATGGTTCCCTGTTTATTTTGTTAATAGTTTCCTTTTATGTGCAAAAACTTTTTAGTTTTATGTAGTCCATTTATTTATTTTTGCCTTCATTACCATGGCCTTTGGGGTCTTATCTAAAATAAAACCTCCAACAACAATGTCAAGGAGCTTACAACTTATGTTTTCTTCTAGGAGTTTTATGGCTTCTGGTCTTATATTCAAATCTTTAATCTATTTTGAGTCAACTTTTGTGAATGGTATAAGATAGTGTCCATTCTTCCCAATACCATTTATTGAAGAGACTGTCTTTTACCCATTATATATTCTTGGCTTCTTTGTTGTAAATTAATTGAATATACATGCATGGGTTTATTTCTTGGATTTGTTTTCTGTTCCATTGGTCTGTATGTCTGTTTTTATGTCTATACTATACTGATTTGATTATTATAGCTTTGATGTATAGTTTGAAATGAGGGAGCATGATACCTCTAGCTTTGTTCTTCCTCAAGACTATTTTGGCTATTTAGGTCTCTTGTGGTTCCATACAAATTTTAGAATTATTTGTTCTAGTTCCATAAAAAATATTGATAAGGATTCCACTGAATCTGTAGATTGCTTTGGGTAGTATGGACATTTTAACAATATTAATTCTTCCAACGCATGGGCACAGAACATCTTTCCATTTATTTGTGTCATCTTTGTTTCATCAGTTTCTCATAGTTTTCAGTGTAAAAGTCTTTTACCTCCTTGGTTAAATTTGTTCTTAAGTATTTTACTTTTTTTGATGCCATTGTAAATGGGATTTTTTTAAATTTCTCTTTCTGATGTTAGTGTATAGAAACACAACCAGTTTCTGTATGTGGATTTTCTATCCTACGACTTTACTGAATTGATTTATTAGTTTCAAAGTTTTTTGGTGGAATCTTTAGGGTTTTTTACATATGGAATAATGTCATCTGCAAGTAGTGACAGTTCTCCTTCTTCCTTTCCCAGCCTAATTTCTTTCCTTTCCCAGCCTAATTGCTCTGGCTAGGACTATCAATACTATGTTGAATGAAAGTGGTCAGAGTGGGCATCCTTGTCTTGTTCCCTGATCTTAGAAAACAAGCTTTCAGCTTTTCACTGTTACATATAATATTTACTAAGGGTTTCTCACATATGGCCTATATTATGTTAAGGTATGCTTCCCTTTATCCTCATTTTGTTGAGAGTTTTATTATAAATAGATGTTGAATTTTGTCAAAAGATTTTTCTATCATCTATTGAGATAACTATAATTTTCATCCTTCATTTCCTCATTGTGACGTATCACGATTGATTTGTGGATGTTGAACTATGTCTGCATCCCTGGAATAAATCCTACTTGATAATGTTGTATTATCCATTTACTGTATTGTTGAATTCAGTTTGCTGATATTTTGTTGAGAATATTTGCATCTATTGGATATTGGCCTATAATTTTTTTGTAGTGTTTTTGACTGGTATTTGTATCAGAATAATGCTTGCCTTTGTAAAATAAGTTAGGAAACACAAGAGTTTGAGAAAGATAAGTATTAAATCTTTTAATTTTTGGTAGAAATTACCAGGTAAGCCATCTGATCCTAGACTTTTGTTTGTTGGAGGTTTTTGATTACTGACTCAATCTCCTTACTAGTAATTGACCTATTCAGATTTTCTATTTCTTCATTACTCGGTTTTGTAAGATATATGTATATTTCTAGGAATTTGCTTCTTCTATGTTGTCCAGTTTCTTGTCATGTATGTTTATAGCAGTCTCAGGATCTTTCATATTTCTGTGGTATAAATTGTAACTTCTCCCCTTTCACTTTTGATTTTATTTTCTTTTTTTTTCTTGGTGAGTTTGTCAATTTTGTGTATCCTTTCAAAGTACCAGCTTTTAGTTTCATTAATTTTCTATTGTTTTTTTAGTCTCCATTTCATTTATTTCCTCTTTGATCTTTATTATTTACTTCCTTCTATGAGCTTTGGGCTTCACTTGTTCTTTTTTTAATGGTTTGGTTAGGTGTAAAGTTGAATTTTTTATTTGATATTTTTGTGTTGTTTCTTGAGATAGGGTTGAACTTCCCTCTCAGAAATGCTTTTACAGCATTTCATAGTTTTGGGGTTGTTGTATTTTCATTTGTCTAAAGATATTGTTTTTATTTTCCCTTTGATTTCTTCATTGGCCAATTGGTTGTTCAGTAGCATGCTGTTTGATCTCCACATATTTGTGATTATTCAAGTTTTCTTCTTGTAATTCATTTCTAGTTTCATACCATTGTAGTAAGAAAAATGTCTAACATATTTTAAATCATTGAGACTTGTTTTGTGTCCTAACATGTGATTTATCCTGCAGAATGTTTCATGTACACTTGAGAATAATGTGTACTCTGCTGCTTTTGGATGGAATGTTTTGTGCATACCTATTAAGACCATCCAGTATAATGTGTCATTTAATGGTGATGTTTCCTTATTGATTTTCTGTCTGGATGATCCATCTATTGATGTGGGATATTAAAGTAATATTTATTAATATTAATTAATTAATAAGTAATACTATTAATTACTCTTAATAGTAACACTACTATTGTTGTATTGCTATGAATTTCTCCCCGTAGCTCTGTTAATATTTGTGTTATGTATTTAGCTGCTCCTATGTTGGGTGTGTAAATACTAACAATAGCCTCTTGTTGGAATCTCCCCTTTATCATTATGTAATGGCTTGTCTTTTATTATAGTCTTTGTTTTAAAGTCTATTTTTTTGTGTGTGATATAAGTATAGCTACCCCAGCTTTTTATTTCCATTTGCCTGGATAATCTCTTTCTATTCCTTAATTTTCAATATGTATGTGTATCTTTAGATCTGAAGTTAGTCTTTTAGAGCCAACATATAGATAAGTCTTATTTTTTTTTAAGTTTACTTATTTTTTTTAGTAATCTCTAGCCAACTAACCCATGAACCTGAGATCAAAAGTTGCACGCTCCTCTGCCTGAGCCAGCCAGGAGCCCCTTCAGCCACTCTTTTTTTCATTGGAGAATTTAGTCCATTTATATTAATTTTTTTAATGTTTATTTTTTTTGAGAGAGAGAGAGAGAGAGAGCACAAGGGCACGAGCAGGGAAGGGACACAGTAAGAGAGACACAGAGCCCAAAGCAGGGTCCAGGTTCTGAGCTGTCAGCACAGAGCCCGATGTGGGGCTCAAACTCACAAACCACAAGATCATACATGACCTGAGCTGAAGTCAGATGCTTATCTAGCTGAGCCACCTAGGTGCCCCATACATTAAAGTAATAATTGATAGATTTATACTTAGAGCCATTCTGTTATAACTGTTTTCTGGCTGTTTTTATAGTTATTCTCTGTTCCTTTCTTCTTCTCTTGCTCTCTTATTTTATGGTTTGGTGAATTTCTTTAGTGTTAGGCTTAGATTCTTTTCTCATGATATTTCATGTATCTACTATAGTTTTTCCTTTGTGGTTACTGTGAGGTTCACAACAGTATTTTTTAGCAGTCTGTTTTAAGTTGACAACAACTTAAATTTAAACATATTCTAACAACTCTACATTTTTTACTCTCCCATGTTTTATGGCTTTAATATCACATTTTACATCTTTTTCTCTTGTGTATGCATTGGCTAATTACTGTAGTTATAATTTTACTACTTTTGTTTTTTAATCTTCATACGAACTTTGTAAGTGGTTAATCCACTACCCTTGCTATAATATGCCTTATTTTTTTTTAATTTTTTCAAATGTTTATTTATTTTTGAGAGAGAGCAAGAGACAGAGTGTTAGCAGAGGGACAGAGAGAGAGAGGGAGACACAGAATCCCAAGCAGGCTCCAGGTTCTGAGTCTAACGCAGGGCTGAAACTCACAAACCAGAAGGTCATGACCTAAGCCGAGGTTGGACACTTAACCCCGTCGGACTGAGCCACCTAAGTGCCCCTACAATCTGCCTTATAAGAAAGATTTGTAGTTTCTTATGTTTTATTACCAATTAATGCCTTTTCTTTTCAGCTCAAAGAGAAACCTTTAACATTTCTTATAAAGCCAGTTTAGTGGTGATGAACTCCTTTAGCTTTTGCTTGTCTGGAAAACTCTTTTTCTCTTCAACTCTGAATGATAACTGTACTGGGTACTGTATTCTTGGTTGCAAGGGCTTTTCTTTCAGCATTTTGAATATATATCATGCCACTCCCCCTGATATGCAAGGTTGCTGCTGAAAAATCCGCTGATATTCTTATGGTGGGATTCCCTTGTATGTAACATATGATTTTTCTCTTCCTGCTTTTAAGATTCTCTCTTTAACTTTTGACATTTTAATTAATGTGTGTCATGGTTTGGATCTCTTTGAGTTCGCCATATTTGAACTCTCTTTGCTTGCTGAACCTGGATGTCTGTTTCCTTCCCCAAGTTATGAAAGTTTTCATCCATTATTTCTTCAAGTAAGTTTTCTGCCCCTTTCTCTCTTCTCCTTCTAGGACCTCTATAATGTAAATGTTACCCTGCTTGTTATCCTATATCACCCTATAGGTCTCTTAGGCTATCTTCACTTTTTAAAATTCTTTTCTGTCTTTTGTTGCTCTCTTTAGGGGACTTCCACTGTTCTGTCTGGCAGATTGGTGGCTTGTTCTCCTACTTGATCTAGTCTGTTATTACACCCCACTAATGTATTTTTAGTTTAGTTCAGCCCTGTCACTCCGTTTGGTAGTTTCTTATGTTATCTGTCGTTTTGTTGAATTACTCACTGTGTCCATCCATTCTTCTTCTGAATTCAGTGAGAATCTTTGTGACCATTACTTTGAAGTCTTTATTGAGTAGATTACTATCTGTTTCATACAATGCTTTTTTTAGGGTTTTGTCTTGTTTTTTCATTTGTAACATATTCCTCCGTTTCTTCAATTCTCTTGAGTCTCTGTGTTTGCTTCTATGTAATAGGCAAAAAAGTTACGTCTCCCAGTCTTGAAGGAATGGACTTGTGTAAGGGATGAAACTCATCATTCAACTTTGCCCTAGCTCTTGGTTGCCTCTCTAAGCTTTGTGATCATCTGAGTATCCTGATTTGTTGATAAAACTCAATTGTTGAGGGTATGCCAGGACCTGTTGTTTTCCAAAGAAAATGATCTCAGTCAGCACCTAGACACGGGCTGATTGGAACTCAAGCAGAAACTTTTAAAGTATGCAAGTGTATAGAGTCTTGTGGGACTACAATCATAGACCCTGCTGACCTCCAGACCAGGAGATCTGGAGGTGTCACCTGGACAACAGAAGAATCAGGCCCTCATATAAGCATACAAGCTCCTTTCTGGGAGGTACCAGTAAGCTGTGGCAAGACCTAGGGAAGGATATACAGGCAGTTTCTCCCTGCCTACATTACCTAGAGTTCCTCTGTAGCCTTAATATGTGTGGCAAGCTTCAACCTATCAAGGAAACTTAAATGGGTCTCTTTCACATGCAGTATGGGGTATGTTTCAGTCTGCTCTCTGTGTAGTGCCCTGGGTATGGTATCCTGACCAGAACTGTCTTTCTGATAGTTTCAGTCCTGTGGGGCCCAGGGGTGCAAACCCCTCTGACCAACAGAGCCCCACAATTAAGAAGCATGCCTGTGTAAACTTCATTTGTCTACAACTTTGGCAAGGCCTGGCATGAGTATTAGGGGCAGGGCATGTGATGTTTTGTCCACACATGCCTGTCTGTCCTAACGAGGTAGAGGGACAGTGCAAAAAATGGTACTCTCCAGTGCCTCTTCCCCAAAGTAAAATCCCAATTAATCCCTGCCCCTTTGGCAGACACTTTAAGATTAGCAGCTGAATAACCTCTACATGTAACATAATCACCTCTCAAACTGCTGCATTTGAGCTGGTTTCCAGCTCACTCAAAATGAGTCTGTGAATGACCCCTCAAAAGAAATATCTCAGATTACACATTTTCCCAGGTCCTATGGATACAAGCACTGTTCGTTTCCAAAACCACACATTTTTGAGGCCTCATCTCTCTGGTACAGGTCCCAAGGGTTGAAATGCCTGATAACAGGGCACAAACCCCTTGATCCTCTGGGAGAGGATCCAGGATCATGGGATCTCTCTGTATTGCATGTCACCACGCTGGGTGGCGGGGGTGGAGGGGTGGGAGGGGTGGGGGGTGGGGTTGACAAGGCCGTGTCTGCCTCTCCAATGTAGCCCTTTTACTTCTCATTGTGGAGGAAGCTGTTCAGTTAGTTTTCTGTTCTCTTTCAATGGGAATTATTTCACATGTAGTTGTAGATGTTGTGACCATGGGAGGAGGTGAGTTCAGGGTCTTACTATACTGCCCTCTTCAACAAAATTTCTAATCACACTTTGACCTAATATACCTTGCATCAGATTAAATCTTTTTTCCAGAAATCTCTGTATACATTTTCAGCTACACAGAGCAAAATAAGTGCAAGTGACCCTCCTTTGTTTAAAGGAATAAATAATCAAGGAACAAATGCTTCTTATATTGAATACTAATTCCACTGTATACATATGTATATCCTGTTTCATGACATAACTGGGTGGACTCAGAGAGTGACACAATAGATTGTAATAATTTTATCTGGCTGTTTTCCTTCAGTGGGCCAACGTTTTTCTTTTCCCATGAGAACTCTCTACAGCAGTAGAGCACCAATGCCTGTTTCTCGTGACTGCAATGCAATACAGTGTAGGACATAAGTAATCCCTACCACGGGAAGGAAAGAGAGACAAAGATTATATCTTCCAGATTTAATGCTTTGTCCCAGATACTGCATTTGTGGTGGTTAGGATGTCTTGCCCTCAATCACTGATAGTTTGGTTTCTAATATGTTAAATATGAAGATACAGAGCCAGATACTATATGTAACCTAGATGCCTGAAAGAAATGTGTCCTCAGTACACTATTTATGACCAATCCTGGGAAAACTCGGAGCTGCTTTCCCAATTCCCCTTCTAATCTTCCCACATCACACCTAGGTAAAAGGTATAATCAGCTTGCTCCCACATTATGCTGTATCTCAGGGAATGTCCTTCTTAATGCTTTTACATGATTTAGAATTTTTCCTTTACTTTTCCAAAGTCCTCTCTTTCCATGTTTATGCCCCCAAAACACAGAGCACTTTCTTAATTTCAGTATCTACTTGCTCTATGGGTGAATCTTCCAGGCTATATGAGTTGGAGTAGCTGCATTATATGGATCTGGAGGACAAAATATTTGGGATTCATAGGTCCTCAAATCCCTCAAACCATAATGCAGGCCATTCTTCCAAGTGTGAATCACTATGATAATAAGGAAATAGGATAAAGAGTACAAAATTGTCTTTTTCTGTCTCAGATAAGGTAACTGAAGCTCTATTGTTATGGCTGATTCTGTATCTCACTGAACTTTTGAACCTACATATCACTGGGACAATGTTTGGACATCTCATTGGGAAATACTGAATAAATATAATGAGCAAATCATATTCTTCACCAATCAGAGGAACAAAATAACCAAAAGTTCATGGATGTGATAATGCAGATAAAAGTATAATAATTATAGCTGGTAACAGGATAAACATTATGCTAATTTTATGTTTATTTAACATATTTTCAGAAATATGACCCAGCACATTAAAGTTGTGATTTCACAAATATTTTTGCTCATGGAAATTTTAAAGTAAATTATTACTTAAACATATATGTTTTCACAATTGGCACATATTATGAGCAAGTACTCTGCTATAACCAAGCAACTTTTAAACCTGAAGGAATTAATCTTATAATAACTGACAGGAAAAAAAGACCAGTTGTCAGATGGATTCTTTGCGCATAAGTCAATGTAAAAGAAAATTTTCATATGTGGAATTTGAAGACCATAGGGGAAGGGAAGGAAAAATAAGTTACAGAGAAGAAGGAAAACCATACGAGACTCTCAAATACAGAAAACAAGGTGAGTGTTGATGGGGGGTGGGAAAAATGGGATATAGGGATTAAGGAGGGCACTTGTTGAGATGATCACTGAGTGTTGCATGTAAGTGATAAATCACGGGAATCTTCTCCAGAAGCCAAGACTACACTGTATATATTGTATGTTAGCTAACTTGACAATAAATTATTTAAAAAAGCAAAGAAATTTCTCATTTCCACCAAAGAATAAGTATATATCTCAAAATATTTGTCACTGAATTTGTTAATGACTTTTACCTATCAACCCAGAATAAGATATCCAGAAGATATTGACTAAAATAAAATTTGTATGAAAAAATTAAGGAGAAGTATAAGACATATCTAACAAACATGCTTAGAGACTTGGTAACCACCCTGCACAAGCGAGTAAATGGAATGACTAGATAGTTATTTTTATGGATTATGCCTTGGTCATAAAAAATATAAATCTTTATTTTTTTTAATTTTTTTTTCAACGTTTATTTATTTTGGGGACAGAGAGAGACAGAGCATGAACGGGGGAGGGGCAGAGAGAGAGGGAGACACAGAATCGGAAACAGGCTCCAGGCTCTGAGCCATCAGCCCAGAGCCTGACGCGGGGCTCGAACTCACGGACCGCGAGATCGTGACCTGGCTGAAGCCGGACACTTAACCGACTGCGCCACCCAGGCGCCCCAGAAATCTTTATTTTTTTATCAAGTAAATGGTTATGATGTTAGTATTGATGGAAACTTATGTGTTAAATGGAAGGAGTCCTAGGTTAGCCGCCATCATACCCAGCCTTCTGAGGTCACAGATCTTTTTCTTAATTGCTGACCATGTACGTAACTCGAGGGGGAAAATAAAATTTGTAAACATCAAGGGTACAATTTACTTTTCCTGAGGGGTCACAGGGAAAATGGTCTGTAATAGAACAATGTATAAAAGAGAGAGAGAGAGAGAGAGAGAGAGAGAGAGAGAGAGAACAGAAACACTTATTTTAAAAAAACACAGTAAAAAAGTATTAGTAGGTTCTCATTTCCCCCTAGAAAATGTGCCTTGAGTATGCTACTATTAATAGAATTCTTGCCTTAAAAATCTATATTAAGAAATCCCCACTTGAATTCAATGAAATTATTGATCTTACTAACTCTGTACTAAGGCAGAAATGTTTGAAATTTTCAAATCTTGATACCTCTAGATAAATGGATATAAGATTCAAACACAAAAATGTCATTACATATTGATTAATCTTTACACATTTCATATTATCTGATACACTGAAATTCTGTTTTACTAAAACAGCTGTTATAAGCCTAGAAACAATGTCCACATTAGGCAAATATTCATATGCTGCATTTTAGATAAATTCACAGTCATTTGGCACTAACTTATAAGGCAAAGTTTGGAACATTTGCTGAATATTTCTTGGAGGATCAGATAAACTGTCATACATTTGAATATTTATCCTAACTAGCTGAAGGTTTTCCTTTCTATGTCTACTTCATGAATACAGTGTAAGAGTTAATGAAACTATGTTTTCATGGTTAAAAGATTCAATTTTAAGATATTTATCTTTTTATATTTAGAAATAAATATTTTGATATGTTATATACATGTTGTGCTAACTGTAAAGCATTTTACAAATATAAACTATTAGTATATTACTTTCTACCTACCAAAAATAGCAAAATTATTGCATGCTTCATGTTTAATTGCTTTAATAACCTAAAGAGATTTTAAGAAATTCAATTCATTGAATTCTCTCTATAATAACTCTCTAAACTTTAGTGAGTATAAGTTGCATCTGACAGGCATGTTAAAAATGCACATCCCTAAGCCAGCTCCATTGAAATATAGGTAAGTCATGTCTTCTTTAAGAGTAACAGATACTCATTTCTGAAAAATTACGAAGTAGTTGAACTACAGATGTCCAATGGACCACCAGTTAGAGTCACTTTTTTCATGTAGCAGACCATACAGGAATGCTAAGTAAATTTTCTTTTTTTCTAGCTTTATTAATTAAGGTCTGGTTGACAAGTGTATATATTCAATGTATGCAACATTATTTTTGATATATGTATATATTATGAAATGATGACCATAATCAAGCTAATAGACATATCCATCACTTTGCATAGGTGTGTATATGTGTGTTGAGAACATGAGATCTACTCTTCTAGCAAATTTCAAGTATACAATATATTAACTATAGTCACCATGCTGTACGTTAGGTCTTCAAAACTTATTTATCTTAGAACTGAAATTTTCTACCCTTAACCCAAATCCACACTTTTTCCACATCCTCCAACTCTTGGCAACCACCATTCCACTCCTGTTGCTATGAGTTTGACTTTTTTTTTAATGTTTATTTATTTTTGAGAGCGAGAGAGCATACATGCGCGTGCACAAGTCGGGGAGGGGCAGAGAGGAGACACAGAATCTGAAGCAGGCTCCAGACTCTGAGCTGTCAGTGCAGTGCCGGACGCAGAGCTCAAACCCACGAGCTACAAGATCATGACCTGAACTAAAGTCAGACACTCAACCAACTGAGCCATCCAGGTGACCCAAGTTTGACTTCTTTTTAGATTCCAAATATAAATGAGATCATACAGTATTTGCCTTTCTGTCACTGACTTATTTCACTTGGTATAATTCCTGAAGGTCTATCTACAGTGTAGCATATGATAGGATATAATTTTTTTTTCAGGTTGAGTAATATTCCATTGTGTAAATACAGGTATATGTATATCTATCTCACATTTTTTTATCCATTAATCTATCAATGGACACTGAGGTTGTTTCCATATGTTGATTACTGTGGATAATGCTGCAATGAACAGGAGACTGTAGATATCTCTTAGAGACACTGATTTAAAGTCCTTTGAATATACACCCAGAAGTAGGATTGCTGGAGGTTCTATTCTTAATTTTTTAAGGAAATTCCATACTCTTTTTTCTGTAATGGAAGTAGTGGTTTATATTCCCACCAATAATGTTCAAGGGTTCTCTTTATTCCACATCCTTGCCAACATTTATCTTTTTACTTTTTGGTAACAGCCATCCTAATGGGTAAGAGATAGTATCTCAGTGTGGTTTTGATTTGAATTTACCTAATGATTTGTAATGTTAAGCATCTTTTTGTATACCTTTGACCTTTTGTAGGTCTTCTTTAGAGAAGTGTATTATCACACACTTTCAATGTTTTTTTCATGGGATTAATTTTACTATTAAGTTGAATGATTTCCTTCTATACTTACATATTAACCCCTTATCAGATATTTGACTTGCAAACATTTTCTTCCATTCCATAGGTTGCCTTTTAATTTCATTGTTTCCTTTGTTGTCTAGAAACTTTTTAGTTAGGTATAGTTGCACATGTTTATTTTTGCTTTTGCCTATGCTTTTGGAGTTAAATCCACAAAATCATTTACAAGAACAACATCAAGTTTTCCTGCGTATTTTCTTCTAGGAGTTTTATAATTTCAGATCTTACACTTAAGTCTTTAATCCATTTGGACTTTTTTGTGCATGGTATAAAATAAGAGTCCAATTTCATTCTGTTTCATGTGGCTATCCACTGTTCCCAACACAATTTGTTGAAGACTTTATCCTTTCTCCATTTCGTGTACTCTTGGCACCCTTGTTAAAGGTCATTTGACTGTATTTGCTTGGGCTCTTTATCCTGTTCCATTGGTTTTTATATCTGTCCTTATGCCACTATCATACTGTTTTGATTGCTACAGCTTTGTAGTATATTTTAAAATCAGGAGGTATGAGGCCTCCAGCTTTATTCTTCATTTTCCAAATTATTTTGGCTAGTAGGGATCATTTGTGGTTCCATGTGAATTTTAGGATTGTTTTTTCTTTTCCTGTGAAAAACGTCATTAGAATTTGACAAAAAATTATTGGTTTTTGCAGGAGGACAATAACGTATCTGCTACTCTATCATTTTGTTGTCACCTCCTAAGTAAATTTTCTACGAAAGTATGTTTAGTATGTTTCAGAAATTTATCCAAAGCATAGAACTGAGTCTTAGAAAACCACCCCTAGTGTAAAATAAGTTCCCTGTAATGTGTCAAGTACATTTGTAAATATAAAACACATATAAGAAACTGTGTGTTACTGTTAATTTAATCCCAAACATCTAAATCTTTATAATCTTATTTGGAAAGAAGTTGTATATGTACAAGAAAGAATTATAGCACACTGCAAGATAATATAAAATGAAGTGTTAATTTGGATATAATTAGGGAATAAATTATATAATATGCACAACAAATACTGTTGAATTAAATTAACTTTGTTTTTTGTTTTTTTTTTTAATTTTTTTTTTAATGTTTATTTATTTTTGAGACAGAGAGAGACAGAGCATGAACGGAGGAGGGTCAGAGAGAGAGGGAGACACAGAATCTGAAGCAGGCTCCAGGCTCTGAGCTGTCAGCACAGAGCCCAACGCGGGGCTTGAACTCATGGACCGTGAGATCATGACCTGAGCCAAAGTCAGATGCTTAACCGACTAAGCCACCTAAGCGCCCCTAAATTAACTTTGAATCACCAGTGAAGACTATGTAATAGAAATTGATTTGTACTTCAAATAGCTGAATGGTTTTATGTATGAAAAGGCAGAGCTGAGGTAAAGAAAAAAATGAAAAAGGAAAGGTTTTCGAAAAGATCTGGAAAATTTAAAGAAATCACGACTTAGAGTGGAAAGATCAGTAGCCTCTGTGATGAAAACATGAAATCATCCAAGAAGAAAGGAAGCTTACTAATCAAAAAGAGTATTAAGAATGTTTATAGAGACCATAAACAGAGTATATATTTACTATATTTGAAATGAAAATAAGACCTTGTTAACCACTGCCCATAATTAATTTTTGTTTTTTTAAAATTTCATTTTTCATCAGTTTTTAAAAACAGAATAATACTGGATAAATTCAGTACTTTTTCTAAAGGTCTTTGGAGTGGAACTTTTTTCTCTAATCCTATTTTGACATGCAACATTGAAATTTTATGATAGAAAAAGAATCAATATCTATGGCATATAATTTGTGGATTTAGAAAATATCAGTTTATTACATGAGAAATTTAAAATAAATTGAAACATTAACTTTTGGCCATGAATTTTTAAACTTGTAAAATTCACAGATCTATATTATCAATGATGCTGTTAAAGATTTCTTGTAAAGGAGTTGTGTTTGTACAGCATCACTTGATCACATTTTGGTTACAACCAAAGTCACATTAATAGTCACCCTGTGTCCATGTCTGCTGAAACATTTAGAGTACACGAAAGCTAGCCTTTAAAATATCCGGAGGTCCAATCACTTTGGCAAAACAAGAGGTGAAGAACAAAGGATTGTACTTCCATTTAGCCACTGTTACTGATGCCATGTAGCATTGGGAGAGCTGAATCACTTGAATAGACTGCATCATTCTTTGCTCTGAATTTCATTAGGCATCTTATCACAATACACCTTTTTAGTAGATACTTGTGCATTAATTTAGTGCCTAGAGTTTTTATTACCAAATCACTTGATTTTTATGGGCTTGCTTAACTAAATAAAAATATTATTTCCCTCTGACTTTATATGTAGTCTCGCTCAGACTCTACAGTGTAAGAAAGGCTTTGGACATACAAAAGCAAGCAAGCAAACAAACAAACGAACAAAAACCCAGTAAGTTAGAATCCAAAAGATATGATTTCTTACATTTCTAGTATTCATTGACTTTAAGAGTCAGTGGATTACTGCCACCATCCCAGGTCTATAGTATAGACTCTACCTTGAGCAGTTTTAAAGCACAAGATTTGAAGAAACCTGGTTTAAAAATGAAGGTTACAAGATTGTGTTTGGCTGAAATTCCCTAAGACAGTAGATTTCAACGTGAGGGAATGGGGCTCCTTTCAATATCTCAGGAAACATTTTTCTATTGTCAGTAATATTCAAAATATCATAACATTTAAACCCAAAATGTCTACATTTGTGGTTAGAACATGAGTTGATACTTTTTTTAAAAACTTCTTATTTAGGGGCACCTGGATGGCTCAGTCAGTTAAATGTTTCGCTTTGGCTCAGGTCATGATCTCACAGTTTGTGAGTCTGAGCCCTGCATCAGGCTCTGTGCCAAGAGCATGGAGCCTGGACCCCTCTTCGAATTCTGTGTCTCCCTCTCTTTCTGCCCCTCCCCAAGCCCTGCTCACCCTCTCTCTCTCTCTCTCTCTCTCTCCCAAAAATAAATAAACATTAAAAAAGTTTAAAGATTTTTTATTTAAAAACATCCTACAAGGAGCAAATAAGGAAATGATGCCACAAAGTAATGTTAATATGATTTTTCTTATGTATTTTATGCAATAGCTAAAGACAATTCATTTCCATTTAAAGAACATTAACTTCTTTGTTAGAATTTAAATATATATAAGTATATAATGTATATTATATTAATAAAATATATTTATGTACTTTTAAAAATATTTTTACCTTTATAGCCTTAGAAATATTGTAAAATAATCCACTACAATCCTCCCTTTACTGACATTTCACTCCTGCTATTAAAAATTATTATTCACCTTTTAGAAAATGTTTTTGATGATGGGATTTCTTTTATTTCCTTTCCAAATATATAACCTACAGCGTCATTAATCCTTTAATGCTAAATATATGTTAAAATAAAAAAGCAATTTTTCTTAAATACAAATTTGCTTTCTTTTCCTACAGAAAGGGTTTTGCTGTTTTTGTTTTTGTTAAATTTATAAATATGATTACAGTAATTTCTTCATAAAACAACTTTAGAAATACATATAAAGGACATAGAAGAACATCAAACAATTCCTGAGACTGATGCAGGACTTCAAATCTTGTAAATTATTTATACAAAGCTGTTGAGTTTAATCATACAGGTGGGGAATTTAGTGGTTTAAAGGTCAGTGGGCAGGGAAAGTCAAAACTATCATGAAATAATGGTATTGAAATATTTTTCAAAGGCCTTAAAATCTTAAAGGAGATGAGTTTCAAATTCAAAGTTATTTAAATATATTATATGAAGAATAAGGTCAAATTTCCATTAATTTAGGAGAGAAGCATCTAATTAATATAATCATCAATAACATTAAATTTTATTTTATTTTTCACAGTTTCTTGACACTGACTAATATAATTATTTTGGATATAAACCCTTTTAAATATACCATAATGTATGACTTTAAATTTTTTATTTATTCTCCAATATTTGTTGAGTACTTCTTAGATGTTAAACACAATGACTGATAAAATAGTAATGCGCTAATTCTGCCTTGAAGGAACACTGAATCAAGCAGTGGAGATCAGATGTTTATTAAATAACCTCCAGTCAAGATGGAAAATAGTACTGTTAAATGGATTTAGGTAAAATACTATACAAATTAGAGAAAGAACAGGATCGGAATCAGGAAAGTTCTGTGATAGTGGTGATATCTAAGGTAAGCACTGAAGGATAGAGAAAAGCAATTGGGGATGAAGATCATTTCAGAGAGGACAAGAGAACTGTAGAAACAGAGGCACAAGAAAAGAGAAGGACAAACACACAGGGAACACAAAGCAATTTACTTTGGATTGAGGATGAGATGCATAAAATGCATTTCAGTGTAAGATACGATTGGGAAAGTTGTCTGGAATTTTATTATAGATAGGGTGGTTCTTCTATTCTGAGACAGAACACTTTGAAGAGCGAATAGGGTACTACATTAATTATGCCAGGACAACAGGCATAAACCTAGACTAGCTCAGGCACAACCAGTATGAACATGCTATTTATAGGAGATCTTTAATCCAGGAGGGTATGTTTGGATTTAGTTGTATAGACAGGGGGACTAAAGGAGGATTCACCATTATAGGGCACTTTAAAATAGAAATTGTACCTAGTGGGAAACCAGCTAAAGCATGGAAAATAATTAGGAGTCTATGGAAGGTAATTAACTCTTTATGAACATACTTCTAATATATAACACTTATTCCACAGATTTTTTTTTTAGCTTCAATGTGTAACAATGAAGACAGATTGGCCAAGAATTCAACGAAGTAGAAATATTTGACTGAAATAATTTATATCGCAACACACATTTAAAGCACAATAAGGGCTATCTGGCATATCACCTTATTTTTGTTGTCAGATGCTGTTTTCAGATGAAGTAATTTCCTGATATTTTAGTTTTAACAATATTTCTTACCTTATATAATTTTTCAAAATTAAGAACATATCAAAATGATGAAGGAATTTATCACTACTTAACTCATTTAGTTTGAAGATTGGTCTTGAAAGATATAATTAATATCAGTGTTCCAGCCTGCTTTCTTGTTTCTATAATGACATGTAAGTGATATATGTATGTCCTTCAAAATTCCAAGGCAGTGAAGCTATTGAATTTCACATTTAATCATCTGTTAATCTATATTTGTCTTTTTCAAAGTTTTCTGGGGCTCTGGGCAGGAGAGTGACATAAATTTGTAGATATCTCAAAGCAAAAGAATTTGAACTCCTTTTGAGGTTAGATGGGCTGTTCACCTCATTAAGAGATTGGGTGGCTAATTCTCATTAGGAGGCCTTTGATCTATGATTAAAAGGGTTCGTGGAAAAACCTTAGTAGTACAAATGTAATTTAAAACCACAATAAATCTCTTCCTATATTTAAAACTAAGCATGGATGTTACATAACACTGTTAATGCATGAAAGAAGAAATATAAACTACCTAAACAACAATGAACTATATCTTTCACCAAGGGGGATTAATTTTGCCATTTTATACATTCTGAAAATTTAATGCAATTATTGACTTTTTCCAAAAGAAATAGCAATAAAGCAATTCTGAGGCTAAATAACTGTAAATTATATACAAGCAAAAGTATACTAAAAGCCAATCTTACCATTTCTTATTCATTTGTGCAAACATGTACAAAATTACTTGGTATTTGGCGGTGAGAGTGGACATCCTTTTCTTGTTCCTGAACTTAGGGGAAAAACTCTCAAGTTTTCATCATTGAGTTTGATGTTAGCATGAGTTTTTCATATATGGCCTTTATTACAGTCCCTCTAAATCTACTTTGTTGAGGGTTTATTTTTTTAATTATAAATGGATGTTATACCTTGTTAAATGTTTTTTTCTGCATCTATTTAAATAATTATATGGTTTTTATCCTTTCTCTTGTTAATGTGATGTATCTATCACATTGATTGATTTGTAAATATTGAACCACATTTGCAACCCAGGTATAAATCCCACTTGACCTTGATGAATTATTTTTTTAATGTATTGTTGGGTTTGATTTGGTAACATTTTGTTGAGGATATCTGCATCAATGTTCATCAGAGATATTGGCCTGTATTTCTGGTTGTTTGTTTTGTTTTGTTTTTGGAAATGTCTTGATCTGGTTTGGGTACTGGGGTAATGCTGGCCTCATAGAATGAATTTAGAAGCTTTCCTTCCTCTTCTAATTTTTAAAATAGTTTGAGAATAGGTATTAACTCTTTAGATTTTTTTGTAGAATTCACCTGTGAAGCTGTCTGGTCTCCTGGACTTTTATTTGTTGAGAGTTTTTGATTACTGACTTAATTTTATTGTTGGTAATCAGTCTGTACAAATTTTCTATTTCTTCTTTATTCAGTTTGGAGAGGTCATATGTTTCCTCTCCATTTTATCCATTTTTTCTAGGTTGTCCAATTTGCTTGCATACAATTTGTCATAATATTCTCTTGTAACCCTTTGAATTTTTATAGTGGCAGTTGCTATTCCTCTTTCATTTCTGATTTTATCATTTTTATGAAAACATAAAAAATATGTTTATCATCTTTATAATCATGAGCAGGGGAAGGGCAGAGAGAGGAGACATGGGGCTTGAGCAGACCTTGACATGGGGCTTGAGCTCACAAACCATGAGATCATGACCTGAGATGACATCAAGAGTTCGACGCTCAATGAACTGAGCCACCCATACAACCTGATTTTGCTTATTTGAGTCCTCTCTTATTTTTTTGTTTTTTTTTGATAAGTCTAACTAAAGGTTTATCAATTTTATTGATTTTCTTTTTGTTTTAATTTTTGAGTCCTCTTATTTTTTTTTCTTGTTTTTTTTTTTTTTGGTAAGTCTAACTAAAAGTTTATCAATTTTATTGATCTTTTCAATTTTTTTAACATTTATTTATTTTGAGAGAGAGAAAGATAGAGAGAGAGCAGGGGAGGCGCAGAGATAAAGGGAGACAGAACCCTAAGGGAGACAGAATAGGGCTTGAAACCACAAACCCTGAGATCATGACCTGAGCTGAATGAAATCAAGAGTCAGACGCTTAACTGACTAAGCTACCGGTGCCCTGCAATTTTTATTGATGTTTTCAAAGAACCAGCTTCTGGTTTTATTGATCTGTTTAACTGGATTTTTAGTTTCTATTTATTTCTGCTCTAATCTTTATTATTTTTTTTTCTTCTGCTGGCTTTAGGTTTTGTTTGTCCTTTTTCTAGACGCTTTAGGTACAAGATTAGTTTGTTTGAGATTTTTCTTGCTTCTTGATATAGGCCTATATTGCTATAAACTTCCCTCTTAGAACAGCTATTCCTGCATGTTCCAAGATTTTGGACAACTTTTCTCTCCTTTGTATTTTCATTTTCATTTCTCTCCCTGTATTTTTTATTTCCTCTTTGATTTCTTGGTTGGCCCACTCACTGTTTAGTGGCATGTTATTTAACTTCCATATATTTGTGGTTTTCACAGATTTTTTTCTTGTGGTTGATAGCTAGTCTCATAGTGTTGCGGTCGGAAAATATGCATAGTATGATTTTGATCATTTTGAATTTGTTGAGACTTGCTTTGTGGCCTAATATGTGATCTATTCTGGAGAATGTTCCATGTGCACTTGAAAAGAATATGTGCTCTGCTGTTTTAGGATGGAATGTTCTGAATCTATCTGTTAATACATCTTGTCCAATGTGTCATTTAAAGCCACTGTTCCTTGTTGACTTTCTGTTTGGATAATCTATTGATATAGTGGGGTGTTGAAGTCCCCTACTATTATTGTATTACTATCAATTACTTCCTATCTGCTTGCTGTTATCTGCTTTCTGTATTTGGGTGTTCTCATGTTGCGTACATAAATATTTATAATTGTTATATCTTCATGTTGGATTATTCCTTTTATGATTATATATAGTGTCCTCATTTGTCTCTTGTTAAAGTCTATTTTAAAATCTATTTTGGGGGTGTCTGGGTGGCTCAGTCAGTTGAGCGTCCAACTTCTGCTCAGGTCATGATCTCACACTCGGTGAGTTTGAGCCCCGCGTCAGGCTCTGACAGCTCAGAGCCTGGAGCCCACTTCAGATTGTGTCTCCCTGTCTCTCTGCCCCTCCCCTGCTCATGCTCTGTCTCTCTCTGTCTCAAAAATAAAAACATTTTAAAAAATTAAAAAAAATAAAATCTATTTTGCCTGATATAAGTATTGCTACCTGGCTTTCTTTACACTTTCATTTGCATGGTAAGTGATTTTTCCATCTCTTCAATCTGTATGTATCTTTAGGTCTGAAATGAGTCTCTTGTGGGCAGCATATAGATGGGTCTTACTTTTTTTATCTATTCTGTCACCCTATGTCTTTTGGAGTGTTTAATCCATTTATATTAAAAGTAATTATTGGGGCGCCTGGGTGGCGCAGTCGGTTAAGCGTCCGACTTCAGCCAGGTCACGATCTCACGGTCCAGGAGTTCGAGCCCCGCGTCAGGCTCTGGGCTGATGGCTCGGAGCCTTGGGCCTGTTTCCGATTCTGTGTGTCCCTCTCTCTCTGCCCCTCCCCCGTTCATGCTCTGTCTCTCTCTGTCCCAAAAATAAATAAACGTTGAAAAAAAAAATTTAAAAAAAAAAAGTAATTATTGACAGGTATGGACTTATTACCATTTTGTTACTTATTTTATGGTTGTTTTTATAGTTATTCTCTGTTCCTTTCTTCTCTTGCTCTTTTCTCTCATGGTTTGCTGGCTTTCTTTAATGATATACTTGAATCCTTTCTAATTTTTTGCATATCTGCTACTGGTGTTTGATTTGTGGTTACCATTAAGTTTATATATAACACCTTATGCATATAGCAGTCTATATTAAGTAGATGGTCACTTAAGTCTCAACCCCTTTGTTATCAGAATTCTAACATTATTTAATATTATTTTTATTGAAAAATTACATGATAAAAAATGCACATGGTATGAAAACAAAAGAGCATAAAGTGAAAAAGCAAGTCTTCTGAAGCTTATTCCCCAAAGGCTACCAATGGGCACAGATTATTTTTTTGCTTATTATTCCAGAGATGTTTTGCTCATAAACATATGCCTTTCTATAAACTCAAGTAGGAACACAGTGTAAACCACCTTTATTTTTTACTTAATTTTGGTGATGGTTAATCTCAGTACAAATAAATATATTTGCCTTAGTCCTGACATAATTTAAATAGCATCAGATTATCTGTTTTAAAAGTTTTGAGAGGCCTAAGCTATGAAATAATTGATCTTAGTGACTTTTATGGATGTAGCACTTTAATGTATTTTTTCTCCATACAATTGTTCAATTTAAGAATTCTCTCTTCTGGGGTCAAATTTGGTCATTTGTGTTTTCCTATAATGAGTTAATTTTTCTAAAATTTCAAATACTTTTACTAATAATTGTATAATTTTATTATTTTGGTAATTTCCTTATTCACAATTTGAATTGTGTATGTGTGATTTCCACCTTTGTTTCTTGATTGTGATAGATGGTATTTTGTCTATTTCCTCCAATAAAAAGTAATTCATGATATATGTATCAGTATAAGCATATAAGCATACAATTTTTGCTTTTAGCTTATTTCTTTTTGTAGTTTTCTCTAATGGTCTGAATAGAATATTTACTCTATTTTTATTCTTCTTGATTCTAAATTATATAGATTAATACCATGAATTTTCCTTTGAACATTCCTACTTTGGCCATATCCCACAGAGTTTGAATTATAATTTTTTAAGACTTCACATACTATAATAATCTGTACTTAATATTATAAATTATTTTCTGGAATACTGTGCTTTGAAGATTTATTCATCTTGATATATAGATAGTTCTAGTTAGATATTTTTACTGCTTTATCATATTCTATTATATGATTATACAATTTTACATTCATATTCTGAAAGACCTTTAAGTTGTTTCCAATGTGCCAGATTTTTAAACAAGCTGATATAAGTATTCCTGTACATATTTCCTTGTAAATATGCTGTAGAGTATCTTTAAAGCAAGAGTTTTCATGTTTGAGTGCACATAGGAGTCATCTGTGGATATTGTACAAAATATTAATTTCTGTGTTCACCTTAGATAAAATAAATACAAGTCTCCTCTTGGGCACAGGCACTGGCATTTTAAAAAAGCATTCAAATGATTATAATGCGCAACTAGGATTGGAACTATTGTTTTTTAGGATATAGGTGAAATTAGAAATCAGGGATGATATTTATTTACTTTTTAAATAATAGAGCTTTTACCATATGTTATAAATGTTTTTGGATATTTACCCCCTACACTGCTGCTGTTTGATTTCCAATTTTTCCCATTAATTGACTATTTTTGTCATACAAAATTATTTTCAATTCTCTAGTCCTTCTTCACTCAAATAAGGGAGCTATATGTATTAAAATGGTATTTAATTTGTGCATAAAACTTAAGGAGAATTCACATGAAACATTGCCAGTAAATCTGAGACTTCATTTGCAGTTTAACTCAATTCTACACATAACTCAATTCAGCAGTGTGGATAGCTGGTATAAACCACTTTGGTTGTTTCCAGGTCTTCCTCTATATCCTGATTTCCTGGAACTATTATGACTCTCCTGAGCTTTGTATTTGTAGTCCTCCAATAGTTTTATTAGCTTCTAATTTCCTATTTCAATCCCTTCCTGTTTGAAACACTTGGAGTAGTTTTCATTTTCCTGATAAAATCATAATGACTACAAACTACAATATATTTATTTACAAAACCTCCAGATGTTATTTCAATAAAGGCATTTATTTTTGTTCATCTTTTAAGTACTTCTAAAGATGAACTTTCTGATGTTAAATGTATAAATTACACTACATGATCATATTCCATATGTTTAGAAAATATTTCAAGAATTATTACAATTTATATTTGCCATAACATAACAGAGTTGTTCATAGTGCAATTCTAGAAAGCACAAACCTGTCTAGAATTTAGACTGTCCATTAGTTTGAATTTTTTACACATAATGGAGCAATTGGTTTTGAGTTTCAGATATAAATGATTCATAAATAAAGTGTTAAATTTATAAAATAATAGTATTACACCAGTGAACATACATATATTTGAGCACTTAAAAAAATTGTGGTTTACTGGATGCTTAAATCCTGGAAACTAGTAATGTGGTTACTAACTTCATGAAGACGAAATTTGTATTTTTATTTTCCTGAATGTTTATTGGCTAAGAAGAGGATAGAGAAATAATATCTTTCGTTTGTTTGCAATCCATTCCTTATTCCTCAAATCCTCATCTCTTATTTCCAGGTAACCAGTCATCATTGAATAAGATTAGGTCAATCTGGATGATAATGTGTGGTGTGTTTTTTTTCTCCAGCTAAATTTCAAGAGCTATAGTTCCTTTACTATTAAATAGAAAATAACTGAAAGAATAATTAGTAAGGTATTTATCATTTTAAAAACTCTATTTAAAGCTATTCGTGTTCTTAATTTATAATAAATTTGTGTAAGAAGAAAACTGTAGAAGAGAAGATAACCTGAAAACTCCATCTTAAGAGAATTTAGTAGGAAATGTTGCTTCACTAAAGAAACTGTTAGCCAGCTTACACAGGGAATTTTTCCTCTAGAGTTTTTTGTTTTTTTGTTTTTTTTACAAAAAGTAGAGATACTTATCAAGTGGTTCCGATAAGTGAATATTATTTGAGGCACTGTATTGTATTTTATCAGTTTAGGAAAAGGGAATAAATTGTGGGAGACACAGTTTGCAATAATATGCTGTTCGTTGTAAAAAGAATGAATCATTAATCTCTTCAGTAGGCATTATTCAATGACCATTTCTTTTTGAATAGTAGTGGTGTGGTATTCTCAATATTTCCAACTTTTTTCCTTTACATATATGTCTAAATAATTTTGTCTCCTATACTTAAATTTCTATTGGAAAAACCAACAATCTTCACATTTCTCCCCCTTTTCATTTAACTTGCATTTGAAGAGTTAGTAAGGCAATTCTACTTCTGTGAAAAATCACACACTTATCAATTTTTTTAAATTATGAATAGAGAGCTGGTAAGGCTTCTCCTATAGGCCAGTTTGTTGGATAGTACACCCAGGGTTGGAAAAACAACCTTAATGAAAATGGAAATAATGGGAAAAGATTATGTAAAACAAACAGGGTCTTAAGGCCATTCCACACAGCTTTAACATAGCTGAGGATGTTCCCAATGACTCTAGCACTGGAGTTGGGTTGTTGTAACATTGGACAAAAGGTAGGTACAAGGAACAATCACCACAGGTTTCTTCCTCTTTTAATCTGAGATTAGGCACTGAGATGAAGAATAAGGATCAAATGTATTATGGGTGAGGATTTAGGAGAATTGGAGAGCCAGGACACCACTGGCTTTTGCTGTAAATGAAATGAGGAAATGGAAGAGGGAAAAAAATCCCAACTGGAAACGTAAAATCCCACAGGGGGGAAAAATGTTCCTATGGCCATATGGAAAGGGGCAAATATCAAATACAATTTAGAATAGGCTCTTGTACTTTCTGTTCTCGTAAAATTGAAATATACTGCAGTCATTAGGTTGTCAGTAAGCTATAATGGGGTTAGGGAATTTTAATGCAATACATGAGCTCAATTGAAAACAGAAGTGTCAATTTGACTTTAATTTATGAATATTAAGGAAAGATTCATCTGTAATGGAAGATTAGTGTAAACTTAGTTTTTAAGTTGATATACATATTCAACCTCTGTCAAATTGGACTAGTGTACCCAATTCTCTTCTTCTGAAGAATTAAATATCACAGTTTCTAAAGTGATTGAAAGAAACGGCAGCAATCCTATTTTTCACTCCTAAACCTGAGAGTTATTTTGATCCTACATTTTATTAACTGAAATATTATTCTCTTTAATATTATTTTCTTTGGAAATTCATTTCCAGAGTTTCTATTCAGCTACAAAGTCTTTAATGTTTCCGTTCAGCTCCAAATTCCCTTAATGTAAGAGCCAAATAGCAAGGCGGTGCTTTTCTGTTATACATCACTTGTTCAATAAACATTTATTGGGCATTATTTACCAGGAACTTATTAAGGTTCTAGAGATTCAAAGAAAAATAATAATATACGGTCACATATGTAGGGGGATTGGATGGTGGTGGGGAAAGTGGATTGATTAGAGATGAACACATACTTTGAATATAATATGGTAAATCCAATGATAAAAATAGTGGTTGGTCTCTAAAAGCATAGGTGAAGAGCACCCAACCTAGTTTTGAGTAGTGTGAGGTGAGTCAGTTTTTGTAAGTATAATTTGATTCTTAACAGGTGAATGAATAGTATTGTTTAAACTCTTCAATAGGCAAAATGATAAGGGCTATTCTAGGCAAAAAAGAACTTGAGTAAAGTAAAGGCTTTGAAAAATGCCACAGTGTTTGTGAGGGAACTGTACCAGCTGTTCAGCACTGCTAGCGGACAAATATGAAGAGAGAAAATGATGATAAAGTAGATCATCGAGTTAGGTGGGGGCTTTATCTTGCAGAGCTTCACACGCAAGGTTAAAGCTATTGGTTTTTATTCTGTAGCCAGAAAAAACGTTTTAAACAAGGTCATGACAGGCTTAGACTAGTATGTTAGGTAGGTCATTCTCAGAACTGTGTGGAAGACAGAACTTACAAGAAATATTACAGCAGAAGAGATCAGTAAGGAGGCGTAAGAGCAATCCATGAAAGAGGTAATAAAATCCTGAACGAAAGTAGAAATGATGGAGATAGAGAATCATGCGTGTGAGTCAGGAATCCCTCAGTTCCAAGTCAAAGGGAACCCAACCCAAAATGCCACAAGCAAAATGGAATGAAAAGCTCAAGTGTAAGCACAAATTGATAAGGGGCACTAATGATGTCACCATTATGCACTGTCTTGGTTCTATATCCCAGCCATGCCTCCCCCATCTTAGCTCTATTTTCAGGAATTTTTTCTCACATGGTGACAAAGTGGCAATAACCACTCCAGTCTCACAGCCTCATAATTTCAAACCTAGATGAAAAAAGAGCTTCTTTTGCACATCTAAATTTCACAAAAATCTTGAGATTTTCTTTGATTACATGAGCAAAAATCACATGCGCAACCCCAAGCAAATCACAGCAGCCCTACTGTGTACAATGGATAAAGGAAAGAGAGTCAAGGAGGACCCAAATTTTCTATCACAAAAGATTTACAAAGAATACCAAAAAAGAAGTATGTGGGAATGAAGAGTTCAAAGTAAGATATCTCAATGAACATCCTAGGAAAGTTTGGATACATTAAGATGGACTGAGATCTTTCTTCTAAACAAATTAAAATGTTGTCATTACTACTGATTCTTTTCCTAGCAAAAAAAGGCATGTTAATAAATGGAAATTGAAAATTGGAAATAAAAGTCTGAATCTTAGAGATCTAGATTGGAACTATAAATCTGAGTATTATCAAAATTATATGATAATTAAACTCGCATGTAATCACCCAGGAAGGTGTGGAGAATGAAAAGCATGGTATATTGAAGACTAAATGCTGGCTTATAATAATAATAATTGTACATCACTATATTCCTGGTTCTCCTCCTACCCTATTTATTTCCTATAATTACCCTGTGGTTCCATATTCAGTGTAAAGAAACCTAGGTGCAAAAGATTAAAAATATTGCATAATTTTAGACAATTTGTAAATACAACTTCCAAAATTCAAACACAAGTCATCTGAAGCTACAAGTTTCTGTTATACCCACTCTAAATACCATCTGTCCCAATACCTTTGTCCCATGGCCCAAACTATTGATTCAACACTTTGTTTGCATACCAGTGAAACCACTAACGCTAAGACATTGATCTTCCTGTATTAATAATCTTTTCTGGCTACAGGATCATTCACATCAGTAATTCAATATATTTTGCTGGTTTCCAAATCCATTTTTTTTGTTCTCTTTTTTCCCAGGTAAATATTTATAGAAATACACTAGACTTAAATTGTTAAATTATCGGAGGAGGGGAAACAGTCTCAGTTCATCTTATTTGTCAGAAGTCATTAAGACACTGAATCACCAATTCAAATCATTAAGTAGAAAGTTGGGCATATATTAACACAGTAGTCAAACTGTGAAGAATTTTTGATTACTTGATTCAATATTTTTTTCAATAAAATGAAAGTGAGTCAATGGTATCACCTCCCTTAACATTAGTAGAAGCTTCCAGTGGTACTTAAGCAGACATAACTATTCATTCAACAATGTCACTGCCAATTCTATCTATGAATGATGAATTAATAAAATATGAGGGTAGCCATCCACAGGTGTAGAACCCCAAAACTGTTAAAAATAACTTTATGAACGCATTTACCTTTTTTGAATTTTCTAACAAAAGTGATGTCATCTAAATAAAGTTTTGAAACTCTCACCATTTCTCAACTCTTTGGCTTTTAGGAAACAGTAGAGTTACAAATGCATCGTATTTTTCAGCATTTGTTTCCTCAGTGTTCGTGACAAAACAAAAAAAAAATAAACTATGACCATATACATACAGTGGTAATTTAACTTTTTTTTTTCTCTTAAGGTGCACAAAAGTTGCATACGACATATTCACTGATTTACAATCACCGAATGCAAACTGACTGTAGTCGATTTTAACCAAAGCAAATGTCTTTTCATTTCGGCAATTGAAAACGTGTCGTTTTTTCTTTGCTGCTTTACGTTTCCATCAAAGGCACACTTTCACTCTCCTTGAGACTACTTTATCATTTGTACTTAGTTATGTTAAAAGACAAATCATGTACTTTATCTTCACATGAATTTCCTCACAAAAACTAGTATTGCTTCAAGTGTGGCTGGAACATTCTCTCCATCTCTTTGTATGCTTTTGTTTTCCTACATGAAATTTATAGCTTCAGAGTAAATTTCTTCTTACTTGGCTTGTTTCATACTATACATCACTCATTTCTCATAATTAATAAAATTTACCCTTTGGGATTTTTTCTGTTGTCACTTCAGCATATTTTCATAAGCCACAAGCAATTATACTAAAGGCCATAAGAAAATAACAAAGTATTAGCTACCTAAATGGGGAAGAACAAACAAACAGAAATCTCTTTCCCTCTATAACTTCAGAAAAACTTCACTGTATTTAACCTTGTCCAGAGAAATGAAATCCGGAACTATGTTCGTCGTAATAAGCCAAGACAATGCAAAAGACAGGAAGCTCCTTGAATGCATGTTTCCTTTCTAAGATTTTTTACCAAATAATACAGTATTCTTGCAAACTTCTCATAGTAGAGCAAAGAATTTCTGTTTCACTTCCTTTATAGGTGACAAAAATAATTTTCAGACTCCCGGTGACTGATTACTTTATAAACTCTCTTATGAATTACATGTTTAAGCAATTTTTCCTATAGGACATGAGTCCTTCAATGTTTTGTTGAATCAAATTTCTTTAATCAAATGTATCTGGGAGATGTGGTACACAGTTGAAAATTCACAGTGAAAATTAGTACTCTAAGAACTCTGAGCTTTTGATTCATATTCAGAATATCATCACTTAAATGCTTTTTAGACAGGAATTCTCAGTTTTAATAATGTCATTTTTCTTAACATCTCCCTAAATTTCACTGTAGTTGATAGAATTCTCTAACAACTCAGATGAATGAGGCCCTTTTATAATCTCCTTCAGAAGGTGGAAGGGACCCATGTATATGATGAGATATTATTCCTGTGATTATGTTATGTTATTTGGCATGGTAGATTTTAAGAAAGAGAGATTATACTCCCTGGGCCAGACCTAATCAGTATAGTACTTAAAAAGGATAGGCTTTTCCTGCTGAAAGGGATTTGAAGGAGTAAACTAGTGTAGAAGGATTCCACAGGTGGGAGATTCTGTACACTTGGCTTCAAAGATAAAGGAGGTCAAGTGGCAAAGAATGAAAATGCCCTCTAGTCGAGAACAATCCGTAGCTAGCAGCGAGCCAAAAACGGGGCCTTAATTTTACAACCCCAAGAAAAGTTGTTCTGCCAACAACACATATGAAATTGGAAGTAGGTTGTCCCCAGCGACTCCAGCGAAGATCTCATTAGAAATCCCTGGTTTCAGGGGTGCCTGGATGGCTCAGTTGGTTAAGCATCTAACCTTGGCTCAAGTCATGCTCTCACAGCTCATGGATTTGAGCCCCACGTCAGGCGCTGTGCTGACAGCTCAGAGCCTGAAGCCTGCTTTGGATTCTGTGTCTCCCTCTCTCTCTGTTCCCTCCCTCTCCCTCCACCTTTCTCTCTCTCAAAAACAAACATTAAAAAAAATGTTTTAAATCCCTGATTTGAGCCTCATGATACCTAGTTTCCAGCCACACTGTGCTAGACTTCTGACCCACAGAAATGTGAGCAAACAAATTGGTGTTAAGTTGCTAAATTTGTGCTAATTTTTTAGACAGCAATAGGTAACTAGAGTACTCACATCCCAAGTCACCAATTCCTGTTAATTCTGTTTGCTATTTATTAAATTTGTCTATTTCTTTCTAGCTCATCCATCACCATTCCACTTTGAATCACCACCTTCTCTCACCTACACTCCTCACTGCCCTGCAGATATATCCTCTGAACTATCCATTCTTTACACAGAAACTAGAATATTCTTTGTAAGACACAATTCTATTATTATCATCCCTTGCCTGTTATAAAACCTACAATGACTTTTCATTTCTCTAGGAATAAAATTTTTTTAATTGTACCCTTAAGTAAGATATCCCAATGAACATTCTAGGAAACTTGGGATGTTGTTGATAAGATGAACTTAACAACTTTATTAACTTGAATACGTCCTTAACCGAAACTCTGCCCACCTATCCATTCTAATTTCATGACATTTTTTCCTTTCTATTTGCCAGTCACATTGGTAATTTTTCAGTCCTAGAACCATGTTCCTTTCCTCCTGTTCCCTTTCATGGAGCATTCTGTTCTCTCCTTTGACTCCCATTTCTCCTTGACTCCCCATTTCTGTTCTCTCCTTTGACCCCCATTAATGCTGAGATGTTAATCAGGTGGAACACTCTAAAATTAGGTCCTCTGGAAAACTTTTCTTACTCCACAGGTCTAGTCCATCTTTTATATAAGGCACACATAGCATAACAGAGCTTACTCTTCCCCCATAGCATTTAATAAAGTCATTTACATGGCATTTTTTAAAAAGTAACATCTATAAGCATTCTTCAGTATTACTGCTACTCAAAACATACTGTCTTAGTTGATCCACATGTGAAACAGTAAATTCAGAATCTCCAGAGTATTTCACCTGTCTCTTTTCTTCAATCTCTCTTTCATATATTGCCAAAATAATCTTGTTAATAAGCAAATATTAAAGCTTTTCCCACATTCTATAAGCTGTTCAATATCTTCCTGAGGCACAGAACTTTAATTAAGAAAATATGGCAACAGGTGTAAAATGAGATTGTTCTGGGCTAAGCCTATCTATAAGCAAACTGCAGCCAAGGTTATAATTTTATTCCGTGTAAGATTTACTACCTTTTGCAGGAATTAAACGCATTCACATTTATTGTGAATACCAATTTATTTACATTAGTTCTATCCATCCTACTTGATATAGTCTATAGGATGCCTTTTTGTGTGTTTTATCCCCCTCTAGTCAGTTGGAAGTATTCTGCTTTTCGGCTTTAATAGTCCAGAAAAATTTCCATTTCAACTTTCAGTGGTGGTTATGCTCATTTAATCTTAATCACACCCACTTAATCTTATATTTTCTATCAAGATCTATCATTAATTAGTCTCCAACTTCCCATTAAATAAAACAAGTGTTGGGGCACCTGGGTGGCTTAGTTGGTTAAGTGTCCAACTTTGGCTCAGGTCATGATCTCACAGTTCATAAGTTCTCTGTCAGCACAGAGCCTGCTTCAGCTCTTCTGTACCCCCTCCCCCCCACCGTCTCTCTCTGCTCCTTCCCCACTGGCGCGCTCTCTCTCTCTCTTTCTCTCTCTATCAAAATAAATAAACTTAGGGGCGCCTGGGTGGCGCAGTCGGTTAAGCGTCCGACTTCAGCCAGGTCACGATCTCACGGTCCGTGAGTTCGAGCCCCACGTCGGGCTCTGGGCTGATGGCTCAGAGCCTGGAGCCTGTTTCCGATTCTGTGTCTCCCTCTCTCTCTGCCCCTCCCCCGTTCATGCTCTGTCTCTCTCTGTCCCAAAAATAAATAAACGTTGAAAAAAAAATTAAAAAAAATAAATAAATAAATAAACTTAAAAAAAATAATACAAGCGTCTTCTTGGGCCTTTATATCCCCCACTCCACTCATACCTACACATACTCACTTGTATACGTCACTCTCATGTGGAAACTTCTAGGATCTTAGTTATTTTTATCTATTTTTGCTTTGATATTATGCATCAATAGTAACATGATGCATTAATGACAGATTGTACAGCTTATTTTGTTGTTGCTGTTGCGTTCACCACAATTCCAAGAATATTGTCTTTAATTCGTCATTTTATTGGGGTGCACACTGATGTAATTATATCAAATAAGGCCTGAAAGTCAATAAACTTTGGATTTATATCTATTTTCCCACTTTTCATCTGAATGCTGTTTTCCTGAGTATAAGAAAGTAGGTCCAACATAGTCTCCCTTAGTATTTTAATGATACTGCTTTGTTGTCTTCTAACAATCGATCCTACTGATGAGACATCATACACAAGCCTGATTTTTCATTTTTTGCAGGTAATCTGATTTTCCTTTCTGAAAACTATACGAATTTCTCTTTTTGTTTAGTGTGGCGTTTTGGTTCACTCACTGTCTCAGGACACTGCTCAGTCCCCTTTCCCTAGAGCTGATGCATTTTAATCTGCCTTCGGTTCTGGGAATTTTTTTTTTATGTTTGTTTCCTCTCTATTATTTTTCTCTGTTTCTTCCTTCTGAAACTCCTAATACACGTAGGTTGAAACTTTCAATGATTTCTTCCACTTCTCTTGCCTTTTATACCACACTGCCAACTTTGTATTTTTTTCTTTTCAACTTATTCTAGGAGATGTCTACAAGTTCAGTTTTTCAATTAACAATTCACTTAACAGGTGTAAATATTATTTTAGCCCTTATTTGAACCATAATTTTAATGATTTATTTCTAAGACCTCTAATTGATTTTTCTAACTACTCTTATTTTACAGATGTGTTATTTAGTTTAATATCTTTTATGTTCATGCTATTAAATGAGTTGTCTTGGGAATTGGTCCCTGTTGTCTCTCACTACTTTCTTCAAATATTTGGTGATATTGATTTGTTCAATATTATTTTAAAAATGCGTTCCACTCTTTGTGAATACTGGTTTTGTTTACAGGAACATGCCTCTGGTGAGAATGTTGATGACAAGTTGAATATTCTCTTAGAAAATTGAGACAATATTACATCTTCTGGTTTGAGGAATCTCTCTTCCCTCTGGGACGCTTGTCTGGAGCACTCCAACCCAGATCTCAAACTCCCTGCTTTAGTCTGTGAGTCGTCTTTCAACATAAGGGTTGGGAGCTGGGAATGGGGGAGGGGGATCCAACTTGGGCTCTCCATATGAATGTATTTGGTTCAATATCCTTGTCCTAGGACCATTACTTTCTTCCATTACTATTGTTCTTGAGACATGCCTGAACTGCTCATAAAGCCACAGAAATCCTCCCAAGTCGACATCAATTTATGAATTTAGGGCTCTGATTTCCTTCGTCAACCCATATCTATCTTCAAATGGTGTCAACATTTCTGGTCCAGGGACTTTCTTCCAATGTCATTAGGGATTTATTCTTCATGAGACACATATTTTTTTTCTTTTTAAATCAAAGGATTGGGGGTAAGCAAAAGGTTCACATTCTCAGTCAGTTTTGTACTATTATTAGCTATGTCTTCAAAATAGAGAAAAATTGGTTCACATAATAAAGTTTTTATTCAAGGTCACATAGTAAAACAGTTGCTAAGTGGGCTAGAACGTGAACACCCTGGCTCCTGGTCCACCTCGTATCCATTAATATATGGCTGCTTTTGAATAGATATTTCGCTGTACTCTTTTTTGAAGGATTAATAGGCATGTCTTTTGTTAAATGTCAAGTGAGTAGATACAGAAATAACCAATTTTGTGCTTTATAAGAATTTCCTTTTTAATAGAAAGTCATCAATGGAAAAACAGTTACTGTCAAACGTTCTTAGAGTGCTAGGCCACTGTGACAAAACCTCAGTGCTACATTAGAAAATCACTAGGATTCCAGGGTAAATCTGCTTTTGTCACTAAATAACTCAGCAATATTCGTTTAGCTGTTAAGTTTAACAGAAGAGTGGAAACTTATTATGTTATTAGCTGGACATTTTAATTATTATCTGCAAGATGTTTTATAAGGAGCTTAACATGTTAATCATTCTTTTCAACAAACTGACAGTCTTCATCTTCAGAATTCTTTAGCAACAATAACCATAGTTAAATAATGCCAAACACAACATTATCCTAAATCACGTACCCTCATTTAACTTCACAATTATGATTCTCCCTTCAGAAGCAGAATGAACAGAATTAAATCACTAATGGCAAGACTAAGCCATAAAAGAACCTACAAACAAGAAATATAATTTTGTTAAACTACCAAGTGCATACTAACAATGATATTTCCATCAAGAATTGGTTAGAAAACATTTAAAGTATTGTAACATATTAGAAATTTATTCAAAAATATCTTTCTTAGTGCTGAATCCAATAATTTGTCTTCTTCTGGTGCATGTTCCTTGAGGGCTTAGTCCATAAACTTTATTCAAATGTAGAATGCTTGTTAAATGCAACATATTTCATACATACTAAATACAATTAGAATAGTTATTTATTCTAGAGAAAAATTTTTAGAAATAATGATATCAACAGTAGCTAGCATTTACTGAAATTGTATTAAGTGCCATACTATGTGATAGGGGATTATTATGTATTATTTCAATTAATACTCACAAAAGGGGGAAGGTCGTATTTATTTTCCGTATTTTTAGAGGTAAAAACTGCAATTTCAGAGGTTAAGTAACTTTCCAAAGTCAAAGAGCTTGGAAGTAAGAGAACTGAGATTTGAGTAGCTACTAGCTTATGAAAAATAGTTTCTGGTTTTTAAACTTACTGTTCAACTAAGATGGCTGTATTTATTCTTCTTCATAAAAAGAAGCAACTAAATAAAAATAATCCCAGTATTCATATAGTAAATTAATGCATAGCACCACCTGTTGGGCACCTGAAGAAAATGAATAGAATTCCCAAAGCTGATCTATTAAAGTTAGGAAATTAGACCAGGTATGGTTTGTCAGGATTTTTATAGCTTTGGTTCATTCAAGACAAGTGTGTCTACAAAACATACGTATTTCTAAATAAATTGTTTCTAATATATTAAGTCAAGTTTTCAAAGCCTGTACTGATTAATTTTATATGTCAAGTTAGCTGGGCCAAGTAGTGCTCAGATATTTGGTTAAACATAATTCTGGGTGCACCTGTGTATTTTCAAATGAAATGAACATCTCAATCAGTAGACTGAGGAAAGCCAATTGCCTTCCCCAATATGGGTAGTCCTTATCCAACTGGTTGAAGTCCTGAATAGAATGAAAACTCTGATGCTCCTCTAGATAAGAGGAAATTTCTACCTCCCTACTTGGAGGTGAGACATGGGTTTCCCTGGTCTTTGATTTCATATGGAAACATCATTTCTTTTTGAGCCTCAAGCCTATTGGCTTTTAAACTAGAACTACACTGTGATAATCCTGGAACTCCAGTTTGCCAACTACATGCCTGAGCCATTTCTTTTTAAGTCTCTTTATATATGTGTGTATATGCATGTGTGAGTGCATGTGTATGTATATGTGTGTGTTTGTATCCTATGGGTTCTGTTTCTCTTCAGAACCCTGACTAATAGAAAGCCCTTACTTTCATTTATAACTCCACATTTCTTCAAACCAGGAGTATATTTTAACTAAGATTAAAAGACAAGGTTCTGGAATCCCTTTTTAAAAGAATAGGCATGATAAATTTTCTGTAATGACTAAGCTAGGCAAGGAGAGTGGGTATACCCTTCAGAACTGCTGGGCAGAATAAACAGAGCAAATGTCCAGGAACAAGAGCCACAGATTGTCATCACTGACTTGCTGAATAATCAAGCCACAAGTCCCTTTGAGTGTGACCTCATTCTTAAAGTAAATTAATTCAGTGTGATGACCTCCAAGACTACCTCATCCCTAAAGGTCTATGGATTATCAATCATGTGTGTTAACTCAACCTTGGTGCTTGAACCCTCCCTTACCAATCTCCGTGTCATTTCACAAAACCCTGACCACGCCCACACCACCATGCTCCTCTCAGGAGCCCACAGCAGCATTCTAAACCCTTGCTACTTAGTTTTGGTCTGTAGATACAGCATCAACATCAGCATCACATAGGAACTGCTGAAATAACCTTTAGGTTCAAGATGGAGCTGTTCCTGCCCTGGGTGCCATGTCAGCAAACTGAAATTTAAAAACTATTGTGCAATGTAAATGCTCCACTTGAAATACAGAAATACAGTATATACAGTCAGCCAATCTCCAAATTCTAAGTCAACTCTAGGTTCTAGACTTCCTTATTCTTTCTCACCTCAAACAAGGTTGACTATGTGGCCCCAGCCCATCAGATATTTTCTGTTTGTCTCTTCCTTGTTCTTTATTCTTTATCTTATAAAAGCTTCCTGCCTTTCACCTCATATCACATTTCTCCCAAAGAAGACAGTCTCCATCATGAAATATCAAATAAAGGTTGTTTGTATCAACTAAACAACCTTTAAAATATTGCCTTATTTAATAATTTTTTAACAGAACTGATTAGATATGCAGAATCTTAGGACCCACACCAGATCTACTCAAGGCAATCTGGATTATAACAAGGTCTGTAAATGACTTGCATAAACACGAATATTTGAAAGAATTGTTCTAGGGGCGCCTGGGTGGCTCAGTCAGTTGAGCGGCCGACTTTGGCTCAGGTCATGATATCGCGGTCCGTGAGTTCGAGCCCCGCGTCGGGCTCTGTGCTGACAGCTCGGAGCCTAGAGCCTGTTTCAGATTCTGTGTCTCCCTCTCTCTGACCCTCCCTGTTCATGCTCTGTCTCTCCCTGTCTCAAAAATAAATAACGTTAAAAAAAAAAAAGAATTGTTGTAGCTCTACTCAAAGCTACTATGCTTGAGTGGAGGAAGCAAAAAGATTTACTGCCCTTAACTAATCTTTGTATTTTTATATTTCATGAAGAACTTTTAGACCATGGACTCTGACAACAACCCAGTTTTCATATCCTGGCTTTGCCACTTACAGCTGTGGGACTCTGACAGCCCTCAATTACCTTCCTGAGACCTAATTTCCTCATCTGTTAAGTAGGAATAATAATAGGACCTAGTTTATAAAATCAATTTACTTTTAACTGGTTAATATGTGGAAAGGTTAGAAGAGTGTCTAATTCATGGGAGTGTTAGGTTTTTATTAGCTATTGTTTTATAGACATTCTTCACCTTGCATAATTGTAGTCTTTTGGTATCAAATTTCAGTTATGTAACCTCTTTTTGTAAGAAAATATCTCTAATTAGTATTCCAATAATTTTCAATATTTCTTTTTTGGACTTTTGTTTCTCTGTCTTGGTTTTCTTCTTTCTCTTTTTGTCATTTTCTTCCACTCTTTTTTCCTTTCTTCCTCTGTTCATTGTGCAAAGTTGAGTGCTTCTTTGTCCTGCCTTCCCTTTTGCCCACAAACATCCATTGTGGTGTAAACCTCAGAGATACTTTGTAAGAGGTATGGAACATTTGGCTCTGATTTGTAAACCAAAGCAAGAAGCATGAAGGCTATGTGGCATCTCAAAAGAAAAAAAAATACCTTGTGAGTTAAAATTATTGTTCCTTTTAGAATGTACCCTCTCTTTTGACTAGTCTTTGGGGAGACAGCAGAGAAAAACAGAGATGACCCAAGCTTTAGAGTTGGAAAATCAGTTGTGCAAAGTCTGTTACGAACCATTAGTAGCCAGGTGGCCTGGTTAGTAGCCAGGTGGCCAAGAACAAGTTTTCTAATCTCTTTGAATATTGGTTTATTCATCTGTACCTCTTATAAAGTTATTGTAACTGTTCAAAGAGACAGTACCTGTAAAATGCTTAGCACAATTTCTGAAATATAGTAAATTCTTTGAAATGTTAGCTCTCATGGTCACAACCTTTATTATAACAGTACTACTCAACAAAGCAACCAGATATAAATTACTCTCCAAAGTGCAAAGCCCAAATAAACAATACGAACTCGTATTAAAACTCAGATTTCCTGTATTCTCCTGCTAAATTCTGGTCCTCTCCTGAATCTTTCCCTTAGAACTTTCCATCTTGCACACATGAGAATTTTTCACATTTTCTTTCTTCTTCTGTTTCTCTTTCTTGTTATAGGTAACTTTCTCTTTTAGTGCAATTCTTTCTTTTACTTTAATTTGCTCTTCCTTCTTTCCACTGCATCCAATGCTTTTAGGGTTTGTTCTTGTTTTTGTATTTCTAGAAAACTTGAGTGAACTTTTACACACATTTTTTTTAGAAAAAAACTAAAATAATTTTAAATGGTATCTGGATTATTGAATAATTTGTGTTCCCCTTTGTATGTGGTATCTTTGCAAACTAGCCATTTTGATATCTTAGTAATCTTTTAAATATTCACCAGGTAACTCATTTCCAGTCAAATGTGTCATTCATCTCACCAAAGGCTGAGAAGTCTGTTTTTTGTTTTTTTTTTGTTTTGTTTTGTTTTTTTTAATTTTTTTTTTAACGTTTATTTATTTTTGAGACAGAGAGAGACAGAGCATGAACAGGGGAGGGGCAGAGAGAGAGAGGGAGACACAGAATCGGAAACAGGCTCCAGGCTCCGAGCCATCAGCCCAGAGCCTGACGCGGGGCTCGAACTCACAGACCGCGAGATCGTGACCCGGCTGAAGTCGGACGCTTAACCGACTGCGCCACCCAGGTGCCCCGAGAAGTCTGTTTTAATGCTTCTGTGATTTAAAGTTTTTTTACACTTTGTGTCTGATGACACAAAATAGGAAAGGTGAAAAATAAATTTTGGAGCACATTTGGTAGTCTCCCCAATAAGTAATGTTATTCTGTATTCATACATTTTCTATCCATTTGGGTTTCTTTGAGTTGTGTTCAAGAAAATCTGGTTTTAATCCTATGTAGGTCTAATTCCATTTTTTCAATGCCTAGGATGAACTTTTGATTGAGTTTAAATTTAGTTTACATTTAGTTTGAATTTAGCATTTCTGTTTGTATTTTGATAATTATGGTGAAAATGAGACAGTGTTATTTTATGTTACTAAAAAAAATAAATTAGGGGCACCTGGGGAGCTCAGTCGGTTGAGTGTCAGACTTCGGCTCAGGTCATGACCTCAGAATTTGTGAGTTTGAGCCCCACCTCAGGCTTGCTGCTGTTAGCTTGGAGCCTGCTTTGGCTCTTCTGTTCCCCTCTCTCTCTGTCCCTACCGCATTCGCTCACTCTCTCTCTCTCTCAAAAATAAATAAAATGTTAAAAAAATAAAATGAGTTGAATTTTTATTTAAAATATCATCTCCAATTTCATTAATCCTTTAGGAGAAGAAAAGAGAGTGCCGTGTTCTCAATTTATTTTTTTGTTCCTAATAAACTCTTTGGAAACCCCAAAATTAAAATCAAATGGTTTGTGGGTAAGAAAATGTGAGCTGAGCAGTATTGACAAGTGCTGGCAAAATAACTGCACACACACACATAAGAAAAATAGCCTTGAGTTTTTCAAATTGGGTATAGAAGTTCTTCCTCAAGCAATGAAATGCTTCTATGTATTTTTAGGACAATTAGAGAAAAATTCATGTGGGGAGAAATTTAACTTCTCTGTCAATTTTGCTCTCTTGAGTGACTTCTCCTGGCATTTCTCAGAAAGCTGAAATTAAGTGGTTGGTTGACTGAATGAGCCAGTGTCTTGTTCATAAGAAAGTCAGAATTTAATATTTAGTATCATGTTTTAAAATCAAAAATTTCTGTTTAAAAATTTGTCAGTCATGATTACCTTTTACCTATTCTGTTTCCACTGGCGCTATTCCCCTCGGACACACCCCGCTTCGCAGGTAACCCTGTTTCATAATCATGCAGACACCATCTGCCAAAAGTCTTGGTTGTTTTTCTTTCTCCTATCTTTCTGAAGCAAAATGTCATGGTAAGTATAGAGGCCCCAACTTAGCAACACTTCCCGTAAATAAAGGAAATGGTGTCTCATCCCAAGTGCTTCAGAGCTCCTGTGAAGGCAGTGGAAAATCTGCAGAGGAAATCTTTTGAAACATAATCAGCAGCAGCCTTGGGTGGGGCCCTGAAATAAGGTCTTACAACTTTCTATATTGATTTCTCAGTTGAGGAATTTAAGATCAAATACCAAGTGGAATATTATAAAATGCTGCCCATAGAAACACACTTAGATCTTGCATGTTATCATTATTTGAAAAACTGTACATTTTATTTCCAGCCTCATGTCCTCATGCACTACTTACACAAAGTAGCAGCAATAGATAATACTTACATTAAAAGTAAAGCATATCTTAGCATCATTTGAGGTTACGAATATTATTCGTGTAAAATATTCAAGGGACTCATTTCTCCACCTATAGGCAAATCTTGCAAAAAAGAATTATTTATGTATTTATTCTACTTATTACTAATAATGTGATTGAATCAATATAGTGTTGACAAATTAAAGATCTGAGTGAGATAAAAGGCCTTTTGTGGTCTATTGGTTCGTTATGATTTCAAATCTACTTGTTTATGGCTTAAGCAAAGTTGCTTTGATCCAAAGGTGAATTTGCTTATAATGCAGAGGTCATGTCAGAATAATGTCATCAAAATTATTGTGCTACTGAGTGCTCATTGACGTGAATATATAGAGAAGTGACTAACCATAAAGTCATGTATATTTAAACTTTAAATACCAAGAATTTTTGAGGACTTACTGAGGGTGTTCTGCCTGAGCAAGGCTGCTCTACTGATCTAAATAGCTCTCCAAAGACCTTTGGACATTCGCTCCTGCCCTGGGCTGGTAGTGGTGAAAGCCATGCAGCAACCCCACAAAGGAGATCATCTTGCCTGCCAACACCAATGCCTTTGTTCCACTAGCATCGTGCTCTAGCAACAAGGGACTTTCACTTTGTACTGGCAGCTGGATGTCAGCTCCTGGCTGGCTAAACTAACTTTCCTGAGAACCAGCTTGTAGAACGCTAAACCTCAACTAAATCTGGGCTTTATTTGTTTCATCTCTCCTTTGCCTGGAAAAATAGTGTAATTAATCTGTCATTGGTTTGGAGAGAATGTTATTTCTTTATTGGCTTCTTAAGAGACATTATCTGTATGCTTTTGGCTTGTGACTGTAAATTATAATTAAAAATTATATAATTTAAATTTAAATTATAATAATTAATTTAAATTGTACAATGAAAATTATAATTCCCATGGTGAACCTGTGTTAAATTACTGGCAAAGACAATCTCAGTCTCTGAGCATAATGTGTGTGAACAAAACAAAACACCTTTAAAATTAGATTTAAAATCATGTGATATTCCCCCTAAATTTCAAATTGTATAACTTTGTTTGACACAATATTTCAACTGTTTCATGGTGAATATACTACGTATAGTGCCTTTATTTTTAAATACATCATTTACATTGTACCCTAGGATTTCTTTAAAGTCGCATTTATAAATGAGATTTATGTAACTATGGATTATTAGTTTGGAAAAAAAAGTATAAATCATTCTATTTACGATGGTTGCTAAGGGAATACTAAGCATAAATGTCGATGATCAGGAACCTGAAGTTCACAGGGCAATTACCTAAAAAAGAAAAATTTCTTACATCAAATTGAAAAAAGAGAGTTGTCTAGACTTCAAGAAAATCTGTGTGTGTTTTTCTTTAATCTGAAAATGGAAAAATACGTTTCTTCTTTGTCTCGCTGCAATCTGTAACCTAACCAATAAAAACAAATCACATTAATGCAGTTTTCTGCAAAACTCAGAGCTTGTTTGTGTAATGGCTCAAGTCAACACAGTCTACATATTGATTGTAACAACATCTGAAGAGGTTCTTTTACTCAGAATATGTAAAAAACAACAGGATTTGCTGATATCATAGTCCATTCAATGGAAAAAGAACTGTCTACAAATACGTGTAGCTTAAAACTTATAATAATGTTCTAAAGTATACAATAACTCATAATTTAGTGTTCAATTCTTTCTCTTCATTCTACCTGACCTAGAAGCAGCATTCGGCACAGCTGATCATGCCTTCCTGTTTGTATGTCCTTTACTCAGCTTCTACAGCACCACACTCCCTTGGTTTTCTTCCTAGTGCACTGGTTGCTCCTTCTCAATCTCTTTCATGGATTTTTCTTCATCTCTTTATCCTGTAAGTAGTAAAGGGCTCTAGTTCTTACGTATCTTCTAACCTTTTCTATCTACACTAACTTCCCAGGTGACATTTTTTGTTCATAGGGATTTAAATACCATCTGTGCTCTGGCAGTTCTCATATGCATGTATCTGGCTGAGATCATGCCTCTGAACTTGACTCCTATATTCAAATGCCTACTTGACATCTTTATTTGGCTACTTAATAAGCATGATAAACTCAACTAGTCCAAAATTGAAATCCTGAGCTGTACTTACAAATTTCTCATTTTATAATCTTTTTCATTTAAAATATGGAATCTCCATCTTCCAGCTGCTCAAGCCAAAAGTTTTGGGGGGGTGGTAATTCCTGACTTTTCACTTTCCTTTGTACTTACATCCAATCCATTAGAAAATCTTATTTCCTTTACCTTCAAAATATACCTAGCTTTCAAATACTTGTCACATCTCTGACCCAGATAATTTTAATAGTTTTATAATAGTCTTAATAAATTTCCTTTACCCTTACAGTTAACCCAAATAAAGCATGGCTGATAATGCCACTTCCTGCTCAATACCCTCCAGTGGTTTCTAACTTTTTAGACTGTCTTGTCCTAAATTTTATTTCCCAGGTTCATTATCATAGGGCCACATCTTCCAAATAATGTCTCCATGATTCAAAGGTACTATTGATATCCAGCAGCTTTTTTTTTTACACCAAATGGATCATTGTGCTTTGCCTAACACTATAGGTTGGTACATAAGTCTCCTTTTATAAACTAAGTTTCTTCTACTATTTTGTATAGATGTTATTTATGGTACAGGGGTGGGATTTGGGGTGGAACATGTTTTTGAATCTTTGCATGGCCAAAGTACAAGTGAATTCCTACATTTATTGTGAAAGCGTGTTAGCCTGTTAAGTGTGGAAAAGTATGGGTAAGAGGAGACAAATGAAGAGTCTGTAGATAAACATATACTGAAAACTAAATATTTAATAGGCCAGAGCATTTATGTATAAGAGATTTTTTTTGTCTAGTAAAATAGCTATTTTGACTAGACAAGATGGAGAGGGATATTATCTCTGTGTTTTGAAGGTATACTTCTCACTGTTGGACCAGAAATCAAATTGCTATTGGCTCTTATCAACCACCAAAGTCAGTGGTTGTGAGGCAAAATTGAGGAGAAATGTCAAAATATGATCTAGATTTACTGGCAATTCTCAGTCCAGAATTTGAAACTTTGCCGTATAACCAAGGCATAATACAATCTGAAGGACTTTACACAGTATTCATATTACTTCAAGAATATATGAAAGGTTGGGGCGCCTGGGTGGCGCAGTCGGTTAAGCGTCCGACTTCAGCCAGGTCACGATCTCGTGGTCCGTGAGTTCGAGCCCCGCGTCAGGCTCTGGGCTGATGGCTCAGAGCCTGGAGCCTGTTTCCGATTCTGTGTCTCCCTCTCTCTCTGCCCCTCCCCCGTTCATGCTCTGTCTCTCTCTGTCCCAAAAATAAATAAACGTAAAAAAAAATTTTTTTAAATAAAAAAAAAGAATATATGAAAGGCTATCTCCATTAATAGCACTTAACTGAGGTTGTAGGCACCTAGAGTTCTAAGGGGCATCATAATTTGCACCATCATATTAGAAGGAGCAAGCATGAAGAAATGTCATGTTCACTCTGCATGAAGTTCATAGTGGGAAAAGACAAAACTCAGCAGAAGGTAAGAAGTTAATAAGGAAATGTTGAATACAGGGGCATCTGGGTGGCCCAGTCAGTTAAACAAGTGGCTCCTGATCTCAGCTGAGGTCATGATCTCACATTTGTGGGACTGAGCTGTATCGGGCTCTGTGCTGACAGCACAGGTTCATTCTCACCCTCTCTCTGTCCCTCCCCCACTCATGTTCACTCTCCCTCTCTCTCAAAGTAAATAAATAAACATTTTTTTTAAATAAATGCTCCATACAATTTGATATCAATAAATTCTCTAGCTTCTGGCTCTGAGGGCAAGTAGATATATATAGTGAGAATACATGGCATAATTGAAGACTACTGTGTAGAACTATGTAGACAATTATTTTAGTTTCTGATACTACAAAGCTTTCTATAGCCAGTGTAGACCTTTAGACCTTTTAGGTTGTTTGTGGATTTGAGTAGCTTCCTCCAGTTAGTTGTAAGACAAAACTGGTCACAGGAAGTAGAGGTGGAGTATAGTGTACCAGTATCTCTGGATATATGGGTTTCACTGTTTTTTCCCCCTGAAACCAGAACCAATGGGACATACAAATAGTGTGTAATGGACCAAAACAACTACATGAAGTGTATGCATATTTATTTATTTAACATATGTATATTTATTTTGGGTACCTATTGTGTAAGTTGCAGGAGACTTCAAGTTTAAGTGTTCATAATCAGGCTCAACTGGTCTGCCCTATTGTAGATACTCAAAAATATATTTTGAACATGAGAATAAATAGATGAATGTTTGAATGGTTGGATTAGTGAACAAATGTATCAGTGAATGACAAAAAAGACATATCTGTCCTCAATGATCTCCCAGTCCATGAGGAAGACAGAGGCAGTATATAAAACAACTGTGTTAAGTAGTCTTCTGGGGGTAATTCAAAAGTATATAGTGTTACAAAGAATACAGCCTTATTCTTAATGAGAAAGTCTTCATGAGGGTGGATCAGAAGGGGTGATGCTTGAATCATTAGTCAACCGTGTTCACAACTGCCTTAGCATTATTTGCCATTCCCCTTAAACAGCATTATTTCATTTTGCTTCACTAATAGTTTATGTGAATATATCTCAGGCCTGAAGTTTTTTCACTTATTGCTTCATATTTTAAAGCACCAAACATTCCTAATTATAATTGCTCTACCAATTCACTGAAAGTTGTCCTTCTTGAAAACCATTAAATTAAGTTGCCTTTACAGAATGGATTTATTTCTCCATTTACATTTCCAATAATGCTTCTAATTTCTATGATTGACTTCTGAGTTTAAGATGTAAGTTAGTGGAGGATAGAGGCTGGAAGATAGCTGTGGAATAGGAGGACCCTAGGCTCACCTCATCCCATGAATACAGCTTGATAACTATCAAAATCATCCTAAGTACCCCAGAAACTGACCTGAAGACTGGCAGAACAAACTCTACAACTAAAAGTAGAGAAGAGGCCACACTGAAGAAGGTAGGAAGTATAGAGACTTGACTTGGGAGAGAAATGGATCATAACTGCTTGGGTGGGGAGGAAGATGCAGTTGTGTAAAAGGGTAAGAGACAGACTAGCATACAGGGGAACACATTGGGAAAACAAATCCCCACAGCAATTGGCTTGGGGGATTGTGAGGAAGGTTGAATTTAGTGAGTTCTTGCAACTGGGGGTGGGAGGAGCTTAAAGTCTGGCATTTTAAAAGTCAGCAGGCTTGGCTCTGAGAGAACTCAGAGGACATGGGGCTGCTCTTGGAGAGAAGGTAGGGAAATAACTTACATACATACATCATGGAAACAGGGATCTGAAGAGGACCTGGAGACCCACAGTGTGGAGGTTATTCACTCATCTCAGAATGTATCCCAGAGAGACAGTGTTCACAGAGAGACCCCTCTGGGAACAAAAGAGCTGGTTGGTGCCAAGCTCCCCTCTCCCCATCCTTCAGCATAAGAACAGGTGCACCTGCAGAAATGAGTGCAGGGCTAACACTCACTAACTAACTTGCTTACACTAAGTCTCACCCCCCTACATTCCAGGGGAACTGCTCCTCCCAGTCATGTTTGCCTCAGTCCCAGCCCGGGGGGGCCCCTCCCCAGAAGACAGGCTTAACACCTACTCACACTGTGTCTCTCCACATGGGAGTTGTGCAGAGCCTCAGTTCCTGCAGAGATGGTGCCAGGTCTCATTTCACAAACAGACCTAGTTAAAAGAGGCCACATTCAGGCCAGGGACCAGACACTGCCCACAACAGGCAAAGAGAGCCCCTGCAGATTACTGACCTGAAGGATAAAGTAGCCAAGACAAAACAGCATAGCACACGCAGCACACATTGGAGATACTCCCAGAAGTGCAAGGCCCTAGAGAACAGGGGTACACTAGACAGCAAGGCATACAGGACCTCTTTTTCATAAGGCCGTTACCTTCAAGAACAGGAGACATAGCTGACTTTCCTAACACAAAGAAACAGGCACAGAGATGTAGACAAAATGACAAGACACAGAAATTTCTCCCAAATGAAAAAACAAGACAAGGCTAAAGACAATTATCTAAGCAAAACAGATATAAGCAATATGTTTGGTAGAGAATTTGAAGTAATGATCATAAGAATACTCAATGGACTTGAGAAAAGAGTGGAAGACAGCAGTGAGATCCTCAACACAGAGATAAGGAATAACATAGTAGAGATAGAGGGCTCAATAAATGAAATGAAAAACATGCTTCATAGATTGAACAACAGGGTGGAAGAAGCAGAAGAATGAATTAGTGACCTAAAGACAGAAAAGGAAAGTAAACAAGCTGAACAAAAGAGAGAAAAAAGAACTATGCAAAACAAGACTACACTTAGGGAACTCCATGAAACATAATAACATTCATATTATAGGAGTCCCGGAAGAAGAGAGAGAAAAGGGGCAGAAAAGCTATATGAAGAAATAATAGGTAAAAACTTCCCTAATGTGAGGAAGGAAATAAACAGATCCAGAAGGCATAAAGAACTCCCATCAAAATCAACAAAAGTAGATCCATACCAAGACGTATTATAATTAAATTGGAAAAAGATAATGATAATGAAAAAAGTTTAAAAGCAGCAAGACAAAAGAAGACAGTAATTTACAAGAAAAAACCCATAAGACTAGCAGGAGAGTTTTCAGCAGAAACTTGGCAGGCCAGAAGGAAGTAGTATGATATATTCAAAGTGTTAAGTGGGAAAAATCTGCAGCCAAGAATACTCTACCCAGCAAGGCTATCATTCAGAATAGAAGGAGAGATAAAGAGTTTCTCAGACAAACAAGGAATTCATGACCATTAAATCAACCCTACAAGAAATATTAAAGAGGGACTCTTGATGGGGAAAGGAGAGACTAAAAGCAACAGTATAAAGGTATGAAACAGAAAACCAGTAAAAATGAAGATGTCTGTAAAAAACCAAAGAACTCACAAAATAAAAGGGTATAAAACATAACATATACCTAAAATTTGGGGAGGAGAGGAGTAAAGAATGGGTTCAAACTTATGACCACCAACTTAATATAGACAGCTATATGCAGAAGAGGTTATATACAAACCTAATGATAATTATATATCAAAATAACACTAATAAATATGCAAAGGAAAAAGAGAAAGAGATCCAAACACACCACTGAAGAAAATAAGCAAAATATGAGAGAAACACAAGAACAGATTGGAGAAAATCTTCAGAAACAACAAATAATAAAATAATGATAAACACATATCAATAATTGCTTTGAAAGTAAATGAAATGAATGTTCTATTCAAAAGACATAGGGTGACAGAATGGATAAAAAAAGCAAGACCCAATAATACACTGTCTTCAGGATGCTCATTTTAGAACTAAAGACACCTACAGACTGAAAGTGAGGTAGGTGACAGGGAAACATCTGTCATGAAAATGGATGTCAAAAGAAGACCACAGTCGCAATACTTATATCAGACAAAATAGGCTTAGAAACACAAACTGTAATAAGAGACAAAGACGGACACTATATACTAATGAAAGGGACAATCCACAAAAAAAGATATGATAATTGTAAATATTTACCTACCCAGCCAGCATAGGAGCACCCAAATACATAAAATATTTAATAACACACATTAAGGAGCTAACTGAAAATAATACAAGTATAGTAAGAGACTTTAACACCCTACTTACATCAATGGACAGATCATCTAAACAAAAAATCAACAAGGAAACAATGGCTCTGAATGACACACCGGATCAGATGAATTTAGCTGACATACTCAGAAAATCCCATCCTAAAAGAGCACAATAAATCATTCACCACACCAAGCGGGATTTATTCCTGGGTTGCAAGTGTGGTTCAATATTAGCAAATCAATCAATGTGATACATCATGTCAGTAAGAGAAAGGATAAGAACCATATGATCATTTCAATAGATGCAGAAAAGGCATTTGACAAAGTGCAACATCCATTCATGATAAAAACCCTCAACAAAGTAGGTTTAGAGGGAACACACCTCAATATAATAAAAGCCATATATAAAAAATCCACAGTTAACATCATCCTTAATGGGGAAAACTGAGTGCTTTTCCCCTACAGTCAGGAGCAAGACAAGGAAGTCTACTCTCACCACTTTTATTCAACATAGTACTGGAAATCCTAGCCACAGCAATTAAACAGCAAAAAGAAATAAAAGGCATCCAAATATGTAAGGAAGAATTAGAACTTTCACTATTTCCAGGTTACATGATACTACATATATATATATATATATATATATATATATATATATATATATTTTTTTTTTTTTTTTTAAACAAAGACTACACCCAAAAACTGCTAGAATTGATAAACAAATTCAGTAAAGTCGCTGGATACAAAATCAGTGTACAGAAATCTATTGCATAATAATGAATAAGAATAATGAAGCAACAGAAAGAGAAGTTAAGAAAACAATCCCATTTACAATTGTACCCAAAATAATAAGATCCCTAGGAATAAACCTAAACAAAGAAGAATTGTACTCTGAAAACTATAAAACACTGATGAAAGAAATTAAAGATGACACAAAGAAAAGGAAAGACATAGATGCTCATGAAGAACAAATTTGGAAGAACAAATTTCGTAAAATTGTCTATACTACTCAAAGCTGTCTACACATTTAATGCAATCCCTACCAAAATACCAACAGCATTTTTCACAAAACTAGAACACACTATTCTAAAATGTGTATGTAAACACAAAGGACCCTGAAGAGGCAAAGCAATCTTGAAAAGGAAAAGCAAATGTGGCGCCCAGGTGGCTCAGTCAGTTGAGTGTCTGGCTTTGGCTCAGGTCATGATCTCACAGTCTGTGAGCTTGAGCCCAACGTTGGATTCTGTGCTGACAGCTCAGAGCCTGGAGTCTGCTTCAGATTCTGTGTCTCCCTCTCTCTCTCTGCCCCTCCCCAGCTCATGCTCTGTCTCTCTCACTCTCTCTAAGATAAATAAACATTATTTTTTTTTAAATGAAAAGGAAAGCTAGGGGCATCACAATTCTGGATTTCAAATGATATTACAAATCCATAGTAATCAAAACAGTAAAGTACTGTCACAAAAACAGACACATAAATCAATGGAACAAAACAGAAAACCCAGAAATAAACCTACAACTATATGGTCAATTAATCTTCAATAAAGCAGGAGAGACTATCCAATCGGAAAAGGATGATCTCTTCAATGAATGGTGTTGGGAAAACTGGAGAGCAACATGCAAAAGAAAGAGTCTGGACCACATTCTTAACACCACATGAAAAACTAAATTCAAAATGAATTCAAGACCTAAATGTTAAGATCTGAAACCATCAAAATCCTAGAAGAGAATATAGGCAGTAACCTCTTTGACACTGGCTGCAGCAACTTTTTTCTAGATAGGTCTCCTGAGGCAAAGGAGACAAAAGCAAAAATAAACTATTGGGAGTAAATCAAAATAAAAAGCTTCTGCACACTGAAAGAAACAACAAAACTAAAAGACAATCTACAGAATAAGAGAAGGTATTTGCAAATGACATATCCCTTTAAGATCTTAATAGCAAATCCTAGTAAGTATCTTCTGTTATATATATATACACATATATATGTATATATATATATACACACACACACACACACACATATATATATATATATATATATATATATATATATATATATAAGTTTATTTATTTTGAGAGAGAGAGCGAGCGCACAAGTTGAGGAGGAACAGAGAAAAAGGGAGGGAGAGAGAATCCCAAGCAGGCTCCACACTGTCAGCACAGAGCCCAATGTGGGGCTTGCACTCACAAACTGTGAGATATGACCTGAGCTGAAATCAAAGAGTCAGATGCTTAATTGACTGAGTGATCCAGGTGCCCCACGGGTACTGTCTTGATATGCTGTGTTGATATATCCAAAAGGATATATTACATATACTGGTCTCCATGATTGGATTTATGTGAATTCTGATCATCCTAATTTGATTTAGGGAATACTCAAATCTAAGACCACTTCTTAGACTAAGATACCTCTGAAAAGAGATATTGATTTATATTATTGATTACTGATTTATATTATTGATTTAAGTTAGTTTAAATCTCAAGGGGTAACTTCTTCTTGACATTATACCCAAATTCAAAGACCCTGCCTTAGTATATTACATGATACAGCAGCCACAACATTAAAATGGAGTTGAGATGGGATTCAGCTGCCTATACAGAAGATAATACACTCAGGGTGCTTGGGTGGCTCAGTTGGTTAAATGTACAACTTCAGCTCAGGTCATGATCTCATGGTTTGTGAGTTCGAGCCGCGCATTGGGCTCTGTGCTGTCAGCTCAGAGCCTGGAGCCTGCTTCACATTCTGTGTCTCCCTCACTCTGCCTCTCGCCTGCTCACACTCTGTCTCTCTGTCTCTCTCTCTCAAAAGTAAATAAACATTAATTTTTTTTTAAAAAAAGACAGCTAAATACTAGGTTTCATGGAATTATTTTGTTGGGAAGCATATTTTTTTATTAATTTTTTTTCAACGTTTATTTATTTTTGGGACAGAGAGAGACAGAGCATGAACGGGGGAGGGGCAGAGAGAGAGGGAGACACAGAATTGGAAACAGGCTCCAGGCTCTGAGCCATCAGCCCAGAGCCTGACGCGGGGCTCGAACTCACAGACCGCGAGATCGTGACCTGGCTGAAGTCGGACGCTTAACCGACTGCGCCACCCAGGCACCCCCGGGAAGCATATTTTAAACAAATAAATTTATAAACACAAATTTTCTATCAATAATATTGTATACTATATAATATCAGATAATTATACAGAGTGATATGTTATCATGATAAACAGAGTACAAAACTCTATCACATGAAAATGGCACTTCACTTTTATGGTCATACTCCCAAAGATTCATAGCCATAATGTATAAGAAAAACATCAGACAAACCCAAAATGAGAGACATTCTAAAAATTCCTGACCAGTATTCCTCAAAACTGCCAACATCATCAAAAGCAAAGGAATTTACAGTCTAGAGGATCCTAACTCTGTCACAATAACTGCCTCAATATTTTAAGGCTAAATATACTGCTTAAATAGGACTTTGGCTGATACATTAATCCTGTTTCCATAGATGCTGCAATGCTGGACCAAAAAAAAAAGGGGGGAGGGGGAGAGAGACAGAGAATTGAATCCATTTTTTTCATATTTTAAAGGCAGTGTTTAATAATCAAATGCTTTTAACATTTAAGACCCTTGAATCAGCACATTTCAGGCAATAAACTCAACATCTGCAAATATTGCTTAATCCCCAAAGAACACTCTTTTAATCAATTAAACTCATTACATTTGAATGTTCATTTCCATCTTTAGTACACTATTTAACTCATTATGTCAAAATAATGTGTTTATGATTACCAGAGCCATTAAATAACTTTCTGAAAATAAATCTCCTAGAGAAATTTTAAAAACATATTTCTCAAGGGGTAAACTAGACCTTTTGAAAGGATTTCCCACTATTTCCCTAGGATAGGTGGTCAGAAAGGACAACACATAAGAAGTGACATTCAATCTGCAATAAGAGTGATGAGGAACCTGCCATGTGAGGAACTGGGAAAAGGAATTCTAAATAGAGAAAAGGACAAGTCTGAAGATGTAGAGACTTAGTAATGTTAATTCCCTTTCAAAGTACCCTTTATTTATTTATTAATTTATTTCTTCTATTAACTATTAGTAGTTTACAGTGTCCTAGACATGGGACTCTACTTTTGAAATGTTTTTGTCTTATATGTATTGGAATCACACTCATGAAGCAGAAAGAGGCAAATCATGGAATCAGAGTTGTAGGGCCCGTGGAAGTCATGTCTAATTTTCACGTTCTGTTAATGAGACAAGCAAGGACTAGAGTGGCTAAGGGACAAAGGTTACATAGTCGCTGGCACACAGAACCGGATTATTTCACCCTCCCATAAACAACATTGAAAATGGATCTACATGATTTAGTCTTAAAATTCTCACTTTGAATTATTTAAAAGGCATTAGGCTGAAACAAATTTGTAGCACGTTTTCCCAATCAGGTTCATTTCCGACATGGGTTTGTTACCAGTGTGTGACCCTCACTGAAATTTGCCATTTAGAAAAGGATTAAACAATACTAGGTTTGTATTCACTGGTCCATTCTAAAAAAAAGTAAGAGGAGATATGGGAAGATGGCGGCATAGGAGGACGCTGGGCTCACTGCGCGTCCTGCTGATCACTTAGATTCCACCTACACCTGCCTGAATAACCCAGAAAACCACCAGAGGATTAGCAGAACAGAGTCTCCAGAGCCAAGCGCACACGAGAGGCCCACGGAAGAGGGTAGGAAGGGCAGCGAGGTGGTGCGTGCTCCACGGACTGGCGGGAGGGAGCCGGGGCGGAGGGGCAGCCTGCTGGCCAAGCAGAGCCCCCGAGTCTGGCTGGCAAAAGCGGAGGGGCCGGACAGACTGTGTTCCGACAGCAAGCGTGACTTAGCATCTGGGAGGTCATAAGTTAACAGCTCTGCTTGGAAAGTGGGAAGGCTGGAGGACAAAGGGAGGGAGAGCTGCTGAGGCCCTGGATGACAGAGCTCAGTTTGGTGGGGAACAAAGGTGCTCGCCAGTGCCATCTCCCTCGCCCATCCCCCAGCCAAAATCCCAAAGGGAACCAGTTCCTGCCAGGGAACTTGCTCGCTCCGCACAAACACCCAACTCTATGCTTCTGTGGAGCCAAACCTCTGGCAGCAGATCTGACTCCCTCCTGCTGCCACAGGGCCCCTCCTGAAGTGGATCACCTAAGGAGAAGTGAGCTAAGCCTGCCCCTCCTGCCCCCGTGCACCTTGCCTACCCACCCCAGCTAATACGCCAGATCCCCAGCATCACAAGCCTGGCAGTGTGCAAGTAGCCCAGACAGGCCACGCCACCCCACAGTGAATCCCGCCCCTAGGAGAGGGGAAAAGAAGGCACACATCAGTTTGACTGTGGCCCCAGCGGTGGGCTGGGGGCAGACATCAGGTCTGACTGTGGCTCCGCCCACCAACTCCAGTTATACACCACAGCACAGGGGAAGTGCCCTGCAGGTCCTCACCACGCCAGGGACTATTCAAAATGACCAAACAGAAGAATTCGCCTCAGAAGAATCTCGAGGAAATAACAACAGCTAATGAACTGATCAAAAAGGATTTAAATAATATAACAGAAAGTGAATTTAGCATAATAGTCATAAAATTAATCACTGGGCTTGAAAACAGTATAGAGGACAGCAGAGAATCTCTTGCTACAGAGATCAAGGGACTAAGGAACAGTCACGAGGAGCTGAAAAACGCTTTAAACGAAATGCAAAACAAAATGGAAATGACAATGGCTCGGATTGAAGAGGCAGAGGAGAGAATAGGTGAACTAGAAGATAAAGTTATGGAAAAAGAGGAAGCTGAGAGAAAGAGTGATAAAAAAATCCAGGAGTATGAGGGGAAAATTAGAGAACTAAGTGATACACTAAAAAGAAATAATATACGCATAATTGGTATCCCAGAGGAGGAAGAGAGAGGGAAAGGTGCTGAAGGGGTACTTGAAGAAATTATAGCTGAGAACTTCCCTGAACTGGGGAAGGAAAAAGGCATTGAAATCCAAGAGGCACAGAGAACTCCCTTCAGACGTAACTTGAATCGATCTTCTGCACGACATATCATAGTGAAACTGGCAAAATACAGGGATAAAGAGAAAATTCTGAAAGCAGCAAGGGATAAACGTGCCCTCACATATAAAGGGAGACCTATAAGACTCGTGACTGATATCTCTTTTGAAACTTGGCAGGCCAGAAAGGATTGGCACGAGATTTTCAGTGTGATAGACAGAAAAAATATGCAGCCGAGAATCCTTTATCCAGCAAGTCTGTCATTTAGAATAGAAGGAGAGATAAAGGTCTTCCCAAACAAACAAAAACTGAAGGAATTTGTCACCACTAAACCACCCCTACAAGAGATCCTAAGGGGGACCCTGTGAGACAAAGTCCCAGAGACATCACTACAAGCGTAAAACATACAGACATCACAATGACTCTAAACCCGTATCTTTCTATAATAACACTGAATGTAAATGGATTAAATGCACCAACCAAAAGACATAGGGTATCATAATGGATAAAAAAACAAGACCCATCTATTTGCTGTCTACAAGAGACTCATTTTAGACCTGAGGACACCTTTAGATTGAGAGTGAGGGGATGGAGAACTATTTATCATGCGACTGGAAGCCAAAAGAAAGCTGGAGTAGCCATACTTATACCAGACAAACTAGACTTTAAATTAAAGGCTGTAACAAGAGATGAAGAAGGGCATTATATAATAATTACAGGGTCTATCCATCATGAAGAGCTAACAATTATAAATGTCTATGCGCCGAATACCAGAGCCCCCAAATATATAAAACAATTACTCATAAACATAAGCAACCTTATTGACAAGAATGTGGTAATTGCAGGGGACTTTAACACTCCACTTACAGAAATGGATAGATCATCTAGACACATGGTCAATAAAGAAACAAGGGCCCTGAATGACACATTGGATCAGATGGACTTGACAGATATATTTAGAACTTTGCATCCCAAAGCAACAGAATATATTTTCTTCTCGAGTGCACATGGAACATTCTCCAAGATCATATACTGGGTCACAAAACAGCCCTTCATAAGTCTACAAGAATTGAAATTATACCATGCATACTTGCAGACCACAATGCTATGAAGCTTGAAATCAACCACAGGAAAGTCTGGAAAACCTCCAAAAGCATGGAGGTTAAAGAACACCCTACTAAAGAACGAGTGGGTCAACCAGGCAATTAGAGAAGAAATTAAAAAATATATGGAAACAAATGAAAATGAAAATATAACAATCCAAATGCTTTGGGATGCAGCGAAGGCAGTCCTGAGAGGAAAATACATCGCAATCCAGGCCTATCTCAAGAAACAAGAAAAATCCCAAATACAAAATCTAACAGCACACCTAAAGGACCTAGAAGCAGAACAGCAAAGGCAGCCTAAACCCAGCAGAAGAAGAGAAATAATAAAGATCAGAGAAGAAATAAACAATATAGAATCTAAAAAAACTGTAGAGCAGATCAACGAAACCAAGAGTTGGTTTTTTGAAAAAATTAACAAAATTGACAAACCTCTAGCCAGGCTTCTCAAAAAGAAAAGGGAGATGACCCAAATAGATAAAATCATGAATGAAAATGGAATGATTACAACCAATCCCTCAGAGATACAAACAATTATCAGGGAATACTATGAAAAATTATATGCCAACAAATTGGACAACCTGGAAGAAATGGACAAATTCCTAAACACCCACACTCTTCCAAAACTCAATCAGGAGGAAAGAGAAAGCTTGAACAGACCCATAACCAGCGAAGAAATTGAATTGGTTATCAAAAATCTCGCAACAAATAAGAGTCCAGGACCAGATGGCTTCCCAGGGGAGTTCTACCAGACGTTTAAAGCAGAGATAATACCTATCCTTCTCAAGCTATTCCAAGAAATAGAAAGGGAAGGAAAACTGCCAGACTCATTCTATGAAGCCAGTATTACTTTGATTCCTAAACCAGACAGAGACCCAGTAAAAAAAGAGAACTACAGGCCAATATCCCTGATGAATATGGATGCAAAAATTCTCAATAAGATACTAGCAAAAAGAATTCAACAGCATATAAAAAGAATTATTCACCATGATCAAATGGGATTCATTCCTGGGATGCAGGGCTGGTTCAACATTCACAAATCAATCAACGTGATACATCACATTAATAAAAAAAAAAGAGAAGAACCATATGATCCTCTCAATCGATGCAGAAAAGGCCTTTGACAAAATCCAGCACCCTTTCTTAATAAAAACCCTTGAGAAAGTTGGGATAGAAGGAACATACTTACACATCATAAAAGCCATTTATGAAAAGCCCACAGCTAACATCATCCTCAATGGGGAAAAACTGAGAGCTTTCCCCCTGAGATCAGGAACATGACAGGGATGTCCACTCTCACCGCTGTTGTTTAACATAGTGTTGGAAGTCCTAGCATCAGCAATCAGACAACAAAAGGAAATCAAAGGCATCAAAATTGGCCAAGATGAAGTCAAGCTTTCGCTTTTTGCAGATGACATGATATTATACATGGAAAATCCGATAGACTCCACCACAAGTCTGCTAGAACTGATACATGAATTCAGCAAAGTTGCAGGATACAAAATCAATGTACAGAAATCAGTTGCATTCTTATACACTAACAATGAAGCAACAGAAAGACAAATAAAGAAACTGATCCCATTCACAATTGCACCAAGAAGCATAAAATACCTAGGAATAAATCTAACCAAAGATGTAAAGGATCTGTATGCTGAAAACTATAGAAAGCTTATGAAGGAAATTGAAGAAGATTTAAAGAAATGGAAAGACATTCCCTGCTCATGGATTGGAAGAATAAATATTGTCAAAATGTCAATACTACCCAAAGCTATCTACACATTCAATGCAATCCCAATCAAAATTGCACCAGCATTCTTCTCAAAACTAGAACAAGCAATCCTAAAATTCATATGGAACCACAAAAGGCCCCAAATAGACAAAGGAATTTTGAAGAAGAAGACCAAAGCAGGAGCCATCACAATCCCAGACTTTAGCCTCTACTACAAAGCTGTAATCATCAAGACAGTATGGTATTGGCACAAAAACAGACACACAGACCAATGGAATAGATTAGAAACCCCAGAATTACACCCACAAACGCATGGCCAACTCATCTTTGACAAAGCAGGAAAAAACATCCAATGGAAAAAAGACAGTCTCTTTAACAAATGGTGCTGGGAGAACTGGACAGCAACATGCAGAAGGTCGAAACTAGACCACTTTCTCACACCATTCACAAAAATAAATTCAAAATGGTTAAAGGACCTGAATATGAGACAGGAAACCATCAAAACCCTAGAGGAGAAAGCAGGAAAAGACCTCTCTGACCTCAGCCATAGTAATCTCTTACTCGACACATCCCCAAAGGCAAGGGAATTAAAAGCAAAAGTGAATTACTGGGACCTTATGAAGATAAAAAGCTTCTGCACAGCAAAGGAAACAACCAACAAAACTAAAAGGCAACCAACGGAATGGGAAAAGATATTTGCAAATGACATATCAGACAAAGGGCTAGTATCCAAAATCTATAAAGAGCTCACCAAACTCCACACCCGAAAAACAAATAACCCAGTGAAGAAATGGGCAGAAAACATGAATAGACACTTCTCTAAAGAAGACATCCGGATGGCCAACAGGCACATGAAAAGATGTTCAACGTCGCTCCTTATCAGGGAACTACAAATCAAAACCACACTCAGATATCACCTCATGCCAGTCAGAGTGGCCAAAATGAACAAATCAGGAGACTATAGATGCTGGCAAGGATGTGGAGAAATGGGAACCCTCTTGCACTGTTAGTGGGAATGCAAATTGGTGCAGCCGCTCTGGAAAGCAGTGTGGAGGTTCCTCAGAAAATTAAAAATAGACCTACCCTATGACCCAGCAATAGCACTGCTAGGAATTTACCCAAGGGATACAGGAGCACTGATGCATAGGGGCACTTGTACCCCAATGTTTATAGCAGCACTCTCAACAATAGCCAAATTGTGGAAAGAGCCTAAGTGTCCATCAACTGATGAATGAAAGGATAAAGAAATTGTGGTTTATATACACAATGGAATACTACGTGGCAATGAGAAAGAATGAAACATGGCCTTTTGTAGCAACTTGGATGAAACTGGAGAGTGTGATGCTAAGTGAAATAAGCCATACAGAGAAAGACAGATACCATATGGTTTCACTCTTATGTGGATCTTGAGAAACTTAACAGAAACCCATGGGGGAGGGGAAGGGAAAAAGAAAAAAGAGGTTAGAGTGGGAGAGAGCCAAAGCATAAGAGACTGTTAAAAACTGAGAACAAACTGAGGGTTGATGGGGGGTGGGAGGGAAGGGAGGGTGGGTGATGGGTATTGAGGAGGGCACCTTTTGGGATGAGCACTGGGTGTTGTATGGAAACCAATTTGACAATAAATTTCATATATTGAAAAAGATAAATAAATAAAAAATAAAAAAAAGTAAGAGTAACCTAAAGTTAGCATCTGGTCAAGAGTGAAAGCAGAAATAAATAGATCATTACAACATGAAACCCAAATAAAGGCTAAAGTAACAAGCAGAAGCAAAAGTATTCAGGAGTAAATCATACTTTCTCACATGAAATAGCACCTATTAAACAAAGATTATTATTGAAAATTTTCTAAGGAATTGGAAAAGAAAAGGAGAACTTGAGTCATCACTATGCCTGGAGTGAGGAATAGTCTTAAACTATGTATCACAAACAAGTAGTATCAAAGAGGAAATACTTTGTAGAAATTACAGTAACACTGGAGTAGTCTCTGATCCCAGGGCACTTCCTACCATTGTCATGATTTATAGTCAGCTCCTCAATAGATCAAGGCTGGTCAAAATGTTATGATGAGACACATGTCTTTTTGAACACAGTTACTGTGTAATTGTTTTTTCAGGCACATTTTTCATATAGTTACAGTCTCAATTATTTTTTTTTCCCTAAGAGAGACTTACTTGAAAATTTGAAAACGAAAGACCTTTCTTTAGTGCATATTTTAAATTGTGTTTATTAGGGTCATGTGTACAGTATATTTAAGTTTAATTTTTTTATAGCACTGGGTCATGGAGGGACAATAATTTGGTTCAAAATAATGTGACTTGGTAATTAAGACTAATGGATACATTATAAGCATCTGACTGGTAAAATTCTATAAAAATATTAATCATTGTGTGCAAATGAGTTTTAAAGGAATGTATTTTTGAATCCTGTTGTCTCTACTTCCTCTCAACTGTTCCCTTGACTCCTATTTGATTTACATCCTCATTAATCTATCACATTTTAAAATAAATTAAAAATTTTGTCTCTTCTGTCCCCAAACTCATAGCATTTATTATTACTTTTCTTTAACCTTACCATGAACCATGAAATCTTTTTTTTTTTTTAAGAATGTCAGTTTCCAGGGCGCCTGGGTGGCTCAGTTGGTTAAGCATCTGACTTTTGATTTTGGCTTAGGTCATAACCTCCCAGTTTGCGAGTTCAAGCCCCGTTTTGGGCTCTGTATTGAGTGTGGAGCTTGCTCTCTTCCTCTCTCTCTCTCTCTCTCTCTCTCTCTCTCTCTCTCTCTCTGCCCCTCCCTTACTTGTGTTATCTGTCTCTCTCAAATAAATAAACTTAAAAAAAAAAAAAGAATGTCAGTGTCCTGCCAAACATCCTTGACATTGCTCCTCAGCTAATCTTATTCATTGACCTTTCTTAGTTTGGTGTCAGCTCCACTCCAATACATTCCACATGTTTTCTATGTTTGAGGACTCCATGGTAGACTTTCTACTCTGCTTGGCTTCATATTTGTATTGTGGAAAATTTAGGGAAAGCAGATATAAATTTTCATACAATTCAGCCAAGATGTATCAGTTTGTGGAAAAATTTTGAAGATCTGTGTTGATCAAATATACCAGATAAATCCTGTATACTTCACTCACACTGTTTTGGAAAAAGCAAAAGTAAATCTTGTAAACAAAGCATTCATCATGTCTCCTAGAGGTTACCAAAGATTTAGATCAGAAGGCGACTTTAGAGTCTTCTCAATAATAAGTAGCACCTTGTGGAAAAAGCTCCCAGAGATATTGATAGAGTATTAGATCTTCAAAAAATTGAAAACTTAGATGGATGTACATGGGCTGTTTCCTATGTTTAAAAGTTGCAATATTATTTGAATAACTTGTCCAATGGATCTGACTAAAATGGCAGTGGGAGTAATTTGAGTGATTTTAGATTTTCTTTCTTTAACATATGCTAGTTAGCTGCCTTGACATAATCAGAATCACTTCAGAATCTGAAGGTGCTTTGGTTTGTTATTTTAAAATGTATTATTTAATGAAGCTAGTAGTTTTGCTCCACAAAAATGCTTTAGGCAATTTCTATCCAAAGCATTTGTAACCTCTGAACTTTGTTTATATTTAATTTCTACTTACAGCAATTCAGCAGTTCTAAATACTCAATAAGGCAGCAATAAAATAAATTTGGCTTCACTACATACATTCTGAATTATGAGATTTCCTAATTCAGTCTCATAAATCAGGAAACCTGAAAAAGAATCCATTAATCATTGGGAGTTTATGAATTAGAAACCAGAACCTCAAAATAATACCATAAATAAAATCCAAACTACAAAACCGATAGTCCTGGTTACTGATAAAGAAACCAGGGGTGCCTGGATGGCTCAGTCAGTTAAGCATCCAACTTCAGCTCAGGTCACAATCTCATGGTTTGTGAGTTTGAGCCCCACATTAGAGCTTACTTTAGAGGTTAGCTTTTTAACTTTTTACTTTAAAGTAATTTTAAATTTACAGAAAGATTGCAATAGTCCAAAGCATTCCTATACGGTTTGCCAATCATTAACATTTAAAATAATGTAAAATATTTGATTTCTCTCCCTCTCTCTCTCTCTCTCTGTATACATATATATACATACATATACATATATATTATATATATATGTATATGTATGTATATACAATTTTTATGTAGTATATAATTTTTTTCTAAACCACTAGAATGTAAGCTGCAAACTTGAACTTTTTTTACTGCTAAAGATTTCAATAAAAAGTTTCCTAAAGACAAAGATACTTTCTTATATAATCAGAGTACATCAACATCAGGAAACTAAATCCGATACAACACCACCATCAGTCTACAAGCTACAGTCAAATTTTGGCAACAGTCCCAATAATGTCCTCTACAGAAAAAGAAAAACAAATAATATCTGTAGTCAGAGACCTAGTGCAGGACAACATGTTGCACTTAAGTTGTCATGTCTCCTTACTGTCCTTCAATCTGGTACAATTTTTCTGTACTCCTTATGTTTTTTAACCTTGATGTCTTTTAAGTGTATGGGTCAATTATTTTGTAGAATTTTGGGTTTGTTGGATGTTGACTCATAACTAGATTCAGGTTATCCATTTTAACTAGACTATCCCCAGAAGCAGTGCTATGTTCTTCACAAGAGTGTATCAGAAAGTCACGTTACTGGTAACATTAACTTTGATCACTTCAAAGTGATAAGTAGTATCTGCTAGGTTTCTCCTCTATAACAATATCAAAGTCATCTGCTAGGTTTCTCCTCTATAACATTATTATATGTTTCTTTACAAATAATAAGTATCTTGTGGACAAATACTCTGAGATAATATAAATGAACACTCTTATATTTTCAGGCATATTTTAAATATAGATTATATTCTCAGTGTTCACCCATTAGTTCTGGAATACATTTATAAGTCTTGCTTGAATCAGTTACTATGTGTGCCTAATGATGATTTTTTTTTGTTATTTCTTCTCCATTTGTTTTCCCAACACCCTTTATTGAGGAGACTTTCCTTTCCCCGTTGTATATTTTTGACACCCAAGAATGGGTGTTTATTTCTGGTCTCTCTATTCTGTTCCATTGGTCTCTGTGTTTGTTTTCATGCTAGTACCATATAATTTCGATCACTATAGCTTTGTAATATAGTTTGAAATCAAGAAGTGTAATGCCTCCCACTTTGGTTTTCTTTCTTAATATTGCTTTAGATGTTGAGGTCTTTCGTGGTTATGTATGAATTTTAGGATTGTTTTTTCTATATCTATGAAAAATGCCATTGGAATTTTGATAAAGATTGCATTGAATCTGCAAACCACTTTGGGCAGTATACACATTTTCACAATATTAATTCTTCCGATCTAAGAACACAACCTATCTTTCCATTTATTTGTGTCCTTGTCAATTTCTCTCATCAATGTCTTAGAGTTTTCAGTCATAAATACATTCTTTCTCTCATACATGTTTTTCCCCAACCTCTTCCCACATCAGTAGCCCTCTGATTCCTCACTCTTTGTAATTTCTACTTTCCCTGAACCTTTCCAATACTAAGATACAGCATTTGCAGTACATTACTTACACTGTTACTCTTATTTTCTGTTCACAACCAGTAAAACTTAGCAATCTTACCACTTCATTATGCCTGGTGTTATCCATGTTCATATAAATGAACATTCATACAAGTTCCATCTGCTGTCAGGGATGAAGTCCTCATTGCCAGCTAACCAACTGGGGATCCACCTACAAAATTCCCATTTATCATCTATTTCAAACACTACTCTTGATACCATCTGCCATAGTTCAGGCTCCTAGAAAACTGACTCAGAAAAATATGTGTGGAAGTGGTTTATTGGACAGTGTTAGCAGGAACTACTCCTCTAAGAAATGAGGAAAGGGGACTTGGGTAAGGGAGACACTGAATATACTGCAATACACTTGCAACAGGGAAAATGGCTAAACCCAGGAAAGCTCTAAAGCTAAGGTGTCTCTTTGGAGAAGTCTCAGATTGAAAAAAGGCAGCCAAGTCTTCAAAGCCTCTTAAATGTAGACTGCCCCTGTAAAGACGGTCTTTGTCTCTTTGACCAAGAATGATGAACCAGGAGCAAACAATACTTCTTGCAGCTGGAAGACCTGAGTGCCTCAGTGCTGAAGGGGAGAATCTGGTCACATACTGTATCCATAATACTACAGTTCACTTTGTGGAGCGCCCCATTTTGTGAAAACACCACAGTCTTAGAATTAATTTTGTCGGGGCACACTTGGTTTGCTTCCAGTGTTTGTCATTTGCAAACTGTGCTGCTACAATAGTCTTGTACATGTCTTACTTATAAAAAGGTTTTTCTAGGAATCAGTCCAAAAGATACTTTTACAAAGTGCTCAAATGTTTTGAAAATAGTTGGACAAATTTTGACTCGCAACAGAAATTTTGATCCATATACTCTCCAACATTTGATATTATCAGACTTCTTGAATTTTCCACATCCAGAGGGCATAAAATGATATTTCCTTGTGTCTTTGCTTTTTCTTTGTAAATCAGTTTTAGTTATAAATGAATTAAATTAGAATTGAGGCACTCCTACTAAAGATAGCTTCTAAAAAAGGTAATATATTTTAAAGCAACTAATTTAAATGAGCACTCATTACAACTACCTGCTCTACAACCAGCTGGATAGCTCTGGGAACCTGAGTGGAAGGGTATTTGTTTTCAAAGTCTTCGAAGTATTATGAGCTCCTCAAGAACATATTACCCTAAATGACATATTTTCTTTATAATTACCTCAGCATGGGTTCCCACATGCCTGCTTCATCATGGGTAATGCTCTGGCTACACTGAAAATGTGTTTGGTTTATATAACTCCATCTCTATTAATGAATATTGATATTGAATCATGAAAATGATATTAAAAAGGCAGAGGCTTTCTCTTTTCTTTTTAAAAAAAACTAATTTCCCTCACTGACTAAAGCAGTAGTTTAACCTCTACTCTTAAATATAGGAGGAAACTGCAATTATTTAGGAAATGGAGTTGCTTTGGTACAATATTTGTGAACACCTCTGGGTTTCTTTTCATTCATTCATTCATTCACTCATTCATTCATTCAACTGTGACTTTGGGTCACAAGATAGCGTTCCTCTTCTACAAATAATAAGTGTATAAATGAGTGAAACTTCTTCACACCTTCCTGCACCCAAACAAGGTGCAAGAGATTGAGCCAAGCATGCAGTTTAGACAAGTTTCATATCCTATTATCCCATAAACAATCTTATTTGGTATACACACATAGCAACCACTAATTGACCATAATAATCACATACTCTCCATAAACTATTTCTAACAAATAACACTGTGCGTATGATACATTCAGCTCATCACATTACTCACTCAAACCTACCTCCCAACAACTATATCCTCAACTGTAAGATTTGCAAATACTCATTGTGTTGCTATCTTACACAAGTCATCTGGAATTTGCAAGAATAGTGCCTCCTCCCCTCCCCCACCCCACTGCCTGCCTTTCTCAACTGGCTTTTTAGCCTTGGGAAACTCTATTATTTATATTAGCTTTTCCTTCCAAATAGAATATTTTCAACCCAGCTTGGTAATTTAACTCTTTGCTGCTCTTTTTTTTTTAATTTTATTAAATGTTTATTTATTTTTGAGAGAGAGAGAGAGAGAATGGGAGTTTGTGAGCAGAGGAGGGCAGAGAGAGGAAGACAACATCCAAAGCAGGCTCTGTGCTGTCAATGCAAAGCCCATGTGGGGCTCACAAACCATGAGAGCATGACCTGAGCTAAAGTTGGATGCTCAGCTGAGACACCCAGGTGCTCCCTCTTTGCTACTCTTTAAGTCTAATTTTCACTTTCCCTTATTCTTTCACTGCCAAGATTATCTTTTGCTCCTTTATTTCTCCCTCCCTCAGTTTTCAAGTACCTTTCAACATTCTCCTCTTCCAACGTGTTTTCCTCCCTTTCTTTACATACATGAAGATACTTCTATGACTACTAATTTAAACATAAACACAGTAAATCCATATTTAGTAATGTTGAGGTATTCCAACACTATCTATTGTTTCTTACATTCTACCTACTACAAACATTTCTGGAAACATCAGTTCCAATACTGGAAATGTATTTCATTTTGAGAGGGCATCTTTTTACCTTATAAAAGATATAGAGTCCTATGAAATGTAATATTTGATTTCTTCCTTTACCAAACATAATAATACATGTATTTAAAATTTAAATTTGTTGTGACTTCTGATTTATTGTGTATATTTATTAGCAGTTATGGACATACAGAAAGCATTTCCTTTTTTGTTTTTGATATGGGAATATTGATTCTCAAGGGAATTTTTTCCTTATAGTGTTCAAGTTATAATGCAATAAAATGATATTCTATTGCCTCTGAAATAATTTTTAGCATTTAATATGTATGCAGGGTTATTAGACTTAGCAAATAAAAATATAGTATAATAGGTATATTTCAATTTCAGATAAACAGCAAATAATTTTTTAGTATAAGTATGTCCTATACAATATTTGGAATACAGTTATATTACAAATTATTCATCATTTATTTGAAATTCACATTTAACTGGGCATCCTATAGCATATCTGGCAGCCATAATATCTCTCAACTTTTAAAAAACCAGTTTTATTCACATATTTCAATAATTTAACAAATAAAGGCCAATCTCTACCCAATTAATCACCACCACCAATTTCAAACTGAAAATATGTTCCTGATGATACTGGTTGTTTAACAAATTAGCATGACATTAATTAAACTAAGAGGAAAACACTAATTCCAATAGAAATAGAGATGGTATGAAATATTGTGAAAATTTCTGAGAGACAGAGGGAGATAGAGCATGAGTGGGGGAAGGGGCAGAGAGAGAGGGAGACATAGAATCTGAAGCAGGCTCCAGACTCCCAGCTGTCAGCACAGAGCTCGACGCGGGGCTCGAACTCACAAACCACGAGATCATGACCTGAGCTGAAGTCGGATGCCCAACTGACTGAGCCACCCAGGTGCTCAGTCTTAATGTTCACTCTTAATGAGGCTCTTCCCACTAGAGAGCACGCTTTAAATGAATTTCATCATCTTCAACTTACAGTCATATTTCTTTTCTTTGAGTTATTAGGTTCATGGGAAATTTTCTCTTTTCACATTACTCTGGACTAATATTTGTTTTCTATGTTGAACATTTCATTAATTCCATTCCAGCAAAAAATACTAAGTCTTATTTCATGCTCTCTGGAAATAAATAATCACATCAATGTTTTAGATTTATTTATTTTTCAAATTTACATTGAATAATCAGGACAATGTAGTAACCAACCCTTTACCTTTTCTGGGTCCTGGATACTTTTTTACAAGCTGATGAAAACTAAAGACTTTTTTTCCCCTGAAAACTACATGTATACACAGACACACCACAGTTTTTATTAAAACTTCAAGAAGTTTACAGATCCCCTAAAGACTGACCAAACACATCAGTGAAGGACCTAGAAAGCACTAGGTTGAGTAGCTAATGCACTTAACATTAAATAATGACTTACACTTAGTGTTTTATAATATATTGAAATTCTATTTTCATCTGATTTTTAACCAATAAACAATTCCAAATATAATGTAGCTCACATATTAACACACACACATACATCATGTCACATTTCTTTTATTTTGTATTTTCCCAGTTTAACACACCTTACCTCATAGATGTATCTCAAAAGAAAGAAGAGAAAGTAGTGGATTTCCTCTTCTGTACTTTACTAATTACTAATATATGCATATTTTACCTAAATATAAAAAGAGTAAGTTTTCTGAAAGCTGGATTCATACTTCATTCATTGGTACATTTTATGCCTTTAGTTAGCACTGGAAAAATCACCTTCGCTAATTTAGGGAAGTAGTTATCAGCTGAAGTTTTGATCTTCATAACCTACAGGGTGATATAGACATTTAAATTGAGACATTTGGTTCCTTAAAATAATGCTAGAAACAATAATGCTTGAAAATAGCATCAGGAACTAATCTTATTAACATAACTTCATATCATTTCAAAATATACTTATATTGCTTTTAAATTTTTTAATTGCAATTTTGGATGAAGTTTTAGAAATGAGCTCAAAAATAGTCAAATTCATAGTATCAATGAATGGAATGGTGGTTGCAAGGGGCTGGGGAAGAGAAAATGGAGGAGTTACTAATCAACAGCATATTTTCATGTTAGATGAATGACCTCCAAAGATTTTTTTACAACATGGTACCTCTAGTCTACAATGCTGTATTGTACAATTAAAATTTTGTTAAGAGAGTAGATCTCACGTTAGGTGTTCTTTTACTAAAATAAGATAGAATTTTAAAAGAATACTAAAAATTATTTTTTATTTTCTCATTTCAATGTGTTTTTTAATTTAAATACAAATTATTTAGTTATTTGATGGCACTATGCTTACTTTTCCTTTTTTGTCTTTCTAAGATAAAAACATAGCTCAATTGGTCTTAGTAGGGTGATATATCTAAAAGTACACTATCATAAAATAACCTAGAAAGCCTATCATGCATTCTACAAACAGGCAATCTTTTTCTATGTTTCCATAAGATTGGCATAAGGAAGTAAAAGATGAAGCTGAACATGGCCAATCTTATGCAGAAGAAAGTGCCTTCAGTTTGCTTCTATTTTTCAGAAGACTTTTCCGCCTTTTGTAGCTGAAACCACTGTGTTATGATAATAGTGTTGCTGTTCCTAAATGGAATTCATAGGTACAAAAGCTGTAAGTACCCCCAAGATGATGTCTGTTCCCCTGTTCAGGCATACAAATATTCATCATTATGATCTGCAGGCTTCAGGTGGTCTGGAAATCTTTGCCATTGTACATAAGATGATAAAATGTATGTATGGGAATGGCACTGTGAGAAACTTAAAGGCGCCTGTGACCTGGAAAATATGCAAACCAAATGCTTTCTATTTTTCAAGGTGAATCTTGGGAGGACTGAGTTCATTTACTACAGAAGGATGCTAATGAAGTGTTATGTTCTACAAACCACACAGACATTCTGCTACTGGGACAGTCTCTCAATCAAAAGTCATTCACTGATCATTTCATTTTGAATATTTCATATCATGTGTACTCTCCAGATAGTCTGTTTTTAAGAGAATGTTTTAGAAACACCGCCCAAAATGATATTTCACATTTAATGTACAGAATGAAAAATGGAAACCATTAAGCCACTGTATTAACTGTAATGTATATTTTCTGCCATGTAAAATTGCCTGTAGTGTTATACAAAGTCTTCATCATCTCACATTAAATTTCTGTTACAATATACAATACCCAATGAGACTGAAATACTTGGAAAGCAAAACATCAATGACCTCCCAATGAACTTGTTAAGGAAATCATGTTGTGAGTCAGTATGAAAGTTGATGACTGGATATGTATTTGTCTGGTGAATGAAGAGGAAAAATTATTTAAATTGGAAAAGTTAAAATTTTTTAGTACAAAGGGTCAAAAATTTATTTTAAATAGGATAAAATTGGTCTTCCCTAAAATTGAAAAGGCTCTAACATTTAAAAACAATATTTGTATATCTACATTTTATGCCATATTAAAATATAAGCTAAAAAATCTAGTCTATATACATGCTTTAATACAGTGAAAGTAAAAATTGTTTGCTTACTTGTGTTTAATCAGTGTTTAAAGACTATTTGTAGAACTATGTAGTCTGTGCTCTACTTGTTGGTAATTCAAGAAAATACAATTCCAGTTCACATTTCTATTATAGTCAAAAGAAATCCTGTTAAAATCTATTTTTTCAAAGTGAATTATAATAGCAGTCAAAGGTAAATATCCAGATGTCTCTTATTTACAACTATAAAAACCAGATCTCTACATTTAAAATTTTTGATATTTACAGCCACATAACTTTACATATGTGTAATGTGCCTTGTCTTTTTTCAAATAAGTAACTGTAAACTAGATAATTGTCTTATATAATGCCAACCATGAGTGGGAAAACAGCAGTCCATTACACAGCGATATAGAAGCAGGTAAGATAATTACAAAGGAAAAAAAAAGGAATTCTTAACACAGATAAAAGCTACTCTATGTAATACAGGATAACTACTTTTTAATCCTTTCATTGCACAGTTATCTGTGGAAGATGGCTACCATTCATAAAGGGTAGAGTCATAAATCACAAGAAATAGGAAATGTACCTTCATACCACTAAAACAATACAGTTATAATAATAATCTTTTAAGAATGAATGATCCAGCAATTTTTTTTAGGTCATAAACAACTGGAAGCATTAACAGGTATTCCTGCAGAATTTCCAGTTAAGATTCCAGCTGGCAGCTATGAAAAATGATTAAGTTTGTTCCTTTACAGTGATTAACTCTGATATTCAAAGGATATATGTATATATATATACATATATATATAAGGATATATATATATTTTTTAAGCCACCATAAGATTTCTGTGTTTACATAGAAAATACGGTGAAAAGGTACTGTCCCCTGTGCACCTGGTTGTTGTTTATTTGCAGAGTTTCCTTGCCACTGGATTAAAAAAAGGTAAACTAGGGGGGCACCTGGGTGGGTCAGTCGGTTAATCATTTGACTTCAGCTCAGGGCATGATCTCACAGTTTGTGAGTTTGAGCCCCGCATTAGGCTTTGCACTAATAGTCTGGAGCCTGCTTGGGATTCTCACTCTCTCCTCTCTGCCCCTTCCCTGCTTGCACTTTCTCTCTTTCTCAAAATAACTAAAAACTTAAAAAAAAAAAAAAGGTATATTGGATATCCTACAAGTACTATAAATTCAATATATTCAAACATATTTAAACTGGATAAGCTATTGTTTTCTCAAACATGTTTCTCAAACCTGTCAGTCACAGAAACCAAAAACTGGGTAGTAATATTATGAGTTGATAATTATAAAAGAAACGACTGTCCCATCCATAATGAATTACCAAAAATGAATGCCATATATGGAGCATGAAATAAGGCCATTTCCACCTGTCCCACCCCATAGTGATTCTTTCATTCTGTTAATTGCTTCTGTAAACAGTAAGTTGTAGTAAAAATACCCTAGATTTGGGGATGAGATTTGTATTTCAATCCCAGGATTTTCATTCCATAGCTATATATTTTTGGTAAACTACTGAACCATCTCAGGTTTTAATTTTCTCGCGTACACACTAGAAAAACAATACTAAATGTCGAAGGCAAATTAGAAATGATTTTAACCACCTAGCAGAGAGCCTAACAGCATAGTAGGTACTCATTAAATAGCAGTCATCTCAAGTATTAGTCCAGGTATAATAATGTGGTCTGTGGTGGTCATGGCAGCTTAGAAATCTGTGCTGTAAGTGAGAAACATAAGTATAATGAGTTACCTGCCAGCCTTGGATGTGAGTAAGATGTGATCTGACTATAGACGGGATACTCATTTCATAAGATAATTACATTGTGGCTTTATTAGTTTTTTGGGGTGGAAAATATGGTGTGTGATAAAATTATGGATTCATCCCATTGATTTTTAAAGATCCTAATGTGACTCTAATAATAGCTTTTGGATTTTTATTATTTTTATACTGATTTTTTTTTATGTGGGCCACTATCCTACTGTAAAAAAGGAACCATTACCTTGGTGTTTTCCTGACTTCTTTTTGTCAACTTTGGTTTGAAATAACTAAAGTTTTCTAATAGCATACAAGGGTCAAAGAAATAGCTCCCCATGAAAAAAATATTGCTGTAATTTGAGCAGATATTACAGAAGCTTTTTCTGATGACTCCAGATGCCCTGGCCACATACCCAGCCCCAATAAACATGCTCTCCAAACTAAATCTAACAGGAACTTCTGACTATTGGTTTCATCCAGAACTGGTACTTCATTTAACAGATTTCATTGGTATATTTTTCTTTCTTTTTCTCTCTTTTTTTTAAAGCATAACGGAGATTTCTTGAGTTACAGTAGATATTTTAGTAACTATGAAAAACAAATCACTTGCAAACATATTGAGATCATGATTTGAAAAATCACATAAAGTTGTTTTTTTTTATCTGGCTTGGAGTTTCCTGGAAGAAACTTCTGAGAGATGTTTAACCAAAATGAGCAGTTTTGTTTACTTTGAACATGTGAAATGACTTCATACTGACAGTGTATATGGTTTCACAGAAAGAAAAAACAAGGAAGATAAAGAGAGGTGTAATGAAGAGATACTCAAGATCAAAGGTTCATTGCTATTCTGGGTCAGTATTACACACAGAGCTCCTAGACAGGCAACAGCTGGCATATAAATGTCAGAATGTAAGTGAGAAACATTTTTGCTTTTTTTCCTAGTTACATAAGCATCTGAAAAGACAATCTTCATTTTTTTCTTCAACATTTATCTAAATTTTTTAATTTTTTGAAAATAAAAAGTTTTCCTATGTTTGCTTTGTTGCCTAGGGAGATGGCTGGAAGAAGAGGAAATGTGAACAAAATGAGGTTTGTGGAGAAGAGAAAATGGTGCTAATTTTTTTCTTGTTAATTCAGAAACCTAAAAATACATGACAAAAAAAAATCGAAGTTCAAGGGGAAGGTCAAATTATTACCCAGAGGATGTAGCAGCAAAAAGAGACCTGGATGAAATTAGATAGTATCAAGTACTAAATATACATTCCTTTTCTGTCCACTGAAAAATTAAGTTATAGATACTTAATGCTTGGAATTATTTTAGACTTTTATTTCTAATATCTAAAACATGCATTATTGTTAAGTATATTTGACTGTTAAAATTCTCTAGCAATATACTGATAATCAGAAGTCTAGGGTACGACCTAAAAGCAGTGAGTTTATGATGATTATGAGCCAGTCAGATTGCATACAATCATTTTACTGTGTAAAGATTGTTGTTTACATTTAAACACAAGAAAATTATTTAAAAAAAACAAAAACAGCATTGGTGCAGACTACATTTGAGAGGCATTATAAACCTAATAGTAAATAGATTCTTTTGAATTAAGATAGACCTATGACATAATCCTGATTCTGTTCATTACTACCTGTGTGAGGCTGGATAACAGACTTACCCTCTCTAAACCTCAGTTTCCTCCTCAGCAAAGAAAAGTGTAATGAAATGTACCTTGAGTTGTAAGGATTGCATGAGGAATATTAGTACAGTTTCATAGTCATTGCTCTATTAATCACTGTTGTTATTAATACTGTTATTGTTGCTGTCCCTAGGTCTATCTGATTCCAGCATTCTTTCTTCTATCACTCTGGCATTTATTCAAATGCAGTTCCTGAATTTATATTTTGATATTATGTTTCTGTACTATACCATTTTACCATAAAATAAATTTGCTTCTTGAAAAAAAAGTAGGTAGAAATCTCCTTGATCACTGTTACGAGATAAATCTCACTGTGCTGGTCTACAGATATGAAAAGAAAACAAAAGATATATATATATATGTATATATATACACACACACACACATATATATATGTGTGTGTGTATACATATACATATATATATATGTATATATATATACACACATACATACACACACACACACACACACATCACCCTTATTTCTTTTTTTTTTTAATTTTTTTTCAACATTTATTTATTTTTGGGACAGAGAGAGACAGAGCATGAACGGGGGAGGGGCAGAGAGAGAGGGAGACACAGAATCGGAAACAGGCTCCAGGCTCTGAGCCATCAGCCCAGAGCCCGACGCGGGGCTCGAACTCACGGACCGCGAGATCGTGACCTGGCTGAAGTCGGACGCTTAACCGACTGCGCCACCCAGGCGCCCCACATCACCCTTATTTCAACTTAGGGGCCATGGTAGCTAGCAAAGCTGGTTCCAGATAAAATTCTGTAAAACAGTGTTTGTACAGTTATCCCTTATTGTCTGGTAAGAACTGAATAGGCACCAAGAATTTGTTTACATTGCACCATGACAAATACAGTAACAAATACAAAAGGAAAAAAGAAAATCCTGCCTTCAAAAACTTTAAATCTAGAACATGAAATAAATGCATACACATGCACTCCCCAAACACACACACATGAAATAAAGCATTGCAACAGCTCATAAATCATTTCATCAAGTGCAAGGTAAAATTTCATTTGAACATCATTATTTTATACATTGAATTGTCTTTTCCAGATAATGCTCCATACTACCACTATTATTTTGATAGGAATAAAATAAAGTCTAATTAACTAAAAATGCTTGCATAACATACAAAGTGCACAGAGTTTTAGAGTCAGGCAAACCTGAGCTCAGACCTCAGAGTTACTGGTGAGTTGAGCAAGTTACTTGTCTCTCTCAAAGATGTATTTTCACCTGTAACTATCTTAACTTCATAGGACTGTTGAGGAAATCATAGATTCACAAAACACTTTGGGCATTTAGGAAACAAAGCAAGGACCCAGTAAATGACTGACATAATCATTGTGACTATAGCTATACTATTTATTTCAGAATACCACACGCTAAGCACTCTACTTAATTGAAGATTTACTCCTAATCTTGCCTCTTCCAATCATCCAAACTTCAGTAAGGACTTTTACATGCACTGTCTTCAAGTGGGAGTAGGAAAAACAAAGAATCAAATAATTCACATTTGAATTGACATTTTTATTGTTGAAAAGTTCATTTATAAGCTTTTACTAACATCTATTTAATTTTCTTTTCCTTAACAATTATGTCTAGATTGCTCATGAAAATTTCTTGAGACATTAAACAGCTAACCGTCTTAAATTATCTTTCTTGCTGACAAATTATGTAACAGAGGTAACATGAGCTTATTTGACTTTTAGTAAACATAGGTAGAATAAAAGCATTATATGTACTGCCGATAACGCAGAATAATGCCTGTTTTAGTTAAACCAACAACCTTAAACTAGTTATTGAATATTATCTTAAATTATGAGAACTTGAAAAATATTTAGGTTAATTTCTGTATTTCTGAGCATATACTTGATTTATATAAATTCTTGATTTTCTTTTTTTGTTGTTGTTTTTGTTTTATTTATTTTGAGAGAGAACATATGTAAGTGGGGGAGAGGCAGAGAGAGGGAGAGAGAGAATCCCAAGCAGGCTCCATGCTCAGCCTGGAGCCAGATGCAGGGCTCCAGGATCTCTTGACAGAGAGATCATAACCGAGAGATCACCCCTGAGCCCATATCAAGAGTCTGATGCATAACCGACTGAGCCACCCAGCCACCCTTAAATGTTTAAGCCAACTAAATAGAGCTCTTCACAAATTGATTCGGACAATACCATCTCAAGGTATAAAAAAAAAAATAACACATTTACAACATGCATACATAGATATACATCATCATACAGACAGAGGTAAACAGAGATCTTTACCTTTTGTTTTAAATTTTTAGTTATGAGACAGGTATGATAAAGCAAAACTCAGTAGTTTATAAAAGAACAATTGCTGAATTTAAATTGTGTTTCTAACAGATGAAATAAGAATACATGTCAGATGGCTTGAACTAATATTTGTGGAGAAGATTAAGGTTTACACCTAATTTCCAAACTTCCTTTTCCCCCTTGTTTCCTTCTGATAAGGATTACCTCCTAAATCTGCATTTCAAAGAGATGGCCTTGATGAAAGTTCCTAGAGAAGGCCAGGTAGAACATTCACATCTCAAAGGCACAGGGACCCAAGTTCTTCCAAGAAGGACTTTTCTTTCCTAAGGCCAGAATTTTTATAATAACTACAAGCTTTTTGACATGAATAGGGGAGGTTTTATGATTGGCAAAAAGGATAGTGGGTTTTGAGTTGCATTTGAGTTGCAAATCCAGAGCTGTATTTTTGTTCTTTTAAAGACTCAATATAAGACAAGGAGAGTTGTTTTTAATTCCTCCAAGACTTGGGTAGCAACCCAATTGACATGAAGGGATTAATCTACCCATCCAACTACATTTTCTTCAATTTGCTATTTTAGATGAGAAAGAAAATCTTCAACTGAGATGAAATCAAAAGGTCCTAGGTCCTTATGTCCTAGATTTAGAGCTTTGTCTTTGGAATGTCTCCCCACCCCACCCCCCTCTGGATACATTTAGCTTAGGGATGAAGGCATTTTAAAAGTTCCTATCAGGCTCTGAATATTGGCTTCCAATAAGGTCAACTTCTGACCATAGAGCTACTCTAAAAACATATTTCAATATCTTGTCAGGTTTCAGCAGGGACAAACTACAAATATTTCTGGCAGTACTGAACAACCTCATGGTCCGAAAAGGCGTCAAAGGGGTACAAAAGATATTACCCTCCCAAGATCCAAAGCCACTCCCAAAGATAGTTAAAAGAAACATTGAGACAATTTTGTAAGACCTAGTAATAGTTGGTAGGATCCCCACTGCAACTGCAGTGCCACCCACACTTCTGCCCAGCCATGTCTAGCAGCAAATGGGGTACAACCCACATTTCCGTCTGATGATATTTTGGGGCCCCTGACCTGATGGCTGTCAAGCCAAGTTCTTAGGACACAAAATTAGGCAATAAAGAGGGTAACAGCTATTTATGGGAAGGAATGAATTGGCAACCAATGGGTATAGATTTGGAAAGGAAGAGACAAGGTGAAATGCCACTTTCCTCCCTGATTTGGACAGTATAGACAGAGATCTGGGATAGATGACTCTGGTAAGAATTCTCATTCTTTTCTGGATTCTGACAGTTTTCCCAGGGTCCCATCTTCAGACTCTGGAGCAAGTAGAGTTTAACATACAAAGTGTAGCTCTAGTATCTACTAGAATTTGGCTAAGTTTTCTATTAATTTTAATTTCTCCTTGGCTATTTAAAGAATTAACTGGCAGTTACTGGAGAATCTCTGAGTGGCATCAACCCTGCAAGGGGTTCATATAAGAGTCCTTTTGAAGGTGGATATGAGGGTATCTGTAAGGCCACTAACTTGGCAGACTTTTTGTTTACAGTCTTCAACCTCTTCCAAGTGGAAAGACAATTCAGATGAGTAGACTGTAAATATTCAGGCAAACAAGGATGGAGGGGTGTAATGGGAGACATGTCAGTCTTACAGTCTTTTCTTTTGGATACCTGTTGTGTCCTCTTCACTAACCTTTTGTAGTGAAACTTTCAATGAAGCTATTTTGGAATCTTGAAGCTTTTTTGGAGCCTCTGCCTGCCGATTAAAATAGGTATTCCATTGTGTTTGTTTGATTTGGGATGCTTTACTATAAAGAGCTCTTCTTAAATGAATGATCTGATCTAATTGGAATATTCTCTGTAATTACCATTCTAGGTTGTCTTAGTAAGATTTTTCCATTTTTTGTAGATATCTATAGCTTCCAGGATTATAGCTCTTAGGCACAAAATTAGCAGGTGTGCCAGAAGGAAGAACACTTAATTCTTTCAAATTTAAGGAGCCCCTTTCTTTAGGTGAGCCTTGTGTCTCTTGGAGCCAAATTAATACCTAAGAGCAATGTGCTTCTGGGTTGGTGACTTTGTGGTGGTTTACAGTGTACTGTACACTGTACAGTGTACAGTGTACAACAAATGTCTTGTTGCATAGACATTTTCTTGAGTCTGGTGGGTGACTTAGTGTCAATCTAATCTATATTGTAATCAATGTTTCCTAGCACGGCAGTCATAGAGTTAGATGGCAAGCCCTCTATCAGTAGTTAAGTGCTCAACCAGTGCCCACCAATTTTTCAGCTTTGGCTTCCAAGATTCCCATTAGCAGTAGATCTATTATTCCTTTTGGATTTCTTTGTAGTGACAGACACCATAATGGCTTTTAATAGTCTGACTTGTGCCTGCCTAGGTTTTGACGAGATATTGGTCTAAAAAGTCTGAATTTCTTAACTTATTTCCTCAAGTCCCCCAGTAGTTTATGCTGTGGACTTACCTTAAGTCCCCTTGTGAGTCCCCTAACAGCTGCCATCTTGCTTTATTTTAACTGACGCACACCCATTATTTTCCCTTGAAAGAATACTGCCAAATTCAACCAGATTTACTGTTTCTGGCTGTCTGTGCACAGTTCCAAAGACCTGGAAGGACCTCCCAAAGGCATTTACCTCGTAGATGAGGTTGGCCACAAACCCAAAAGTTGTGGCCCACTATATCTCACCATGAAAAATCTGGACTCTCTCATACCACAATTTCCTATCTAGAAGTATTAGAACAAACAAAATCAAGGAGCTCAATTTGCAAAATAAGCAGAGTTCAATCCAATAGAAGCTTACCAGAGATCCTGGAGAGTGCTGAAGAGGCCACAAAGAAATAAGGCTCTGCAGGCATCTTCACTTGCTCCTAGGAGTCATCTTCAGAATCTTTAGCAGCTGACTTCAGGTACCATTTTATTGCCAAAACTGCCAAATGACAAAACAAAAACAATTTAGTAACAAGTTTGATATCCTTCATTCAAGGGAAAATAATCCATGGATTGGGAAAGTACAGTGTCTCACAAACAGTGGACCACTATTCCCCCTAAGCTGACTTTTATAAAACTATAGCATACGCAATTTTGAAAGTTCTGGGTTCCAGTTAAAATAACAGATGTTAGAGAGAGGAAGGCATTGTTTGCATATTGTTAGTAATTTCAAAAACCTGACTTTAAATATCAAGAATGAAAGTATATGTAAACATAGAACATACATAGAACCCATAATATACAAAACAGGAAGAATAAGTGAGGACATAAGAACTTTTTCCTTGTCTTACATGGTAAGATTTGAACAAGTGAGCAAGGAAGGGGAAATCAGAAAGGAATCAACTGGAATTTAAGTATTGATGAGTCTCTAAGAATGAGCCTAATAACCTAAACTCTAGGCTAAGCTCTGGCAGTTAATTGGGATAATAGAAACCCTTATGCATAGATTGCTCCCTCATATGGTTATAAGAATCCAGAGCAGAAGGAACTGTAACCTAGCATCCCAAATTTCTCAAGAGATCATATTTTTAGAGCAAACCACCATTTACACCATAATTCCTGAGTAGTAAAATTGAAAAGCTTAGGTAAGTATAAAACTAGAAGAACCTCAAATGGTTTTACCCTCTCCAGGATAGCAAGGAATCCATATCTTTAATTTCCTTCTTCTCTCTCCACCCAAAAGCACATAATGGCTGAGAGGATTAATGGGCAACAAAAGATTTGATGAATATCTCGTGGAGGCATTTGTTAGTTCTATAACAGTATCTGAGAAGGGAGATAAAAACAGAAAGTACAGCTGAGAGGCTAAGAAGCTGAGAAAATTTTTTTGGCCATTTCATAATGCTAAAGACAAAAATTAGATCCCAGGATCAACCAAGACAGAGGGATCCTATTGTAGACCCTGAGTATTTAGTTTATATTCCCAGAGGGATACATTCCACTATAGGAGTAAATGTGAGAAATAAACTGGCTCTTAACAGAGATTCAAGACCAACTTTGAATCAGCTAAAAGTCTAGTTGGTTAAAGCTGCACCAGCTACAATTTACCTAAGAGAAGCAAAAGAAAAACACTCTCTGGAAAAAGATAATGTAAACTAAAAACAATATCACATAGGGGTGCCTGGGCAGCTCAGTCGGTTGAGAGTCTGACTCGGTTTCAGCTCAGGTGATGATCCCAGGGTCATGGGACCAAGCCCTGAGTTAGGCTCCATGCTGAGTATGGAGCCTGTTTAAGACTTTCTCTATATCCCTTTGCCCCTCTCCCCTTCTCATTTGCTCTGTGTCTCTCTAAAATAATAATAACAACAACAACAATAATAATAATAATAATAAATTTTAAAAATTAAAAATAAATAAAAATAAAAGCATAATATCACACCTAAGAGTTTTCATATATAAGATATGGTACTCAATAGAAAAAAAAAAAAGAATGGGCAAAAAAGAAAGAAAAGAATTAACTGAAAATGAAATGAAAAAAACAGCCAATAGAAACAGACCTACCGGAGATCCAGATAATAGAATTTTGATAAAATAATTTCAAAATAACAGAGAATAATATGCACAGATATTAAATGACAAAATAAAGGATTTTAGCCAAGAATCAAAACTAATCAAATAATAATTTTAGAACCGAAAAGTGAAAATATTCAAAATATGTAAGTTTTCTAAGAATCAGAAAGTTCTAAAGAGAGAGGCAGTAAACTGGAATGTAGCTCAAAAAAATATCTGATCTGAAGCCTGAAGCACAATGAGATAAAAAATGGAAAATAAGAGAAATATAGAAATATATAGGAGTCATAGTGAAAGGGTCCATAATAGGTATTTGGAGTCCATAAAGGAGAGGAGAGGAATAATGAAGTAGAGGCAATATTTGAATAGAAAATGGTCACAAAACTTTAAAAACTGATAAACACTCTAGAAAGCACTATAAACCACAGCAAGCTACATTTAAATAAAACCAGTTCTGGGGCACCTGGGTGGCTCAGTCAGTTAAGCGTCCGACTTCAACCAGGTCACCATCTCGCGGTCCATGAGTTCGAGCCCCGCGTCGGGCTCTGGGCTGATGGCTCAGAGCCTGGAGCCTGTTTCTGATTCTGTGTCTCCCTCTCTCTCTGCCCCTCCCCCGTTCATGCTCTGTCTCTCTCTGTCCCAAAAATAAATAAAAAACGTTGAAAAAAAATTTTTTTAATAAATAAATAAATAAATAAAACCAGTTCTTGGACCATTATGGTTAAAATGGCTGAAAGTCAAATACAAAAATAAATGTGAGCCAACAGGGGGTACAAGAAGAGAAAGAATAAAAAACAAAGAAATGCCTGGTTAACAGAAAACAGACAAGTTGGAAAATAAAAATTAGTAATTTCAACATATATCTTGAATATATCACCCATTAAAACAAACTCTGAAAGAATTAGAAAAAATCCTTTACACACTCTATCAAACACATACTTAAAAGAAATGTTACATAGAAAGTGAGAAGGGGAAGATCTACCAGGAAAATAATAATAAAAGTGAAACTGGGACAGGGCAAACAATATTTTATGAGAGAAATTTAAGCAAAAAAAGTTTAAACTGGATGTTTTTGAGTTACAAGATAAGAGTTTTGACCTATCACACCAAAATGTGTGTTCTTTTTCAATCACAGGGAAATTAAGTGGTGTAATTTTAATAGGATTCTCAGTGAGTGTTAAAGGTAAAAAGAGAAGTAATAAACATACATTGGAGGAGAATTAGCATTCTGCATTAAATGTAGGCTGAATTTGAACAGAAAGACCATTGGCAGCATTTGTATTAAACATTCAACAAATATTCCTGTTTTATCATTGAATATCTCATAGGTTTCTTGAGGATCAAAGAATTAATTCCTATAAAGCACTTAAAACAGTGATTTTCTTCTAATATGTGTTCAATAAGTATTATGTATTACTATTGTTTCTAGAGTACTGTCCCCAGAATAATATTTTCTAGAAAAAATACTCCACTCCCATTGTCTTATTCTACTTCAATTAAGGATTTTTAAAAATTTATGGTGAGACTTTCTCATCACAACTTAAGTTATTCTCCATGTATTGTAAAATGTGATGAGAGCTCAGTTTCATTCAGTTTAGAACAGAATACTGAATAAGATGTTTCTTCAAAATGAAATAATTCTTAAAAATAAACCCTTCAAATCATTAAGGCAGGTATTAGAATCCCCATTTTTCAGATAGAGAAATTCAGACTTAGAGAAGTCAGGTGGGTGACTTGTCTAAAATCACATACAAAAAAGTAAACCAGGACCTGAACTGATATTTTCTTTTTTTAAATTTTTTTTAATGTTTATTTATTTTGGGGAGAGGGAGAGAGACAGAGCACAAGCAGGGGAGGGGTAGAGAGAGAGGGAGATACAGATCTGAAGCAGGCTCCAGGCTCTGAGCTGGCAGCACAGAGCCCAACACGGGGCTTGAACCCACAAACTGAGACCATGACCTAAGCTGAAGTTGGACACTTAACCAACTGAGCCACCCAGGCACCCTGAACTGATATTTTCTAAGTCCAGTGGTCTTTAAGTATACTCAGAACTAAATAGACAAGTTGGGGCTCCTGGGTGGCTTAGTTGGTTAAATGTCCAGTTCTTGATTTCGGCTCAGGTCATGATCTCATGGTTGGTGAGTTCCAGACCCACATCAGGCTCCATGCTGGTAGCGCAGAGCCTGCTTGGGATAAGTGGTTATTTGTAGAAAATTGGTTAATTTTATATAAATTCTATCTGAAACCAACAATGTAATCCAATTAGAGTTCCTGCTTATGGAAACCATTTTTTACATTCACTAGCTCATTTCACTTGATAGCCTTTTATCTCACTCCAGTCTGTCTCCCACCTTGTGCATCTAGCATTTCCTAAGCCTGCACTGAAATCCATATTAGGTTCTCATCAATGATTCAGATAACAAAGATGGAGGCTCAGAGTACATTTATCTGGAACATCACAATTAAAATGCAAATAAGAACTCACTCAGCATTGTCTCATCAGATTTTTCTCATAATTATTCTATCCTTTTTATCCTCACTATTTGCCTTACCCTTATACTGGATCAGGCCCTTTTCAGTCTCCATTTCGTCAAATCTGTTCCATATCCCATTTCCAGATTAATATTCCCAAATTAACTGACTCCCCATTGTCTAGCCAATAAAAGTCTCCTCAGTCTAGTGACCATGTCTTCTCCAAATTGCACTTCTAGCCAAAACTCCACAGTGCCCCTAACATTTTAGCTACAGCTGCTTGGTTCTAAGAGGAATCCTTCACAAATATTACACTTTTTGCCTCTGCTTGAGCTACTCATTCTGTCTGGAATGTTCTACTCAATCATATTTTCCCATAAAAACAGAGACATAAGAGTTTATAGTATTACCATGTTGGTCAGTTGCAGAGACAAGTTTGTCTAGTTTAAAACCAAAGGGATTTATTACAGTGTACTAAATGGCTTATAGCATTCTTAGGACAGCTGAAGGAATGGGCTCCAGGTTGATACTCAAACCAGCACCATTAAAAAAGACCATAAACCATCTTTTTGATGTGGAAGCCACTGGTTCCAGATACACAGTGCCACAATGAACTACCAAAATCAGGAGATAGCAACTATCAAGATGCCAGCACCATCTCAGCAGGCTTTGGCACCACACTGAGACAGCTAAAATAACAAATTTGATTCCTCATACTCTATCTCTCAAACATACGCACCACTGAGGCGGGTGGCAAGATCCTGGGATCTCGGCCAACCCTCCCAAGGAGGAAGGAAAATTGTTTCATGACTGAGCTTGGCAGCAGAAACAGCATAATCAGGCCCTCCATTTCAGTGTTGTCTTCCAAATCTTGCATGCAAGCGTAACATTGGTCAAAGTTAAATTGTATAAGTTCTGCGGTGTTTGGGTAGCTCAGTCAGTTAGGCATCTGACTCTTGATTTCTGCTCAGGTCATGATCTCACAGTTCCGTGAGTTCTAGTCCTTCACTGGGCTATGCACTGACAGAGCAGGAGCCTGTTGGGATTCTCTCTCTCTCTCTCTCTCCCTCTCCCTGCCCCTCCCCCACTATTGCTTTCACACTCTCTCTCAAAATAAATCAATAATTTTTTTAAAATTGAATGAGATACTAGTTGGCTTATGAGAAATGTAGTTTTTACCTTTCCAGTCTCTTTGTTACAGGAAACACATTAGTAAAATGAGTGATATAGATGTTGAGGGTTAAGCAACTTCCACTGCAATTCTCTCTTCATGGTGCCCATAATAAATATACTAAGAATGTTCTCCAAATGACCCCTCCCTTCTTTATGCTCCTATACTCTCTAGTTTCTATTTCTGCATATGTGCTCTTCTTTTCTAAGTATGTATGTATTCATCTCCTCGATTATAAATTCCTTGAGAACAGGACATTGTAGCTTTCTACACATTTTTGGACTCCATAGTGTCTTCCAGAATGTAAAGGTTTTTTCTCTACGAGACTTTGTATACTTACATATTTAATAAATGTATGCTGAAATGAATTAACAAATATGAACATACTTAGGACCTAAGCAAAGAATAGGTCCCTGAAGCAAGATAAATAATGATTTTTAATTTTTTTTAATGTTCATTTTTGAGTGAGAGAATGAGAGACAGACTATGAGCCAAGAAGGGGCAGAGAGAGAGAGGGAGACACAGAATCTGAAGCAGGCTGCAGGCTCTGAGCTGTCAGCACAGAGTCCAACATGGGTCTCAAACCCACAAACTGTGAGATCATGACCTGAGCTGAAGTCCGGTGCTTAACTGACTGAGCCACCCAGGAGCCCCTAAATGATAATGATTTTTAGAAGGAAAAATGGTACCCAAGACTTTGATGGCTCAAGATGGAAAAATAATAGATTTAGGGTGTAAAACAATGAAGAAAACAGAAAATTCACACACAGAAAACAGATTTCTCTATATAAAAATTATTCTAGAATAAATCCTTTATATTAAAAAGGCTTCTGTTTTTGGCTTCATCCAACAACAAGAAAGAAAAATATGTTAAAAAGTCTCCTTTTCTGGGATTTTCTAAAAATAATAAAGAATTAAAAGAGAACTACAAGATGAATAAGTTCTGGAAAATCTAATATACAACATGGCGGGCGACCATAGTTAATAGTACTGTATTGTACTGACATTTGCTAAGAGAGTAGATCTTAAGTGTTCTCACCACACCAAAATAAAATAATAATAACTATGGGAGGTAATGGGTATTTTAATTAACTTGATTGTGGTAATAATTTCACAATATATATGTATATACCAAGCCATCACATTGTACATCTTAAGAATATATACTTTTGTCAATAATACTTCACTAAAGCTGGGGGAAAATTGAAAGGTATAAATTAACTAATACCTGATGTGACTGGGAATCATGTAGCAATTTTCTAAGGGAAGAAGATCAATGCAACCACCCCTTCACTTTATAGTTAACCATCTGAAAAAAATACAAAGACAATTTTGGTGGTGTTATACAGGAAGTGGGTGATGTACCATACTGTAGACAGTATTGCTGATTAGCAAAGAGAGGCATTTTGATTTGTGGGTTTGAACAGCATAATTTAAAGATGCTCTTTTAGTATGAACTCTAGAATCTTATGTGGAATGCACTGGTTGTCATGGACATCTTTATTTATTTTTCTTTATAAACAAACCCAGCCCAGTTGTTCAACCATGATTTATAGACAACCTCTCAGATTACTCATTCGTTAATCTGAACTCTTAGGAATATAAAATTCTCAAATGCCATTGTTGTTTTACTTTCAGCAACAGACAGCTGGGGAGTAGGAAAGATTTCTCCGAGTTCAACTTTTTTCTTAATCCATTCTATTAATATGTGATTTTGACTAACTTTTTAAAAACTCCATGAGGGCACTTTGTGAAAAATGTGTAATGAATAATGGATTAGTACAAAAATCACATTTAACTTCTGAAAACATCTTAATGATTCTTGTCACTGTTTTAATGTAGCATTGCATTGTTCTTTGGCTAATATTAATGAGATGCTTTGGTTATTACTCATTCCATTGTTAGTTGAAGTGGAAAAATCTTCAAATTAACAGCTGTCATATATTAACTTAATCATCAGTATATGTCACTAATTTTTAACGCATGTCTGTGGCAAAATCTACCATTATTCATCAAATGTCTTTCTTCCCTTGTTTCATAAGAACCAACACATAATCACCTACACAGAATAAAGATATTCCCTATCCTGTCTGTTAGGTGTATCCATGTGATTAACTTCCAGCTAGTGGGATGGAAAAGGAAATGATGTGGGCAACATCAAATCACATTCCTAAGAGAAGGGCCCTTTTCCTCTGACTGGAATATGGTACTGCTAGTGAGCCATCATGACCACAAGGATGAAGGCAACAGCTAGAGCTGGGCTGGAGCCAAAACTCGTTAGAGCTGATTGTTAAATTTTCGGGAATTTTGCAAGCCAGTGGTGAAGCCGTTGATAGTTTAAAATCGGCTAATACGGAGATTTGCACTACAAAAACCAACAAATACACAAATCAGGGATGTTTTCCCCCCCAGAGAACCAGTTTGCCTGCACACCTCTGTCAATAACAAGGGATAGGGAGAGCAGTGATACATACAGCGTCTGGGCCATTATATAATCATGGTACCATATCTGGATTCTTATGCCTAAACTATTACATGAGTGAGAAATAAATTCTAAGTTGTTTAAGCTATTGTTACTTGAGTATTTGTTACAGATGCTGAACATTCTACGTAATCAAAATGACTATAATGCCTTCAATTATATATTTAAAAAGTGTTCTAAGAGCCTATCTAGTCTGAGAAAACTATGTATGTTTCACACTTAAAAATCAGTCATATGTAAATTATTGATCCACAAATACATAATTTCAAATATCCAATTTCTAAAAAACTAAAAGACTGTATTAAATATATATAGGTCTTTTACAAAAGCCAAAAACTGTGTGGGAAGAAGGAGTTGCAAATACATTTACCATTGAGGTTGATTTCATTGATGCGATTTAGCAAGAAACTTAGCCTGAACTTTCCAGAAGTCCCTGCAAACAGGGAAACACAAGGGGAAAGTTAATCCTTATCAACTTAAAAAAGATGAGTTGGTTTCTGCTTAACTAAAAGAAAATTTACACCAGCATTACATTTACAAAAAGAGTACTTTCATGAGCTCTTTTATAAGAATAACTGATCATTTGTTTTAAAGAAATTTTAGGGAAATTGTATGCAAATTAAAGCATTCTTAAGAAACTCAATTTTACCAAACCTTGTTAAAATCTGGCACTGTCAATAAGATATGTTTCAATGAAGATATTTCTGAATAGACCTATCTAAAACTTGCTTTCTGCAAGTCTAATCTGATGGAAAGATAGAGCTCAAAATACATGATGAAACATATAGTTTAATTATTTTATAATGCCACCATTTTAACAAAAACTGAATTTTCCAATTTGATGACCTAGGTTTTCACCAAATGACTTAAATGAACATGAGGTATTTTTCTAAGTGAAATCTTTAATCAAAATAAGATGTTTCTGAGACTAAATTACTGTTAACCTTGTGCCTCAGACTCAGATAATTTCAAAAGTGGAGTAGTAGTAAATTTGACACACTCATTATTCAGAGTATGCATTTAAAATTGCATTGGGGCACCTGGGTGGCTCAGTCAGTTAAGCATCTAACTCTGGCTCAGGTCATTATATCGCGGCCTGTGACTTTGAGCCCCACGTCAGGCTCTGTGCTGACAGCTCAGAGCCTGAAGCCTGCTTTGGAATCTGTGTCTCCCTCCCTTCCCCCACTCGTTCTCTCTCTCTCTCTCTCTCTCTCTCTCTCAAAAATTAAACATTTAAAAAAATAAATAAAATTTTATAAACATTATGTATCAACATAAAAGTGTTCCATCATTTTATCTATCTAGAAAATACTGAAATTTATTTAAAATGTAAACTTTACAAACTTTATTAATGTAGATTTTATGAGTAAATAATTTTATTGGACAAAATAATTTTACTCATAATATTCCTTTTTATTTGCTTAAGGTAACTAACAGTGAGATAGGTACAAAGGTTGAAGTTTGGTTCTGGTTTGACCTAGAGAAATTTACTTTATAATTCATTGTGGACTTCCTAGGTAGCCTCAGCAAGATCACAATGCAGTTAATTCTTTTAAAACCTAAAATAAAAATAATCTGTAAAAACAACTGTCATTTACCTTAAGAGCTAGACTTTCCTGAATGTAGAATTCACTTTTGAATAGGAAAGCAATTTTGACACTCTAATACAGTCAAAGGGCCAATTGTTGTGATGGAATTACACTGGGACTTGTCAAAAGTTTCTCATCAACAATATGAAAAGATTGCCAAATATTATATAATTATCCTATATTATCACTGAAAAGTCCATGGCATTTAGGGCTATAACTATAGAGCACTTTCGGCCCATAGGAACATGTCAGAGCCTGAGGAGTGTGAAGAGGTTGGTTGTATGAAGGTGTGTGTAGAAGTGGTATTAGAGCGTGATTTAAGTGAAAAAGGTGTTAGTGGATGGGTAGCAGTAACAAGGATGAGAAGGTGGTTACATTCAGGGGTCACTGGCCTAAGAAGTTACTATAGTGAGGATAACAGAAGACAGGTTTCTCAATGTCAGAAAAGAGTTTCAAATATGAAAAGGAAAAACAAAAAAATCTAGCATGAATCCTGCAATGTTGAATTAGTATTGCTGTGAACTTACAGTGTTGGGTAGATGTTAAGAGATAGATAAGGAGACAGTTTACTAAATTGTGTGGGTATATAATATTCTTGTGCATAACATATATTTGAATATATATATTTGTATACATATTTATATGTGCATATATATAATTTATGAAACATATATAAATTAGCCCTTTGTGTCCACTCAGATGGCTAAGGAGCAGTAATATCTGAAGAGTAAAATGCCCTCTTGACATCTAATCTTGATTTTCAAATATGATTTCTGTCAAAACAAACAAACACCAAACAATCAACAACCAGAAAAACAGGGCTCTTTAAAGAAATGGTGAATTCCAGGGTTGGGACAGAGAAAGCACAAATGAGCCTTTACTTTAGGTGAAAGTAGCACGTGCTCCAAGAAAATAGGGTCATGTCAGGAGGATGTAGAAACCACTGTGAAGGCACTCTAACTGGTCAGATCTGAGAAAATTTGAGGATCAAAATAAGCAATAACATTAATGGATCATAATTCGTTAAATAAAATATAGACCCACGACTCCCAACTTTAGTTAATTTAGTTAAGGTGAAAAGAGAAAGTTTTTGTCTTACAGAACAATGCCAACCAATAAATGTGGAAGGAATGATGGAATTAAAAATTATCATGTGGCAAGCATCAGAATTAATTCAGCTGAGAAACATCAATGGATGCTAAAACAGGTTTGTGAAAGCTTCATCAGGAATGGGGTATTTACATGCTCTCAAAATACCTCCCTTATAAAACAATTATAAATTACAAAGGGAAAAAAGAAAAAACTTAGAGGAGAAATCTGACAAACACCAATTTAATCAAGTAATAAAAGCAGTAAGAAAACAAATCAAAACTGTGTACCACCTGAGTGAAAGAAGTATAAACTCTCACATTTGTGATATTCCTGACAAAAATGCATTCCCTGAATCTAAAAGGAAGAACTATTAGTTAAATCAAAGTGTGGAACATTCTACAAAATAAATGGCTCGTAAAAAGTTGCATGCTCATGAAGTCAAGGAAACACTAAGAAACTGTTCCAGACTTAAGGTGGCTAAAGAGACACAACCACTATTGACACACGCAGTCCTTGACTGGATGGTTTCAGTATATGGGATATTATTAGGACATCTGGTGAAAGTTTAGTTGAGTCTGAGTATTTCACAGTAATAACGTATCAGTGTACCCTTGTTTCCTGATTTTGATGGTTGGATTGTGGTTATGTAGGAAAATGTATCTCTTTTTTTTTTGTAGGAATTACACAAATATTCTTGGGTAATAGATCATCATGTTAGCATATTACTCTCAGGTCAGGAAAAAAATCTTTTATACTTATTCATGTAACTTTTCTGTAGGTTTGAGATCATTTTAAAGTAAATATAAAATAGGTTTGAATTATTAAATTCTTGAGCTCTAATAGGTGAATAAAAATCTGGAAATCCTGTGGCTAAACTATTGCCAAAATAATCTACAAAGAAAATGTGTTTATAGTACTTTATAATATTTTATTTTTAAGAAAATGAAGAATACTTTTTGACAAGATTATGGCTAACACAAGCAGAACCAAAATCTCACATTAGAAGTCAGAATAGTAATTACCCTTGGTGAGAAGGCAAAACTGACAGGTGGCAAAAGAGGACTTCTCAGATTCACTACAGTCTCTGTCAAAATTCCAACAGTCTTTTACACAGAACTGGAAAAGACAAACCTTCAAATTCTTATGGAATTTCAAGGGGCCCTGAGTAGCCAAAACAATCTTGAATAAGAAGAACAAAGTTGGAGGATTGCACTTCCTAGACTTCACAACTCACTCCAATTAATTAAAGTAGTATTGCACTTGCATAAGGAAGACATACAGACAGATGTAATAGGATAGAGAGACCAGAAATAAACTCATCATATATATATATATGTATATATATATAATATCTATATATATTTATATATATGTATATATATATATATATATATATAAAATCATTATTCATATATATGTCAATTGAATTTGACAAGGGTTCAGAGAGCATTTAATGGGGAAAAGGCAGTCTTTTCAATAAATGATGCTGGGAACACCAGATATCCACATGCAAAAGAAGGAAGCTGGACCTTTATCTTACACTATGTGCAAAAATTAACTCAAAACATACCAAAAACCTAAACTTAAGAGCTAAAATTATAAATATCTTAAAAGATTTTTTTCTCTGTCACTGGGTTTATATGTAAGTGATGAATCACTGAGCTCTACTCCTGAAACCAATACTATACTTATGTTAAATAACTTGACTTTAAATAAATTATGTACTCTTAAAAAACTAAATAAAGACTGAATAATATATATTATGCATATATACACCATAAAAAATAAAATAAAAATCTTACAGAAAACTTTGTGGAAAATCTCCATGACACTAGATTTGGCAATGACTTCATGGATATAACACCCAAAAGCACAGATAACAAAAGAAAAAAATAGAAAGACTTCATCAAAATTAAGAACTTTTGTGTATCAAGTGATATTATCAAAAAAGTGAAAAAAAACAACATACAGGAAAAATATTTGGAAATTATATGTCCAGAAGTGATTAAGACCCAGAACATATAAAGAACTCCCGAAATTCAGTAACAACAACAAAAAACCAAACAGCCCAATTTAAAAAGTGGGCAAAGGACTGAAATAGACACTTCTCCAAAGAAAATGTACGAATGGCCAATAAACACGTGAAAAGATACTCAACATCATTACTCAGTAGGCAAATGCAAATCAAAATCACAATGAAATACCACTTCACACCTACTAGGATGAATAAAAAAGAATGGAAAATAACATAAAATAACATGTTAGCAAGGATGTGGAGAAATTGGAACCCTCAAGCATTTCTGGTAGGAATGTAAAATGGTGCAGCTGCTGTGGAAAACTGTTTGCTGGTTTCTCAAAAGGTTACACATAGAACTTCCAGATGAGTCATCAATTCCATTCTTAGGTATATACCCAAAAGAATTGACAACAGGGATTATAAAAGATATTTGTATGCCAATGTTCATGCATTATTCACAAGAGCCAAAAGATAAGAACAATCCAAATGTCTATAATCAGATGAATGAATAAACAAAATGCAGTACAATGGAATATTTGGCTATAAAAAGGAAATACATTTTTATATATACTATAACATGAATGAATCACATGAACATTATGCTTAATGAAATAAGCCAGACTCAGAAGAATATATATAAAATATTTTATGATTCCTCATTTATGACTATCTAGAACCGACAAATTCATAATTCAGAAAGTCAAAGTTTCCATGCAGTAGGGGGAATGGAAGAAGGTGAATAGTTGTTTAACATGGCATTCCCCTGTATGTGTGGGGTAGGGGGGTCCAAATTTCCCCTTTCACTAAGGGCACCAGTCATACTGGATGATGGGCCCACCCTACTCCAGTATGACCTAATCTTAGCTAATCATGTTTGCAATGACCTTATTTCCAAATAAGGTCACATTCTTAGGTACTAGAGGTTAGGACTTCAACATACAAAATATGAGAAGGCAAAATTCAATTCATAAAAATTACCATTCTCTTGAATTATGTTTATTTATTTATAAAAGTCAAACAGTAGACATGGTAGAACTTCTTAACTTATCAACATATTTTTCTTGGTAACATTGATATTGCTGAAGTCAGTAAAAACCGCAGGGATGTCGATGTATTTGGGGCATATTTTTACATGACATCTTACATTTTTCTAGAAGTTTCGTTCTGAGTTTTATCTTGTTTTCAATGGATTATAAAGTTTGTATTTCCTCACACTAAAGTAAATTGCCCAGATTTACTGCATTGCCCAGATTTAATGTATTAGTTAATAAAATAAGTATTTGAAACTTAATAAATTTCAGGAATTGTCTCTGCTGTAGGCTCTGTTTTCATATACTGGAATTTTCTCTATGAAAAGTCATGAAAGGCATCTTTCTTTTGCAGGCATGTCAGGAATTACATGAAATGTTTTAATATATCCTCTGATAGTTACCTACCCATTCACCACCCTTCAAGTAGAGCCAACATTCCAAGTGATGGGGGCTACCTCATCTGTTTTATTGCAACAGCAGTTGAAAGCCTTTTTTCTACAATCAGTGTTAAAAAGAGAGAACTTCCAATAACCACTGGAAATCATTCTAGCACACATGCTAAATACATTACTCAGTAATAAAACTATTTAAATTTTTCATCCCTGAAAATTAATCTAACAATTTTGGAGGCCATGTGGTACTCTCAGGATAAGTGCAAAATTCTCTTTGATGCTAAGGCATACTGATAAAAATAATTAATCACCCTACAAATATTGTGGTTTGATACTTTGAATCCTCTCCATAGAACACTTACTTTTTGATAAGAGAAATCATATTTTTGTTAAAGAGAATGATAATAACCATCTGTTGAGTTAAGTAACTGCTTGGACTTCACACTAAAATAGAATAATGTCATATCTCAAATGCATCAAAGGTGTGATTTAGAGAGAGCTAGCCCATGGTTATAAAATCAGCAATGAAATAATGACACATTCTTTCTTCTATACTTTATCAGAAAGTGCCATTCCAAAGTACAGTGTGTCCTTTCCACCCCTCCCAGAATGAGACAGCTAGGGTTTATACTTCCCAAAGTCTGGCAGAACATTAACGAGCAAAATTTCCCACTCTGACTTTATAAAAGAGATAGTCTGTAACCAGGACCAACAGGGTAGAAAACCACCAACTTTGTTTGGGAAATTTGAGGGGGAGAAAAGTGCTCTTCTGGCCCCAGATAACTTTTGCACTTCTAGTCCAGAGAACCTTAATATTTTGAAGTCAGGAGTTATTTCCAGGAAGCCACAGTAAAAAAGGATTTGCCATAAAGCGCTAAAAAAGTAATAAAGCATTATCAAGGATTTGTTAGCCAAATTTTTAATGCAGCTGTGGGAACTGAGGAAATGAGACAGGGCAAGTATATCCTGATGGGTAATTAAGGAGGAAAGGCCCAAAGCACTCAGCTCAAAAGGATAGGCTGTGGGTGGTGCTTCAGAGGCAGAGTCTGGACTCTGAAAACCTGGGGACATAAGTGTGGGTGCTTGCAGAATAAGGAGAGAGAGAAGGACACAGGGATTTCCTCTGTGTATTCCATGAAGCTCACTGTGTGTGTAGGCCAGGAAATTAAAATAATAAAACTTGGAACTAATACAGATAATCTCCATAAAGCTTATTATTTGTCATTTGAAACATATTCACTTTTCACATACTGAAACAGAAGTTTATAATAAGTATTATGTTCCCAACCAAGGTAAAATGAAGGGACAGGAACTAAAAAGAAAAGGCAGCACCTGACATCCAGAAGCTGGCATAGTACTGACAGCAAGGCCTTGGTGTTCTGTTAAACATAATCTCACAGAGCATCAGTATCAGACAAGGGCACTCTGTAATCATGATGGATCAAGGCAAAAACAAGACCACTCCATAAACATGGCAGAACACAGACAAAACACGAACACTGTCCAACCAGAAAATTCTAAACATTCCCTACTCCCAGCCAAAATGAGTGCTTCAGCAATCCCTCCTTTACCTTTGCTCTACTCTATCCTCCCTAAAGATAAGATTTATTTTGAGCTCAATCATAGAAGTGTCCCCTCTTTCTGATAATAGCCAATCTATAGCAAAATCCCAATCTATAGCACTCTTCACCAAATCACCCAAAGCCCAAAACCTCCAATAAGTCCATTTCAGCATCTTCTTACCAATGTACCCCATAGTCCCTCATGGTGTATATTCTCTCACTGTGATGAGTAATAAACTGAAGTTGCTCAACTGCAGATGTATTCCTGGTAATTGCTGGCTAGGACATTAACAAGAAGTGCTGAAATTTCCCCCAAATAAAATTAGATAAAATAATTGAGGATAATTTCTGCTACTGAAATATAAAGCCTCACTTATTGCATCTGTATAATACAGTAATGGCAAAAACAGAGCTTTAATTTGGCCTTAAATAATCTATTAACTACCTCAATTCTCCCCTCTCTATATAAATTGCTTGACAAACCAATTTTGACTTCTGAGTACAAAATTAATATGTACCTTGAGGGGCACCTGGGTGGCTCAGTCAGTTAAGTGTCCAACTTCAGATCACGTCATCATCTTACAGCCCGTGGGTTCGAGCCCTGCATCGGGTTCTGTGCTGATAGCTCAGAGCCTAGAGCCTGCTTCAGATTCTGTGTCTCCTTCTCTCTCTGCTCCTCCCTCACTTGTACTCTCTCTCTCTCAAAAATATCTTTTTTTAAATTAAAAAAAAAGACTACTAGGTACCTTGAAACATAGTTAACAAAAAACTTGTACCATACTGACTTATGTTATAGAAAAAAAAAAGACCATGAGAGCAATTATGTAAAAAATAAATTTCAAAAATGATCATCAGAGAGTATCTGTTTCTCTGAGTTATAAATACATCTTTCCCCAACTTGTAGACTACTGATGGACCTCTATCGAATTATCCCTCCAGTTCCTGCTCCAGTGTAGTATTTCCCCAAGCTGACTCTGGGTTTGGCCATGTATTTTGTTTTGCCCAATGGGACATAAGCAAATGTTAGTGATTAGATTGGATCCTTCCAAAATTCACAGGTTGAAGCCCCAAATCCTAGTGTAATTGTAATGGAGATAGAGCTTCTGAAGAGATAATTGAAATTAAATGAGGTCATAAGGGTATGGTCTGAATCCAGTGGGACCTGTATCCTTATAAGAAGAGGAAGAGACACCAGGGATACATATACACAAAGAAAATGCCACGTAAAGGCATAGTAAGAAGATGGCTATGTAAACCAAGGAGAAAGTCCTCATGAGAAACCAACCCTGCAGGAGCCTTTTGAATTTCCAGCCTCCAGAGAAATGTGAAAATTACATCTCTGTTGTTTATGCTGCCCAGTCTGTGAAGCCCTAGCAGGTCAATACTGTAAATATGATGAAAACTGAGTTTTGATAAGTGCTTGTATATTAAAACCTTCCTGGGACCCTAAAACCACTATGCTGTGAAGAAGTTAGAGAGATTTAGAGATCATGTAGATGAGAACCAAGAAACTCAGCCAACATTCAGAATGGAGGCCAGAGACATATGGGCCCAATCAAGCCATCTCTACCATCTGCCAGCCATTTGAGCCATCCTAGCTGAGGTTCCAGACAACATGGAGCAGATATTATGCCTGTCAAATTATATGACAAATAACTATATCAAATTCTTTGACACACAGAATCATAAGCAAAAAAAAAAAAAAGGTATTGTTCTCACCTCCTAAATTTTAAGATGGTTTGTTAGCATACCAATAGATAAATAAAAGAAATTGGTACTAGAAATGAGATGCAACCATAGCAAACAACTAAAACATGTAACATTGCCTTGGTGACTGGATGGTGGATGTGAGGTCTTGCATTATTGTTCTCTAGAGAAAAAGGCCTGTTTTCACTGGAGGAAAAAAGAGATATATGTATATGTACATGCATGCACACATGCCTCCTCTCCCCAACTGCCACACACCCCACATACATCAGAGACAGAGGGATTTCAAAGAATTCTCTCATGTAATTGTAGGAACCAGCAAGTTCTAAATCTGCACAGCAGGCTAGCAGGTTGGAAATGCAGGAAAGAGTTGATCTTGCAGCTCAAGTTTCAAGGCAGTCTAGAAGCAGCAGTCCTTCTTCACTGAAGGATTTTATTCTTTTTTTCTCTTAAAACTTTCAATTGATTGTAAGGAACCCACCCACCCATATTATGGACAGCAATATGCTTTATTCAAAATTTACTATTCAAATGTTAATAGTATATAATAGAGCACAAAGAACACAAATAGGAAAAAAAGCAAGGAAAAGATAATAGAACAGAGCATCCAAGAACTGTGTGACAACATCGTATGATGAAAAGAGAGAACAGAAGAAAAAAAATAGGAAAAATAGAATCTGAGAATTTTCAAAATTTAATGAAAACAACAAACCACAGATAAAGAAGCCTAGAGAACTCCAACGAAGATAAACATTCTTTAAAAACTATAAGTAAAAGAGCAAACTATACCCTAAGCAAGCAGAAGTGATGAATAATTAAGATAAGAGTGACAGTAGAAAAAGTAAAGAAAATAAAAGCTAATATCTGGTTAATTTGACAAGACTAAAACATTTGATAAATATTTAGTCAAGAACAAAGGAGAGAAGATAAAAATTATAACTATCAAGAATAAAAACGGAGAATTGCTTCAGATCCTCATACATTAAAAAGGATAATTCAGGAATATGTTGAAGAACTTTATATAAATAAATTTGAGAACTTAGATTAAAAGGACAAATCCTTTGAAAGACACAAATTACCAAAGCTCACTCAAGAATAGAGAGCCTGCATAGCCCTATATCAGTAGTCACCAAATTTTTCATCAAAGGATGACATAATAATTTTAGACTTAATAGACCACAGAAGGTCTGCTCCAATAACTCATCTCTGATGTTGTAGTGAAAAAAACCATAGACAATATACAAACTAATGGACATGGCTATTGTCTAATTAGAATTTACCAAAATAGATGACTGGCCCACAACCCATAGTTGTCAACCTCTATCCTATTTCAAACAATTCCAGTAAATGATTATTGAATACCTAGAATATAATTGCATCATGTGAGATAAAAATACAATGCTGAACAAAACAGATTCTCAGCTCTCACAGTTAATGGTCTACGGTCTAGTCACTGATATAAATAAATAATCAGACAAATAAAATGTGATAACTGTAACAATGGAGGTAGTCCAATATTCTGTACAATGTAGGAAAGATACTTAACCCAGATTGTAAGGCTCAAAAAAATTACCGGAAATAAGTTATACCTCACCAGAAGATGAAAGGGAGATGGTATATCGAAACAACAACAACAAAAGTGTAGGTACAAAAATATTAAAAAGAAACTATGGGAAATCTTGGAAACTGAGAAAAACTTCAGTATAAATGAAGCCTGGAAGGCAAGTGGTAGAACAGCACAAAAGGAACAGAATCCACCTGTGCTGAGCCATTGCTATACTTTAGGAAAGAAATATTCTGACCGATAGTAGTGGTGGACTAGGGATGGCAGGAAGTAAGTAAATTCAATAGATAATTGGAAAGATGTGGAGTATAAAAGAGAACCAAGAAATCCAGCGTTCTGGTGTAAGTTGGGTATTGATGTCATTTTTCTGATAAAGGAACACAGAAAGAATAATGAAACTACATATCCTCAAAAATGTTAGGTAATTCCAGTTATAAAACAAATAAACCCTGGGAATGGGAATGTAGGGCATGGTGAGTATAGTTAATATTGTATTGTAGATTTGAAAGTTTCTAATTGAGTAGATCATAAAAGTTCTCATCACAAGAAAAAAAAACGTATAACTATGTGTGGGTTAGACGTTAACTAGACATTACAGTGATCATTTCTCAACATATATATTCAGTCATGTTGTACACCTGGAACTAATATAATCTTGCATATCAATTATATATCAATAAAAAATTTTTAAAAATAAGACAAAAAGTTAGGTAATTCAACCAACATATATTGTCTATTATAGAAACTATGTTTTATACATTATATATAGCCCAGTTGTCTGCCATCTCATAAGTCCAGTGTACAGTGTTTGTGTTTGTCTTTTCTCCTCCAGTAAAAAGTGAAATTCTTAAAGCAATGTGTTTTCTATGTTTATTACATTACAATCATTGGCTAGCTGGTGTTTGGCATCTAGGAGTAGACTACTGCCAGCTTCGATGATGAGACCCACTGAAACAATATCAGTCTATACTTCTTACTCAAATACATGCCCTTTGAAGAAAATTTTATAGTTTATTATTTAAGTCTCTTCAATCTCATTATTTATATGGACATATCACTGGATGAAGACATTTAGTACTGAAATTTAAAGATGTAAGGAATCATATATCAACTTGTTCAGTAATTCAAAACACATGCAAGGAAACTGGTGACAGTGGCATTTGTTGAAGTTTTATATAGAGGAGGCTTAGGAAGAGGTTAAGATTAGGAGACTAATTTTGATGCTGCATGAGCATAATATTTTACACAGGGGGAGGAAAAGTCAGTTGTCTCAATTGATGGAGTCATGTCTGGGTGCATATGTGTGTGTGCATGTGTGTGGGGGGAACAGCGGCGTGTTGCCCCTGGAAATTAGGAGGACACTGAAACTCCCCTAAAGCTCATCTCAAACTTCTACTGAGTGGCCTTATTTCATTTTGGTTTGATTTTAGAAACAACTTTACATAGTTTTATTTTTGTTGTGACAGGCTTTCGGGTATCAGAAAATTACAGAATTAGTATCTTTACTAAAAGATCATCAGACCAAAATTTAAACATTTAAAAAGAATTTTGAACTGTAAGCAATAGCTGAGAACAAGCTACAAACACTGTAAAAGCATGAAGACTGTGGGTTAGCTGAGTGATAAAAAGCTGACTTAGTTGGACAAACCTCTTAGAATATCTTTCAGGTACAGAGAAACCAAGGAATTATAATCTATTTTGTTAAGGCCAAAAAGGAAATAGTTCCCCCTCCCCTTTGTTATGTTTTTCGTGAATGGATAATAGTTTTAAGAATATAGCACTGAGTAATGATGGGATAGTTCACAGAAGAACCAAAATACCACTGGCACCGATTGAATGGCTTTTTTACTGGTTCTGTGTGACCTCTGAAAGGTGATTCCTGTCACCACAGTAAGCATGGCACACAACAGCTAAAACAAAGGTAGAACAGCTGACTCTTTTAAATGGAGCAAATAGAATTTCATGGAAAATTTGAGTACTGTAAAGACAGGCTCTTTAAAACAACGTCAGGCTGTTCCTAAACCAAACAGAGGGAACGAGTTACAGTGATTTCTAGAATAACATAGCCCCTCAAATAATTATTGAGGAAAACAATATGAGTTTGATCTGAGTATCAACCTTGATCATATTCACTCTAACACTAATTAGAATCTCTTACTTCACTAAAGCAAAACTTTAATGTCACAAATAAAAATGAGGAAAACAAAAGAGCCTGAGCTAGCTACTCTTTCTGAAAGGAAGTAAATATGCCCCAATAACAAGTGTCTCAAGTGTGCTGTTGAACCTTGTTTCAAAAACAATTTTTTTAAGGAATGGATAAATAAATAAATCTTCAAAACTAAGCTCTTAGCTGTAGAATATAGTAATAGGAGATGAACTCATTAGCTGAAAATCTGCAGAAGCTGGCCTTGCCCAAAGAAAATCCAATTATGAATATAGATCTCTATCAATTAAAAGTTAATCTGCTAATTGAAGGAGTAAGATGATAGCATATTCTTGAGTTGAGGCTAGATGAATCAAATGACCTGAAATGGGTTCTAGAATTTTATTTCATTTTCAAATAGTACAATCTTTAGGAATTAGAAAAAATATTTTTATAATTAAATTTTCCCATGGACCAAAAAAATCATTTGTTCTGTTCTCCAATTCGCTAATTCAACATGTTTTAAATTACTCTTTATCCAGTATTTCACCTTCACCTCACATACTCAATATGGCCTGTTTAGATTACATTTCTGAAGAACCTAGAAAGCAGACAATGTGCTAGAATAGGAGAAACTATTGCTAAATAAGTGCTCTATAAACACAGCCTGAATTTAACTCTTCTAGACATGTAAAATATCATAGTAGTAAGAGATTCCTTGAGAGTTGAGGGCTAATAAGAAAACCACATCAAGAGATTCTAATCAAGTTTTTTTTTTGTTTTTTTTTTTTTGTTTTTTTTTTTAAATTTTTTTTTTTCAACGTTTATTTATTTTTGGGACAGAGAGAGACAGAGCATGAACGGGGGTGGGGCAGAGAGAGAGGGAGACACAGAATCGGAAACAGGCTCCAGGCTCTGAGCCATCAGCCCAGAGCCTGACGCGGGGCTCGAACTCACGGACGGCGAGATCGTGACCTGGCTGAAGTCGGACGCTTAACCGACTGCGCCACCCAGGCGCCCCTCAAGTTTTTATATCATATAAACAGAACTGTAAAATGTCTACCATAAATATAATTTCAAATTTTATAATTTGCTGCAGATTCAAAAATTGCAGCTATTCTTGGAAAATTAAAATTTCTTCTGATTATTTGACTAGGATTAGTCAACCACAGGGGAAAAAATTCATCATTTATTTCTCAAAGTGTCTTCTCCCAAGGTAATAGTGTTAGCTCTAGGAGGAGAAGATGGAGATAGCTAGCTAGCTATGAAGAAGGCACCTAACTCAAGATGTCTCCCATTTCTCAATATTAAAATCCTCCTCTTCTTTTCATCACATCTAGTGAAAGGCCTTATAATATTTGGGGGAAAATCACTCCTACAATAGCCACAATTACTTAATCCTTTACTACATAATAGAACTATGTATATGTAACTTTTTTCTTTCTAACAACTACCTCACTAGGTAGTATTATGTTCACCAATAAACATACAAGAAAATGGAGGCTTGAGAAATAAATTAATTGGGCTAAATACCCATGATTTTTAGCTGCAGAGTAGTATTACAACTTACATTAGTATTTCTGAGTCTGACTCCAAACCCCACGATCTTTATTCTGTGCTTCCCCCTATATAGGTAATACCAAAGCAAAGATTAGTGCATCTGGCTATCTTATTATGCATCTTGCCTTGGCAGAGACTTCAAGGGGTTTGAATAAAAATAAGGAAGGTATTAAAAGATAATGTGACACCACTAGTAAAGAACTCAACATGGGCTGTTGCTGCCAAGATCTAAGAATGGCCAGCACAAGAATTCTGAATTGGGCCAGAGCCTGCCTCAGAAAGACAGGAGCATAAAGATAAACTGTTCACTCAAGAAGTTCATTTAGGAAACTCCTTAGTATAGAAGTAAAACCTATAGTCTCCTTTCTGTAATAATTATGTCTTGATCACTTATTTGTCAATAGGATAGTATGAAGACAAATTTCAGGTTTTTTGGGTTTTTTCTGCAGCAAATATTTATTGAGATACATGTATTAGAGGTGATTCTGATGTTACACACTGGTGAAAAGACATACAACCACCCATTTCTGCTGAATTCTATTGGTTACAAAAGTCACAAGACCAACCCAAGTTTAAAAGAAGGAAGTAAGACTCAATCGAAAAAGCAGAAAAGAATTTGTGGTCATATTTTATCCAATGCAATTTATTTTGGTATACTATTACTTTTCATGTTTTCCTTATGAAATCTCTAGAAAGAAGTTAATTCTCTGGCAATAACAGTTGTTCAAAATTAAATGGCTCTAGATTCGCTGTCTATAAAGAAGTTTATATGTTTAATTAATGCCTTTAACTAACCTACATTAATTAATCACACAAAACACAAGAAAACTAGCCTTTTTGTGTGTGACAGAGAATATTCTTTGGAGATTATTTATAATCACAAGGGGAAACTCAACAAAATTATTCAAAACAGCTATTAAATCAATAGAAAAGGTGCATATAATTTTACTCTCATACTGGAGAATTGTCTCACAGGATCACCCAAAAATAATGTAATTTCCTAGAGTATGTGCCTTTTGCTTTGCTTTTTACTATTTTTTTTAATTTTATTTTAGAGAGCATGAGCGGGGGAGAAGGACAGAGGGAGAGAGGGAGAGAAAGAGAGAGGGAGAGAAACAGAGAGAGAAAGACAGGGAGAGAAAGGGAGAGGGGAGAGAGAGAGAGAGAGACAGAGAGACAGAGAGAGAGACAGAGAGAATCTTAAGGAGGCTCCACACTCAACCTGACATGGGGCTTGATCCCACCACCCCAGGATCATGACCAGAGACCAAATCAAGATTTGGACACTCAACAGACAGAGCCATGCAGGCACGCCACTTGCTTTTTACTATTGATTAAAACCAAGAATTTGTGAAGTTCCGTGTTCACTTGCAGCTATGAAATATTGGAGATGTAAATAATTTCTTTCTAGAAGAAAGGCAATCCCAAAGGTTGTAATTTTATTGCCCTGTAGAATATTAACCTGTTTTGTCCCTAACTTGGCAAATCTACTTCAGCATGTCTTTCTTAACAGACTATAACAATCTCTGTTCTTTAAGTGCTCCTTGAACTAGCTTTACCTTCTTGCTGATTCCCTCATTAATGATTTTAAAAATGTTTGGTATGTGCTCACTTGATATTTGTAAAGAAGTTTTGTTTCTAACTTTAAAAATTATCCTTTGAATGGATCTAGAAAGTATAATACTAAGTGAAATAAGAGAAAGACATATACCATATAATTTCACCCATATGTGAAATTTAAGAAGCAAAACAAAGAAAAAAAACCAGACTTTTAACTATAGAGAACAAACTGACAGTTATCAGAGGGAAGGGGTGTGGGGAGGGTGGGTTAAATAGGTGAAGGGGATTAAGGGTACACTTATCATGATGAGCACTGAGTAATTATAGAGTTGTTGAATCACTGTATTGTACCCCTAAAACTTATAGAACACTGTATATTAACTACACTGGAATTAAAAAAAAAAAGTCCTTTGATTTTTATCAGTGGAGGTGCAAAGAAGTAGTGTCTGAACTTCCTGATGGATTAGAGGTAAGGACTGAAGAAAAGAAAAACATGAAATATAACTTGCAAGCTCTCAAACTTTGAAACAATCACTTGTGAAAATAACACTATAAAACCTGAACGTCTCTAAGGGTAAGTTTTAATTTTTTTTTAATGTTTATTTATTTTTGAGAGAGAGAGAGAGAGAGACAGCGTGAGTGAGGGAGGGGCAGAGAGAGAGGGAGACACAGAATCCAAAACAGGCTCCAGACTCTGAGCTGTCAACACAGAACCCAATGCAGGGTTCAAACTCACAAACCATGAGATCATGACCTGAGCCTAAGTAGGATGCTCAATAGACTGAGCCACTCAGGCGCCGCTACGGGTAAGTTTTAAAACTATGGATGAATTAATCTTGCCTGCTTGAGATCAAAAGGAAAGAGTATCTGCCCTGTCTCAAATATCATTCAGCAAGTACCATAGGAGCATTTAAAACATTATTTTAACATTTTCTAAGAGAATAACTCTGGGAAAACTATCATTTAGCCATGAAACAGTTGGATCAAGTTTTTAAAGGCAAATAATGTACTACTCACATTTTGGCTAGAAAACAGAAAGAGTAAAATCTGGTTTTTTTTTAATTTTATATAGCTTTATCTTTAGATTTGGGGCATATAAAAATCTTGCCAGGGATTAGTTGATTTGATTTATATAATTTTATTCCTTTATAATGCCGTATTCCTGTTCCGATTACTTTATTTTTGTCCCGTACTTTAACAACTGTTAAAACATGTTATCATATATAAGTACTCAAATTTAAGATCCCACCTCTTCTAACTTTTTCTCTCCAGAGAAAATCTGGTGCTTTTACTTTTATAAATCTATATTTTCTTGGTTTCGAAGAAATACCTAAACCCACTTATTTAACAATAAGGTCACAGTTTAGATGTTTAAATATCTCCCCCAGCAAGACATTCGTTTTTTTCTCTATGCTTAAGCATAGAGAAAACATTCTCTACATTCATACATTTGAACTGTAAGTAGTATAAAGTTTTTAAACCAGTAAGTCTTGAAATGAAATATGTCAAAATAGTATGATTTTTACATAAGGATTTTACATAAGTATGATTTTACATAAGGATATATAACCTTGTGTAAATTGAAAGAGGGCCTAGATGCAATATTTTGTGAACTGAATCTATTCAACTTTGCCTGAAGATACTGTTTAGTAATTCTCAAGAAATAAAATGCTTTGAGCACAGGCTAAAGTTCATTTGTATGTTTTTGAAGTTGATGTTTCCAAGATCATTTGATTTTGCTGATCAAATCTATTTACTTGAAAAATAAAATTAAATTTGCCACAGTGAATGCTTTTGGATGACATGCGCAATAAAATTGAAAGCATGTTGTATTCTTTATGTCCATGATTGTGGCTAAATTTGGATCCTAACTCATGCTTTAGAACATGAGTTTAGTGTTCAAAATAACCATGAAGGATTGAATAAAAAGATCTACATCAATGAAATTTACTAAGGAAGAGTACATAGTGTTTACTTGGGCTTCCTATGCAGAACAAAGTCAAATTTAATCTAAGTTTATCAAGAAGTAAACCTTTATAGAACCACTGACTCCATTCCTCTGATCTTTTTTGCATAGGCCTGGTTATAACCATTATCTCAGTTGTGTTGATTATCTCCTAGGAGGTCTCTAAGCTTCTATGAGATACTAAGAATTCCAATAAGAAAGGAGTTATCTTTAGAACTTGTCAATCCTTTCCTGTAATCATCTGGCTAATAGCCTTTTCTGCAGCTGACAAATAACTTTTTAGAGAATCTAATCCATGTTAGGCTCTGTGTTATAAACTTTAAGTATGTATTATTCAACCCTCACAGTTCTGTGAATAATATTAACCTTGTATTAGAGGTAAGGATAAATAACTTGCTCAAGGTCACCTGGCTAGCAAGTTGCTGAGCTATATTATTTCTTTTCAAAACCTATAGTCTTTACACTTGAACTGAAGATGAACCTCGTAAGAAGGGAGGTTTTACAACATTAGTCACATTCATAGCAGAGAAATCTACTGTCAACTACTGGGCAATTACAAATGTTCACAACAGCTGGGGCAATAAAGATATATGTTATTTGGTCTAGAGAAAGTTCTTGTATTAGACATTCTATAACATAATCTTTCTAAGAATTATTAGTATTTAAAAGTTAAAAAAACATCAAAAATTTGAAAATTATTACCTCCAAGAAAAAGAATACTTCACAATCAATGTCATATATATGTATGTGTATGTGTGTATATATATATATATATATATATATATATATGTATATGTATATATGTATGTGTATAAGTGTATATGTGTGTGTGTGTGTGTGTGTGTGTGTGTGTGTGTATAGACTCCCTATTTTCTCCAGGCCATTAAATTCTTAAATAATTATAAATGAGCCAAGTGTCTTTTCTTCTCTCCTGTTATCCCATCCAAATCTTGTTTCCATGAATAGCACACTCATAATAGAAATTTCAAATTCCAAGTGTAAAGCTGTTCTCTGCAAATCAAGAATTTTGGAAAGATTCAAAATACGACAATAACAACAAAAATTATTTTAATAAGACATACAACCTTTCAGGAAACTTGAACTATGTTTTCTAACAGAACCACTGAAAGAACTTACAGAGCAGTTTTGCTGGACCTGCCTTCAGAGACACTGAAATAGTGGTCACACACAAATCTATGTTTTAATAAATTTCCCTAGTGATCCTGATCCAAATCCTGAATTGTCTTAAAAAGGTTAAATCTGGAAAGTGATGGTCACTTAAAGAATAGTCTTTACATTAGAGAGTAAGCTGTATTTAAGAAAATGTATGAATGGCCTAAAAACACTTAGTGGTGCCTTCCCTCTATCTCCATAATTTTCCTAGATCTATTTTAAAGATCTTCCTTCTTCATAGCAATTATTATTTCTATTTGAATTTCTATTTGCATTCTATCTTCAGTGGCTTGACTCTTCCTAGAAGGGTAAGTAATGGTCACCCAAAGATGTTAGGTCCTAATCCCTGGAATTTGGAAATGTTACCTTATTTGGAAACAGAATCTCCACAGACTGATTAGTTTATAATTTTGGCATGAGCAGATTATCCTGGATTATCCAGGTAGGCCCTAAATGCAATCACATGTGTAGACACAAACCAAGAAATGTTGGCAGCTACCAGAAACTGGAAGAGACAAGAAATGGATTCTCCCCTTGAGCCTCTGGAGAGAGCATGGCCTTGCTGTAACCCTGATTTTGGACTTCTGGCCTCTAACATTGTGAGAAAACAAATTTCTGTTGTTATAAGCCACCAAGTTTATGGTAATTTGTTATACCAGCCATAGGAAACTAATATATTCCCGTATGAGGGAAAGAACTTTATCATTTTCATGTTGTATCTCACCACCTAGAACATTGTTGGTTCAGAACAGTGGTTCTAAATCTTGACTGTAATTCAGAATAATCCACCAAACTTTTAAAAATTACTAATGCCCAGACCAAATCTCCCACTACAGAAATTCTGATTGAATTTGTCTGATGTGTTAGTTACTTTTGTTCTGGATTTTTTGTTTTTGTTTTTAATTCTGCAGTTATTTAGTATGTAACCATAGTCAAAAAGCACAGGAATCAAGAAAGACTGAATGAAAGCAGAGTTATTTAGAAGGATGTAGTAGCTAAGAGCAATGGCTCTAGAATTAGACTGCTAGGGGTCCAGTCCCAGCTCCAGCATGTGCTAACCATGTGAATGAGGCCACATTGCCTAATCCTCAGTTTCTTCATTTTCAAAAAATTAGATAATAAAATTTTCTTCATCATAGGGCTATTGTGAGCTTTAAATGAGATAATGCAGATTTTAATATAGTGCCTAGTCCATTGTAAATTCTCAATATGTTATACTTCAATGTTAGAAAAAAAATCTTTACTTCACAATCTTTAGCCAGTCATTATTTTGAGTTAGGTTAATTAGGAAGACTAAGGATTTTAATTAAAATATTTAATATTACATGAAACATCATAAAAATTTTGGTTCAATTGCTTAAATTTACTGAGCTCCTTAAGTTCTTAAATAAAATTCATTACCAATAAACCCAGAGATCTGCCAAGCAACTTCTTTAAAATCCTACAATTAAATTCCTTCTATCAATTCATGCAATATGTTCTTTTTTAATGTAATTACATTAGAAGTCCCCTTGTTTAAGTTAAAATTTGTATTGCTCTGGGTGGTAAAGAATGGAGCAACATTTTGTATATGTATATAGTAGAACAGTGCCAATCTTTCCAATAAAGTCCCCCGCTTTTTTTTTTCTTTCCCAAATTCCCATCTGTTTTGCTGATGTGCCAATATCCAGGGTCTGTTTTTCATAATGTCATTTTGTTTGTGAGGATGTCTGTTCCTGAGAGTTCACGAGCTGGCTGACAATGAAAAAGTGATCACAACGAGGCCAGGAAATATCCTGAAAAATAAAGCAAAAGCCAAGAAAGCCACTGCGCCCTGCTGGCCAGTTCCACGGAGGGCTTAGGAGAGCAGAGTCAACAAGTTTCAGACATTACTCTGGAGGATCTCCTTGGTGGCTAAAGAAACTTCCAAAAAGGGTCCACTGAATATCAGAATCACATCACAGCTGCTGAATTTCCCTCCAGAATGGTTTAAACAAAATAATTCTGTGTGGAAACACAGTTTCATTTTACAAAGAAATAAAGCAAACAAGAAAAATGGCAAATGACATATTTTTTAAAAATCCTCTCTCTGAAACATCAAGAAAATGAAGTGGGGGGAGGATTTTAAAACCTAAATACTTGTATAAAGTATACTTTCATTTTGTTTCCATATTAACTAAAAGAAGACAGTTTGAGTAATGACTGGAATATAATTCCATGTTTCCCTCACTAATATTTTTGCTTAACTGATAATCCCAATTTACAGTGAATAGATAAATACATCAAAAGGAGGGGTTTTTTTCCCCTCTTTTAAAAAAAGGAGCATCAAACCCTAGGCAATTTATCTTTGCTAGGATTTTACATACAATTTCCAGTATGATGTGTGGGTCAGTTTTGTTTAACAGACTATGTTGCAGATACTAGGAACATAATCATACAATCTTTAAAGTTCTACCTACATGTGAAAATTGCTAATGAAAAAAATTATGTTAATAAGACTAAATCCCCACCTTCTTGATAATAAAAAGTATCTTTAATTTTATGCCATTTTCCATTTTTTATGTTGGGTAAAAGACATAGATACTATATTTTTATATTGGCATTAGATCAAAGGTCACCCTTGATTTAAAGGCTATTTTCATACTGATGGAAAATGAGATACGTCCTTTTCTGTTGGGTAGTATGATAGTGTGATTTTCTCATAGGAGATGGTGGATAGAGGATTGAAAAATATCTATACAGTAGCCTGTGGAAAATCCTATGGTAAAAGATTACTAGGAAGAATTTCTAGACTACTGTTAATTATTTTTTAACCTCCCTTTTATCAATAAATACAAAAGAAAGAACAAATTTGACAGAGTGCCTGAGAAATGTACAAACGCTCTCTTAAACAGCCCAACCCAGACTATACAGTCAGCCATCAGCTGGACAGCCATTGAGCTAGGCTTTCATTTGTAATAGGAAACTAAAGGAAAAACAAAGAATAAGATTCCTCCTCAGCTCTATTTCATCATTTTCAAGTAAAGTAACTTAAAATATTGCAATGTATTAAAACAAATAAGGAAGTAGGGTAGAGGAAGAAAAATATAAACCTAACTTTGGAAATAGTACATTTCCTAGTTAGTTCTAGGTCTATTCATATTAAAGCATCCATTCAGGAATTAGCTGTAAGTTTCTCAAACTTTTTTGTAAAATTCCATTTTCAGTGGAGATGTCATAATGTGCTACATCCCTTTCCCCTCCCTCTGGCTTTAATTCAGGTGATAGACAGGAAAAGGAGAGTTCCAGAATCCCGCCTTTTCCCAGCGAGGCACAGCTTTTTCAGCTTGAGGTATAACAATTGTAGGAAATGGTGAATGATGGAAACATTTTCCTAGAAGGGGAGTTTGAAACCTAGGAGAGCCACTCCTATCTGAGCCATAACTACTTACAGAGGCATGAATCGGAGGAAGCTTGCTACATTGAGAAGGCCTGTACAGATCAACTTGACAGAGGACTAGATTGTCACTTCCTGAGAGTGATGGAGTAACACACTCCCAGGATGCACCTTCCTCTGACATTTCCTGAGCGTGGCCTCATTATTTATCTACTCCCAGGATTCACTGAAGGGATTACGACCTAACTTTGTTAAAGAATACATATAAAAAGCAGCTACTAATACTCTGAAGCAACAAACCATATAGGTATACATCTTTCCCTGTGTTAGCATTTCTCACATAAGGCCAAGTTACAAAGAAAACAACTTACAGATACCCTTGCATTATAAAGTGCCAAAAGAAAACTGAGCTGATGGGAGACTGAGAAAAAAAAATCACCCAAAAAAAACCCTGATTGCTTGTAGTTTGAAAACAAAGCATTCCCATTCCTCATATGTGGATTTTTCAGTCAGTGTTCAAATAAGCAAATCATTCAGTAATTGTCACTGTTTTCATTTCCCCCAAAAGTAAAAGTAAATTGATTTGGTTGGCCTCTTTTGGATTCAAGATGACTTGAAAATTAATATTGTCATTCTACTAGGCAAGGATGTCATTTATAGAGTGGAGGTAGAGAGATTTTATATTGCATTTTGCTTTAAATACCATTGTAACAAATTACCGTTGTCATATTTTACAATTAAGGAATAAATTAATATATATATTTTATAAAGAATTTTAAGATTTGATTTCTTTCTCCCAGAACGGGGGTTTGGGAGTGGGAGGAGGGAATGGATATTAGGTCAGAGAAAGGCTATTTATTACTGAGGCCTCAATAGTAATAATTAGCAAAAGCTTAAGGAGTTAGTAAATTTAAGTAAGGAACTTTCAATTAAACAATGATGATGAGGATACAAGGAATTTCCTGAGAATTTATCTTTGATTGAGAGAAGTTGTTGAAAGCATTTGGCCTTTAATTCTAGGTAATCCTTAATCCCCAGGAAGTATCCTCAACTTTATTACTATTTAAATACACTAAAAGCTTTCAGAGAGAAAATGGCAGATGACAGTTTTTGTTTTTGCTTTTGTTTTTATAAGCATGATGTAGCTCAAAGACACTGAAATCTCTTTAACCATTTCTCAGCATCCCATATACTTCCATGTAGCTTGTAGTATTACTACATATGATCTAAGATTTATAGTATAATGGTTAAAAGTAAGCTTTCTTTAAAACAAACAAACAGAAAAAAAGAGAGATAAACCAAAAAAGACTCTTAAATAAGGAGAACAAACTTATGCCTACCAGAGAGGAGGTGAGGGTGGAGATGGGTGAAATAGGTGAAGGGGATTAAGAATACACTTAATATGATAAGCACTGAGTAATGTATGGAATTGTTGAACCACTATATTGTATACTTGCAACTAATATAACACTGTAGGTTAACTAGCCTGGAATTTTAAAAAAGTAGGCTTTCTTAGCCATACAAAATATCTTTGAATCTTGGCTCCAAAAGTACTATTTGACTTTGAACAGATTACTTTATGTTTCAAGTAACCATTTCATAAACTGGAGCATGGGGATAATACCTTCCTAACTAATAATGACTAAATTAAATAATGAAATAATGTGTGCTTAGTACAATGCCTGGTGCATAATTTAGTTCCCTCGTTGGTATTGCTAAGTTTTCCAGAAATTTAAAAACTACAAAAGAAGTTGTATTAATGTTTCCATTATTTAATAATTGCTTTTTTGCATTTTTTTTCTCAAAAACTTGTTGAAATAAGCATTTACCTATTCCTACGTTAAAACTCTCTCAAATTGGCATGTTAAAAACTCAGATTATTTCACTAGTACAAGTGTGTCTAGACAGTCACAGAATGCACATGAAAATAATGTGTGGTTGCCTCTGAATTTTGCTGTGTCCATCTCACAATGAAGTGTCTCTAAGGTCCCAAACCTCCAGAATCTCCTTGACTTACACCTTCAATCTGGACTAAGAATAAAAACAAATTGTGGTGTTGAGCTCTTATGCATAGTATGCAATTTGCCAACGCAAAATAAAAAGTCTGGCAAAATCATATTAGCCCACAGCTAATATCATCCTCAATGAGGAAAAACTGAGAGCTTTCCCTCTGAGATCAGGAACACGACAGGGATGTCCACTTTCACCACTGTTGTTTAACATAGTGTTAGAAGCCCTAGCCTCAGCAATCAGACAACAAAATGGAAAAAAAGGCACCAAAATTGGCAAAGAACAATTCAAATTTTCACTTTTCACAAATGATGTGATACTCTACATAGAAAACCTGAAAAACTCCACCAAAAAGCTGCTAGAACTGACCCATGAATTCAGCAAAGTCACAGGATACACAATCAATCAATGTGCATAAACTGGTTGCATTTCTATACATCAATAATGAAGCAACAGAAAAAGAAATGAAGAAATCAATCTCATTTACAGTGTACTGAAAATCTAAGAATGTCTAATAAACCCAACCAAAGATGTAAAAAATCTGTATGCTGAAAATTATAGAAAACTTATGAAAGGAATTGAAGAAGACACAAAAATGGAAAAACATTCCGCGCTCATGGATTAGAAGAACAAATACTGTTAAAATGTCCATACTACCCAAAGCAATCTACACATTCAATGTAATCCCAATCAAAATTGCACCGGCATTCTTCTCAAAGCTAAAAAAAAAAAAATCCTAAAATTTGTATGGAACCACAAAAGACCCCAAATAGCCAAAGTAATGTTGAAAAAGAAAATCAAAGTGGGAGGCATCACAATCCCAGACTTTAGCCTCTACAACAAAGCTATAATCATCAAGACAGTATAGTACTGGCACAAAAACAGACAGACCAATGGAATAGAACAGAGAACCCAGAATTGGACCCACAAATGTATGGCCAACTAATCCCTGACAAAGCAGGAAAGAGTATCCAATGGAAAAAAGACAGTCTCTTTAGCAAATGGTGCTGGGAGAATTGGACAGCAACACGCAAAAGAATGAAACTGGACCACTTTCTTACACCATAGACAAAAATAAACTTAAAATGGATGAAAGACCTAAATGTGAGACAGGAAATCATCAAAACCCTAGAGGAAAAAACAGGCAACAACCTCTTTGACCTCAGCCGCAACAATTTCTTGCTCGACACATCTCCAAAGGCAAGGGAAATAAAAGCAAAAATGAACTATTGGGACCTCATGAAGATAAAAAGCTTCTGCACTGTAAAGGAAACAGTCAACAAAACTAAAAGGCAATGGACAGAATGGAAGAAGATATTTACAAATGACATATCAGATAAAGGGTTAGTATCCAAAATCTATAAAGAAATTACCAAACTCGACACCCGAAAAACAAATAATCCAGTGAAGAAATGGGCAAAAGACATGAATAGATGTTTTTCCAAAGAAGACATCCAGATAGCCACATGATACTTCTTTCCAAAGAAGTATCCAGATAACTGACACACGAAAAAATGCTCAACATCACTCATCATCAGGGAAATACAAATCAAAACCACACTGAGATAATACCTCACACCAGTCAGAGTGGCTAAAATTAACAACTCAGGCAACAACAGATGTTGGCAAGGATGTGGAGAAACAGGAACCCTCTTACACTGTTGGTGGGGATGCAAACTGGTGCAGCCACTCTGGAAAACAGTGTGGAGGCTCCTCAAAAAATTAAAAATAGACCTACCCTATGACCCAGCAATAGCACCACTAGGATACACCAAAGGATACAGGAGTGCTAATTCATAGTGGCACATGTACCCCAATGTTTATAGCAGTGCTTTCAACAATAGCCAAACCATGGAAAAAGCCCAAATGTCCATCAACTGATGAATGGATAAAGAAGATGTGGTTTATATATACAATGGAATACTACTTGGCAATGAGAAAGAATGAAATCCTGCCATTTGCAACAACGTGGATGGAACTGGAGGGTATTATGTAAAGTGAAATAAGTCAGAGAAGGACAGATATATGTTTTCACTCATATGTGGAATTTGAGAAACTGAACAGAAGACCATAGGGAAAGGGAAGGGGAAAAAATAGTTTCAAACAGAGGGAGGCAAACCGTAAGAGACTCTGAAATAGAAAGAACAAACTGAGGTTTGATGGGGGTGGGGGAGAGGAGGGAAAATGGGTAATGGGAATTGAGGAGGGCACTTGTTGAGATGAGCACTGGATGTTGTATGTAAGTGATGAATCACGGGAATCTACCCCAAAACCCAGACCACACTGTATATACACTTATACACTGTATGTTAGCTAACTTGACAGTAAGTTATATTTTTTAAAAAAGTCTGGCAAAATCACATCTTTTCTCTTTTATCAAAAAAGCACAAATTTACATATTATTTACATAGAAATAATTTCTTATAATTATCAACTCTGACAAATGAGGTAGTGGATATGGAGAAATTTATAATTATTTCTAAATTTGGAAAACAGAAGCAATGTACAAGGGTATATTTCACTCTCCACTAATAAAGTGAAGGGCCAGATTGATAGACTGAAATTAAAGAAATAGAAAAGATGAACAACAACAGAAGCAGCCTCAACAGGGAGGATAAGGCAAAGGGTGATATACCATTCTTCCTTCCCTAGTTTTTATTCTTCCCTGAAAACATGCAGTGAGCTTCTACTATAGGAACCAGGATGCAGGTTGAGGGGGAGATAGAGTAAAAACTTAGACAAATGAGACCTCTGTCCTTGAATAATTCAGATTATGGCAAAGAAGACAGATGCTCAGTGAAATAAGAACAATGTAATAGAAGAAGCATTATAATTAAAGAAAGCTATAGAGTGGGCAAGTATGCAGAAGAATGAGAAATATGCTATAGGGAACCAGAAAATCTTCATAAAAAGAGCTGCATTCAACCTGAATCTGGAGGAATAAATGAGCATATTCTTAAAGGCAGTAAATTGGGAAAGGTCTTCCAGGACGTGGAAAGGTCTGCAGTTTTTACACAGAGATGTGAAAGAGCACGGTGTGTATGGAAATTATGATACACAGAAGAGTTGAAAAGTGCAGTGTCAAGATTGCAATGCAGAATGAGGCCCAAAGAAGAGCCTGAGACACAACATAAAGCCCTTATATGTCTTGTCAAGGTTAGACTTTCCTGTTACCAGTGAGAAGACTCCAGAAAGTGTTAAACTAGAGAGAGAAGAGTGCTGCAAGAGACTAGCCAGAGGAAGGCTAAGAGGTAATGACTGCATTTGTCCAAAGAGACCTGCCACTAACATTTGTGGCATAGGACAAGCATGTGATTGGAGGCCTAGGTTGATCCCCTCTTCTGTTCCCTCCTCCAGCTCTCCTATTTACCACAAGGGACCTCAGACCAAAACCATCCACTGTCACTACCACCCACCTGCATGACATCCAGAAAACAAAGAATGGTTGACTGAAACTCAATCCTGCGAGTCCCCACTCAACCCCTTGGAAGACGGAACCAGCAAAGAGGCTCTTGAAAAGTCCTGGGTTCCTGGAGTATGGTCTAGAAGGGTGGGAGACAAAGTTAGAAAGGTACATTCCCCTTAGCTCCATAGATGACTCACCCATGGTGGCTTGGCTCGGAGAGGACCAGAGGGTGTTCCTCTAAAGAGTACAGTTCAAAACAGAGGTCCTCTCACTTGGCTGGTAGTTGTACAAAGATGAGATGATTCAGGCGCAAACTAATTCAATGACAGTGGAATAGAGAAGAAAGGCCAGTTTCACAACAATGAGATTCAAACACAGCAATATGATGTCAGACAATGTAAGGCAGAAGTATGTGAAATGGCTATGAACTGAGAGGTGTGAGTGAAGAAGAACATTAAAATTCCTGGGTCAGTAGATACAGCAAATACAGCCAATAACAATTATTGTAATGACTACTACTATTACCACTGTATTACTGTATAGTTACTACATACTAAGATCTAAATAATTTAGTCACTTAAGGAATGTAGGAAGAGAATGGAAAGGAGTCAGAGGGAATGAAGAAACACTAGGGAGGCTTATAGGGAGTGTGGCTTTCACAATTTTGAGTTTGTGTCATTTAAAAACATACATACCACTGGGATGTTTGGGTGGCTCAGTTGTTAAGCATCTGATTTTGGCTCAGGTCAGGATTTCATGGTTCAGTTTGTGAGTTTGAGTCCCACATTGGGTAAGCCCATGCCCCAAATGCATCTGGTGAACACAAGCCCCACTTTGGTGAGCCTCACTTCTCTCTCCCCCTCCTCCTCCTGGTATTCTCTCTCTCTCTCTCTCTCTCTCTCTCTCTCTCTCTGTCTCTCTGTCTCTTGCTCACTTGTCACACACTCTCTCTCTCAAAAAAAGAAAAAAATATATATATATATGTACACACCTACCACTAATGAGGTTCGATAGGCTTAAAAAGGGTCAGTAGACCAAGCACTTCTATGAAGTACATCTAATTTAGTAACCAGTTACAAAAAATAATTTCATTTAAGGCACATAACTACACAGATTAGAAACTAGATTTTATTTACTTACTCATTCATGTGTCACTTTGCTTTCAAAAGAATGTGATATGACTCAGAATTACGTATAATCTAAAATCAAAGTATGTAAAACTTAAATGTGAAATTATCTTATTTTCCAATAACCTTTGCCAGCAAAGTTGCTTCAAACCACCTTTTCTGCTGAACTTCCTTAGAGACATGACAGCTCAATTTTACAAATTAAAAAAAAAAGTTTATCTCTTTATTTTGAGAGACAGAGAGCTGAGGGGGGTGGGGGACAGAAAGAGAGAGAGAGAGAATCCCAAGTAGGCCCTGTGCTGTCAGCATAGAGCCCAATGCTCAAACTCGCTAACTGTGAGATCATGACATGAGCCAAAATCAAGAGATGTATGTATAACGGAGCTGAGCCACTGAGCCACTCACGTGCCCCTATAACTTTTGTTTTTAAAAAAGGCTTACTCTACTTGTTTGGACTCAGTCCTCTTCACTTAAAAACTTTAATCTCACAGTCAATTCAAAAGAAAAAAAAAGTATCTGACATGGTTGCTTGTTGGTAAAGCAGTAACCCCCACTGTTCATCATTACTACTGATCTACTGCCTGACTGCCAACCTGCAGATATCAGTTGGTACCTCTTACCATCTTCCCACACATACAGCTAAGTTTTTATTGAATACCCTTATTGCTCAACTAGATTCTCATTTATTTTTCAATTATTAGAGGGAAACTTGTATAGAACCATTTCAATTTAATTCATCAAATCAAATTTTATTCAATCATTCAACTTATTTGATTTTCATCATATATAGATACGTAGACACATATTAATGTCCATACTCATGCACACATATACATAAGCATATACATGTAATTTGGCCACAACACATAGTACAAAATGGCTCTCTCTACACAGTCACCATAGTATTCTTTTTGCTAGATAAATTAAATCACACCAGACACCTTATTTAAACTGTAAAATGGCTTTCCATAGTATTTAAAATAAAATCCAAACTCCTCACCAAAATCTAACATTACCTGACCCAAAATACTACTTCTACCTTTTTACTGCCACCTCCCTTGTGTTCACCATGTTCAAGCAATACTGGATTTATCCTTGTTCCTTAGTACCAGTTCATTTGCATGACTTTTGGCACTTAATCTTGCCTCTGCAGGGAAAATGCTTATCAAGGTCTTTACCTGGCTGGATCCTTTTCATCTGGCTCTGATAAAATGTCAATCAAATACCAACCCATTCCAGTGATTTGCTATTTCCTTCTTTGGCTGTTCTTACACTTACTGCTATCTAAAATCATATACTTACCTGGTTATTGGTTTATTGTCAACCCCAGCAGAATATAAACTCCACAGCTAGGAGAATCTAATGGTCTTTATCACAATATTCATACTACCCAGGGATGCGCCTCACACATAGAAGGCACCCAGCCCATAATAAATATTCAGTAAATCTGTTGACTGAAAAATGTTTAAAAAGGAAATGAACATTACATATTATGTAATCTACTTTATTTCACAGCATTAAAACTGAGACTGATATTAAACTTTATTTCTAAAGATTTACTATCTAGTTAGTGCCAAAATCAGCACATAAGCCCTGATTTCCTTATTAAACTTGTTTGCACTGTCAATACTTTATGCTTTCAACTGGAGAATATTGGATTAAAAGAGTCAATACTATTTTATAAATTGTTAATTTAATACTACAGAACTTTGGAAATTGCTCTAAGCCCATAAATAAGTATTCTGACACCTTAGCAGCGCATTTTAATGAACCCCTACTTTGAGTCTGAGACAACAGCAATCACAAAATTATTTCTCAGGTATTGCCCATCAGGGTTAATAGTCAAGAATTTCTATCACATGTCCTTTATTCCTCAGTAAATGGTCCATGTGTCTACAATTATTTACCAAATCTTCTCTCTGCCACATCACTTGTAAAGACCCTATAAAATCAGTCTACATGATTGGTATTTACATTTTCTAATGACCACCAAAATAAATCTGAAGAACTAAGAGGAATGCTTTTAATGACTAGGAGCTGACTTATTAAGCTTTTAAATATTCCTCATTCTGGGGCGCCTGGGTGGTGCAGTCGGTTGGGGGTCTGACTTCAGCCAGGTCACGATCTCGCGGTCCGTGAGTTCGAGCCCCGCGTCAGGCTCTGGGCTGATGGCTCAGAGCCTGGAGCCTGTTTCCGATTCTGTGTCTCCCTCTCTCTCTGCCCCTCCCCCATTCATGCTCTGTCTCTCTCTGTCCCAAAAAAAATAAATAAACGTTGAAAAAAAATTTAAATATTCCTCATTCTAATTAAAGTTAATTATGATTCTGTGACACATTCCCAAAATCTTTATGGTATTTTTATTCATCATTACTATTAATAAAAACTCAAAATAATATAGTTTTACAGCCAATTCAGTGGATATTCTTTTTTACCTTGACTTCCAGGGCAAACTTATTAACAATATAATTGATGATATTATAAGTCCTTTGGCACTTCTTCCTGGGTGGCTTTTTAAAATGTAATACTTCTGTTTATAATTCTCCTGGGATCACTGTGAGTTCAATGGAAAGTCCAAATATTGCCATTCAATATAAAAGTTCCTATAACTTAACCCAATGGCATTAAAGTAGCATTTGCTTTTAGATATGCTTTGTTACCCTTATGCTACTAGAATATTTTGATCAAAACTGTATTTAAATTTCATGTGGAGACAATGAAGGTTTATGGAAGGAAGGTAGTTCACTGCCTAACTTCATCTTAGCAATTTTGACTATGAATATTATGCCACAAAATATTTAATAATTATATTAAAATGGTAAAATAAGAAAGACATCATTTTACCACTGATATGAGGACTTATTTTATGGAAGCCAAGAATGAATGCTATGCATAAATGAGGCAGATTATTATAATAATATTTGCTGTTTGATGTTCAGACTTAAAAAGAATATGTATCTCAACCTGAAACTACAAAACATTTACAAAATTATCTAAGTTTGTAATTAACATATGCAAATATCATACTCATAACATACCTACACAATAAAAATTGTACTTAACGAATAAAACAAACAGATTTAGAGGGATGTTTCTAGCTGATACATTGCCAATTGCTAAATACATTTTAAACACCCAAATTCACTGTGAGAATTTTTAAGAAGAAACACAGTGCTCCTACATGCTTCATGCTATTTTCAGAATATAAAGTTTAAGCTATTACATCTGTTAAATACTAAAATAGCCAAAAGGAATCCCCAAAGACATAGTCTGCTTTTTCAGGCAGCAACTTTTCCTTTTAGCCAAAGGTTTATAATCAGAGAAGTTTTACCCGGTCCAGGTGTGGCCTTGAATACTGAAGCACAGCTGCAAAGAAGTTAATCTGATTTTTTTCTCTCTCTCTTTCCTTTCACTCCCTAAGTAATGCAGCAAGTATTGCCTTTTCCTCTCTTGAGGGGAATTCATGGATTTATGTTTTGAAAGATCTTCCTCTTTCTGTTGCCTAGCAAACAAGCTGCTGTGGTCAAATGAAAAATATATGCAAGTGAAAGCTAGGAGAGCTCAGGATATGTGTTCATGATATGGCCAAATCTCAGGATAAAATAGATAATTCACTATATATAGCATGGATTTTTATGACTTATTATCATTTTACTATGTTTTTTAAAGGAAGATCTTATGACAGTTTAATGTAAAGTTATGAATTATGCATAAAAAAGATGTTTACTATTTTTTAAAAAAACCATGCTAAAAGCTACACAGTTTGAAAAACACATGAATTTTGGACTCTTCATAAGCTAATGGTGAGCTCATTTAATGGAATAATGATGTCTTCATTGTGTTCTTTTTGAATATCCCCAAATGCTGGCTTTATAAGTAAAAAAGGAAGCACAAATCCCATGTGTGTCTTTATCAACAAACATTTATTCAATAAACATGTATTGACTAGCTACCAGGTTCCAAGTTCTGTGTTATATGTTTGAAATTCTGAGACAAATACCCACATTGAGTTCATAACCCACTGGGGAAGACAGGCATGTGAATAAATAAAACCCAGTAATGAGATATAAACAGAGTTCTTTAAGAATCTAAAGACAGTAGCCAATTTGCATTTGAAGAATCTTCTGTAGTACTTGTTGAAGTAATCAATTCTTGGCCTAGACTTCAAACCTACTGAATCACAATCTTAAGGGTGCACATAGGAATTTATAGGGAATTTTGTAAGCACCCCAAAGTGATTTTTTAATGTACAATTAAGGTCTACTGAAGAGAAATTTACATTTCTGAAGGTGTTGAAAGCTTCTTCAAGTAGCTAATTGTAGGAACTCAAGAGGGGTACACCAAAATACTACTTTTCTTTGTCAGAGTTCTGCTTGTTGATAGAGAACCAATTTTACTTTTATTATTCATTCAATATCTGTTTAACAATCATTTGATCACCTATGTCAGGTGACTTATATAACAACAAACTTAGAAATACTGAGCCTCAGAATTAAGAAAATGAGAGTAGTAGGCCCTTTCACCACATGGCAGAAAGAAGAAACATACCCTTGTTATAGGCCAGCTCCCACAAAGAGGAGATGAAGGAGTGGAACCATGCCTGTCTGGTTGTTCCTCCCAAACTCACCAATCTGAGAGTCTTTCCACTTATGAGAAGAAAAATAGGGAGAGCACATAAAAGTCATACTTGTAGAGATCCTTCCATATGGAAGGAGTCAACATGTGTAGTCAATATTTCCCTTCCTCCTCGATGGTGACATTTGAACTGGATCTTGAACAAAGGGTAAGAGTTTTCCAAGTCATGGGCTGTTGTAGTAGCAGATAAGAAAAATAAAGAAATGGTAAGCATATTCTAATCGAAGCCCATGTTTGGAATCACCACATGAGACAATGAAGGGCTTTCAGAGGATTTTAAGTCAGTGTATAAAAAAAGCAGCTTTGTCTATTTAAGAAAATGGTTCTGAGATCAGTGTACAGTCTGGGATAAAAAAACAACTGGTATTATGGAAGCTAGCTACAAGGATGTTGTAATAATTCAAGATGGAAATTGGAAAGGTCTGGAAGAAGAACATAGCAAGAGAAACAGGAAGCAGCAGACATATTCTGTAGATAGCTCTACAAGATGATGGATAGGAATTAATGGCTAATTGTATACAGAAGGGAGGTGAGAGAAAACAAGATTGAAGTTGAGTGTGAGACTCTAGTTTAACAGATTTGGTATAATACAATATTACATCAAAACATAAGATTGTCTAGGGGTAAAAGATGAGCTCTGTTTTACATATTATTGGGTCTTTGTATAGCTAACACCTGAAACCCATGACTTCATCCTAGGTTCAGACTGAAGTTGGCTGACTCCCTTCTTGTCAGCATCACTGAGAACTCAAATACTTTTGTTTTCTCCTGGACAGTACCACAATCTTTCCTATCTTGTGTGGTTCCAATCTATGGAATACCAACTGCAAAAGAAGACATATTCTTCTTAACATCATCTTTCCTCACTGTTTCCTTAAACATCCTTTTTATTTGTATAAAGCAAATAAAAATGACAAAAAAACACACTTGTATCCTTTCTCATTTTAGGGATATTGAAACCTGTACGTGTGAGCAAACTCCTTTGAGACTACTCAGAGGTAATAAGCTAAGGGGGGGGGGGGGTGGTTAGGTCATGTCTCCATTCAAATATCATCTTTTAAAGAAAACATCCCTTACAATATTATGTAAAATGCCAATGCATCACATAACCCTAGCCACATAGCATAGATCTCCATCCCTTTAACCTGCTTTATTCTTTTTCATAGCATTTGCTACTACCTTCATTGCTGCACTTACTATCTTTATTCTTTTTATCATTGCCTTTCTCCACAAGGATGCAAGATCCGTAAGAACAATTTATTTTTATTTTTGATCCATACTATAACATCAGAGGCTAGAATAGTGTTTGGCACATGGTAATACAATAATATATATTATTTAAATGAGTTACCATCAGAATTATAAATTATGATTTGCCAGTGGTGATATGCTGACAATCTTACAAATTAAAGATATCTCCTCTGCTTCAGAGTTCATAGCCTTTGCAACATTACTCTTAATACTGTTATGGTCTCTCTAAATGTGATTGCATCCATGATGCATGACTCCATCATCTACAGTTGACTGAAACTAAGGACCTCTGGTGTAATGCCAAAAGAGGAACTGGACCATTCAAATCTCTTCTCAGAATTTAACATGGGAAAGAGAACAAAGCAATGAGCAGCAGGATCTAAAACCAACGAAGATCTGAAGAAGAGTTAAGGCCATAAAAATTGACATAGAGTTAGGAGCCATGGAGAATTATGAAAAAAATAATGTTATTAAGTGGCAGAAACCATGAATAGCCAGAAGCAATGAGGAGAAGAAAAATTAGATTGATTAGAAGGAAAAAATCAGGAACCAACAAGCCAGTGGTAACGGGAAATTAGACCAGAAAGATTGTACAGAAAGAATGGTGTAGACACACGAGAAAAAGGAGAGAGATTTAGTATTGCCCATGAGATGGAGACAGAGTTGCTTGTCTCATCTTTAGACCTAGCACAGCTTCTAATGACTTTTAGGCTCCAATAAGCCCATACGTACCTTGTAATAAATCTTTATTTAATATAATTTGAACATATAGTTTTACGTGTTCATAATTCATCTGTACTAACTATAAATAAATGCCAATATCCAATGTCAATATACTTTATAAAGTACCATGAAATATTTAATTTCCTACAAAACACAACATTGACATCACTATTCTGATGCTATTAAATGAACCTACATTGAGCATTTACAGTAACCTACAGTGGAAGGAAAAGGAAGAAACCAAAAGCAACAAGCTAAGAGAGATTCTTTCTATGAGGTTACACAGTTGGTATTACTTGTCCTCTATGACTTCTTCCTAGTTGTGACTATCAACTATTTCTTCTCCTTTGCCTCTGTCTTAATCCAACCAGGCTGCTATAACAAAATACTTCAAACTGGGTAGTTTAAAACAACAGAACTTTATTTCTCACAGCTCTGGACCAGAAGTCTGAGATCAGAGTGGTAGAATCATTGAGGGAAGTCTCTCTCCCAGGTCACATGCTTCTCATAATATCCTTCCATGGAAAGAGAAAGGGATCTCTCTGGAATCTCTTTTAACAAGTGCACTAATGCCATTTATGAGGGCTTCACCCTCAGAACCTAATAGTTTCCCAAAGTCCTGACCTTCTAATGCCTTTACATTGAGTATTAGGGTTCCAGCATATGAATTTGGGGGGGCACAAACATTCAGACCATAGTACCCTCCTCACAAAAAATGAAAATAGGGTAAGTGTTATTTTCTATTGTTTAAGCATAATGCAAGAGGGAAGGGGGAAGCAAAACTAAAGGATCTAATTCAATCTATTCTTTCCCCAAGTTTATATTAGAATCCCTCTTTTCTGAAAATTATGATCTAAGATTTAGAACTTAGTGCCTTCTTCATGTGACTATACATTGCCAAGTGGAAACTGCTAGAATCAAAATCACAGAATCAGAATTTAATTCAAAAAAGAGGCTTTTAAAGTGCTCCCATTATACATGCTTTATTAGCTGTGGAACTTAATGTTTAGAATTAAATTAACCTCACACTTGTTTTTAAAAAGCACATTTCTCTCAGAACTAAAACATAAAAATTGCTTCATACAAGTCTTCTTTGCAATGAGTTTTAACTTCGTGGAAATATAACAATCTATGTGATAAATTGTACAATAAACTGCTCTCAGAAACTTCTGGACAGAACTCTTTAAGATGGGGATGACAACATCAAAGCAAAGAGGTTTGGAGCCTTGATTTTAATTTCATTGGGTCAAACTAAGAAATATAAATCAAGCTTAATATCGAGCAGCACATCTCTTCCTAAAAAGGCAAGATTCATCAATTAAAAAGAAAATATAGCTAGGGACAAAATATAAAAATGATCTTTATTATATCTTTATGAAGTAGTGATTTCCAGTTCTGGAAGTCTCCTTGCTTTGAATTCTTTCCTCCCTTTTGAAATATGAGCATCTCTTCTAATCACATGATTCTGAAAATCTCCATGGAGGGCAAACTGAAATACGTAGGTTAGAAAGCATTGGAAACTGTGTGAAGAAAATTAAAATCAAAATTTGCTGGGAGTCTAATTTGTGAGTTTTTTAAATTAATACTTTCTGATGTACAAGTGTTAAAAATACAAATGAAAGAAATCCATCTCTGGAAGAGAAGCTTTTCCAATAAAAATAGATCATGGGGGCACCTGGGTGGTGCAGTCGGTTAAGCGTCCGACATCAGCCAGGTCACGATCTCGCTGTCCGTGAGTTCGAGCCCCGCGTCAGGCTCTGGGCTGATGGCTCGGAGCCTGGAGCCTGTTTCCGATTCTGTGTCTCCCTCTCTCTCTGCCCCTCCCCCGTTCATGCTCTGTCTCTCTCTGTCCCAAAAATAAAATTTAAAAAAATGTTGAAAAAAAAATTAAAAAAAAATAGATCATGTATTTTTCAGCTAAAGCTTAATATGAAAAAAAATTGCTAGCTTTTTTTTGTAAATAGAATGATTAACTAGAAAGAAAAATCCCATGATAGATATAGCCATTGTGTGTGTGTCACATCATTTCTATGAAAATTACAATTTAAAAGTTTGATGGTTCTTATAATTAACAGTGAGGAGTTAGTCCATTGAAAACATCTGTCTGGATTTTCAGTCTCCTTCACGGTTTAATTGTAAGCAAATTCCAATTTTACGGAGGCCAGTTGAAACTGATTAGTAGGAACACTGATTATGTTAAGTGAGGTGAAGCCCTGTGATCCTGTACCATCTGTGTTTAGCTAAAATGTCTGTACTGCTCAGGAGTCTTTAATACCATAAGTGGACCTATCCGTGCAGAAATGAACTATAGTAAACTCACTGATGTCAGAGGTGAGCCTGGCTGATATCACCAGGTGTGACAAAGACATCTCAATTTGTGAAACTCTAAATGCCATTCTTTTAGGAATAATGTGTGCACACAAGAACATTTCATAGTACCCATTTTTTCTAGAAAGAAATCTCAAAGAAAAAGTACAAGATATGCTCATAAAAGGTAGGCAAGGTTGTATCTGCTAAAGGAAATAACTCTTAATTGGGCACTTGTTTCCATTCATTTGAATGTCTTCATTCTAACATCAGTCACTCACTCACTTTATGTGTGTGTGTAGGTATGTATGTATTCATTGAAGAAATATTTTACAAGCAAAAACTAGCACCAGATGTATCACAGATAAAGTGATAAAAAGCTTGTTTGCCTAACATAGGCAAGACAAACAGGTTAAAAAAATCATTTGAAAATTATCAAATGGAGGATTACACAGAATGCTAGTGGTGCTCACCTGAGATAAGTTTTCACAAGGAGCTGGGGGAAGACAGAAAGACTAGCATTTGCAAAAAAAAAAAAAAAAAAAAAAAAAAACAGAGGAAAGAAAGTTTAGGAAACTGCACCTATCCTGGAGTAACAAAAGCCCAAGGGATATGTGGAAGGATGGCAGAAACAAACCTAAAGAGATGGGGCAGTGGCAAATCACAAAGTCTCCCGTTACTAAGTTAAGGAATTTTTATTTTATCCTGAAGTTGATGAACTTTTAAAAACTTGCAATTCTTGAGGACTGAGGTCACAAATACCTCTCAGAAAATGAACTTTCTTCTTTTTTAAAATGCTATTTTCCAAATTTTTGATAACAGTATTATAAAGATGTTCATTGGCTATATTATTCATAGGCTATTTTAAATGTTAACTACGTATCTGTGTATTCTCACCACAAAAACAAGGAGACTACATCCTAGTTTCTTTGACACTTAAAGACTTAAATCTTTCAGCAGCTTAACAGCCTTAAAACACTCTAGAATAATATTCTTTCTAATTCTTCCTCTTTCGTCTCTGAAAGGAGTTGGTTGAGAGGGGGGAAAAAATGCTGGTTTCAAAGGGATGTCAGGAAGGAGAACTGAAGAGATAAGAAATATTAAGTAACAATCTTTTATCACCTTATACCATTTTCTCATTTTCCAAGAATTTTAACATCTTTTACATGTGACAGAAGTGATACACACTTCTAATCCAATCACATCATAGTCTTTATTCATAAAAAAAAAAAGATATTTACTTAGAAGTCAGACATCATGGGAGTAGGGCAAATACAACACTAAACTGAGAATTTTGGATCCCTTGCTGTAAACTCAGGTTCTGACACTAAAGAATGACATAACTCTCAACTCATTTAAAAAGGAGAATTAGATTAGGAGATCTTAACATTGTATCTGTAGCCAATACATAAGAATTCTATTAGCGCTGAAAAATGTGTAAACTCATAATTTGATATTGTGTCCTACAATTTCACCTTGAACTTGAAACAAATAAGAAATAATATGTGATGCATGTATAAGCCATACACATAAATTATCCACCCTATTAGGTAAGTAAATATATCACTCATGAGAATAAGGTGTCTCTCAAACCCAGTAAGCTTAGTACTGAAATAATATAAGGGCTGTATTTTGACTGTTTATAATATTCTCAAGCCAGTATTGGCTTAAATTATTCATTAGAGCTAGGTTCCTTCATAGAAAGGCAAAACTTATCTGCATTTATTTTTAATTCTGGTACAATTTATATTTAAATTCTATTATGTGTGTTGACATGTTGTTAGAATTTATTTGGGAAGAAAAAATCCAGTGATGCATGTAGCATATTTCAAAATAAATCAGTGATTCTAATAGTTATATAAAAATGATCAGTTGTTCTTCTGACTAGTATATTGCTTCAAATAAATCAATCTGATGCATGTTTTCCATCTTGAATTTCTGAAATCTAAATCTAAATCTAGTTCACTAAAAAAAATAAATGACCCCCCCCCAATTTTTTTTCACAAAACAAAATTCACTCTAAATTTTTAGAGCCATTTTTTGGTTTCCTTAAAAAGTGTCCTTTTATTCTCCCATTTGAAAGAAAAACAAGTAATAAAAAGAAACTGCATAGGAAAATATATGTCATTAGAGAATTGAGGATCATCAAAATGTACATGTAAATAGTAGTATTATTTTATAGGGCACTTAAGGAAGATTATGTTCTCTTACACATGTGTGTGTGTGTGTGTGTGTGTGTGTGTGTATTCTTGCATATATACGTCTTTGTTCTATCTATAAATATCTATAGACAGAAGATAGAAGAGAGATACATATTTTCTATAAATATCTATAGATAGATTCTATAGATTCTATATAGAATATAGAATCAAGATAGATTCTATAGATTATAGATAGAAGATACATATCTATATATAGATAGAAGAAAGATATAAAGATAATGCCTTCCAGAGTTAAAATGACCAGATTTAAGAAACTGAAGTGAGTAGAGATTGAGTGTGCTGCAAGGCTCTTAAAACGCTTGTTGGAAAATATTGAAAAAATATGAGACTTAGCAACATGGACATGCAAAGTGTGGAAATGGTTTACAATATCTGCAAAACTGCTAATTTGAAAAGAAAAGATAGAAGTGGAAGAACAGAGAAGATATGTTTAATAGCTGGGCAATTTACAGATTAGTTTAAATAATTTATTTTGGCTTATGTTTCCATTTCTTTGTTATTGTTTTAAATTCGAGCCTTCATAGTTTAATGTGTAACCAGTTTACTGAATAGTTTCAAGTTATCAGGATATATGCATAATATGATTTTAATTTTCCCAGTAATTGCCTTCTAGCTATGCTATGTTCCACTTGGTGATATTTTGGCTAAATTCCATCATTTTCTTGTTACATTTGGCTATTATCATGGCCTCATTTTATTTTTAAGGCTCAGTTCTACTTTTTAAAAAGTTCATTCTCAAACTTGAATCCAGTTTAATGTCTTCTCATTAAAGGAGATGTGACTCCTGCTTACTAAGAATGAGAAGGTGCATAATTAGCTTGACTCAGAGATAGCTCCTTTTTTGTTTTCCAGGCACTAGTTTCACTACTGTTGAAGGCACAAAGAAAGATAGAGAAGGCAAAGAAAGATGTTACTGCTCACACACCAATAAGATGTGTTCTGTGCATCACTATGATTCAGTCTGTTCTGATACCAATGTCCTCTACTGATGGAATGATCTTCACATAGTTGGTGCATGTGGTTTTCTTGGGGCAATGTTCAGCATCACCCCTACCTTCCTTGATGCTGGGCACAAAAACTCCCAGCTGAAAGAACAATTGGGTAATTAAATCCAGTACCCACTCAGTTTCTCAAGGCTGTGTCAAAAGCACCCAGAATGGTGATTTAGTCTATTTTGCACAAAAGCCTTAAGCGGAGGACTCCTTCTGGGTCTGCCTTTGACATACCCTTAATGCTTTTGCTAAACTGGATGTGCCATCAAGTTGCCCCTTAGTTTCTGCTCCTCATGTTAACATCTTGATCCTTCACGTGAAGCTATGGGAAGAGATGGGGTCCTCTTTTATAATGCAAGGTTTCCTAAACTTTTCCAAATGTATTTGTTACTCTACGGTCCTTCAAGTCCTGCTCACCTTGATCACTCCAAATCCTGTTCAAGAACCCTCTCCCTACCCAACTTCAGAAAACATACAACACAATCCCCTTGTATTTCCAATAGTAAAGGGAGGGAACTGGAAAGGAAAACACCTTATATTCCTGGAATCCCCAAATTATTTCCCAAGGACTCTCTCACTACATACTCTGATCCTGGAATGACATCATTGTGGACCTATTTGTATGCAGCTTATCATGCTTCCAACTAGAGAATTAGATGCTACTCTCTTTGTTCAGCTACCTCCAATCCCTATTTTCTGGTATTTTCCTTATGTGACTACACACTATTAAAAGCACCTTCACCCTTAGAAAATAAGGAATGGGCTTCCACGGAAATAATATTCAACCCACAAGGCCAATGTTTAATCACCTCTGTCATGCTATTTCCTATGTGACTGGGAAGAAAGATGGTAAAATACTGTTGGGATTTGGCCAATTCAACGAGTCTACGCAGGGGGTGGCTATTTCCAATTGAATGTTGATTGCTGTATTTTTATGAACGAGTGTTCTCTTTTGTTCCTAAATTTGGGCCTTAGCCAATTCAGTAATAACAGTAAATATTCTATTTGGCACACAATGGCTGCCTCAATTGTTATAAATTGTGATAATGAGTCACATTATCATAGCTTTCCCAGTTCACCAAAGCACAAATTTATTCTTCCTTAAACAAAGTTCTTCATATATTCTTGATACAAAACTTTCCATTTCTCTACAATACACCTGGAATAAAATCCAAACTCTTCAGCATACAATGTTTACCCTTCTACAAAGTCTCAGCTATCTTTTTGTTTTTCCTTAGTATATCCTCCCAGGCCCTGATGGCTCTACTTTCCCATGCTACCCACCATCCTAGTACTTCCCGCATCTGTTTTTCTCAATCCATGTGCTTTAGACAGACTTTCTTTCTCTTTCTTTCCCCAAAACCAACTTATTGAAAATGTCCACTGTTTTCAAAGACAAGCCCTAATTCTACCTTCACCTTGAATGCCCATCATCCCTGCAAGAATTAACTCTATGAATTACCTTAAAAACTAGTTTAGGTCCTTTAAATCACTATTTCCATGAATCCTTGCTGAATAATCAATTAAAAATATCCTCCAGTAAATTGTAAGATCTTTGAGGTAGGAATTATGTTATATTTTTCTTTAATGCCTCACAAAGAATAAAACAATGTGAACTATATAGTAAATATTCAATGTAATGTCCCATGAATTAAATTGAAAACTAGAAGTGGTACACAGAGAAGAGACCATGAGACAATAAGAAAGTAACCAAGATATCAATGATTCCTCATTATGTTTCCATTTGCATTGGTAGGCATAAAACGGTGCACTGGGTTTTTGGGAACATTAGGAGTAAAACTAGAAGTCTCTTAAGACCTTTCAGATGGTGTAGTGTAAATAGGGATGCACTTTCCACTTTCCTAGACACCATGGGGCAGCTCTGGCATCACGAAGATGCAGCAAAGCACACCAGCTTGGGAAGGACCCATTAGGAGATTTCAGTGTACTAGCATTGTGGCAATAGTGCACAAGGGAATGAAGAAGAACCTAGTGAATTCTGGAGAAAGACATTGCCATGCATTGTAGCCTTCAGAAACGATGTACTCTAGGGGATAATTGCATTGTCCAGAAAAAAATTAATGCCAGGAGTGCAAAATACCCAAAATGATTGGACTCCTTCCTCCATATGTTTGATTCAACCCACTGAGATTTCCCAAAGTCCTTGAGAGGCACTTAGTGTGAAATTCTATGTGAACAAATGAGACCTCCCATATGAGTTGATGTAAACCCATCTGTACCCCCAATCAAATGAAGAAGAAATTTTAATTATCTACCACCAACCATCCAATAGCCAGATGGCTAGAGATGAATTCCTGTTCTCTCTTTCTGTCGCTTGATAAACATAAATGTTGGAAATTTCAATAGATCAAATAGAAACCAATATAACCATTCTTAGAGTATTGTACACCCAATCTAAAATTTATATTAATTTTATTTTTAACAATGCAACTTGATGCTGTAAGATATCATCTTTATTTTTCTAATAGTCAAGTTTAATATTTTTAGAAGACATAAGCTGCTCTCCTGGGAATTAAATGTTGTTTACATTCTTTTTTCAAAAGGAACAGAGTTTGTGGCCAGGTAACATCATGCTTTAGAAAACATGTATAATATACTTGGAATAAATTATAATTCTAATAGTATTCTTGTCATGTAAATGAACATTAATCAGAGTTCTGAAAACAACTTAAAGAAAATATGCTAGGGTTTCCATATTCGTGCAGTACTCCTAAATTATCACTTATATAAATTTGATTTACTGACAATTTAAAGAACTATAAATCCAATGTAATGATCAATTAAACCTCGAGTACTGGAGCTCGAGGGAAGATGGCGGCGTAGGAGGACGCTGGGCTCACCGCGCGTCCTGCTGATCACTTAGATTCCACCTACACCTGCCTAAATAACCCAGAAAACCGCCAGAGGATTAGCAGAACGGAGTCGCCGGAGCCAAGTGCAGACGAGAAGCCCACGGAAGAGGGTAGGAAGGGCGGCGAGGCGGTGCGCGCTCCACGGACTGGCGGGAGGGAGCCGGGGCGGAGGGGCGGCTCGCCGGCCAAGCAGAGTCCCTGAGTCTGGCTTGCAAAAGCGGAGGGGCCTGACTGCCTGTGTTCCGACAGCAAGCGTGACTTAGCGTCTGGGAGGTCATAAGTTAACAGCTCTGCTTGGAAAGCGGGAAGGCTGGAAGACAAAGGGAGGGAGAGCTGCTGAGCCCCTGGATGACAGAGCTCAGTTTGGTGGGGAACAAAGGCGCTCGCCAGTGCCATCTCCCTCGCCCATCCACCAGCCAAAATCCCAAAGGGAACCAGTTCCTGCCAGGGAACTTGCTCGCTCTACACAAACAGCCAACTCTAGGCTTCTGTGGAGCCAAACCTCCGGCAGCAGATCTGACTCCCTCCCGCTGCCACAGGGCCCCTCCTGAAGTGGATCACCTAAGGAGAAGTGAGCTAAGCCTGCCCCCCGGCCGCCGTGCACCTTGCCTACCCACCCCAGCTAATACGCCAGATCCCCAGCATCACAAGCCTGGCAGTGTGCAAGTAGCCCAGAGGAGCCACACCACCCCACAGTGAATCCCGCCCCTAGGAGAGGGGAAGAGAAGGCACAAACCAGTCTGACTGTGGCCCCAGCGGTGGGCTGGGGGCAGACATCAGGTCGGACTGCGGCCCCGCCCACCAACTCCAGTTTACACCACAGCACAGGGGAAGTGCCCTGCAGGTCCTCACCACTCCAGGGACTATCCAAAATGACCAGGCGGAAGAATTCCCCTCAGAAGAATCTCCAGGAAATAACAAGAGCTAATGAGCTGATCAAAAAGGATTTAAATAATATAACAGAAAGTGAATTTAGAATAATAGTCATAAAATTAATCGCTGGCCTTGAAAACAGTATACAGGACAGCAGAGAATCTCTTGCTACAGAGATCAAGGGACTAAGGAACAGTCACAAGGAGCTGAAAAACGCTTTAAATGAAATGCAAAACAAAATGGAAACCACCACGGCTCGGATACAAGAGGCAGAGGAGAGAATAGGTGAACTAGAAGATACAGTTATGGAAAAAGAGGAAGCTGAGAAAAAGAGAGATAAAAAAATCCAGGAGTATGAGGGGAAAATTAGAGAACTAAGTGATACACTAAAAAGAAATAATATACGCATAATTGGTATCCCAGAGGAGGAAGAGAGAGGGAAAGGTGCTGAAGGGGTACTTGAAGAAATTATAGCTGAGAACTTCCCTGAACTGGGGAAGGAAAAAAGCATTGAAATCCAAGAGGCACAGAGAACTCCCTTCAGACGTAACTTGAATCGATCTTCTGCACGACATATCATAGTGAAACTGGCAAAATACAAGGATAAAGAGAAAATTCTGAAAGCAGCAAGGGGTAAACGTGCCCTCACATATAAAGGGAGACCTATAAGACTCGTGACTGATCTCTCTTTTGAAACTTGGCAGGCCAGAAAGAATTGGCACGAGATTTTCAGGGTACTAGACAGAAAAAATATGCAGCCAAGAATCCTTTATCCAGCAAGTCTGTCATTTAGAATAGAAGGAGAGATAAAGGTCTTCCCAAACAAACAAAAACTGAAGGAATTTGTCACCACTAAACCAGCCCTACAAGAGATCCTAAGGGGGACCCTGTGAGACAAAGTCCCAGAGACATCACTACAAGCATAAAACATACAGACATCACAATGACTCTAAACCCGTATCTTTCTATAATAACACTGAATGTAAATGGATTAAATGCGCCAACCAAAAGACATAGGGTATCAGAATGGATAAAAAAACAAGACCCATCTATTTGCTGTCTACAAGAGACTCATTTTAGACCTGAGGACACCTTTAGATTGAGAGTGAGGGGATGGAGAACTATTTATCATGCGACTGGAAGCCAAAAGAAAGCTGGAGTAGCCATACTTATATCAGACAAACTAGACTTTAAATTAAAGGCTGTAACAAGAGATGAAGAAGGACATTATATAATAGTTACAGGGTCTATCCACCAGGAAGAGCTAACAATTATAAATGTCTATGCGCCGAATACCGGAGCCCCCAAATATATAAAACAATTACTCATAAACATAAGCAACCTTATTGATAAGAATGTGGTAATTGCAGGGGACTTTAACACCCCACTTACAGAAATGGATAGATCATCTAGACACACAGTCAATAAAGAAACAAGGGCCCTGAAGGAGACATTGGATCAGATGGACTTGACAGATATATTTAGAACTCTGCATCCCAAAGCAACAGAATATACTTTCTTCTCGAGTGCACATGGAACATTCTCCAAGATAGATCATATACTGGGTCACAAAACAGCCCTTCATAAGTTTACAAGAATTGAAATTATACCATGCTTACTTTCAGACCACAATGCTATGAAGCTTGAAATCAACCACAGAAAAAAGTCTGGAAAACCTCCAAAAGCATGGAGGTTAAAGAACACCCTACTAACGAATGAGTGGGTCAACCAGGCAATTAGAGAAGAAATTAAAAAATATATGGAAACAAATGAAAATGAAAATACAACAATCCAAACGCTTTGGGACGCAGCAAAGGCAGTCCTGAGAGGAAAATACATTGCAATCCAGGCCTATCTCAAGAAACAAGAAAAGTCCCAAATACAAAATCTAACAGCACACCTAAAGGAACTAGAAGCAGAACAGCAAAGGCAGCCTAAACCCAGCAGAAGAAGAGAAATAATAAAGATCAGAGCAGAAATAAACAATATAGAATCTAAAAAAACTGTAGAGCAGATCAACGAAACCAAGAGTTGGTTTTTTGAAAAAATAAACAAAATTGACAAACCTCTAGCCAGGCTTCTCAAAAAGAAAAGGGAGATGACCCAAATAGATAAAATCATGAATGAAAATGGAATGATTACAACCAATCCCTCAGAGATACAAACAATTATCAGGGAATACTATGAAAAATTATATGCCAACAAATTGGACAACCTGGAAGAAATGGACAAATTCCTGAACACCCACACTCTTCCAAAACTCAATCAGGAGGAAAGAGAAAGCTTGAACAGACCCATAATCAGCGAAGAATTGAATCGGTTATCAAAAATCTCCCAACAAATAAGAGTCCAGGACCAGATGGCTTCCCAGGGGAGTTCTACCAGAGGTTTAAAGCAGAGATAATACCTATCCTTCTCAAGCTATTCCAAGAAGTAGAAAGGGAAGGAAAACTCCCAGACTCATTCTATGAGGCCAGTACTTTGATTCCTAAACCAGACAGAGACCCAGTAAAAAAAGAGAACTACAGGCCAATATCCCTGATGAATATGGATGCAAAAATTCTCAATAAGATACTAGCAAATAGAATTCAACAGCATATGAAAAGAATTATTCACCATGATCAAGTGGGATTCATTCCTGGGATGCAGGGCTGGTTCAACAGTCGCAAATCAATCAACGTGATACATCACATTAACAAAAAAAAAGAGAAGAACCATATGATCCTGTCAATCGATGCAGAAAAGGCCTTTGACAAAATCCAGCACCCTTTCTTAATAAAAACCCTTGAGAAAGTCGGGATAGAAGGAACATACTTAAAGATCATAAAAGCCATTTATGAAAAGCCCACAGCTAACATCATCCTCAATGGGGAAAAACTGAGAGCTTTTTCCCTGAGATCAGGAACACGACAAGGATGCCCACTCTCACCGCTGCTGTTTAACATAGTGCTGGAAGTTCTAGCATCAGCAATCAGACAACAAAAGGAAATCAAAGGCATGAAAATTGGCAAAGATGAAGTCAAGCTTTCGCTTTTTGCAGATGACATGATATTATACATGGAAAATCCGACAGACTCCACCAAAAGTCTGCTAGAACTGATACAGGAATTCAGCAAAGTTGCAGGATACAAAATCAATGTACAGAAATCAGTTGCATTCTTATACACTAACAATGAAGCAACAGAAAGACAAATAAAGAAACTGATCCCATTCACAATTGCACCAAGAAGCATAAAATACCTAGGAATAAATCTAACCAAAGATGTAAAGGATCTGTATGCTGAAAACTATAGAAAGCTTATGAAGGAAATTGAAGAAGATTTAAAGAAATGGAAAGACATTCCCTGCTCATGGATTGGAAAAATAAATATTGTCAAAATGTCAATACTACCCAAAGCTATCTACACATTCAATGCAATCTCAATCAAAATTGCACCAGCATTCTTCTCGAAACTAGAACAAGCAATCCTAAAATTCATATGGAACCACAAAAGGCCCCGAATAGCCAAAGGAATTTTGAAGAAGAAGACCAAAGCAGGAGGCATCACAATCCCAGAATTTAGCCTCTACTACAAAGCTGTCATCATCAAGACAGCATGGTATTGGCACAAAAACAGACACACAGACCAATGGAATAGAATAGAAACCCCAGAACTAGACCCACAAATGTATGGCCAACTCATCTTTGACAAAGCAGGAAAGAACATCCAATGGAAAAAAGACAGCCTCTTTAACAAATGGTGCTGGGAGAACTGGACAGCAACATGCAGACGGTTGAAACTAGACCACTTTCTCACACCATTCACAAAAATAAACTCAAAATGGATAAAGGACCTAAATGTGAGACAGGAAACCATCAAAACCTTAGAGGAGAAAGCAGGAAAAGACCTCTCTGACCTCAGCCGTAGCAATCTCTTACTCGACACATCCCCAAAGGCAAGGGAATTAAAAGCAAAAGTGAATTACTGGGACCTTATGAAGATTAAAAGCTTCTGCACAGCAAAGGAAACAACCAACAAAACTAAAAGGCAACCAACAGAATGGGAAAAGATATTTGCAAATGACATATCGGACAAACGGCTAGTATCTAAAATCTATAAAGAGCTCACCAAACTCCACACCCGAAAAACAAATAACCCAGTGAAGAAATGGGCAGAAAACATGAATAGACACTTCTCTAAAGAAGACATCCAGATGGCCAACAGGCACATGAAAAGATGTTCAGCGTCGCTCCTTATCAGGGAAATACAAATCAAAACCACACTCAGGTATCACCTCACGCCAGTCAGAGTGGCCAAAATGAACAAATCAGGAGACTATAGATGCTGGCGAGGATGTGGAGGAACGGGAACCCTCTTGCACTGTTGGTGGGAATGCAAATTGGTGCAGCCGCTCTGGAAAGCAGTGTGGAGGTTCCTCAGAAAATTAAAAATAGACCTACCCTATGACCCAGCAATAGCACTGCTAGGAATTCATCCAAGGGATACAGGAGTACTGATGCATAGGGGCACTTGTACCCCAATGTTCATAGCAGCACTCTCAACAATAACCAAATTATGGAAAGAGCCTAAATGTCCATCAACTGATGAATGGATAAAGAAATTGTGGTTTATATACGCAATGGAATATTACGTGGCAATGAGAAAAAATGAAATATGGCCTTTTGTAGCAACGTGGATGGCACTGGAGAGTGTGATGCTAAGTGAAATAAGCCATACAGAGACAGGCAGATACCATATGGTTTCACTCTTATGTGGATCCTGAGAAACTTAACAGGAACCCATGGGGGAGGGGAAGAAAAAAAAAAAAAAGAGGTTAGAGTGGGAGAGAGCCAAAGCATAAGAGACTGTTAAAAACTGAGAACAAACTGAGGGTTTATGGGGGATGGGAAGGAGGGGAGGGTGGGTGATGGGTATTGAGGAGGGCACCTTTTGGGATGAGCACTGGGTGTTGTATGGAAACCAATTTGTCAATAAATTTCATATATATATAAAAAAAAACCTCGAGTACTATCTATGCAACCAAATGACTAGATTAATGCACAGTAAATAAAGATATTTTAAAGATTTTAAAGCCCAATTCCAAAATGATTTGGATGTTAATATTATTACAGATCATGAGAAGTTCAGTTTAATGTAATGTTTAGAAATGGAGACACAGAATTCGAAGCAGTTTCCATTCTCTGAGCTGTCAGCACAGAGCCCAATGTGGGGTTCAAACCCAGGTACCGGGAGACTATGACCTGAGCCAAAGTCACACCCTCAACCAACTGAGCCACCCACATGCCCCTGATTCAACTTCTGTGTCTATGTTCATGTTTGTGGGAAAATCATCTAATAGGATTCTGTGATATTGGAGAAGTGATTATTGTCAACTTTTGCCTAAGGTAAAATAAGCATGCCCAATTTGTTATAAAAAAGAAGAGCCATTGTCAAAAACAGGAAAATAGAGCAAGAAGAGAAACTAAAGGAAGAGGGTTGGTGGTAAATCGTCCAATAAAATATGAAGGCAAAAATTAGGGCTGAGTATATGGTCAGAATGAAAATGATAAGATCAGAAACAGCTGGGAAGTGATAGGGAAAAAAAAGGTTCTGTTTTAAAAATGCAGGGATGCTAGTGACCGTTGAATGTGCCACCCTGGTAATTTAAAGGAAAAAACTATGTAGAACTGCAAAGCTTATAAGCTGCTCAATGAAAACCAGAATTATAGAACATAACTCAGAAGATTATCAAGCAACAATGGTATAAAAAAATACAAAAACTTCATATCATCCTCCTCCCAAAATATGAAATTTTGATGATTAGAAGTTGGACTAATAAATTGGATTAATAAATTGGAATCTAAGAAGACACGAAGGTCTTCTAAACCATCATTCAACTCCATTCCCTAAGAATAGGATGTTAATTGAGATGAATCAAGTTCAGGGATAGTTTAGGCATTGTGAAGCCAAGGGCTAGACTTTCTTAAGTAAGATGCACCCTATTTAGAAGAATCCTGGTATACAACATAGATAATCTGTGCTCTGATCATTGGGCAATGTTCCTTTGTCTTTCTTTCCTTGGATTTATTATTCCTTACCTTCTTAGTAATAATTTTTAGTTGGTCAGTTTTATGGTATGAGTATGAAAGGAGAAATGCCCTGAAATGCTATTCAGTATGCTAGTAGGATAGATTCTGGGCCAGAAGTGCAGGCAGCAGTTGGATTCTTTCCAGGTCCACACCCCAGCCCCCTTCTCTAAGAAACTATTGAGTTTATTATTGCTGCTAAGAATCACAGCACTGTCTTGTTTTTTGCTCTTCCTAAGGAGTAGTTGTTCAAATTTTTCTTGGATCCCATGAAATAACCTAATAACCTGTTAATAAATTCCACCAGGTTTTAAATAAGATACTTTGAGTTTTTATTCCTTGTAACCAAATTAAGAAAATCTCCAAAATGATTCCATCAATCACATTAAGGTCAGGCCTTCTACTTAGAAGTTTAAAGCTAAATTCAGTTTTAATTAATTATAAATATACATTTGGTTCTTTTCTCTCTGGATTCTGTGGTAAAGAAAAGAAGTTCATGAATGAACTGAGGATGGTCCCATAGCTATCTCAATAATAGGTTATGACAACAAACATAATAAATTTAGTGCTGTTAAGAGGAGTTCTTTTGAAAGCTTGTCTAAAGAAGAAAGCAAATAAACATGAGCTAGGGAGATTGTCCTCTTAATACACTGGATTTCCTGAACTTCTTTGTTTAAAAATATTCCTACCTCATCAGCAGATCTCTCAGAGAAAATTTATAAGCGAGGGATTTCATGAAGAACACATTTTAAAAAAAAAAGTGAGGGGCGCCTAGGTGGCGCAGTCGGTTGGGGGTCTGACTTCAGCCAGGTCACGATCTTGCGGTCCGTGAGTTCGAGCCCCGCGTCAGGCTCTAGGCTGATGGCTCAGAGCCTGGAGCCTGTTTCCGATTCTGTGTCTCCCTCTCTCTCTGCCCCTCCCCCGTTCATGCTCTGTCTCTCTCTGTCCCAAAAATAAATAAACGTTGAAAAAAAAAATTTAAAAAAAAAGTGAGAAGTACTTACTTGCTTAGAACTATAAGCATGGGTTGTGTTTTTTTGTTGTTTTTTTTTTTTAAATTATTTTTGAAGGGTGGGGAGAGAGAGAGAGAGCAAGTGCAAGTGAGGGAGGGAGAGAGAGAGAGAGACAGAGACACGGAATCCAAAGCAGGCTCCAGGCTCCCAGCTGTCAGCAAAGAGCCCAACCCAGGGCTTGAACTCACCAGCATTGAGATCATAACCTGACCAGTCTCACGCTTAAACGACTGAGCTACCCTGGCGCCCCTGTAAGCATCGTTTAAAAGGTTTTTGGCTTTTCTTCCTTCAGCTATCTACTCATTACAAAGTGGTTCTGTGCCAAATTGGTATATAAACTTCCCAAACAGAAGAGAACTGCTTATTTGGAGTGTAGGTGGAAAAGTTCATATGACAGCATTGACAGAACAGCCATTGATTTCATTGTTGTTGTTGTTCTTCAAATATAGGTTGATCTATTTTTTCAGTCCTTGCTTTTATTTTTTCCAAATGACTATAGAAATAGACACAAGAGGATCTTTTGTAGCAATCCTCTCAAGCTCTCTCACTTCAGCTATAGAACATCAGCCCGACACCATTAACAGATGCGATCTGCCATGTATTGTGCATTTAACTTTCTACCAATATATCTCTTAAATATTTATATTTAAAAATGTACAAATTGTGGTGTCTGGGTGGCTCAGTAGGTTAAGCAACCAGCTCTTGATCTTGGCTCAGATCATGATCTCACAATTTGTGAGATCAAGCCCCATGTCAGGCTCTGTGCTGACAGCTCCAGAGTCTGCTTGGGAGTTTCTCTCTCCCTCTATCTCTGCCCCTCCCCTGCTCACACTCACTCACTCTCTCTCTCTCAAAATAAATGCATAAACATTTTCAAAAATGTATAAATTGCCTAGGGCAGACAGTAATAAATAAATTATGAAAAGAGTCTCATGATTTTGATAATTTCCATGTTTCTTTGGTTCATTCTGTACTTGGTAAAGTACCTAGCACATAGGAAGGACTTGGTATACATCTGTTAACTAATTGGAAAATCAACTGAGAAAGGCCTATTCTGCCATTATACCTCACACATAAAAAAATAGTATTACGAAGTAAATCAAAATAGAAATAAAAATAATTTGTAATCTGTTTTCCCTTCCAGGGTCAGGTTTTACTCCATGTTTTACTGTCTTCAATCCCCTCAAATAAAGTGACTATATTAAGAATAACCATTATTAGGGGCGCCTGGGTGGCGCAGTCGGTTAAGCGTCCGACTTCAGCCAGGTCACGATCTCGCGGTCCGTGAGTTCGAGCCCCGCATCGGGCTCTGGGCTGATGGCTCGGAGCCTGGAGCCTGTTTCCGATTCTGTGTCTCCCTCTCTCTCTGCCCCTCCCCCGTTCATGCTCTGTCTCTCTCTGTCCCAAAAATAAATAAACGTTGAAAAAAAAAAAAATTTTTTTTAAAAAATAAATAAAAAAAAAAGAATAACCATTATTAAAACTGAACAGTTTGCTGTAATAATTAAATATTAACATAACTTACTAATAATTAAATCCTAAAAAGTAAAGAATAATAAATGTGTTTCTATAGTGGAAGAAAACTGTTCAGTTGAGGTTATAAAAATATTTTAGAACATATTTTAATATTCAAAATTACTGCTCTGGATGCTATTTGTGCTTTGGAGCTTCAATGAATAGTCTATATACATTATTTTACAAGAGACACTTCCACTAACCAAAGAAGAACATCATTTTGCTTTGCCTTCTAAAACACATCTATTTTCTCTTTGTTCACTGCCAGATGGAAATTGTATCAGGAAATGAAAATATAGACTCTCAGTAGCCATGTTAAAATTAGACCCAAATTTGCTAACACAACTCCTATTCTGACTATTGAATAATACGCAGAACAGTTTCTCAAATGCCTATATTCCAAAGTCCACTAGGGACCAAAGGAATGAATTATGAGGAGGATGACTAAGGTAGGATTTGTACGTTTGGTAATGAAAGCTGAGATAAAGGTCATGGGACGAAATTCTAGGGAAGGAAAATACCATCCATTAATTAGTTTAAAACTTTGAAGCATTATTTTAGAAAATATATTTTGTAAAACCCATGGAAGTAATTTTACAAAACAGAATGGCTGAAAAGAAATTTAAGATGTAAAATATCAAGAAACAAATAGAATTTACAAAAGTAAACAAAAAACCATCATTCAAATCAACTCCAAATCCTTGTGTTCCTAATCACATTATTTTATAAAATATTTATCTAGTTGGGGGAAGGAGGGCAAGAAAAAGGATAAATTTAAATTAAAAATTGAGGGTTTTGTTATCACCTGATAGAAATATTAGCCTGTAGCATTACAAGATGTTTATCTTAATGACCACTTGTTTTTATGTAAAAAAACATAATGTAACAAAGACTTTATAGCAGAGATATAAACATAGAAATAACATTTTTACATACAAGGACTAAGGATTAAATCACAAGTTTGCCATAAATTCTTACAAACATCTCTTTTTACACACCAGTGGTTAGTTGTTTATATCTTCAAATGTTGACTTTAAAGTCAATTAGTGGACATCACTCCATTCAAAAATCTTTCTAATATGTTCCAAGGTTGTCACCGAGTAAAATATCTCCTTTTCTTATAATAATCCATCTGGATTTGTTTATGCTTTCAGTTATATAAAGTGTAATAGCATCAACCATCTTTAATTGGAAAAATTGGAAACAAAGAGAACTAAGAAATCAAATGCATTTAGATAGAATAACAATTGTACATTATGCCTGGCTTCCACTCCTATTTGAGATTTACTAGCCACTTGGAAACAGAAAGTTACTGTCTTAGCTCTATGCTGGGAAAATAGAAACCTAGTTACATTATGTGCTGTTACATTTTTTTAAAAGGTCATAAAGCATACAGTACCCGGCACCGAAGCACTAGCTGTACCTCTCTGGCTGTTCTAGTTCTGTGACATAGCAAAAGAAAAGAAACAAGAAAGATAAACAATCATATCTTTTTATGAATTTGTCAGGACTCTATTACACTGAGCTGATGGAGTATTCAAAATGTGTTTTGGCTTCCATAACTACTGTAATAATCTTGTTAAAGACTCCCAACAATTTTTTAAATGATAAATCCATGGATTCCTTCAACCTTTATCTTCCTAAATCTGAATGCATAATACTTTCATAATATTGACCACTCCCACTTCTTGGATGTCTCTCTTGCTCATGGCTTCCATGACACTACTTTTTCTTTTTCCTACTGTCATGACTACTCTACTCCTTTTCAGTAACATTTTCTTCTAATTTTTAGTGTTACTCATGATGCGAACCTTGCAGGTTTACTCTTCTCCATACAGTGTTTCAACTGTTACATGTTCTTTAATGACTTCTATCCTAGTCAGTGGCTTGTCCTGTGGTCTAGAACCTTATGTATAAATGTCTTCTGGATGTGTCCACCTGATTATCCCTCAAATACCTCAAGCACGGGATGTGAAAAACTGAATTCGTTACCTTTCCCCCGAAATCTGCTTTCTCATTCTTCACTGTTTATTATTAGCTTGTTAGTCCATCCATTAGCCCAAGCCAAGAATCTAGACCACTTCTTTACCTTCATCACCTTCATTTCACGTTCTCAGATGTCTGTCATCTATCCCCTAAAACATCTAAAACATCTTCCAAGTATGCACCCTCCCCCATTCCCTTTACCAGTAATATAGTACAGATTTTTATCAACTTGTACTATGACTATAAACTTGTCTTCTAACCTTCAATTCCATGCAGCTTCAATTAAGGCATACTGAAACCAGTACAATGTTTCTAAAAGAGAAAATGTGAACATATTTCTTCACCACTTAAAATCTGGTAAGCCTGGGGCACCTGGGTGGCTCAGTCAGTTAGGCAACCAACCTTGGCTCAGGTCATGATCTCGCAGTTCGTGAGTTTGAGCCCCACGTCAGGCTCTGTGCTGACAGCTCAGAGCCTGGAGCCTGCTTCAGATTCTGTGCCTCCCTCTCTCTCTCTGCCCCTCCCCTCTTGCACTCTGTCTCTCAAAGATGAATAAACATTAAAAATTAAAAAAAATATCTGGCGGGGCACCTGGGGGGCTCAGTCGGTTAAGCGTCTGACTTTGGCTCAGGTCATGATCTCACAGTTCATGAGTTTGAGCCCCGTGTCGTGCTCTGTGCTGACAGCTCAGAGCCTGGAGCCTGCTTTGGATTCTGCGTCTCCCTCCCTACCTGCTCTTCCCTCACTTGTGCTCTGTCTCTCAAAAATAAATAAATGTAAAAAAAAAAATCTGGCAAATCTGTTCCTCAACATAAAACAATCCTTAAAATCCTTAAGTACTGCAAACAGTTTTCTCTCCTATTTCACGCGCACACACACACACACACACACACACACACACACAGCCTGTTCTTTGGCCACTTGGAACTATTTATAGTTCCCAGAAAGCCTTGTGTTCTTTCTAGTTCCCAGTCTTTTGTACATGCCTAGATCCCTCTTTACATTTTTCTATCCATCAAACACATAAGCATTTTTAAACTATTAAGTATGTCACTCTCCAGGCAATTTAATGCATCTTCTCTTTAGTGCCCTTTAGAACTTGTAATACAGTAGTTTTTACTTTATTGAAATTAGGTGTTCAACTCCCTCCGTCTTCAATTTATATTACCAAACATGGGCTGTACATGTTAATCTGTATATCCCAGGAGTTATAACACTTCTTAGCATTATTAGGTGCTTTCTAAAAATACGATTGCTGAATTAGTGAACAAAAAAATTTTAAATAAAGAGTATGAGTGGTTTTAGTTTCACATTTCCTTGAAAAGATTTGACATATTAAAGGATTTTGCATCTGAAGAGATAATCAGCTGTTGTTAAATAAAAGAAATGATTTGATAAATGTAACAAAGTGAGAACAAGAAAAAAAAATTTATTTTCTTCCTTAGAGAATCTAGAAATTACCAAATAGCCAGACATATTCAGTGTGCCATTATCTAAACTGCCAAAACATCACCCTTAAAACCTTTTTTTTTTAATTTCCTGCCTTTGTCCATAGATTTAGGGAATTATCAAGAACATGAGTACAAGTCACTACAGGCTTTATTTGGGTGCCCAAGACTCAGAGTAGTGACCCCTTTCTTACAGCCTAGAATAGCAATTCACCACAAGTACCACCATGTTAGTTACCAGATCCTCTGACATTTCTTACTTGCTTACTTTATTTCTCTCCACAATCAGCAGATGTTTTACAATACCAGGTTTCCGATTCAAATTTGAATACTGCCTCTAATCCTTATCAAAATTAGATATATAAATTCCATCCCCATTCAAATAAGCAACTGCTTCTAAAAGATTAATCCATACAGTGCAACCCACCAAAAAACACTCATTAAATGTTTCTCAATTTGCTGGTAACGACAGTGCCCAGTGATTTATGGTCTCACTCCCACACCATCCATGAACCTAAATGGATAATGTTTGGGTTTTTTTTATTAACAAAGTTGAGTCCTGTAATAAAATACATTTAAAGCATAGTTCTCACTGATTTTGTATATTTTAAGAATATATCTCTACTTTGCAAAAACAACTAGAATTGTTCAGTGAAGTTTAAGGAAAGAATGACTTAGTTTCTTATTTATGTTTCCTTTTCTAAGTTTATTTATTTATTTTGAAAGAGAGAGAGAGAGCAGCAGCAGGGGAGGGGCAGAGAGAGAGGGAGAGAGAACCCAAGCAGGCTCCTCACTGAGAGTGCAAAGCCCAATGCTGGACTTGATCTCACGAACCATGATATCATGACCTGATCTGATATCAAGACTCAGATGCTTAACTGACTGAGACAACCAGGAGCCCTCTTATTTATTGTCTGAACGGAGACCATATAGCATATTGATCTTATCCATTGCTAGCCCTTTAGTGGAAATCAGTGAAAAAGGAGTATTTGGTACCTTTTACATGAAGTACATCTTCATACATTTTCCTACTTCAACAACAGAAAAATGTACAAAACAATCATAAAAGGCAAAGCAACAAAAGGGCAATTTTAAACAATAAATGCATACAGTGATAACACTGTCTTCAAGTGATTTTATCAAGTCAGCATCAACCTAGTAATACCTAGTAATGGATCTTCTTCAAAGTACAAGAACTCATGTGAGACATCAATGTAAAGTGAGTTTCTCACCCAGCTAATTTGGCTGCCCCATGTTCTCTCTTAGGCACAGCTGCGGATTTGCTGGTATGCGACAGTATCGTCAGGATTCATTCTTTTTCTTCATCCTAACCTCACTGGCCTCTTTTTCCTCCATTTAAAATGGCTACTTCTGGGGCATCTGGGTGGTTCAGTCAGTTAAGCATCCAACTCTTGGTTTCAGCTCAGGTCATGAACTCACAGTTTGTGAGTATGAGCCCCACACCAGGCTCCACACTGATAGTGTGAAGCTTGCTTGGGATTCTGTCTCCCTCTTTCTCTGCTCCTTCCCTTCTCTCTCTCTCTCTCTCTCTCTCTCTCTCTCTCTCTCTCTCTCCCTCTCTCTCTGCTCCTTCCCTACTAGCTAGCTATCTATTTCTCTCCCTCTCTCTCCCAAAATAAATAATAAATAAACATAAAAAAAAATAAAATGGCTTCTTGTAATTGTGCAGGGAAGAGGAAAGTAGCTCTGGATTATGCCACTCTAAAAGTTAATATCCCAGGTGCCTGGGTGGCTCAGTCGGTTAAGCGTCTGACTTTGGCTCAGGTCATGATCCCCTGGTTCATGAGTTCAAGCCCCATGTTGGGCTCTATGCTAAGAGCTCAGAGCCTGGGGTCTGCTTCAGGTTCTGTGTGTCTCCCACTCTCTCTGACCCCACCCTGCTCACACTCTGTCTCTCTCTTTCTCAAAAATAAAAAAAAAAATTTAAACTTATTATCCCAAGGAAGAGAAACACATAGTATCTACACACTACCCCCCACCTAAAAATTGTTTAGCTCAGTGTGGATAATGTGTCCACATTTAAAACAATCACTGTGATGAAACCAGATCACATGATTATCACTATGGAAGGAGAAACTGGATCATAACCAATAATATCAGAGGAACTGGATTGAGAACAATAAAGAGAATTTCAGAGGAAGAAAGAAGAGGAATAAATGTGGGAGGTCAAAGACAGGGTATAGCAACTCACCTCTCCTTAAATGGCCAATATCCACACACTTTTTTCTCATATAATAATTTTTAGTGTTCTTACCTAATATAAAGCCAGCATCCAATATATCTTAGAATTCAAAGTTTCATGTAGTTGCTGAGCCAGGTCCAAGTCCAGGGTCTCCAGGTAATACACATGCTTCTTAAGGAGATGCAAAAGTGGACTGGCAACATATGGTTCACTGATCAATTTGACCATGTAGGTAGGACGGCTCAACCTAACTAATATACCTAGTGGAGAAGTAGAACAAGAATACGGTATCTTGCTAGACAGAGTTTGTGTAATCCAATGTACATAAAAGAGCAACATATTTTCTGAAATGGAGTTAGAATATCATTTGTATGGGAATGCAAGCTGTTGCAGCCACTCTGGAAAACAGTATGGAGGTTCCTCAAAAAACTAAAAATAGTATTACCCTACGACCCAGCAATTGCACTACTAGGCATTTATCCAAGGGATACAGGTGCGCTGTTTTGAAGGGACACATGCACCCCCATGTTTATAGCAGCACTATCCACAATAGCCAAAGTATGGAAAGAGCCCAAATGGCCATCGATGGATGAATGGATAAAGAAGATGTGGTATATATACAATGGAGTGTTACTCGGCAATCAAAAAGAATGAAATCTTGCCATTTGCAACTATGTGGATGGAACTGGAGGGTATTATGCTAAGTGACATTAGTCAGTCAGAGAAAGACAAAAAGCATATGACTTCACTCATATTAGGACTTTAAAAGACAAAACAGATGAACGTAAGGGAAGGGAAACAAAAATAATATAAAAACAGGGAGGGGGACAAAACAGAAGAGACTCATAAGTACGGAGAACAAACTGAGGGTTACAGGAGGGGTTGTGGGAGGGGTGATGGGCTAAATAGGTAAGGGGCACTAAGGAATCTACTCCTGAAATCATTCTTGCACCATATGCTAACTAATTTAGATGTAAATTTAAAAAAATAAAAAATAAAACAAGTTAAAAATATCAATTTTATAACTTAAATAATGCTTAGAATAGATTTATGTGAGAAAAGTATCCTATAATACACAAAATAATGCTTTAAATGTTTTGTTACTTATAAAAATAAATTGACTTTTGCCAGGGGTGGGGTATATTTTGAAAGATAAAGTGATTAATATTTTGCTTAGCATAATACTCTCTAGCTCTATCCACATCATGGTAAATGGCAAGATTACATTCTTTTTTTATGGCTGAGTAATAATCCATTGTGTGTGTGTGTGTGTGTGTGTACACACACACACACACACACACACACACACATACATATACCACATCTTCTTTATCCAGTCATCAGTAGAGGGACATTTGGACTCCATAATTTGGCTATTGTTGATAATGCTACTGTGATTTCACTTACATGAGGAATTTCGGAAATAAAACAGATAAACATGGGGGGGGGGGGGAGGGAAAAATAGAGGCAAACCATAAAACAGACTCTTGGCTACAGAGAACTGAGGGTTGCTGAGGGAGAGGTGGAAAGGGGGGTGGGTTACATGGGTCATGGTATAAAGGAGGGCACTTGGTGTGATGAGCACTGGGTATTACATGTAAGTGATGAATAACTAAATTCTACACCTAAAACTAAATTATACTGTAAGTTACTTAACTGGAATTTAAATTAAAATTTGAAAAAAAAGAAAATAATTAATATTATCGGTTCCAACATTAGAAGAAAAAAGTCATCAAACTGACACATTCTGAGTACTTGTAAAAACAAGAGCAGACTTCTGGTTTCTAGTCCAGTATACAAGAAGCTGGGAAGTCACCACTCAATCCGAACAAGCAAAAAGCTGAAACAAATTGAAAAATCAACAATTCTTCTTAGATCTGTAAAAGAAGTAAGGTCACAGGGCAAACTGCTGTCCCCAAAATTGGAGAGACCAACTGGCAAATACACAGAATCACAACTTAATAGAGCAGAAGTGCACAAGCAGAAACCACCACAGAGTAACAGAACCAGGGCCAGGGTAGGAAAACCTAAACAGTAATTGATAAATTTCTGGAGGCCCAATGCAGACAACTCAGAATCAAAAGCTCCAGGGGAACACAGTCAAGGCAGGCAGAGGCATATTTTTGTGAGTTTCACCTCCAGAAGCTTGACCAGGTTCTCACAGCGAATATTGGAGAAATTCCAGTCGGGGAAGGGGAAAAGTAACCATTTTGAAACACAAGAGGGCATTCTGTTCTTAACATGTCTTGCCCGCAGGAGAAATTAACCAGACCCTATCCTGCTGGGACTTTATCAGAGCCTAAATGACCTGGAGGAAGGGAATACTTAATTCCAGCCCACCCTTAGTCATCCTATCCTGCCCAAGGAGAGAGGGGATACTAACAAGCACTTAGGAAGTCCAAAGGTACAAGCTCACTAAAGGACTGAGACCTACTCATGAGACTATAGCATTCTTCCCTCCCCATCCTCACCTTACTACTACATTACTAATAGCCTAAAAACAGCAGTTATTTTACCTGGGATATCATGCCAGCTATCAGGGGAAAATTACAAGGCATACCAACAGGGAAAAGAGACAGACACAGAATAAGCATCAAAACCAGAGGCACAGGAATGTTGGAATTATCAGACTCCGAATTCAAAACAACTATGATTAATATCCACTTATCCAATGGATAGAGTAAACAGCATGCAAGAACAGATGGCTAGTGTAAGCAGAGAGATGGAAATTCTAAGAAAGAACCAAAAAACAGTATTATATATCAAAAACACTATCAGAAATGAAGAATGCCTTTGAGGTACTTACTTGTCCACTGGTCATGGCAGAGGAAAGAATTTCTTAGCTTGAGGATATCTCAGTAGAAACCTCCAAAACTGAAAACCAAAGGGAAAGATAAAATAGAATATTCCAAGAACTCTGGGGCAACAGTTATGTGTATGATATGTGTAATGGTAATGCCAAAAGAAGAAAGAGAAAGGAACAGAGGAAATATTTAATGAAATAATAACTAAGAATTTCTCCACATTAATGTCAGACACCAAACCACAGATCCAGGAAGCTCAGAGAACAGCAAGCAGGATAAATGCACAATATACACTGAGGCATACCTCATTCAAACTACAGAAAATCAAAGATATGGTAAATGTCCTGAAAGAATCTGGAAGAAAAAAAAAATCATACCTATGGAGGAGAGCAAAGATAAGAATTATATCTGATTTCTCCTCAGAAACCATGCAAACAAAAGGACAGTGGAATGAAATATTTAAAGTGTTGAAAAAATAAAACCCCACCAACCTAGAATTCTGTACCCTGTGAAATTATTCTTCAAAGATGACAGAGAAATAAGACTTTCTCAGACAAACAAACCTGAGATATTTGTTGCCAATAGACTAGCCTTGTAGGAAATGTTAAATCCTTCAGAAAGGAAGAAAATGATATCGGCCAGAAACTTGGATCTACTTAAAGGAAGAACACTGGAGAGAAATAAGTGATGGTAAAATAAAAATTCTTATTTTTCTTATTCTTAATTGATTAAACACATAAGTTTGTTCAAAATAATAGCAACAATGTATTTGAAAATGTATACATATAATGCTTAAAATGAAAGGCAGGAAGTATACAAGATGTAGAAGGGAAGAATTAAGATTATTTTGTTATTTTAAGGTACTAACATTACCCATTAAGTGGTATAGTGTTATTTGATTAGCTGACAATGTGTATTTCAAACTCTGGGGCAACCATGAAAAAAATTTTTTTTTAAATTATAACAGATATACTAAGAAAGAAGTAAAGTGGAACTATATAAATGCTCAATTAAAACCACAAATGAGGGGCGCCTGGGTGGCTCAGTAGGTTGAGCATCTAACTTCAGCCCAGGTCCTGATCTTGTGGTCCATGAGTTCAAGCCCCGTGTCAGGCTCCGTGCTGACAGCTCGGAGTCTGGAGCCTGCTTGGATTCTGTCTCCCTCTCTCTCTGCCTCTCTCTCTCTCTCCCTCTCTCAAAAATAAACAAACATTTAAAAAAATCTAAATAAAAAAACCACAAATGAAAGAAAAGTTTGAAAGAAAAAATGAGAAGAACAAAGGCATCAAATAAAACCAGTAACAAATGTGGTAACTATATCATTAAACACTTTGAATATCAGTGGTCTAAATACACCAATTAATAGAAATTGTCAATGTAAGTAAAAAAACAGAACCCATTTATATGTCGTCTATGAGAAATTCACTTTAAATATAAAGACACATATAGATTAAAAGTAAATGGAGACAGATATACCATGCTAACACTAATTAAAAAAAAAACAGAAATAGCTATGTTAATTTCAGAAAGAACAGACTTCAAAGCATGAAAGTTTTCAAGAATGAAGACATTACATAATGATAAAGGGGTCAGGTCTCCAAGAAGATATAACAATCCTTAACACGTATGCACTTAACAGAACATAAAGATATTTGAGGCAAAAACTGTTAGAATGGCAAGGAGAAATAGATGAAATCACTATTACAGTTTGACACCTCATCACTACTCTAACAGAAATGGACATACCCAACAGGAAGAATATTAACAAAAACATAGCTGAAGTAAAAAGCACCATCAATCAACTAGATATAATTGACATCTACAGACTACTTTATCCAACAACTGCAGAAAACACATTCTTCTCAAGCTGACATGGAACATTTACAAAGATAGACCACGTTGTTGGCCATAAAATACACTTCAACAAATTTAAAAGAATATATATCATATCAAGTCTACACCCAGACCACAATAGAATTTAACTAGAAATCAATAACAGAACGATAGCTAGAAAATCCCCAAGCACTTGGAGATTAAACAACACACTTCTAATTAACACATAAATCAAAGGAGAAATCCCAAGAAAAATTTTAAACTATTTTTAACTAAATGAAAATGAAAATACAACTTATCAAAATTGGTGGGATGCAACAAAGGCAGTGCTTAGAGGGAAATTCACAACATTAAATGCATGTATTAAAAAATAAGAAAACTCTTGGGCACATGGGTGGCTAAGTCAGTTAAGCGCTGGCTCTTGGTTTCCTCTTGGTCCAAGGCCCATATCAGGCTCTGCACTGATAGCATGGAGCCTGCTTGGGATCCTCTCTCTTCCTCTCTCTCCGCCCTTCCCCTGCTCTCTCTCTCTCTCTCAAAAATAAACAAACTTTAAAAAATAATAATAAAAATAAGAAAGTTCTAAAATAAATAACCTAAGTTTCTACCTTAGGAAACTAGAAAAAGAAGAGCAAATTCAAAGTAAACACAAGGAACAAAACTTGGAGAAGAAACCAATGAGATTGAAAAATGGGAATCAACAGAGACTGTCAACAAAACTTTGAAAAGATCAATAAAATTTATAAGCCTCTAGTCAAGCTAAGAAAAAAAAAAGAGGACACAAACTACTACCATTAGAAATTAAAGAAGGGACATAAATACTAATACCATGGATATCAAAATGATACTAAAAGAATACTATGAACAACTCTATGCCCATAAATTTAACGACCAAGATGAAATGGATCAATTCTTGAAAGACAACCTGCCAAAACTCATACAAGGAGAAAAAGACAATCTGAATAGGCTTATTTCTTTACTTTTTAAAGTTTATTTATTTAATGTAAGAGAGAGAGAGAAAGAGAGTGTGGGGGAGTGGCAAAGACAGAGAATCCCAAGCAGGCTCTGCACTGTCATAGCAGAGCCCAACACAGGGCTGACCTCGTGAACCTTGAGATCATGACCTGAAGTCAAGAGTCAGCCACGTAACTGACTGAGCCACCGAGGCACTCCTGAATAGGCTTATTTCTATTAAATAAGTTGAATCAATAATTAATAACCTTCCAAAACAGAAAGGACCAACACCCACTAGATGGGTTCATTGGTGACTTCTATTAAACATTTAAGGAAGAGATTATACCAATTCTCTACAATTGTTTTTTAAAGATAGATGTAACACTTCCAAACTCAATCTAGAGTCCAGAATTACTCCAACATCAAAACCAGACAATGACATTACAATAAAACTATAGGCCAATATTTATCAGAAACATAAATGCAAAATCCTCAACATAAATCAAATCTGACAATGTATAAAAAGAATTATTCAAAGCTGCTGAAATGTCCAAAATCAATTAATAAATATATCACATCAACAAGCTAAGAAGAAAAATAAGAACATATGAATACCCGCATAAAAAGTATATGACAAAACCCAACAGCCATTCATGATAAAAAATATTGGCACTAGGGAGATAAGAGAACCCTTCTGAACCTCATAAAGAATACCTATTTTAAAAAGCCTGCAACTAACATCATACTTAATGGTGAAAAACTATAAAATTTCTCACTAAGATCATGAACAAAGCAAAGTCTCTTCTCAGCGCTCTGTTTCAACATCGTACTGGAAGTCCTAACTAATGTAATAAGAAAAGGAAATAAAAGGTACACTGTTGTAGAAGGAAGAAACAACTGTGTTTGTTTGCAGATGAGATGACTGTCTATGTAGAAAATCTTGAAGGAAAAAAAACAAACAAAAACAACAAAAAAAACTTCCTGAAACTAATAAACAGTAAGATTGCAAAATACAAGGTTAATACACAAGAGTCAACACTGTCCTATAAACCAACAATGAACAACTGGAATTGGCAATTAAAAACGATTCTATTTACATCAACACTCCCCAAAATGAAATACATACTAAGTTATAAATCTAACAAAACATGCACAAATCTGTATGAGAAAAACTGCAAAATTCTGATGAAATAAATGAAAGATATAAATAAATAGAAACACATTCCATGTTCATGGGTAGGAAATCTTAAAATTATCAAGATGCCAGTCTTTCCATTTTGATCTTAATCAAAATCCCAGAAAGTTATTTTGTGAATGTCAACAAGCTGATTCTAAAGTTTGTATGAAGTTGGCAAAAGAATAGCCAACACAATATTGAAGGATTGACACTATGTGATTTCAAGTTTACTATAAAAGCTACAGTAATGAAGAGAATATGGTATTGTTGAAAGAATAGAAAAAAACAGATCGATGGAACAGAAATAGAAAGCCCATAAAAAGGCCTATATAAATACAGTCAACTGATCTTCAACAAAGGAGCAAAGGAAATACAACGGAGAAAGATAGTCTTTTCAGAAAACGGTGCTGGAACAAGTGGACATCCACACACACAAAAATCTAGCCACGGACTTTACACCCTTCACAAAAATTAACTCAAAATGAAGCATAAATCTAACTGTAAAATGCAAAACCATAAAATTCTTAGTAGATAACATAGGAGAAAATCTAAATGATCTTGGGTTTGGCAATGACTTTTTAAGTTAAATTTTTGAACACAACACCAAAGACATGATCCGTGAGAGAACTGATAAGAAGACTTCATTAAAATTGACAGTTTCTGCTGCCAAAGGCATTGTAAAGAGAAGACAAAACACCTAATGAGAGAAAATATTTGCAAACGACACACTGATAAAAGACTGTTATCTAAAACATACAAAGAATACTTCAAATTCAATGATAAGTAAACAACTAATCTGATTTAAAAATAGTCTAAAGACTGTAACAGATGCCTTACCAAAAAAGACATACCAATGGAAAACAGGCATATGTAGAGGTGTTCCACATCATCTGTCCCAGGAAAATGCAGATTGAAACAGTAAGATACTGCTACACACTTAATAGAATAGCTGAAATCCAGAACTAACACCACCAAATGCTGGAAAGGATATGGAGCAACAGGAACTTTATTTCATTCCTGGTGGAAGTGCAAAATGATAGAGCCACACATTGGAAGGATTTTGAGACTTTTTTTTATAAAGTTAAACATACTCTAACTATGCAATCATTCTCTTTAGTATTTTCCAATGGAGGTGAAACTTACGTTCATGCAAAAATCTGCACATATATGTCTATAGCAGCTTTATTCATAATTTTGCCAAACATGAAAGCAAACAAGATATCCTTCAGTAGGTGAATGGGTGAACTGTAGTAGAATCAGACAATAGAATATTTTTCAGCACTGAAAAGAAATGCATATCAAACCATGAAAAGACATAGAGGAAACTTAAATGTGTATTACTACATGAAAGCAGCTAATGTGAAAAGGCTACATTCTGGATGATTCCAACTATATGGCATACTGGAACAGGCACAAGTATGGAGACAGTAATGGTATCAGAGGTTACCAGGGGGGTTGTAAAGAGGAAGAATTAAATATGTGGAGCACAGAGGATGTTTACGGCAATGAAACTATTCTGTAAGATACCATAACAGTAGATACAGGTCATTATAAATTTGTCCAAACTCATGGGATGTACAACACTAAGAGTGAACCCTAATGTAAACTATGCAATTTGCATGATAATGATGTGCAGGTGGGGGATGTTGATAATAGATGAGGCTACACATATATAAGGGCAGGAAGTAGGAGGGAAATATTGCACCTCCCACTCACTTTTGCTGTAAACCTAAAACTGTTCTAAAAAATAAAGTCTATTTTTAAAAAAGAAAAAAAGAAAAACTACAGACATCTTGCATGGAGAAATTGAGCTTCCCACATGTGCAAATAAGGAATGAACAAAAGCTAGCATATTCCAAGTCAGATGACTTGGAAATATCCAAATACTGTCTTGGAGAATATATTACAGAGATATTTGTTAATATGGTGTTTATATGTCCAGGAATGTGTGGTCTCAGTAGTATTATAAAAGATTTTCTGAAGGTAACAAAAGGATGAGAGCAAGACACTGAGAATAAGGCACAGGAAAGGTAGTATTGGAGGACCCTGCCTCACCCCATACTGTATTGCCCCCTTCCTCATGTCCCTTTAGGTCTTATCACCAATTATTCTTGTATTGGAAAAACCACAGAGTGCTTGTATTTAGTGAATAATGAAGGATTGCCAAAGCCAGGAAGGGAAGCATGAACTATAAATCAGGTCAAGGTAAGAAGCAAGGTTGACTGCTACTGCTGCACCATATGGTATCAGACTAGGTCTTGACATCACTAACCAAAGATGGAACCAGATCAGAAACTAGAAATGGAGTTGAAATCCAAAATTCTCATCAGAATTAAGGGCATTTCCTACTTAGAAACGTGTTACATTGAGGCTTAGCAAGAAAACAACTTAGAATTCTATGGTCTGGAACTGGTGATTTTGACGTTGTGACCCTTTTGAATAAGCCAGGCTATGAATTCCTAAGATACTCAGTCTAAATTAAACTTTCAAATCTACAAAGTCAGGGGAAAACCTTTCACATTAAAAGGAAAATTTGATCTTGTAAAAGTTATTTTTAACATAGAGACACCAATATAAGGCTCTTTAATATGGATAAGAATTTATGGAACTCCAAATACATAAATATGAAAAGCAACTAAGAAGTGGAACATATCCAACATCACCCCCAATGCAGGAATTCTTTCTGCAATATTTTCAACCAAAATTTATACAGTCTCTGTCTATACATGCAGTGGCGATGAGAGCACTCCTTTTGTAGAAAGTTTAATGTATTCATCTTTGGTCATCTACGACAATAAACATTTTCTGTGAAAGCTCTAGGCAAGAATTATACAGCATGTATAATAAATATATTCCTTCAGATAAATTTAATTCCATCTCTTTCTAACTTCCATCGACTGGTCTTTATTTATTCCTATAGTACTGCACAGAAGCCCTTAGTGTTTCTTTTCCCAGATAACCATTCCAAGCTATTTCAACTACTCTTCATAGAAATGCCCTGCAGAATACGCTTAATCTGGATAGCCTCCATTTGCTGCTCTTACAGAGTGATATCCTGAACTAACGACAATATTTCAGATATTGCACAGGCTCTTTGGAGCAAGGTAGAACCAATACTTTCTTCACATGGAATATAGTTATTTCTGACATAGCTATATAGCCTTTTAAAAAAAAATATTACAGAATTTGGTTTGCGATCTGTTTAATGCATTCTAGTGACAGAAAATTAAAATGATTCAAATATCATAAGGCATTATCCTAATATTAAAATAAATTGAAGGTGAAAAAATTTTTTAAGGTCAAAAGCACTGTGGGGCATGTGGGTGGCTCAGTCAGTTAAGCATCAGACTAAGTTCAGGTCACGATCTCCTGGTCCGTGAGTTTGAGCCCTGTGTCAGGCTCTGTACTGACAGCTCAGAGCCTGCTTCAGATTCTGTGTCCCCCTCTCTCTGTGCCCTTCTCCCTCTTGCGTGCACATTCTCTCTCTCTCTCTCTCTCTCTCTCTCTCTCTCTCTGTCTCTCTCTCTCTCTCTCTCTCTCTCTGAAAGATAAATAAACATTTAAAAATGCACTGTATAAATAAACATAAGGCACTAGTTATTATTAGATTCCATTATAAGGCTTTATAATATAAGGACTGAACTTATAGAACATGGCCACATGCAAGGACTACAGGTGTACATGCAAGAATATTTTTCATGTGGGTGACACCTGGGCCCGTTTGAGTGTTAATAGTCTCATAGGAGTGAATGTTAAGAGAAAAGAGTCTTACATTTGTAAGGTTAATTTGCCAGGCTGGCTAAGGTAAATAAATCACTGCACTTTAAAAGCCAAATAGGTATGGGCACCTGGGTGGCTCAGTTGGTTGAACGTCCGACTTTGGCTCGGGTCTTGATCTTGCAGTTTGTGAATTCGAGCCCCGCCCCGCATTGGGCTCTGTGCTGACAGCTCGGAGCCTGGAGCCTGCTTCAGATTCTGTGTCTTTCTCTCTGTCCATCCCTCCCTAGTACTCTGTCTCCCTCTCTTTCTCAAAAATAAATAAAAACATTAAAAAAATTTTTTAAATAAAAGCCAAATAGGTATATAAAGTTTTGACAATAATTTCTTTCAGTTTTTGTGGACTTTGTTGTTCTGAATAACAAAAATGTGTACTTTGGCATGTTATTCTTTACCCAAACACTCTGCGAGGTCCTGGACTTCAGGAAGACTATGTAACAGAGTTCTCAGTTTTAATTGACCAGGAATTCTCCTGGGACCCTTGAAAAATTATTGGATGGGAAACATTTTCACAAGTGAGAATTCTACTCCACAAGAGACAAGAAACATGATATTCTAATAAGATAGTAGAGAATCTCAACAAATGCTCATATTTCTTCCACTTGCAATTTTCCCCCAAAGTATCTTGGAACTTGTTAAAAATCGGAGTTCACAGGCAGCAATAGGGCCAGTTGGCTGATCACATAGAAGTAGATTTTGCTAACTGCTAAGAAAGAGAGTGGTTCATCCATGAGAATACAAAATGATGTATATTGAGAATTTGTCAACATTTTCAAAAGCCAAGGAGAAAACATGGGTCAAACAGAATTTCAAATATAAACAAGTAAGAATTTATATTCAAACCAATGAGAATTAGTTCTTAAACACAGAATGCTATATTAGAACAAATAATTATCTATAATATTGCTCTTCAGAGATCACATGTATCAAGAAGTTTTATTTTGCTCTTTGGACACATACCATAAAGTAAATAAAACAATAAGAGAACATTTTGATTAGTAAGCAGGTAGTTTGTGATGATCAAATGTAAATGGAGAGGAGTAGTGGCAAATAATACCAAATAATTAATCAATTAAAAAGTCATTTATGGGGCGCCTGGGTGGTGCAGTCGGTTAAGCGTCCGACTTCAGCCAGGTCACGATCTCGCGGTCCGTGAGTTCGAGCCCCGCATCGGGCTCTGGGCTGATGGCTCAGAGCCTGGAGCCTGTTTCCGATTCTGTGTCTCCCTCTCTCTCTGCCCCTCCCCCGTTCATGCTCTGTCTCTCTCTGTCCCAAAAATAAATAAACGTTGAAAAAAATTTAAAAAAAAGTCATTTATGCTTGGCCTTTGGTGTGCTTTTGCTTTAGAAAATAAATAATGGCATGTCCAGGTTTCTAGATATCCTCAATACTTCAAATAATATAATGCAGACACACTTTGATGATATTTCACAACCAAACAACATTCTCTTCTCATCCTCTGCCTGACACTGCTGATCTTCCTTACCTCCCGTACACTTTCTAGGGTTAGCTTTTACAAAGCATGCGCTTTCTGGAATTCTTTAATATTACTCTAATTATAATTCAATAGTGAAAATAATTTATGGCATTTTAGTGTTACAAAAAGAAATTAAGAGATAGTTCTTTTGCCGATTTCTCTCCCTACTTATTAAATACTTGTTCAACCACAGATGGCTTCCTACTCAGAGGATGCTGTACTCAACAAGCAACTCCCAAGCAACATCAAATTCCTGCCCCCATCTACATTTCACTGTCTTCTATACTTTGTCATGAACTTTTGTTTTATCTTGGGACCAGTGCAAAGAATAGTAAACAGATATATCCAGAATGGTCTGAAATGGGTCTGATGAACACATGGTTTAAGTCAACTGCAAGGGAAATGCATACATTTAAAATATGTTCCTTTTCAACTTTATTAAACAATTAGCATATATATACTGACAGGTATTTTTATTTGCCTTTCTTCTCCCATATTTTCTAGACTAATTCTCGCTTCTGCATGCAAATCTAAAAATAATATTTAGATTCTGCTCTCTTGAATGCTGATAATGTCTCACTGAATCTAACCCAACTCTCTTATGGGATTTAAACTTTCTATCAAGTGACAAAACATATATTTTCATCATATCCTGTTAAAATTCTAGTACATGCTCTGCCCCCCATAAGCCAGATTTAGACAATTTAAGATCTACGACAATTTCATTGGCTAGTAGGAAAGATAAGCATACACTGCAACAGATATAAAAATAAAAATGCATCCCTCTATGGAAAAAAAAGCTTAAAACATCCAAAAGAGACAAATCTTATTTAATTCATTCACTCTACATATAATTCATGTTTAGCCTGCTCTGTGCCAGGTACTCGTCTAGATGCTGCAGATACACAAAGAATAAGAGGCACTCTATATTTGAAAAGACTTTTTGCCACTTTACAATTATGTTTACACATTCCTGCTGAAGCTAGAGCTTCTGAAATATCTCACCAAAAAAATTAGCCTCAAAGAAGGGACTGACTGCCATTGAAGTTGTACACATAATTCTACAAGTTGCTATTTTGAAGGTTTTAACCCAGGGTTTAATTTTCATTTGACAATTCGCTTAAACAAATAAGAATTCTACTTCCAAAATATTTCCCTCAATTTTTAATGTCTATTTCTGTTTTTAACATATTTGCTTCACAAGTTGAATTTGTATACATTAAAAACTACATAAAAATACATAATTTCCTATGTAGAATCTAAAAAAGTTGAACTCAGAATCAGAGAGTAGAGCAATGGTTGCCAAGGGGTTGAGTGGGGGAGGGAGAAAAGGGAGAGATGTTAGCCAAAGTGTAAAAACTTTGAATTATAAGATGAACAGGTTCTGAGGATCTAATGTACAGCATGGTGAATATAATTAACACTGCACAATATACTTGAAATTTGCTAACAGAGATCTTAAGTGTTACCACACAGAGACACACAGGTAACCATGTGAGGTGATGGATGTGTTTGATTGTAGTAATCAATCACTACAGAGTAAATATACACAGTTTTTATTTGTCAGTTATACCTCAATAAAGCTGGGTGGGGAGGAATCTACGTGCATCCCAAGCAAATGAAAGAATCAGTAAGTAAGATAGAACATATTCTGATTACATCTTGTTTTCTCTGGGAAAGTGAACTAGCTATGGCACAATTCCCTTTGATAGAGATTGTTCCAAAGTTGTTTTTGAAAAATTGGCTTTCAATGTTATGTATCAGTAATGTCTATTCAACAGTGAAAAATCACCCAAATTATGTCAGCTGTCTGGATTTTTTCCACTTTAATCCCCAAATAATACACTGTGAAACACAATAAAGGCATGACTGCTGTCTATCTCAGTATTACACAATAGGTATTGCTTGAGTCACAGTTTATAAAAGTATACCTCTTGAGAAACATTAGGAACATAAAAGATAAAGCACAGCATCTTTGAGGATACTTTTTCTGCTCTGAGTAAAATCTTTATAACCTTGAAAATGGGCTAAGATGGGCTATACTTGTGCAGAATTATTGCTTCCTAATTTTATAAATTTCCAATTTTCTGTGTACACAGGTGAGTAATTCTACTATTTTTATTTTTTTATGTTTATTAATTTATTTTGAAGAGAGAGCTTCAGTAGGAGAGGGGCAGAGAGAGAGAGAGGGAGAGAGAGAATCTCAAGCAGGCTTCATGCTGTTAGCACAGAGCGAGACATGGGACTTAATCTCATAAACCACCAGGTGAGACCATGACCTGAGCCAAAAGCCAGAGTCATCTACTTACCTGACTGAGCCACCCCAGGCACCCCGATTCTACTATTTTTAATTTCATCCAAATAAAGGAGACAAAATATATATTTTCTTGTTGCCATGTAACTTTTGGTTAGTACAAATAAGGAGAGTGCTCTGCATTGTTTAAACACAAGGACATAGCAAATAAATATTAGGCTGTCTTTGTGTGCAAGGCTGTAGGCTAAGAGCTTGGAATCATCTCAGACATATTGCTGCTGTTTGCCATAATTTCAATAAATAACCACAGTGTAATGGTTAATATAAAAATCTCCGAAGATGCGGGGCGCCTGGGTGGCGCAGTCGGTTAAGCATCCGACTTCAGCCAGGTCACGATCTCGCGGTCCGGGAGTTCGAGCCCCGCATCAGGCTCTGGGCTGATGGCTCAGAGCCTGGAGCCTGTTTCCGATTCTGTGTCTCCCTCTCTCTCTGCCCCTCCCCCGTTCATGCTCTGTCTCTCTCTGTCCCAAAAATAAATAAACGTTGAAAAAAAAAATTTAAAAAAAAATCTCCGAAGATGCAAGGTACAAATATTAGTGCTTCCAGTTATTAACTAAATAATAAAAGATGAATTATTTTCTTGTTCTTCTGGTTATTTTTCTCTAAAATTAAGATAATAATCGCACCTACATCACAGCTATAAGCACAAGCTGAGTTTTACATGTAGAGCATCAGAACAATATCTGAGAAGTAATAAGTTCTCAGTAAAAGTTAGAGAAAAAAAAAAATTAGATACAAGAGTGTACAAGAGTGTAGCTGCTTCAAGAACTGTTAGAATACACAGTAATTTCCTGCCAAGAGTAACTAATATTTTCCTACATAGACAAAGCTTAATAAAATTGAATCTGGGTTCCAATAGTCATATCTGGTTTTCAAGATACCATATCAACTTCTAGAGAAATTATTTCCACCTTTGAGAACCACACTTTTGATTTCTCTTATTCTTTTTGTAGTTATTTAATATGCTACAATGTTTTATTTATTTTTTTTTTTTTAATTTTTTTTTCAACGTTTATTTTTATTTTTGGGACAGAGAGAGACAGAGCATGAACGGGGGAGGGGCAGAGAGAGAGGGAGACACAGAATCGGAAACAGGCTCCAGGCTCTGAGCCATCAGCCCAGAGCCCGACGCGGGGCTCGAACTCACGGACCGCGAGATCGTGACCTGGCTGAAGTCGGAGGCTTAACCGACTGCGCCACCCAGGCGCCCCAACAATGTTTTATTTTTATAGTAGGAAAAAGCACATAAAATTATTCCTAGTGACCTATTTATTATTTCATCATACAAGAATGTCTGGATGTGGCAATGCATCTGAATGTTTGTGCCCCTCCCCCAACCAAATTCAAATGTTGGAACCCTAATCCTAATGTGGTAGTTTCTGGAAATGGGGCCTTTGGAAGGTAATTAGGTCATAAGGGTGGACTTTCATAAACGGTATTAGTGTCCTTAAAAAAGGAGGCCCAAAGAACTAGCTCACTCTCTTGTCAAGTGAAGATATAAAAAGTATCAGTTTGCAACCCAGAAGAGGGTCCTGACCATGTAATTCAACCATGCTGGCCCCCTGATGTTGAATTTCCAGCCTCCAGAATGGTAAGAAATAAATTCCTGTTATTTATAAGGCACCTAGTCTCTAGTATTTTGTTATAGCAGCCAGAATAAAGATGGGTCATAACTAAATTTTGAAGATGTTTGGAATTGACAGACAACATTTACTGGGAGATGGAGACTTGGGGTCATCTCAAAGAGATTGCCATTCATCATTGAGTAGCCACAACAGAGATTTATAAAGGGTTTCCGTGACTATATAGCATTTCTCCCACAGCAAAGTAAAACACCTCAGACATAGAAATCAATGTTTTCAAGCATAGACTATAAATAAAAGGTAAAAAGAATATTCAAACCTGTAAGTGCTGATTTTTCTAGAGCTGCCTCTCAGTTTCCTCCCTGAAAATTTATTTACCCTTTTGAGCCACTTCAGAGGTCACCATGTTATAAAAATAATGAGGGACTCCTGGGTGGCTCAGTCGGTTAAGCATCCAACTTGCACTCTGTACTCGGGTCATGTTCTCAAGGTGTGTGGGTTTGAGCCCCACTTTGGGCTCTGTGCTGACAGTGCGGAGCCTGCTTGGGATTCTCTCTCTCTCTCTCTCTCTGCCCCTCCCTGACTTCTGCTCCCCACCCCTCTCTCTCAAAATAAATAAATAAATTTTAAAAATTATAAATGAAATAGACATTATTACCCATATTTTTAACCTCCTTATCTGTATTATTTTTTGTTACAAGCCACATCTAACATTAAAAGGGTGTATAAATACAATCTTCTTCAGTTCCAGAGAAGCAGTTAATATTGATGAACAATATTAATAACTCTCACAACCAATCCTCTCAAGATAAATGCCCCCAAGCCTTTCCACATTACACAGAGAGGCATCCATACAGGTGTTATTCTGGATTCCTATAACTTCACAGAAAACTTTCACAGCGTCCAGAGCCCTTGATGTCCTGCAAATAAAGGAGCAGGATGCTCTCAAATGCCTTTCATCAGGAACCCATTTGGGTGGCACAAACCTTGACTTCCAAACGAAACCATCATCTACAAAAGGAAAAGTAACAGCATTACCTCATAAATCTCAAGAGGACCTGGGAGAAGCTTCTGCTGGCGGCTCGCGTTGAAAACCTGGCTGCCCTCAGTATCATACCCTCCAGGAGCACTGGCCAGCCAGCTCTGGTGAAGTCTGCGGCTGTCCCTGGAGCCACTCCTGTCGGTGGCCACCTCGCCTCGGAACCTTCTCTAACCAGACGGAGGCAGCCTCCTGGGCGCGGGAAGCCAGACTTCCGCCGTTATTGATCCCAGGGCTGACCCCCAGCCTCCGGAGACGTGTCTTCTCTTAACCCACCTCTGCCAGGTCTGCGCCGCGTGGCCACTGCCACCCCAGAGCAGCCACGAGGGAGCTGGCTCTGTGGGTGTGACGCGGAGGGCGCCGGGGAGGAAGTTCTGTGCGCCCACGGCCCCATCTCCCTGAGCCGCCCCGCCACGGAGGGTCACGCCTGGTCTCCACCGGCACTGAGATCCCACAGAGACTGAAAGGGAAGAGCAGGACGCTGCTGTGAACCAGGAGGAACCTCAGGTGGACGGGCCGCTCCAGCTCCCAACCGGCGGCCTCTCGGCACGTGCGCGAGGTGCGGGCGCCCTCCGAGCCTGCTGGGGGCTCCCTCCTGAAGCCGGAGCGGGAGCCTGCCCCCAGGACCCGCTGCAGCCCCGGGGACGCCGCGCCGGGTGGGCAGGGACCACCACGGGGTCGCAGGCGCTTCTACACACTCGTGGACAGAACGTGGCAACAAGGTCAGCAGAAAATAAAGTCTCATAACAGACACGGCTTTAGATATCTATGCAAACGTATTTGAAAACCTAAATTAAAAGTCTAATTTCGTAACTGACTAGTCAGAGAAAGGCAAATATATGACTTCACCCGTATGAGGACTTTAAAATACAAAACAGATGAACATAAGGGAAGGGAAGCAAAAATAATATAAAAACAGGGATGCGGGCAAAAACGTGAGAGAGACTTAAATATGCAGAACAGAGGGTTGCTGGAGGGGTTGTGGGAGGAGGGATGGGCTAAATGGATAAGGGGCATTAAGGAATCTACTCCTGAAATCATCATATGCTAACTAAGTTGGATGTAAATTACAAAAAAAAATAAATTAAATAATTTAAAAAATAGGTATATATAAAAGTCTAATTTCCTAGATAAATACAGAATTTTACCAAAAAATCTATAATTAAATTAGCCATTCCTTTATTCCTTTAAGGAATTACAGTTTTCTTGATGAAATTCTATGGAATTATTTAAAAAGATGACTAAAAAGATGACAATTATATGGAATATGCTTGTAATATGCTACTTTAGAATTTTAGAATTTTTTTATTCCTTTCCTCTGAAAATAAAAAATATATATATAAATGAAAAGTGCCTCCCCTAAAATGCCATAATTTCAATGTAACTTTTCTGTGTAATATAATCTCTCTCCTGGTAATTAAAAATATAAAATATAAATATAAAATATAGTATTTATAATCAAATGAGATCCTTTATGCTGAATAAACTATTTATCCTCTACTTTTTTTTGCTTAAAATAATCTCCCATGGGCTTTATTCTCTCACTACCAAAGCAAGTTTTCAGGTATAAATTTTTAAATCCTTTTTATTTTTACATTCTGGGGTGATCTTTTTAAAATGTTTTTCGGGGCGCCTGGGTGGCTCAGTCAGTTGAGCATCCGACTTCCGCTCAGGTCATGATCTCACAGTCTGTGAGTTCAAGCCCCGAGTGGGGCTCTGTGCTGACAGCTCAGAGCCTGGAACCTGTTTCAGATTCTGTGTCTCCCTCTCTCTCTGCCCCTCCCCCACTCATGCTCTGTCTCTCTCTGTCTCTCTCTGTCTCTCTCTGTCTCTCTCTCTCTCTGTCAAAAATAAATAAACATTAAAAAAATTTTTTTAATGTTTTTCAACTAGTATAGCACATGATATTGTCAAAATCACTAATCAATTTAGCAGATAATGGCTATTAACAAACAGTATGGTTATACTGACCTATACAGGCTCATCCTCAGCGCAGCCTCCATATAGGGTAACCATACCTTTCTGTTTACCCCCAGACTAATTTATACCTATTCTGGCATACTTTATAGTGTACACTTTCATTCTCAAAAGTGTCCTAGTTTACATGACAAATTCTATTGTCACCCTGACTTATATATACTGACATAAATGATTCCCTGGAATATCAAGTACCATAGCTGTACTTTCATTGAGGACTAGATGGCAAATATTTCCACTTCAGCGCCCTAGTACATGCCAGTGATCAAAATTTCTATTTTCATTAACACAAAAAAATCCTGATGTGTATTCTTGCCCCGGCCATAAATTACTCCATCTCTATAATAGGAAAACTTGCATGCAGGGCCTGCAAGAATCTTGGAATACCGTATTTGAATAAGGAAGGATGTAATTAAAGCCTTCTCCTCCTGACCAAAAGTGTGAAGACATAACTTGCTCAGGGGATTCTAAGGACAGACATCAACCAGTCATACATTCTTCCTAGAAGAAGAAATCTAAAGTGACTCCTGAGGAACTTTTGCTTGTGAGCAGGCAAACGTCTCCATGAGCCCCGCTGACTGTGTAATCTCTGAAATGCACTCCTCCCAGACAGCTGAAAGTAGATGGAGAGCCCAGAGAAGGCATCACAGAAGAGGCAAAGTTTGAGCCAGGTTTCCAAGTGTAGATGATGTACACAGTGATTGCAGGGGAGTTTGCCAGAAGCAAGGCTGGCTTCCTCTCAAGAGGCCACACAGGGTAATATTCATTACCTGGGTAGATTCACTGTGGCCCGTGAATTGGCCTGCAGCTTTATATGTCTCATAACTTGATTTTGTCAGCATACCAAAAGCAAATCCACTTCGCAAGAACAAGCTCACATTATCCAAGCTCCTGAGGTAAATAAAACCAGAATGTGACTTAATTTACATTGTGAAATAATTGTTATAGGAACTAAAATTTTTGAAGCTCGTATGAACAACACATTTTGTCCTTGTAGGCAAAAACATGGAAAGACAATAATCAGAAGGTTGTTTAATAAATGCGGAATCAAAACAAAGAAGTTAGATGAATCCAATTTTTAATGGCATTAGGCTCAGACAGCTGATTAATTCATCTTAAAATAGGGATAGGCTTGCCAAACGAGTCAGGAGTCTGTATACTCAAAGTCTGTTGGCTAAGTGTCTTTTTCTCCTGGGTAATGCTTGGATGGAGATTGCCAAATTTGCCTTCATGGCTTCTTTTTCAAAGACTCCCATGACTAACCAACTTGCATCAAATTGACGTTCTTTATATATCTTAATGCTCTGCATCAAATTGCACTCATTGCATAGCCAGTAAGGCCTTGTTTCTTTTTTGATTAAAATTATATTTTAGGGACACCTGGGCAGCTCAGTCGGTTAAGCGTCTGACTTTGGCTCAGGTCATGATCTCGTGGTTCGTGAGTTCAAGCTCTGCGTCAGGTTCTGTGCTGACAGCTCAGAGCCTGGAGCCTGCTTGAGATTCTGTATCTCCCTCTCTCTCTCTCTCTCTGCCTCTCTCCCGCTCATGCTCTATCTTCTCTCTCTCTCTCAAATATAAATAAACATTAAAAAAATTATATTTTAAATTGTGTAAATTGTAAAATACATAATCTTTTAAAAGGGAAAACGTTCAACTCTTTCCAAGTTCCACTGCCCTTCTCAGAAATGCACACACATGCATATATGCACATATGTATACAGGTGTATAAGAAATTCTACACTGGATTCTTTCCTTAAGGTTAAATTAAATCCTAATCCCAATTTTCATCCATTTAGGCTGGCAGGATATTTAATTCTGGTCATGAATGCTTGTGTATCCCATTCCTATCCCAGGACTCTTGACACATTTGGTCTCTGCTGCCACAGTCATTTCTCATGGCAGCCACTCTCCAAAGACTGTCACATCTTCAGGATTTTGCAAGAAACTTAACTGTGTACTGTCACACCATTGCAAGTCTCATTCCACCAGGATTTTCAGTTCACTGCCCTGCCTACTTTCATTCTCCAATACCATCTTGATTTCCCCCACTTCTTTCCCACCTAGCTTGGATGCCATGATTCATCATTTTAGCTATTCTTTGCATATCCTTGGGATTTTCATATCTGTTATCTGGACTTCATTCCATCTCACCTGGAAAAACTCCATCTGTGAAAAGTCACCCATTATGTTAGACAGTTAGTTAGGCATGAGTGAGGAAGGATAAAGCAGTTGCTGGCCACCCTTGGTGCCACCCTTGAGGGTTAACAGCCACACCTTTAGAGCCACCTCTAAGGACTAACAGAACAGGAAAGGGCGAGCCACAGAGCTGGCTCAAAAGCCCACGGGGTCTTCCAAGAGCTGAGCATGTGCACAAAGAATACAACTTGCCCTTAAGTTATTTTAAGGTCACAGCAAAAGCATTAGAAACTCGTAATTATACAATACATAAATAAATACAATCATAACAGAATGCATCATGGGTAGATGCATGTGCAGTAGCCAAAATATTATATAACCACCAGCTGTCAATCAAAAATGTCAATCAAAGCCAATAACATGTAGAAAGCAGGCTTAAAAGGATGTGGCTAGAGCTTCTTGGGGCCATTGCCACTCTTGCTCTGGCAGTGGCCCACTTTCTCTCTTGAAAGTGTCCTATACTTATCTACTCAATGAAATCTATCTCCCCATTTTGGCCTCTGGGCTCCAATTCTTTGGTGCATCTGGGACAAGAACCAAGCATCCCAGTAACAATTCTACCCCTGAAGCTAGCTAGGTAACTGAGCGTAGCTGAAGAAAAGCAAACTTATACTAGCCTACATAATTTACAACCACAAACCCCAAGTGGTCTGTTAGGGCTGTCTGGTGACTGTACGACATTTCTTTAGTAAATTCACATTTCCTTCTGCCAAAATTATTATTTCACCCCTTTTTTCTCTCAGTTTCAAAACCCTATTATTACTACCTTACTCTTAATTTATTGCCTTGCTTTCATTTTCACTTAGAAAATATAAAATTTTAAGGAGAAATTTCACATCTTCCACCATTAAATCTACCAATTTGCAGGTCCTTAAGCCCAAACTATACTTTTCATTTTATTAAAGTGATAAAAAGCCTCTATTTTTTTAAAGTGATAAAAAGTCCCAGTGGGCCACCTGAGTATTTGTTCTCATTTCTCTTACAACTATAAACACCACTTTTGACCATTCTCCTCTCTCTTGCATCATCATGGTTTCCTCCCTGTGGATCATTTCCATCAACAACAACAACAACAAAATGCCCCATTTCTTTGTTTCCATTTTCAGGAAAAATAAACAAGCAAAAGATGGTAAGTATTCTTTATATACACCGTTTTCACTTCCTCTCTTAGCTGCCCCCTCTACTGAAACAGCTGTTTGAATTTCAAAGTTCTATACATATTCAACAGTCAGATCTCAGTCTTCATCCAACTTGACTTCTCAGTATCATGTCACCACTGATAACTCCCTTCTTGCAATTCCCTCCTTCACGTGTTTTCAAGACACTGTGTCCCTAGCCAACAGTCCACACCAATTATTTCTCCTGTCAGCTTTCTTTGCTGGATTTTTCTGCTCTTCCTAACCCCTACATGTTGGAATGTTCCAGAACTTACTCCCCACGCCTCTTTTTTTCTCCTTTTACAGTCACTTTCTGGGTGATCTCATCAAATCCCATATTGTTTAAATCACACATGCAGAGTCCTAATTTTTTTTTAATCTTTCTTTCTTTCTTTCTTTCTTTCTTTCTTTCTTTCTTTCTGTCTTTCTTTCTAAGAGAGAGATTTAGTGCAAGTTGGGGAGAGGGAAAGAATCTTAAGCAGGCTCCACGCTCGCACAGAGCCTGACACAGGGCATCATCTCATGACCATGAGATGATAACCTGAGCTGAAATCAAAAGTCTGACTCTTAACCCACTGAGCCACTCAGGTGACCAGGAGTCCTAAATTTTTGTACATAGGCCCATTCCGGCTGCTGGATTCCAGACTCAGATATCCAGTTTCTAACTCAGCATGCCTACTTGGATATCCACAGAAATCACAAGTAAATATCCAAAACTAAATTTTTATTTTTCATACACAATCTGTTCCACTTCAAGGGACTCCATCTCATCTTGTTAAATGGTAATATCATTTGCCCAGATTTTAGCCCAAAACATTACAATCATCTTTGATTCCTCATTTTCATACCAACATACTATCTGAAAGCAAGTGCTATCAGTTCTATTTCAAAACATATACAAAATGAAATAACCTACCACCCTCACAAGTATCCCCATGGTTTAAAGAAACAACCATTCCTTGCCTGAATTATCATAAGAAGCTGTAGAATTTCTTCCAACACAACCAGGTTTGTTCCACCTTCAAGGCCTTTTGCAATTGATATTCCCTTTGCAAGAATGTTCTTTCTTCCCTTATGTTGGCAAAGTTCATTCCCTCATTTCACTCAACTTCCTAATCTTATTTCACCTGCTCGGACAGACCTTCCCCCTCACCTTTAATAGCAGGTGCTGCCATGTTCATAACCTTGGTGTTTTAGATTCCCAAAGATAGATACAATAATTCCTCACATGTAATATGCCCTTTTGTATATAATTTGGCCACTTTTCCCATCAAGAGGTAAAAGCTATGTCGCTTTCCTATAAATCTGGACTGGCCTTGGGACTTCCTTGATGGAAGTTATGCTGTGTGACTTCAGGTCTAGGTCTTAGGAGTTGCTCTGTTGGTTCTCTTGGAAGCCAGTCACCATGTAAGAAGCTCGGAATATAATTCTGAAGGATGAAAAACCACATGGACAGGCCACATGGAGAACTGAGTTACCCTAGCCAGCAGTCAATGCCACACTCCAAGACTGTGTGTGTATGTGTCCAGTCCCAGAGTTTTCTTGCTGAGTACAGGCACATAAATGATTCCAGACATCCTAAAAGATTTTTCCCTGGTTCTAGGTTGTGCTTAATCTATAAACAATTAACCACTCTGTTTATGAGTAACTAAAATAATTTCAAAAGAGCTTTTGTGGGGGACTTTAGATCCTTTTACTTCCAGAGAGTATATTGTGGGGTTGGAGTAATAAGAAAATCTCTTCCTTCAGTTGAGAAAACCCAGTGCAATCAAAACTGTCAATCATTTCATTATATTGGCATCAAGAGAAAGATAGAAAAGATTTTGGCAAATATAATAGAGAAAAAAGTATTCAAAATATAAATGATGATAGATCATTGATGATAGATCAAGAGAAGAAGACCACATAGATTTTAACTTTATTTCACATTATGTGAAATGAAATTTACATTTATCAACTAAAAACCCCACAATTATATTTTTCCAAAAAATGTTATGTCTATGTAGGTTTATGACACCCTATGAATTTTGACAGTTCTGTTGAACAATTCCTGTTCAAACATAAGCCACAATTATTGTCATTTTTAGAATTTAAAATATCTGTACAGCTGGCAATTTTTACTGAGAAAAATCATGTCAAATTAGTGAAATAGTTTGCCTGTTTATTCCATTAAAATCTCACTTCAACTATTCAACTTATTTTAGAACTTTAATTATAAGTTAACACTATAATTTCATGAATCCATTCATTATATGAATGTTTTTATGATTTTTTTTAATTTAAATATGTCTTTGAACTTTTTTATATCAGCACATGACTTTGTCCCTTGCTATTTATTATGAAGTATTTCCTAGCATGTTGACTGTGCAGATTGGATTACCCAGAAAGCAGACTCTGAGATAAACTTTAGCATGCATAATTCATAATAAGAAGTGTGCTTGGAACCAACACTTGTGCAGAAGTGGGAGAGACACAGCAAGATTAGGCAGAGGAAGAAGTTGAGCTGCAATGCAGTCCTGACAGCGTCAGCTGACTCTGATGGCAGTTCTCAAATGATGAAGAACTTTCAAAGGTGTCTGGTGTTGTGCCAGAATGAAAGATATTTATATTTGTGCACCTGTTTATCATTATATGTGAATCACAATATTCATAGGCCCACTTTTACACCTCCTTTGGTATAAAATAGGTCCTCTGGATGGATACAAAGTTATCAGGATCCCATGCTGGTAGATCAAACACGATGTAAACTGAACTTAGACAGTAGTGCTGGCTGGGATCCTACAAGTAGGAAACGCAAACCCACCCCTGAAATGTCTTATCAGAGCTCATCACTGGCATTTTCATGGAAAAGGAAATGATCCAATGTTGCTTACTTGTCACTAACTGACCAGTTCATCCCTTAAAGAGGTGGTGCCATATCCAGAGACTTAGTCTTGGCCTTTGTCATCAACAGGGTGGACATTTTGTAGCAGTAGTAAGTAGACCAGTCTCAGTAAGCTGGAGCCTATGCATTTGGATTCACACGTAGCCTCCATCATTTACTTTATTCATATGTGCATTTTGCCAGCATGGGAATGGCTGGTAACAAAATCTGGCTCCTGTCCAGGTCTTTAAATGTACTTTGTTCTTTAGTGCCTCTTACCTTATAGGTGTTCTCTGATTGGCATTAACATTTGATATGAAGATTTTGGACTTCATATCTACTTCTATGTACAACCAAATGCCTCTTCCTCAGACCTCTTGATCTTCAATTTTCTAATTATTCTCTTTCTGGGCTCCTGAACAGCTAGCCAAGCCATTTTCCACTGGCTACACACACATACACATACAAACTCCTTTAAACTATGTACATATAGTATGTATAGGAGTATGTATAGGAATCTGTACATATCTAACCTAAAGCCACTTCTCTTTCCACACAAATTGGATGAACAGGTGCATTATCCAAACCTCTGCCCACTAAAAGGCTTCTCCTTATGTACTGTTGAGACTACCCCTCAGTAGGGCTGTAATATAGGGCTATCCAGTTGCAGTTTAACACCCGTATCCTGTTCCAATATCTTAGACACAGGATACCTCTAAAATGGCTCCAGTGATCATTGTCTCATGATATTCAACCTCTGGTATAATTTCCTTCCTTGGGTGTGCCCTTGGATGTTGGCATGAACTATTACTTCTGATCAATAGATATGACAAAGGTGATGAGATGACATGACACTTCTACGATTAGGATACATAAAAGAGTAACTTCTCTCTTGCCGGATCACTCTCTTTTTCTGGTTTTAATTGAAAGAAATTGGCATGTTAAAGAATCCCCCATGAAAAGGAATTAATGGTAGCCTGAGCCAGCAAAGAACTGAAGCTCTGATCCCAACAACCATCAAAATATGAAATCCCACCAAAAACCACACAGTTTAGAAATGGATGCTTCCACAGTTGAGCCTTCAGAGAAGACATCAGCCCTGGGCAATATTTGTAGTCTCATAAAGATTATGAGGAAGACTCAAATAAATCATGCCCAGATTCCCAAACCACACAAATTATGAGGTATTAAATGTGTATTATTTTATACTGCTAAATTTTGGGGTGATTTGTTTTGCAGCAATAGATTATTAATATACCATCCATGAATTAAATAAGACTATTTTAAAAATAACTTAAAATCAGAAATTATCTTTATATAAGGAAGTATAAAATATAGTGGAGAACTTTCAGTTATATTCTGGGTTTTTGTCTCTAAATTTGGTAGGAAATAGGGGCCATTAAAGACTTCATTACCCAGGAATTGGGGGGATTTTTCCCCAGTGGTTTAAACTTTGGGGAGGGGGGACCCACAGTATATTGAAAGGATAAAGGTGAAAACAGAATGGCATCATGCTTGTATAGACAAGGAAAAATGAGGGTTTTAGTCAACATATAGCAATAAGAATGTAAAAAGAAAAGCTAAATGAAAGATTGTCTCAACAATCATGTGGCAGTATTAAATGTGTGAGATTAAGGAGGGGGAATAATTTGCCACATAAGGCATGGGTTACTAAGAAATTGCTGGCCTAACGTAATGAAGAAGGTAGTAAGAGTTGTTGGCTTAAAATCTTAAATATTGCTTAATTTTAAGGAACTAACAGGATATAGAATTTTTTTCAAAACTCCAGGTTAGAAATTTGGATATGGACCCTAAAAGATATTCATTTAGTTGATATCAATGTAGCAAAAATAGTTTAAAGGAGAATCTAGAGAAAGAAGAGATTTGTTTAAGGAAATGATTTTGGAGAATTAATCCATGTGGAAAGACAAAAAAAAAAAAAGGTAAGATGTGAAAAGGGAGTAGTCAAAGACTATAAGCATGAAGGCTAAGGTGCAAAGGAAAATTAAGAAAGTAGAGCTAAAAATTAGATGGACTGAAAAAAGTTCATTTGCCCTAGAATTTAAGACATAACAAAAGGATTAATTTCCAAAGAGCAGTATAGGAGGTAACTGGATCATAAGAGGTCGGTGGTGAGTGGGAGGCAAAAAGTTGTGACAGTAAATTTAATTTCTCTCAAAGAGCGGTTTGATGGAGTAACAGCGATTAAGAACAAGAATGTGGGATAGGAGTCAGATAGGCAGAGGGAAAAGGAACTTTGAAACCAGCAGACAGGAAGTTGCATCATCACTTATCAGATGGCTCCCACTTCAAAGCCATAAATTACAAGAAACTGGGTGAGGCAAGGTTGGAGTTTAAGAAGGGTGGAAACATTTAAAATAGTCACTTCAAGGAATTTAAAAAAAGCAACATTTAGAACATCCTTAACAGTGATGAGAATCCAGCTACATTTAAACAGCACATGTAACTTGCTCAGTTATGGCTGCAATCTCACCATTAGAGGACCGCATGATCAAATAGAGTCCAAAAAGGACAAGATTTATGTGTTTTATCTGAGCCCCCTTTTGTTCATCCAAAATCCACAATCAATGGACACATGAGAATCCTTACTGTGATTTCTTTAGCTCAGGCATATTACATTATTTGCCATTCTTGGCTCATACCATGCCTCCACGCATTCACTTATGTAGCTCCCTCTGCCTGAAGTGAGTCTGCCTGTATATTTTAGGTCCTAGCTCAAACATGATATAGTTTATGAAGACTCCCTGAAACATATTCTCAAACACTGTAAAGTTGACCATATTCTTCATTTTGTTGTACCCTACACTTCTATTATATAAGATCAGCTAGAGAAATCCCTGTTTTCAAATGTAAAGTATTTTATACAACATATAGTAAAGTCAAATGTGGAAAAGTCAAACGGACTGATAAAGTATAAAGATGCAGACAACCCCATATAAATAATATATTCTAAATTACTTCTTTTTAGGTAACTGGTTCTGAATTCCCAACAGGTGTCATAGTGCTTATGCACAGATTAAAAGGCAATTAATTAATCAATTAAAGCTTCAACAATTTTTGTCTGGAATGTCACAATAACCTCCTAATCATTCTCATCAGTCTTTTCTAATTTCAATGTTTTGTTTTGTTTTTGTTTTTACTCACACATCACCTTTCTATAAAATGAGATGAATCAGGTCCTTTCCCTATTAAAAACCCCATGGTCCAGTACAGGAAGTCTTTCAGTGCAATTTGGCTTTTGGACTCCTCTTCCACCAGCACTCCAATCAGGATATGCCCCTACCCTACACCCAAAGCCAAATATCCCTTCACACCCAGGTCTAACCTTCTGAACCTGGAAAAAAATTATAACTCATCATTAAGACCTGGTTCCCATGTCACCATGTCAGTGAATTTATTCCTAAGCAATGTTAGTTGTTCCTTCTGCTGTGTTCCTTATAGTAGGTGATCTTTAACTCTGAAAGAGTCCACTTGCATTGTAATGGTGTACTATAACTAATCTTTTGGCAGTTTTCCCCCAATAGACTGGACATATTGTAAATAGTCAACAAACACATTTAGTAATTGATTCAAATTTCCATGTTATTAATAAGAATCACAGAATAAAAGTTGATCATGGTAATTTTATTTATTTTGTTCAACTGAACCCCAACTTTGTGCCTAGCTTAGAAGTAAAGACAGGATCGGGGCGCCTGGGTGGCACAGTCGGTTAAGCGTCCGACTTCAGCCAGGTCACGATCTCACGGTCCGTGAGTTCGAGCCCCGCGTCAAGCTCTGGGCTGATGGCTCGGAGCCTGGAGCCTGTTTCCGATTCTGTATCTCCCTCTCTCTCTGCCCCTCCCCCGTTCATGCTCTGTCTCTCTCTGTCCCAAAAATAAATAAACGTTGAAAAAAAAAATTAAAAAAATTAAAATAAAAAAAAAAAGAAGTAAAGACAGGATATACTGTGGTGAAACCAAAATATGTAGTCTTTATAGAACTTAGAGTTAAGTAGGGTAGAGTTGGCACACAAACAAAAACAAACAAACAAAAAACCCTGTATGGGATGACAAATTGTTTTTAAATGTTAAGAAAAAGCGTAACGGGAGCTTATATTAGTTTTGATAATCAAAGAAACCTCTCTGAGTAGTTGATATTGAAGCTAATAACCAATAGCGGGTGCTGGGGATGGGGGGGAATTAGTTGTGGAGGAACTAGTTGTGGGTTAGAAACTCCCAGGCAGAAAATAACATATACAAACTCCTAAGGTAGAACAAAGCTTGGCATGCAGAAAAGAGAAAAGGTGTGGCTAAAGAATGGAATATGTTGGGGAGAGTGGTATGAAATGAAGGCATGGAGAGGTAACCAAAAACCATCTTACTTGCTAAGGAGTTTGTCTACCAAAATAAGAAATTTTTGCTTTATTCCAAACAGATTGGAAAGAATAGTAAAGAGTATTATTCACTAGATTAACATGTCCAAATTACAATTTAAAAATTTGCCCTACTAGCATGTGAAGAATGCAATAGGGGGTGGCAAGAACAGAAGCAGGGAGAAGGAGGAAAATATTGTGGACGTCCAGGCAAAAATGAGGTCATAGAAATGAGGGTCATAGAAATAACAGCAGTCTGAGGTTATATTGAGGTGTGCTTTCTAGAGAATAGAGAAATTTTAGTAATGGATTGGTTGGGGGGTTAAGGGAATCAAGTTAGATCTCTAACCATCATTTATCATTTCTTCCATTATGCCTTATGTAGGACTTGTAGCTTGCCTACAAGCTCTGCCAATAAATAGAGGGGAAAAAAATAATCAGTGTATGTAGTCAATTCTTTTCTCAAAAGAAAGGAAAAAAATAGCCCCACATTCACCTCCCTCCATGCAACTCTCAATTTTGTAGTCAGGCAAACTTAATGTATAATTCTGACTCCACCTTTCCATGACCTAACTAGCTAGGCAAGTTACTTCTCAGTTTCTGAAATTTCTCATCTGAAAACAAATGCAATTATTTTGTATATGCAGGGGTGTTGCCAAATTCAAAGGAGACAATATATGTGAAAAACATAATGCAGTACATTGCCTGTAATAAGTACCTATTACAGTTCTTTTCAGTTGCAGATATTTCTTTAAAAGGTCCTTTTACATCATTACATATGCGTGTACAAGGAACTTCAACTCCTCCAGGAAGGCCAAACAAATTCAGTACATGTTCAGAAATACCTGGTTTGTCCATTATTAGAAGACTCTGACAACTGCTTCAAATAATGATTTCACATTTGAAAGACAATGGACTATCAAAATACATACTGGCATATTTTACACTGTATTAATTGTTAAACATGTTACAGGGGGTATAAATTGCCTTGGAGACATAAAGTATTTCAATAGAATATCTTAAGACTGCTTCAGCTCTTTCTCAAATATGTTTTCTCTTTGTCTATGAAATTGCCAGGTTAAAATATTCCCATTGTACCTATATTTTTGGTACTGTATTCATCCTTTGGAACTGGCAGAAGTTTGAAAGAAATATCAACCTATGCTAGCACATAATCCTAGCATTTGTCAACAGGTAAAATAGCAAAGATGACAGCATTTACAATAGGGACGGGAGCATTTTAGAATCTCCCATTGCTCTTAAAATCTTGAGTAGTATTACACAAAACTGTCACATTCCCATACAACGCCTTCAAGGTTTTATACTTTAGGAAATCTAGGGTGTCAGTAAAGTCTGAAGATTGATTGCCATTATGATGAAAAGAAGGGATGCAGGCTAGTTCCCTCCTTTCCTCTTTTGCAAAAAACAATTCATGATTTTGAGAAAATCAAAAGGTAAATGGAAAAGACAGGCTAGTATAAAATGATCAGGCTCAATTTCCATGTGAGTAAATGATGTAAATGTCCAGGTGTCAGTTCCCAGGGCAAGATAAACAAATGCCCTCCCTTGAGTGTCAGCCTCTCTCAATAATCTGTACCCTCATTTGGATCATAAGTGATTGGATTTGCACGGCTACCCAGCTTCCTGGTGAGGTGTTGCAGCCTCTTTCCTGGTGAGGAGCTGGCAGCTACCTCAGCTGAATAAAGAGGAGTCCAAGGCAGTGAACTTCTCCATTTACTCATATAATAAACATATTCTCAAATAGCTGTCATTGTCACATTTATGTATGGGACGCTGCATCCTTGATTCCTATTCCAGTGTGGTTGCCTTCAGAAATGTTCAACTTCAAATGTATTACAGTTTTTAATTTGCTTTTTCTTTTCTTCACAAATGTTTTACATTTACTTTATTCTTTTGTTGAAGTCTTATTAACGTACCATGTTATATTAGTTTCAAGTGTACAACATAGTGATTCAACAATTCTATACAATACTCAATGCTCATACATTACTCAGTGTTCATCAGTATAGTCACCCTCCTTCACCATACATTACTATAATATTATTGACTATATTACCTATGCTGTACTTTTAATCTCCAGGACTTTTTTTTTAATGTTTACTTTTGAGACAGGGAGGGAGAGACAGAGCACAAGTGGGGGAAGGGTAGAAAGAGAGGGAGACACAGAATCCGAAGCAGGCTCCAGGCTCCAGACTGTCAGCCCAGAGCCTGATGTGGGGCTCGAACCCACAAACTGAGATCATGACCTCAACCAAAGTTGGACACTTAACCAACTGAGCCACCCAAGCACCCCTCCATTACTTATTTTATAAGTATTTTATAGTATAAGTATTTTAATCCCCATTATTTCACTCATTCCCCCACCATCTCCCCTTTGGCAATCACCAGTTTGTTGTCTGTATTTGAATCTTTTGTTCACTTGTTTTGGGTTTTTTTGTTTTGTTTTAAGGAACAAATAAATTTATATTAGAGTGGAGAAAGAAAACTGACAGTTTTGAGCTAGTGGTCAATTTCAATCTCACTAATTTCCTGACCAAATAACTTATGCACAAACTATCGTTAACCTGCATATGATTCTTATATGTGATCATAATCACATTTAAACAATGATACCCTTTCACATAAACAATGTACATATGACAATCTGTGGCTTCCACTATTATAAAAGTGATTCTGAGGATTAATGTGTCAAAATCTATTTGGGCTAATCAAGGTCAAGTCCCCATTATGGGTTACAATTTCCTCATCTATAAAATTAAACAATCAGATTACATGATCTCTAAAGTCCCACCCAAACTTAAAGATTTAGAAGTTTAATTGCAAGAATGGGAGTGAAGGAATCCCACCTGTATCTCTGACCATGACACTAAATTACACTGTGTTCTTTTGACTTTTTTTGTCCCCCAGAGGACTTATCTCTAAAGAGTATGCATTCATACCCAACATGCTACTCACAGTAACCAAAAAGTGAAAATTAAGGCGCTAGATTGCTCAGTGTAATATTTCAATTCTTAGAGACCCAAAGACAAAAAGCCAGCTTCCTACTGATTGGAATTAATCCCACTTAATAACAGTCATGAAAAACATACACAGAATGGTACCTTTAACTCCATTAAATCTCCGTATTCAAAGCATTACACATGTTATTTTAAACTTGGCTGGGGAATGGTGATATGAGATAGCGTTAGAAGGAATCTATTAATATGAACATGTTCTTAATACACCAAAAACTGTGACTGATCTCTTTCAGATTGTAATTGGCCTTCTGTCACAGCCTGGTCTAGAAATAAAGGAAACGCTGCAACAGGATAGAATGAAACCCAAGAAGGCTAAGACATTCAGAAGGCAATTTTTTTTCTTTAATGTTTGGGACTTGAGAAAGCAAGTACTGTTTTTCTGATTCAATTATTACAAAATAATTTAGAAAACATTTAATTATTCATACAAATAGAAGCACTAACAATTTATATTCCCTGATAATTCTAACTCCTTCATTTGTTTCCAGGTTCTCATGCAAATCACATCTAAGCTTTAGTCAAGTGTCAGAATTCACCTTGATTTAATCAGTTTCATCTGCCATTGCTCCCCTTAAACTGGAGTTACTTATAAATATGAGCAGAGCAAGTAGAAGAATTGAAGGGGACAAAGACAAAAATAAACACGGATAAGGTCTCTCTCTTCTTTCTGGCCTCAGAGAGACCTCACATTACAGCACATAGCTCATTCCCCCAGTGGCTAGCATAATTCAGGTGTTCGCCACATAGGTCATTAATACCTGAGAGTAGACCCAGTTCACATAGCACTTGAAGCAACAGAAACACATTTAATATATCAACAATCGGTGGGTAGTATGTGTCATGAACAGCCTGGATTCCAACCTGCAGATTTTTCCCTCTCAGCTTTGCTGTTTCCTCAGGACTTAGAGCTAGATTTTGCTGTAAATTTCTAACTATACAACCTCTTTTGACACTGGAATTCTACATTGAACATCAGCCTATCTCATGGATATTACAACATTTTGTTTTATTCCTGCCAGCCACACCACTTCCAGGGCCTAGCTCTAGCCAATGGCTGTGCACGTTCCAGGATCTACAAGTCTGACCATAGTAATAGGATATTGAATGCGGCGGTTTCTGACTCAAGTTTCTACTGAGATCCAGGACAGTAAGTGCCAACTACTTCAACATTCCCATGTGAAATACTAGCAGGACTGCAAAAGGGCAGTCTGTGAATCAGTTTTCACTCACTCTAGATTTTCACTCATCTCTGGCTTTTAAAGGGGGTTGGAAAACAAGAAGAGGAGACCGTTGCTAGTGAGCTAGAGGGGGCATGTGCAGACACATGGTGAGTTTGCCCCTACTCCCAAGTCAAGTAAGCAAGGCTTCAGAGAGACCACTCCTTCAGGAGTTTGACATAATCCCCTGGAGTTTGGGGATACTCAGTCTAGTTTCCAACTCAAGCCTGATTATAAAAGGGGCAGGAGGCCAGTCAAAACAGCCTGTGGCAGTAGAGGAGAGAGCTAGTTAGGGAAGCCACTGGCCATTTCACAGTGGGTTTCCAGCAGACAAGGTATATACGGTCACATGGGAGACAGAGCCTCCCATGCCTAAAGAGGTTTTGAATCATGTCCAAGAGGGCTTTCTGCGAGGGTCAAGGCAATCTCACCGAGAAAGGCTGGAGGTATACAGCCAAAGACAGAAACTGGGTGGGAATCACTACTGGACAGATTAAAGAAAATTACTATCCATGTGGAGAGGGCTTCAGGAAAATTGGAGTAAACACCCTGAACACCAAACCCCCAGGAAAGATCACCTCAAAACAACAGCAGAGGCCAGAGGAAGTCAACATCAGATACAACGTAAGCTCTTATAAGAACAATCCTGCCACTTATTCCTCATACTTCCCATAGTCCCACCCTGGCGAAGGCAGAAAAGGTCCAGGAACAGGAAAATCATACCAGTGCTAAGAAGATAGCCATGAAGGTAAAGAAGCCATCTACCTTCACCTCTAATGCAAACTGCCAGCTGGAATGTACATGAGCAATGGGGGAGGGAGGATTTAACTTACAGTGAAGTTTGCCATTTTGCCCACTAGGTGAGATTGGATATTTTCTTTTTAAAGTTTTTATTTACTTGAGAGAGAGAGAGAGAGAGAGAGAGTGAACACATGAATGGGGGAAGGGCAGAGAGAGTTGGGGAGAGAATTCCAAGCAGGTTCCTTACTGGTAGTGCAAAGCCTGACGCAGGGCTCAATCCCACAAATCATGAGATCAGACCTGAGCTGCAACCAAGAGCTGGTCCCTCAACTGACTGAGCCAGCCAGGTGCCCCTGGGATTGGATATTTTAATTATTGAATTGAGTCTTTGTGGTTAGGAGGGAGCACAGAATTTTTTGCTACCCAAGATAACTATAAGAAGCACGAGGCTGGTCAAAGATCTCATCCAGAGGCAGGGGAATTACCAGGGAATAGAAGAAATTTAAACAAACAAACAAACAAAATGACATCAAAGATAAAATCAGTTTCCAATTCCACCATATTATTTCACATATTGAGTATACCATTAATAAGTATTACCTATCCTTCCAAGTGTTGTAGAAAACATGGACACCATATCTTACTTCCCATATCAAAGCCAATTAAATGTGCATTCGTTGGGGTATTATAACATGTTTAACAACTTTTCTAGAGGAGCAGCAGCTCTATATTCTAGTTAACTCCCCTGTTAAGTTTTGTACTCCATTACTCTCCACTTCCATTGAGGTATCAGCATGTCTTATAACTGAATCCTGTGGTAAATTTAAAAAACAAACTGGTGACAGGTGTTACCTAGAGATTGATAATTAGAGCTGTTTCTCCGGTAATCATTTCAGAACTAAATACACAGGCCCTTTGCTTTTCTTTGCTTACAGCCTTTCTTTATCAGTACTCTTTCCTTTTAATGTATTTTTTTTAGTAAAATGGACTTGGGAATTAAATTTTAAAAAATTGTCAATTGATTTGTTTTTCATACCAGTAGCTGAAACCTTAAATATAGCAGGAGGATAAAATATTTAAAGTGAGGTTCAGAGATTATCTTTGTTACATCTGATGGCATATTTGGCCTACAAGCCAAAGACTGAAAAAAAAAATAAAAATTCAACACTTTGTAAACTGATCCATAAGTCTCAGCACATGTAGATATGCATACCAAGATAAATTATAGCATTGTAAGCCATGGCATAAAGGAAAACAACAGCAACGACAAAGAACGAGAAACATAATTATTTCTCAATGAGGAATGGTTGAATAAATTATACTATAGCAACACTATTGAAAATTTCAAAAAAATAAGGATTGGATTAAACCAATTGCCCTGGAATAAGGCCCACATTACAGCCAAGTGCAAAAAGCAAGGTTAATTTCATTTTTTGCCAACATTAATTAATTTAGTTTTAAGAATAGCTGTATATGTGATATGCTTGATTATATTTGTGTAAGAGCAAAAGTAGAGAATGACATGCAACATGACATTGAGAATGAACAATTACTAAGAAAGAAAAATTACTGAGTTCATATATGTATATAAGCTATATATATCTTTTAATTTATAGACGTGACCATGTACTCTATTTTTATGGTTGAAAAAAGTCTAATAACCTTACATTTTAAAATATATATGTATACATACTGCATTAGTTTCTTATTACTGCTGTAATTATGAGATTACAACAAACTAGTGGCTTAAAACAACACAAATTCTTCTCTTACAGTTATGTAAGTCAGAAGTCTGAGGCAGGTCTTCCCTTCTGAAGGTCCTAAGGGAAAATCTATTTCCTTGCTTTTTCCAAATTCTAGAAGCTGCCATAATGCCTTAGATCATTGCCCCATTTGTCATTTTCAAAGACAGCAATGCCCTAGACAGTCAATTCTTCCTTATATATCGTCCCTCTAACACTGTTTTCTTTTGCCTCCTGCTGCTTCTTTTAAGGACTCTTGATTATATTGGGCCCACCTACAGTTATTCAGGCACTCTCCCAGTTTTGAACTGTTTGGAAAAATTTGCCTGATAATTCTCTTTTGCCCGGTAATAAACTATTCACAAATTCTGGGAATTAGGTCATCTTTCTGCCCACTCCACCACGGCTACCCCTACCCCCCCTACCCCCAAAACACATGATATTGTTTCTCTGTTTAGTGGGAAAAGCTTGGTAAATGTCTTTTTACATGTCAAATGTCAGATAATGCTTCCTCATGTTAGAAATGTATCCTCTGACTTCCCTTTATTAATCAGCATGGTTACCATTTGTCTAAGTAAACATTCTGTGAATTTTATTTTAACCTTCTCTAATGACAAGTTTCTTTGTATTTATTCCTATGCACTGGATAAAGTAAAAACAACCTTTATTTATTCTAACACTAATCCCTACAAATGAAATGCATAGGCTTCAACAAGGAAATCAAGTTTGTTCTTTCCCTAGTTCCTTCTCCTTTGAATTTCATGGGAAATCTGCTTTTGGCAGTAGAACTGAACTCCATGTATTTGCTACAAGTAGGTGCTTGTATTGAGTTTTTAGTGAACAATTTTATAGATGGTTGGAAAAAGACTAGGTTCACTAGTGAATTAGAGTGAAAGACAAAATCAGGTGTTACAATTTGCCTGGGGTTAATGGTATAATAAAAGTCTCACAAGGCTGGATAGCATGGTTGGGGTGTGTTTGTTTTTCTTTCTCTATTTCTTTTTCTTCCTTTTCTTTTTTTTTAAATTTTTTTTTTCAACGTTTATTTATTTTTGGGACAGAGAGAGACAGAGCATGAACGGGGGAGGGGCAGAGAGAGAGGGAGACACAGAATCGGAAACAGGCTCCAGGCTCTGAGCCATCAGCCCAGAGCCTGACGCGGGGCTCGAACTCCCGGACCGCGAGATCGTGACCTGGCTGAAGTCGGACGCTTAACCGACTGCGCCACCCAGGCGCCCCTTTCTTCCTTTTCTTAAATAGAATTCCCTGGAAGTAGGGCCTGAGATGGGAATTCAGGCATTTATGATTTATTGGGGAAGTTGTCTTTAGGAAAAACCTATATGAGACAAAGGGAAGGATAGGGAAAGGGAAAGAGCCAGCAAGCATGTAAATTCAGCCCAAGGCTAGTCCTAAGTGTAAATTACACAGAGTTGTCTCACCTGGAAGCAAGAGGGCTGGGATTTTTTACCATATTTTAGTCAGTTATTGTCTGCCCTAAATATAGGGAGGCACATAACCTCCCAAATAGTAGCAGATGAGGTTCAAGTCAGCAAAGGACAACTCTCAAGAGTTAGTCTCAACATTTGCACAGCTAGGGGATGGCTTTCTGATCAAGTGAAAAGGACATAGGAAGGACACCAACAAAATCTCATACATAATTCCTTTGATACTACATCACTTCCTTCATCCTGTCCTTTCTTCCTTTCTGTTTTCCCTTTAATACTTGCTTTCCTCCACAATGCTAAATTTTCAAATATTCAGTTCTTATTGGAAATGTTCACCTATAGTCTTTAAGCAATGGAAAATTTAAAATCTTTGTGATTAAGCTGATTAACATGATTACTGAATCTGAATAGGTCCCCAATTGATACAATTGCAAAAATTTTATTTCATGTTATAAATACAATGTGGAAAAAAAATTAATTAGAATCAGGTCTTAGTGACACAAACATGACACTTTAAAATGTACCCTGTCATCTATGATTTCTGTCTGATCAATCTGCTGGATTCTATCTGTCTACAAAATGCTACCACAATTTTGACACCTTTTCACTTAAACCATGCATGGTACCAGGTTGACATAGCCTTGATGATTTCATTGTCTGAAAATTGTAGTAATGAAGTGTCAGAATATTTCTACTAAAAGGCATATTTATCCAAGGACTATAGGTTATAATCAAATTTTGAGTACTTTCTTCAGATACTGCAAAACTTGAGCCTAAGCATCCTTAAATTTGGTGGACAATAAATTTACAACATAATTTAGTTGTATTTTACAGGGGAAAAAACCCATATTGGAAATCAAGAAAATCTGGTAGATGTACAATAAGTCATGAAAGTTTTTTTTGCATGTTTCATTTCCTCATCTACAAATGGTTAACAAAATGACCTAAAGAATACCTTTCAGAATTAAAATTCTATGATTAGATGACTCTTTCTTTTTTTTTTTTTAAGTTTGCTTGTTTATTTTGAGAGAGAGAGAGAGAGAGAGAGAGAATCCCAGGTGGGCTGTGCTAACAGCACGATCCCATGACCCATGAGATCATTACCTGAGCCCAAATCAGGAGTCAGACTTTCAACCGACTGAGACACCCAGGCACCCCTAAATTTCTAATTTGAGATAGGGTACAGAGTAGTACTCAGAGTTATAACATCATTCTTTGGCTGCATGGTGTTTCAGCTGTTTTCATTCTGAAATAAAAGGATAATGTAAAACAAATGGGCCATTTTCCTCTTAAAAGGGGCTGAAAAATCTTATGAAAAAATAGACTTTCTGTAACCAATACATCAAATTGTCACAATACATAATGCACAGAAAAAATTAGAGATTCTCATAACTGCTCACTTCATTTCTTTTGCTGACATAAAATATTTCATAATAATAATTATAATTCATTGTGGCTCACATTTCTTAACCAACTTCACAAACATTTTCTTTTCATAAAAATTCTTGGAATTTTTATCCACATTTTACATACACACTGGGAAATGAGAGACCAACGTCAGATAGTGTATCAGTAGTGCAGTCAAAATTGGAAACTATAATTCCAGATTCATGTGCTTTTTATACTATAGAATGCCCTTTTATCACCAGCCATAGTTTGACTTCTTATAATAAACAGATTTCATTGCCATCACAAAACGAAACCAAGTATTATGCCTACATTCAATCATAAAATTTATAAATTTTATAAATATTTTCATTACTCATGAGCCAACTATAATGTTCACAAGTGAACTATAGATTTATGGCCAACATTATCACCCATATTGCTGAATGGGAAATATTTTCAAGTAACCTAAGTTCTTAGATTCCGTGCATTCATCTTTGGATATGCTCAACTCCACCTCTCATCCCTCTTACTGACCTTTGATAATCACTTTGGACTCCCATCAAACTTTATCTTCCCCATCACCGATTTGATTAAAAGTAAAAATAAGAATCATGTGTATATTCAATTCTTACTGTGACTAAAAGACATGAGCCCAAATGACCTTTCCCAGTAATGCTAAGATTATCAAATTAAATCATTGTCTCTGTATAGTTCATTTTTTCATGTTTCCATTTTTCTTCACAAATTCAATATCCTTGCAAAAAAAATTACCTTTCATTTACTCATCTGATAAGTACTGTTAAATTAATCAAACAAGGAAGCCATTAGACTGAGGTGATTCTAATACCTTAGAAGCCTAGGTAAGCAAATCAAAAAATGTGCCTATAAATGCCTAATAGTTAAGAAATCAAAACCTAAGGACAAGCAATCACAAACAGCCAAGTAGGCTTTTCCAAAAAAGGCACACATTAAGCCAATCAAATAATTTTCTTACTTTGCTTCCACCTTTTCTTTATAAAAGTCTCTCCCCAAGCTCTTACAGTGAAGTGCTCCTAACCATTTCCTGTTTGGTGCTTCCCAGTGTGAATCAACTTTGCTCAAGTAAACTCTTAAATTTTTAATACGTCTCAGTTTATCTTTCAACAGTCCAAATGATAGTGCTACACCATATACACAGTGGAATAAATTGAGGCAATAAACAGAAGTGAGAGAAAGTGTATTATCTAACAATTTCTGATATCTACAGGGGATCGCTATTCTTAAAATTCATTTCTTCACTGTATTCTACCCTTCGAAGCTTGTGGAACATTCTCTAGCTTTGCATCTAGGTTCCCCTATCTGCAAAGCATGCAAATTAGCAAAAATCTCATTGTTTTTCGAGAGGTTTGACTGAGTCCTCCATGTCTATCCTCAATCTATCATTGTAGCCAGGAAAATGCAATGCATTGATCGTGTTAGGACTGGTTCACATGCTTCACTCCTGAGATATCGTGGAGCCCCACTTAAGCATATGGACAGAAGAGGCGATGTGGAGTTGATTCTCAAATAAAATTGGCACTGTTGCCAAAGGAACAGGGAGTGGATGCTGGGAATAAACAGCAAATTTTCACTACCATAGAAATTCCTCAGCTTTTATTTACCATCCCTTGATTCTCATATAAATATTCTGAAATGTCAAAAAATGTCAAAACATTTTTCTAATCTAGTCACACTGCAATTCCTATTCAAATGCCAACCCTTAGAATCATTTCCTAAGCATGTAGGAATTCTTTCCTCCCATAATAGTTTGCCCTTTTTTTTTAGTAAGTTATTTCATTGAACACTACTTTATTGTATCTGTTTAATCTCTGCCGGCATTCTTGACCTGGTTTTCAGGTAGATGATTCCATAACTACATGGTCTTATTTCAAATATGTATTTCCAATAGTGCTTCACACATCTTGACAGGCACTTGTTGAAATGAAATTGTCAATAAAAATACCAAGAAACATACCCAGGGAACAGTTTTTTAACTAACCACAATGAGATACGTTGAAAAAAATCACACACTACCAAGTGAAAGGGCATTTCAGTCAGTATTAATAAACAGAGGTTTTTGCACTGTCATAGAGTAAAATTCGTTGAACTTTAGGATGCTTAGATTCAACAGCATCAAAAGAGGAGAGAGTACAATTCAGACAAATGTCCCAGGGCTGCAACAAGTGTTCCCCAACTGCAGCAGACCTGTTACACTGGAAGTGCTCCGAATGGCAGTGCCAGGATCTGTGCAGTACAGAACATGCGTGACTAGACACAGCAATTCTGCATTTTTACTTTCCATCATAGTCATTTTAAGCTATAAAGCACACAACTTTTTCATCAGAAGAAAAAAATCATAAAAATCTAGATGAAGAGAAAAGGTATCTAAGGTATAAGAGATCATTGATTCAATGTTTGTAATAAAAGCAATGCTGCACAACACAAGGAGAACACGTTTTGAGTTATATTTTCAGATAAGATGACATGAATTTCTCCTTTTTTCAAAATTTTATTTATTTATTTATTTATTTATTTATTTATTTTTTTTTTTTTTTTTTTTTTTTTTTTTTTTTTTTTGGAGAGAAAGAGCATGAGCAGGGGAGAGGGGCAGGGGAGGAAGGAAAGAGAGAGAGTCTCAAGCAGGCTCCATGCTCAGCACAGAGATCAATGCCGGGGCTCAATCCCAGGACCCTGGGATAATGACCTGAGCCGAAATTAAGAGTCAGACATGCAACCGCCTGAGCCACCAGGTGACCTGAATCTCTCTTTTTCTACTCAGCACACTTTGGTAATTGACCTTTAGTAATTATTCACAGCAAAGTGGAATGAGCTAGATTGTATTTATGGACATAGAGGTTAATAAGCTGCTCAAATAGATCTCATAAACATGACTTTAACTTCATTAATGGGAGTTCTCCAACAGTTTTTTCACCTCTTAAGAACACTCCTGAGAGATGAACTCATTTAAACAGCTTGTATGGGTTTATGGGTACACACAACTAAAGATCACTGGTTCTAAACAGTGGGTCTCAACCCAATGTGGTTTTCCCTCCACACCTGGGTAGGAGGTGAGTGGCACTACTGACATCTAGGGATGCTGTTAAACATCACAGAATGCACAAGACAACACCCCCACAATAAACACTTATTCAGCCAAAAAGCCAAAAATATGAATAGTGCCCAGAACGAGACACTCTGCTTTAGAAATAAAATTACCTTGTGGCCTTTATCTTTTACAGATCACTGTTACTGGGAAACACTTCAAACTGATATAATGACTCATGATAATGAACAGGGTCTCACAGAGGCCTTTTGAGCTGAACACCTAATGCATTCTTAAAAGGTTACAATACTGACAACACTAATCTAAACTTTAAATAGAGATTTGGTTAAAAATATGATGGCATATTATGCGGTTGTTAAAAAATAATATTTTAGGATAACTTTAAATGGTATTTAAAAATGACCATGACCTGATAATTAAAAAGAATCCATATTTTTTAAACGTAGATTATAACCCCAGTATACATACTTGGTAAATATAGGCATGTCAGACTATGGTCATACTGTCCCTGGTATAACATAAGTTTTATGATTTACCTATTTTAGTTAAGTATTTTGATTGTCAAATTCCTGAGGGGAAGCTGAGAGGGAGTAGGTAGTGTCTATTTTCCACTTTTTAAAAAAATATTTATTTTATTTTTGAGAGAGAGAAAGAGAGAGACAGAATGTAAGTGGTGGAGGGGCAGAGAGAGAGGGAGGAACAAAATCTGAAGCAGGCTCCAGGCTCCGACCTGTCAGCACAAATCCAGGTGCAGGGCTTGAACTCATGAACTGTGAGATCATGACCTGAGCTGAAGTCAGACTCTCAACCAAATGAGCCACCAAGGTGCCTCTATGTCTGTTATACTCTTAAGAGGAATCTTATGAGGGGGTTTGCTTCAGTCAGATGCTCCCAGCATTGTTCCAAAATATGTTTTTACCTCCACCCAGAGACCTCAGGTCCTAACCTTTCCCTCTCTGCCCATTTTATCCTATCTTTCCCTATCACACAGAGACTCAGCTTTAGAAGTCCCGCATGCTTAACAAATACTTCTAGGTGGTTCAGGACATTAGGAATGCAAGTCACAACCCTGAGCTCTCTGTAGAGTTGTCTTCTTGACTCTTCTCCTCACTGCCCATCCCAGCTCTGAATTCCCCTTCACTGACTGCCAAGAGCCACCTCTCCCACCTCCCCTCCCCCCCCCCCCTGCAGTAAGGACTCCAGGAAGTGCTTTGTTGCCTGAGCTCACTCTTTTGCCAGATATTGCAGCTGTATAGTGACAGTATGAAAGGAGAGGAAACCTTTATATCCTAAGGATGGAGAAGAGAAGGGGACAAAGCCACTCTGAGTTCTGGCCTTAGATTATCAAATCTTTGTATGGCAAAAATCAATATGCTAGTGAATATTTTAGATCTTAGTATGTTGAAAGAATTGCTGTCTTCTATCTCGGATTTAGAGATTATTAAAAAACTCTGTCTAAAACTTTAAACATTATATGTATCAGGCTTCGGGAAATGATAGAAACCCTCAAAATGCATCCGTCTGAAGATTTCTTTTCTTTTCATAATGAAATCTACAGAAAACAAAGGTTGGAAAATGTGTGCAGGTTGATCTTGATTTTATATTCTTCCTCTCTCCACATAACCAAGAAAGATTCTCAACCTGTGAGGCTCTTTCCCTAAAAGAAGTGGGTGGGATAAGGTAGAATGATTTGTCAGATTTTCATAATAATCAAAAGAGGATGTGTGCTATAGACTGAAGAGTTGTGTCCTGATAAAATTCATATGTTGAAACCTAATGTCCTACTAGGGTGTGGACCTTTGAGAGGTGATTAGGTTAGTAGGGTGGAGCCCTCACGAATAGGATTAATGCTCTTGTAAAAGAGGCACCAGAGAATTTTCTTGCACCTTCAGCCATGAGAGGACCCAGCACAGACAACCATCTATGAGCCAGGAAGCAAGACTTAACCAAAACTCAACCATTCTGCCCCCCTGATCTCAAACCTCCAGCCTCCAGAACTGTGAGAAATAGATTTCCATTGTTTATAAGCCACAAAGTATATGGTACTTTGCTATAGTCGTCTAAACTAGACATCAAAAGAAGGTGTGGTTCAACAATTTTAAGAAATGCTGCTTGAGAGGACAACAAAATGAAGTGGATAATAGAGATAATTGCCTAAGTGATTGATCAAAGGCACCAAAACTTCCATTCAGAAGATTTCAAGGTTTAAAACAACAACAAAAACAAAAAACCCAGATTTAACTCAAAGTATATTCAATACCCCACTTCATTTTATCATGTAAATGGCTTCATCCATTTTATTGCCTTATGGAAACAAAGTGTAATTGACTTTATAACTGAAAATATTTTGATATTCCTTATAAGACTAAACACAGTGGTAGGGAGGCTTCTTGAGTATGAAATCTGAAAATACAAAAATAAAAACAAGTTTTGAAAAAGCAAAACAAACTTAAGCAATCCCATCTCTCCTATGCTCTTCCCAAAATAGGTCAGAATATTTATGCCAGATCTTGAAAATTCCCTTCTGGAAAAAAAACCCACTCAGATCTATAAACTGTCTAAGACGAGAAGCTAGACTTGATGGCAAAGCAGATACCTTGAGAACTGGGCCCAACATGTCTTCCAAAAGAACATCTTGAGTTGGGGACACTGTGATCTCATATTTCTGCCAACAGAAAAAAAAAATCTAAAATTTTTAATTTGCAATTATATTGGTAAACATTAGGAATAGGAGTGGGGTTGAGAATAGGAATAAAATTATTTTCGGTGCTTCCTAATTGTCTTGCATTTAAACATACTGTATTAGGCTTCTCAGGAGAAATAGAAACAATAGGATGTATATATAATATAAACAGATTTATTTTAAGGAATTGGCTCACATGATTGTGGAGGCTGGAAACTAAAACCTGAGTGGGCTGTCAGGCTGGGGACAGAGCAAAATTGATGTCTGAAGGTAGCCTAAAGGCAGAATTCCCTTTTCCTGAAGGCACACGACCTTTCTCTCTAAGGTTTTCTATAGACTGGCTAAGGCCAACCCACATTTTGGAGGATGAGCTTCTTTACCTGAAGTCTACTGATTTAAATGTAAATTACATTTTAAGAATGCCTTCACAGCAACATCTGGACTGGTATGTGATGAAGTAGCTGGTACTGCAGGCTAGACACATTGACACATAAAATTAACCATCACACATACCAGTATTATATTCACTTTTTGTGATCCTAATGACTAACTTCAGAGGAAAAAATAATTAATATTTTGAACACTCATTTAAATTGCTTAAGGAACAGCTGTATTTTATTAAACTTAACTGAAAATTTGGAAATGGTTAAAGTTTCATTTCAACACTTAAATATTTCAAAGTGCTGCATGCTTCACAAGGTAGTGATTGTGGCTTCTACATTTGGCTCAGTCAAGTTTCTGGTTATTAACAGGTCCCTGCACTGCGAAAATAATTTAAAATTGTTAAAATATTGGGTGAATGGGGGTACCTGGGTGGCTCAGTCAGTTAAGCGTCTGCCTTTGGCTCAGGTCATGATCTCACCATTCATGAGTTCGAACCCCATGTCAGGCTCTGTGCTGATGGCTCAGAGCCTGGAGCTTGTTTCAGATTCTATGTCTCCCTCTCTCTCTGCCCTTCCCCTGCTCATGCTCTGTCTCTCTCTGTCTCTCAAAAATAAATAAACATTGAAAAAAATTTTTAAAAATATTAGGGGAGTGTTCTGCAAAAAAACGTTTATTTCAAAGCTCATTGGCTGATGTTGGACTGCTACTCACTAAACTTCTGAAATTTAAGACCCACCTAGGGGCACCTGGGTGGCTCAGTTGGTTGAGCCTCCAACTTTAGCTTGGGTCATGATCTCACGGTCTGTGAGTTAGAGCCCTGAGTCAGGGCTCTGTGCTGACAGCTCAGAGCCTGGAGCCTGCTTCAGATTCCATGTGTGTGTGTGTGTCTCTCTCTCTCTCTCTGCCCCTCCCCTGCTCATGCTCTGTCTCTCTCTGTCTCAAAAATAAATAAAAACATTAAAAAATTAAACAAAAAAAAACCCACCTAGTATGTGGTTATATTCACTACTTGAAACCTTGGCTTCACATGGTATTCACCTAGAGAATGTTACAGATACTGAGGGCTGGGCCTCTCCCCAAAGGTTCTTTAATTGGTCTGGGATGCTGACTAGGGATCAGGATTTTTCAAAGTTCTCTAGATGAAGCTAATGTACTCCCAGAATTGAGAACCACTGCATATATGATAGTTCATCAATCCAACCTGAGTGTGTACAGCTCATTATCAGTACAAGTTCATAGCTGTGTCTACATTCATTCAGTAGAGAAAAACGTTTATCCTTTTTTACATTTAGTGTGTTGATAACACAGATAAAAGTTTTTTTAGATAATTCACTCTAATTATTCAAATATATATTTTGAATTTACTAGATACTTCTTATTCATAAATCAAATTAGTCCTTGGTTTTCTTCTTTTGCTTAATTTCTCAGAGCTTGGTATTAAAATGTTAGGAGAATTTCCTTTTTTAAAAAATTATTATTTTTTTGGAAATAGAAAAATGAAATTGTAAATGTACAAGGAAAAATAACATCTGGAGGGACAGAAAATTTAAGGACAGTTTGCATAGTTTGGAGGATATGAACATTTAAATTTTCTGCCAGGAAGTAATGATAACTTTTAAGAAAATTTCTGAATTTGCTAAGGAGGAAAAAAATTATTCTTTCTATGGGACAGAGAAGGTTGGGAAAAGATGTTTGAAAGAGACTTCCAAGATCAGGGAGCAGCTGGAGCAAACACCTGGGGAGAGGAGAGTGTTCCTGGAACAGCAAAAGCCAGGAGGAGGGAGGAGTATGCTGTGTTCAAGGAGTAATGAGGAGGTAGACACAGAGGAAGAGTGGGTGGTGTCCATTCAATGCAGTGGGCAGCTAGCTGATCACGTGGGTGAGTACCTAGCAGGGCTGGAGACTTTAAGACTGGGGCCCTGAAAGAGGAGGGATACACCCAAATTCTCACAGAAAAGCCCTGTCGGGACCTGGATTTGAATTTAAACAATTTCTGCAAACTGGCCTTGATCCAAGAGCCATTTGAGGTGAATCTTAATGGATGCATAGTTTACTACGCAGGAAGTCACTGATTCATTCTGATACCCTCATTACCCAGCCTTATGATGGGTGTTACTGGGCTCCTGAAAGGTCTACAGCTTTGTGGGATAACAGAGAGAACAGGGGATGGAAGACTCCATGGGGAAACAGTTGGAGCAAAGGGCAGAGGTGGAAGAGATCCTGTGTGTTTTGGCAAATAATTTTATATGGCGGCAACGTGAGGGTCACTTGAGGGAAATGAAGCCAATTTTGCAAGACAGAATAAGATGGGGAGGTTCCAGGACTCTTTGGAAGGCAACAAGGAGCCACAGAGGGTTATGTGAGCAGGAGAGGGTGTGGCTGGATCTGAGTGTCAGATGGCACCAGAGCCGTGAGTGAGACTGGACTGGATGGTGGGAGCGAGGCAGAATTGCCCTTTATGTCTATGTTTTAGAGCAACTTAAAAGCATCAGGATGTTATGTGCTTTGAAGGTTTTATGTAGTGTGTGACTTAATAGATGTGTATATATTTTTTACATTGTTACATTTTTAGTTTTCAATAACTTACTCAATTTCTTAATGGCATTTAACCTCCTTAGGTTTTTATTTTTCTTCTGGTGTCTTTTTGCAATTTATATTTTTCTAAAAAAAATTATATCTTCCATCTCAATTTTTAAATGTATTGACATAGGTCTGCTGGTTATTAAACTAGTGTCGCTCAGCTTGAAATCCACCATTCCATACCCACCATATGCGATGCTGGGGCCAGGACAGCGCAAACCCATTTCCCCTGTACACAACCTGCAGGGTTGGACCAATAAGGAGAATTTCCTGGAGGGACTCTGGAAAACTGGAGGAGACCAAGGAAATTTGACCTTTCATTGCTTCCTGTTCCTGTCTGCATGTCTAAGGTATTAGATTTGTACCATAGCAACATCATTTGGTTCAAGCAGGCACAGCTGCTTCAGTTCACGATTTTCCCAAATCTCCAGGAACCAGGTCCATTGGGCCTCCTCGGAGATATGTGCAAAAGTCACCTGTTGCCCCAACTCAGATCTCTGGGTCTTATCCTTGATGGGCCCCTTCTCCAAGCCTCTACATTTTACTAATCTCAATTCTTCCTTTTGGTCCCTCCAGCTCCAGGATGGGAATTGTTTCCTATGTTTGATACCTCTGTGATACTTCAGTGACCTTTTTTGATTTTCAGTATTCAAATCTGGTCTACCATTCTTTACATTACATTTTCTCTGTTAAAAGCAAAAACAAAAACAAACCCCACAACTGTGGTTTCTGTTTCCTAATTGGAAAACTATTCAGACTTATTCTCTCATAATTTGTTTCATTTCCTCAATATCTGTGAGTATATTACCATTGTCCTCAACATAGAGCATTTTTTCTTTATTTTTTCATTTTTTACTGTTATTTATTTTTAATAGATTTTCTAAAAATTTTACATATATTTAACTTTACATGAATGAATGGAATAATATAATACATGTGAATTTTTGGAGTACAACATTTTTATTTAATTACTTTTGCTTGCCCTTATTTCCTACCTCTCCTACTCCCCTTCACCCACAGTAGCCCCACCCACATCCAATATGGGCAAATAACATGAATGGACAATCTAACATGAAAGTGTAATTTTCTCCATATACAAAAAAGTTATGAACACCTACCTTCACTTCACACATGACTCTAATTAGGGATTTTTTTTTATCATATTTTAAAATGTGTTGGGACACCTTGAGTGGCTCAGTGTGTCAAGTGCGGACTTTGGTGGAGGTCATGATCTCTGGTTTCATGGGTTCAAGCCCTGTGTCAGGCTCTGTGCTGACAGCTAGAGCCTGGAGCCTGCTTCTGATTCTGTGTCTCCCTCTTTCTGCCCCCGCCCCCTGCTCACACTCTGTCTCTTGAAAATAAATAAAAAGTTTAAAAAAAAACCATAAAAATAATAAATAAATAAATAAACAAGTAAATAAATAAAATGGGTCATGGGGTGCCTGGTTGGCTCAGTAATAACACATGACTCTTGATCTTGGGGTCGTAAGTTAGAGCCCCACATTGTGTGTAGAGATTATATAAAATAAATAAAACTTTTTAAAAAATTTTAAAGATAAATAAAATAAAATAAATTAAAATGTGGCCATAATAGGCTTTTTACTTTTCTTACTTAAAAAGACCATGTAAAATTATTTAAAGTTAACTTGTGTAAGTTTAACTCACTTTTAAAAATTGCTATATAGAATTAAGGTATTTATAGCTTAACTTATTATTCAAACATTTCTTTTTCAGTGGACATTAACTTTGTTTCCAGTTTTTTCACATTGCGTACAAGGTATCAATAAACATCTGTATTATCCTTAAGTAATAATGAGGATAAGTTATCATGTTCTATGGGAAAGATTTTTAAGAGTGGAATTGCTGAGTTAGTGATTTTCTTAATAGATGTGATCAGAATACTTCCCCACCCCCCAAAACATTAATACTTTATACTTCCACAAGTAATATGTGAGAGTAGCTTTTCTCCTGTATCCATGAGAACAGCAGTTCTTTTTAATTATCATCAGATGGGGCACCTGGGTGGCTCAGTTGATTAAGCATCCAACTCTGGATTTCAGCTCAGGTCATGATCTCACAGTTTGTTAATTCAAGACAGCATCAGGCTCTGCTGACAGCTCAGAGCTTGCTTCAGATTCTCTCTCTCCATCTCTCTCTGCCCCTCCCCGGCCCATGCCCTCTATCTCAAAAGAAATAATAAACTAAAAAAAATCACTGTAAGAGTAATGGATTTAAGTAATATCTAATTTAATTTTATATTCTCCTTGCCTGCTGGTGAATTTGAACATCTCATTTGTTGGGCATTTGGATTTTCTCTTTTACTTTACTCATATCGTTTAGTAAGAGTTTCTTTATTATAGATACTAACATTCTGTTCTTTTCATTGCAAATATACTTTTGCAAATCCATTATTTGTTTCCTGATTTATAACAGTGTTTTTCACCTTTTAATTAAAAGCATCTATCACTTTTTTTTATAGTTGTGGGTTTCTTGTCTTTATTAATAAGATCTTCCTCATCCCTAAAGTACCATTTTCTTGCAGCATTTCTGTTGCTTTAGTTTTACATTGATTTTTGCATCTGGTATAAGATATAGGTTTAGTTTAATTAAAACCCAGATAGTCAGTATAGCAACACCACTTACTAAATAATTATCATTTTTCCATGAACTGAAACAACACCTTAGTCATGTGTTAAATTCAAGTATATACTAGTGTCAGTTTTGGTTTAATCATTTGTTTTTTTATGCCAGTGCCAAATATTGTTTTCATTTGACAAAGCCTCTTCCTTGACCAAATTTCAGACAGTCTCCTTGGAGCTCTCTTCTGGACTAAGCCTCAACTTAGGTGCCCATCCCCGTTGGGCCTATATAGCCCAGTTTTAGAAAGAATCCTGCTAAGTCAGTTTAGACAGACACACCCTCCCACCCACGCTACCAATATCTGGTTAAATTATTCATCCCCACACTTGATATCTAATCAACCTGGCCAGCCTTCAGGAAAAATCTAGTCTTTAAGTTGGTTTAGCAAGAGTCTCCTTACCCTTGAAGTCAGCTCTTGGTAATTTTTCATCTACCACACCCTCCTCACCATGCCTCTGGGCTATAAATCTTCACTCTTTCTTGTTATATTCAAACTTGAGCCTGCTTCTATGCTGAGATCCCTTTCCTCCTATTGCAGTAGTTCTTGAATAAATCTGTTATTACCACTTTACTGTCTGGCTCTGGTTTTCTTTGACACATTACAGTTAATTTACTGATTAAAGCAAGTCCCTTTTATGCTGAATACTTTTTTCATATTTTTCTTGGATACTGTTCAGGCATACTTTTAGGCATAGATAATTTTAAATGACATTTAAGATAATTTTAACCAATTCTTTATATATATATATATATATATATATATATATATATACACATATATATATAATATTATATCTAGTGAGCTCTTATCTATCTCTATATCTACATCTATATCTATCTATATCTATCTCTTTATCTATCTATCATCTATCTAGCTATAGTAAGCTGTATTTGGAATGGAATTAAATTTGAAAATTAATTATGGGAGAAATGGTATTTTATGTCTCTCTATGTAAAATGGATGGTATTTATTTGGACAATCCTTTTTACATTTCCCATTTTCTCAAATCTCACTTTAGGCTCTCTAATTAAATTTTATGATTATTATGTGTCCTGACCTTATTTTTATTTTTTATATGTTTAAGTTTATTTATTTGTTTTGAGAGACATAGAAAGAGAGCAGGGGAGGGACAGAGAGACATTCCAAGCAGGCTCCAAGTTGTCAGTGTGGAATTCATTCATAAGCATTTGTGTAAGTTTTTGCTAGTGTGAATGAAAATGATTCCCTCTTTCTGTTTTTAAGCGTTTATCAGATTATAGACAAAAATCTCTATTTTGTATATTATATGTGCAGATGCCATACCAAATTATTTTGTCTTTATTTTTTAACTAGAAGCTCTTATGTTTTCTTGTTGTGAAATGTACTATCAGCAAAAAAAAAAAAAAAAAAAGTTTCAGCTCTTCTTTGCCAAAGTCGGCACAAATCATTTTTCTTTTCTTAATGAATTTTCTAGAATCTTCAAAAAGAATACGAATGATAAAGTCTACATCAAGAGTTTCTTTGTGGTGTTTATTGTTTTAAATGGATTAATGTTTTGCTAATTAGAATACTATTTGCTATAGATTGTGCAGGATAGCTTCTATTAAAACTATTTGTTTCATATTATTCCTACTTTACTTAGGAATAGCTCTTCATTTTATTGATACCTTTTTAACCAATTAATATAGCCATAAGATACACATTTAAGATATCCTATATATGCAGCTTATGTATACATGGAAGGTATATCAGATAACATATAAGATATGTTCACATTGTAAATAGATTAGGGAGATTTTATAAATAGTTTCTGAGGTTTTAAATGGTTTAATGTTCCAATTCCCTATTTTTTATTTTTTTTGTTTTGTTTTTTGTTTTTTTGTTTTTTTGTTTTTTTATGAAATTTATTGACAAATTGGTTTCCATACAACACCCAGTGCTCATCACAAAAGGTGCCCTCCTCAATACCCATCACCCACCCTATCCTCCCTCCCACCCCCCATCAACCCTCAGTTTGTTCTCAGTTTTTAACAGTCTCTTATGCTTTGGCTGTCACCCACTCTAACCTCTTTTTTTTTTTTTTTCCTTCCCCTCCCCCATGGGTTCCTGTTAAGTTTCTCAGGATCCACATAAGAGTGAAACCATATGGTATCTGTCTTTCTCTGTATGGCTTATTTCACTTAGCATCACACTCTCCAGTTCCATCCACGTTGCTACAAAAGGCCATATTTCATTTTTTCTCATTGCCACGTAATATTCCATTGTGTATATAAACCACAATTTCTTTATCCATTCATCAGTTGATGGGCATTTAGGCTCTTTCCATAATTTGGCTATTGTTGAGAGTGCTGCTATGAACATTGGGGTACAAGTGGCCCTATGCATCAGTACTCCTGTATCCCTTGGATAAATTCCTAGCAGTGCTATTGCTGGGTCATAGGGTAGGTCTATTTTTAATTTTCTGAGGAACCTCCACACTGCTTTCCAGAGAGGCTGCACCAATTTGCATTCCCACCAACAGTGCAAGAGGGTTCCCGTTTCTCCACATCCTCTCCAGCATCTATAGTCTCCTGATTTGTTCATTTTGGCCACTCTGACTGGCGTGAGGTGATACCTGAGTGTGGTTTTGATTTGTATTGCCCTGATGAGGAGCGACGCTGAACATCTTTTCATGTGCCTGTTGGCCATCCGGATGTCTTCTTTAGAGAAGTGTCTATTCATGTTTTCTGCCCATTTCTTCACTGGGTTATTTGTTTTTCGGGTGTGGAGTTTGGTGAGCTCTTTATAGATTTTGGATACTAGCCCTTTGTCCGATATGTCATTTGCAAATATCTTTTCCCATTCTGTTGGTTGCCTTTTAGTTTTGTTGGTTGTTTCCTTTGCTGTGCAGAAGCTTTTAATCTTCATAAGGTCCCAGTAATTCACTTTTGCTTTTAATTCCCTTGCTTTTGGGGATGTGTCGAGTAAGAGATTGCTACGGCTGAGGTCAGAGAGGTCTTTTCCTGCTTTCTCCTCTAAGGTTTTGATGGTTTCCTGTCTCACATTTAGGTCCTTTATCCATTTTGAGTTTATTTTTGTGAATGGTGTGAGAAAGTGGTCTAGTTTCAACCTTCTGCATGTTGCTGTCCAGTTCTCCCAGCACCATTTGTTAAAGAGGCTGTCTTTTTTCCATTGGATGTTCTTTCCTGCTTTGTCAAAGATGAGTTGGCCATACATTTGTGGGTCTAGTTCTGGGGTTTCTATTCTATTCCATTGGTCTGTGTGTCTGTTTTTGTGCCAATACCATGCTGTCTTGATGATGACAGCTTTGTAGTAGAGGCTAAAGTCTGGGATTGGGATGCCTCCTGCTTTGGTCTTCTTCTTCAAAATTCCTTTGGCTATTCGGGGCCTTTTGTGGTTCCAGATGAATTTTAGGATTGCTTGTTCTAGTTTTGAGAAGAATGCTGGTGCAATTTTGATTGGGATTGCATTGAATGTGTAGATAGCTTTGGGTAGTATTGACATTTTGACAATATTTATTTTTCCAATCCATGAGCAGGGAATGTCTTTCCATTTCTTTAAATCTTCTTCAATTTCCTTCATAAGCTTTCTATAGTTTTCAGCCTACAGATCCTTTACATCTTTGGTTAGATTTATTCCTAGGTATTTTATGCTTCTTGGTGCAATTGTGAATGGGATCAGTTTCTTTATTTGTCTTTCTGTTGCTTCATTGTTAGTGTATAAGAATGCAACTGATTTCTGTACATTGATTTTGTATCCTGCAACTTTGCTGAATTCATGTATCAGCTCTAGCAGACTTTTGGTGGAGTCTATCGGATTTTCCATGTATACTATCATGTCATCTGCAAAAAGCGAAAGCTTGACTTCATCTTTGCCAATTTTCATGCCTTTGATTTCCTTTTGTTGTCTGATTGCTGATGCTAGAACTTCCAGCACTATGTTAAACAGCAGCGGTGAGAGTGGGCATCCTTGTCGTGTTCCTGATCTCAGGGAAAAAGCTCTCAGTTTTTCCCCGTTGAGGATGATGTTAGCTGTGGGCTTTTCATAAATGGCTTTTATGATCTTTAAGTATGTTCCTTCTATCCCGACTTTCTCAAGGGTTTTTATTAAGAAAGGGTGCTGGATTTTGTCAAAGGCCTTTTCTGCATCGATTGACAGGATCATATGGTTCTTCTCTTTTTTTTTGTTAATGTGATGTATCACGTTGATTGATTTGCGACTGTTGAACCAGCCCTGCATCCCAGGAATGAATCCCACTTGATCATGGGAAATAATTCTTTTTATATGCCGTTGAATTCGATTTGCTAGTATCTTATTGAGAATTTTTGCATCCATATTCATCAGGGATATTGGCCTGTAGTTCTCTTTTTTTCCTGGGTCTCTGTCTGGTTTAGGAATCAAAGTAATACTGGCTTCATAGAATGAGTCTGGGAGTTTTCCTTCCCTTTCTATTTCTTGGAATAGCTTGAGAAGGATAGGTATTATCTCTGCTTTAAATGTCTGGTAGAACTCCCCTGGGAAGCCATCTGGTCCTGGACTCTTATTTGTTGGGAGATTTTTGATAACCGATTCAATTTCTTCGCTGGTTATGGGTCTGTTCAAGCTTTCTATTTCCTCCTGATTGAGTTTTGGAAGAGTGTGGGTGTTCAGGAATTTGTCCATTTCTTCCAGGTTTTCCAGTTTGTTGGCATATAATTTTTCATAGTATTCCCTGATAATTGTTTGTATCTCTGAGGGATTGGTTGTAATCATTCCATTTTCATTCATGATTTTATCTATTTGGGTCATCTCCCTTTTCTTTTTGAGAAGCCTGGCTAGAGGTTTGTCAATTTTGTTTATTTTTTCAAAAAACCAACTCTTGGTTTCGTTGATCTGCTCTACAGTTTTTTTAGATTCTATATTGTTTATTTCTGCTCTGATCTTTATTATTTCTCTTCTTCTGCTGGGTTTAGGCTGCATTTGCTGTTCTGCTTCTAGTTCCTTTAGGTGTGTTGTTAGATTTTGTATTTGTGATTTTCCTTGTTTCTTGAGATAGGCCTGGATTGCAATGTATTTTCCTCTCAGGACTGCCTTTGCTGCGTCCCAAAGCGTTTGGATTGTTGTATTTTCATTTTCATTTGTTTCCATATATTTTTTAATTTCTTCTCTAATTGCCTGGTTGACCCACTCATTCGTTAGTAGGGTGTTCTTTAACCTCCATGCTTTTGGAGGTTTTCCAGACTTTTTTCTGTGGTTGATTTCAAGCTTCATAGCATTGTGGTCTGAAAGTAAGCATGGTATAATTTCAATTCTTGTAAACTTATGAAGGGCTGTTTTGTGACCCAGTATATGATCTATCTTGGAGAATGTTCCATGTGCACTCGAGAAGAAAGTATATTCTGTTGCTTTGGGATGCAGAGTTCTAAATATATCTGTCAAGTCCATCTGATCCAATGTGTCATTCAGGGCCCTTGTTTCTTTATTGACTGTGTGTCTAGATGATCTATCCATTTCTGTAAGTGGGGTGTTAAAGACCCCTGCAATTACCACATTCTTATCAATAAGGTTGCTTATGTTTATGAGTCATTGTTTTATATATTTGGGGGCTCCGGTATTCGGCGCATAGACATTTATAATTGTTAGCTCTTCCTGATGGATAGACCCTGTAACTATTATATAATGTCCTTCTTCATCTCTTGTTACAGCCTTTAATTTAAAGTCTAGTTTGTCTGATATAAGTATGGCTACTCCAGCTTTCTTTTGGCTTCCAGTCGCATGATAAATAGTTCTCCATCCCCTCACTCTCAATCTAAAGGTGTCCTCAGGTCTAAAATGAGTCTCTTGTAGACAGCAAATAGATGGGTCTTGTTTTTTTATCCATTCTGATACCCTATGTCTTTTGGTTGGCGCATTTAATCCATTTACATTCAGTGTTATTATAGAAAGATACGGGTTTAGAGTCATTGTGATGTCTGTATGTTTTATGCTTGTAGTGATGTCTCTGGGACTTTGTCTCACAGGGTCCCCCTTAGGATCTCTTGTAGGGCTGGTTTAGTGGTGACAAATTCCTTCAGTTTTTGTTTGTTTGGGAAGACCTTTATCTCTCCTTCTATTCTAAATGACAGACTTGCTGGATAAAGGATTCTCGGCTGCATATATTTTCTGTCTAGCACCCTGAAAATCTCGTGCCAATCCTTTCTGGCCTGCCAAGTTTCAAAAGAGAGATCAGTCACGAGTCTTATAGGTCTCCCTTTATATGTGAGGGCATGTTTACCCCTTGCTGCTTTCAGAATTTTCTCTTTATCCTTGTATTTTGCCAGTTTCACTATGATATGTCGTGCAGAAGATCGATTCAAGTTACGTCTGAAGGGAGTTCTCTGTGCCTCTTGGATTTCAATGCCCTTTTCCTTCCCCAGTTCAGGGAAGTTCTCAGCTATAATTTCTTCAAGTACCCCTTCAGCACCTTTCCCTCTCTCTTCCTCCTCTGGGATACCAATTATGCGTATATTATTTCTTTTTAGTGTATCACTTAGTTCTCTAATTTTCCCCTCATACTCCTGGATTTATTTATCTCTCTTTTTCTCAGCTTCCTCTTTTTCCATAACTTTATCTTCTAGTTCACCTATTCTCTCCTCTGCCTCTTGCATCCGAGCCATGGTGGTTTCCATTTTGTTTTGCATTTCATTTAAAGCGTTTTTCAGCTCCTCGTGACTGTTCCTTAGTCCCTTGATCTCTGTAGCAAGAGATTCTCTGCTGTCCTGTATACTGTTTTCAAGCCCAGCGATTAATTTTATGACTATTATTCTGAATTCACTTTCTGTTATATTATCTAAATCCTTTTTGATCAGTTCATTAGCTGTTGTTATTTCCTGGAGATTCTTCTGAGGGGAATTCTTCCGCTTGGTCATTTTGGATAGTCCCTGGCGTGGTGAGGACCTGCAGGGTACTTCCCCTGTGCTGTGGTGTATAACTGGAGTTGGTGGGCGGGGCCGCAGTCAGACCTGATGTCTGCCCCCAGCCCACCGCCTGGGCCACAGTCAGACTGGTGTGTGCCTTCTCTTCCCCTCTCCTAGGGGCGGGATTCACTGTGGGGTGGTGTGGCTCCTCTGGGCTACTTGCACCCTGCCAGGCTTGTGATGCTGGGGATCTGGCATATTAGCTGGGGTGGGTAGGCAAGGTGCACGGGGGCAGGAGGGGCAGGCTTAGATCGCTTCTCCTTAGGTTATCCACTTCAGGAGGGGCCCTGTGGCAGTGGGAGGGAGTCAGATCCGCTGCCGGAGGTTTGGCTCTGCAGAAGCGCAGAGTTGGGTGTTTGCGCGGAGCGAGCAAGTTCCCTGGCAGGAACTGGTTTTCTTTGGGATTTTGGCTGGGGGATGGGCGGGGGAGATGGCGCTGGCGAGCGCCTTTGTTCCCCACCAAACTGAGCTCTGTCGTCCGGGGGCTCAGCAGCTCTCCCTCCCTTTGTCCTCCAGCCTTCCCGCTTTCTGAGCAGAGCTGTTAACTTATGACCTCCCAGATGCTAAGTCGCGCCTGTTGTGGGAACACAGTCCGTCAGGCCCCTCCGCTTTTGCAAGCCAGACTCAGGGGCTCTGCTTGGCCGGCGAGCCACCCCTCCGCCCCGACTCCCTCCCGCCAGTCTGTGGAGCGCACACCACCTCGCCGCCCTTCCTACCCTCTTCCATGGGCCTCTCGTCTGCGTTTGGCTCCGGCAACTCCGTTCTGCTAATCCTCTGGCGGTTTTCTGGGTTATTTAGGCAGGTGTAGATGGAATCTAAGTGATCAGCAGGACGTGCGGTGAGCCCAGTGTCCTCCTAAGCTGCCATCTTCCCAATTCCCTATTTTTTAAAAGTTAGAACCACCTGGTCCTCTTTCCATTTCCAACTATAGGTTAAGCAGTCTTCCAATCTTATCATCATTGATTGATTCATTCAAGATTTTCAATAATCTTTATTCCTTTGTTAGTTTGTATCTTGCTAGCAAACAATTAATTTTATGCTTTTCAATTTTTTTTCATAGATTTACATACCGTACTGTCTTAAAACCCTTAAAATAACTTCAAATTCTGTGGTTGTGTACCTTTTCTAATATATTCTTGTTTTTCCTTCAGATTTCTAAGAGGTCATCTACTTTGTTGGTTTTCTCAAAGAATAAGCTTTTAGACGGACTTAATCTTTATACTTAACTCTCTTTGTTTTTCATTTCATTAATTTCTACTTTTATATTAACTACTAGTTTTCTTCGGATTAGTGCATATGTGTGGAATTTTATGTTTCTAATGTAGATGAGTTTCTTTGCTGGGCTTCAATATAAATATTTGTTTTTTCTTTCTTGTTTGCTAGATCATTTATGATTTTGAAATTTCCATTTTTATCCATGGATTACCTAGGAAAATGATTATTAGTTTTCAGGTAGTTAATATTTCAATAATGTTTTATTTATTTCTAATTTTATATTAATATGATCAGAGAAATTGTCTAATAAAACTCTTCATAAAATATATTTTAATAGGCAATATATAATCCATTTTTGGTCAACTCATAGAAAAATGAAAAAACATAATGTCTAGGGATTTAGAGATCTTGTAAAATTATTAAGCCAAGTTTTTAAAACAATTTAATTAAATTTTCTTGCTTATATTTTCTTACTAGTCATTCCTAAGTCTCAAAAACTAACAAAATTCTCTCAATATAATTGTTTTATGAGTTTATCCTTTTATTTCTAAATGTATTGATTATCTTTAGCTGCTATGTTTTGTGTATTCTGTGTTTATTATTATACTTTTCATAAACTGCATTTTTCATTATGATATGTCCATCTCTATCCTTATTTATTGCCTTTATAGATAAGTAATAGCCTTTCTAATATTAATAGTCATTCCTGAATTAGTTTTGCTTGTGTGCCTATTATCTCTTTGTTTATCTCCCTATCACTTCAATTTTTTCTTAGAAATATCATGTATCAGTTTTGCTTCTTGAATTAACCTGTCTTTTAATTAGTAAATACAATTCATTTACCTATAGCATACTGACCAATACATATGCATTCTATTCCGTCCATTATACTTTATTTCCTGTTGTTCTTTATATTCTTGTTTTCTTTTTCCTTAATTTTGCTGATTTATCTAATTGATACTTATTTCATTTTCTTTCTTTGTCCTTTTTAAATGCTATCTAATTAGGTTATTACACATTTATTGGTTCTCTTCTTTTTTTGCCCCAGCATCATAGTCAGAAGCATATTTTTGTACTATTTGAAAGAAAAAAAACAATTTCCTACATTAATAAACTCTTTTTTCCATAACTTCCTACTTGCTACACCTCAATAAGATGATGAACTCTTAAAATACTTCTTATTTTACTCCTTTTTATCGTTGTTTTTTCTGAAGTAATATTATAGTGTTCTTTGTAGCATGTTCCTCCATTTCAAGGATTCTTATTTGGACTTATTATTGTGCATTCTCAGTCCATGACATTCAGCTGTAACTATATACATATGCATACCATTCATCATCTAACACTTGCTTCCTCTGCTCATTCCTCACCCATGATGATAAGACTGTTTTGATTGACTTGTTTAATTAGCGTATTTCCTCTGTACTTTGCTTTTCAGGATCACATGATTTATATGTATGTGTGATACACAATAAGATGTTTTTATATTCTCAAATATCTTTTGTTCTGGCAGATAAATGTAAACTTGGCTTTGGTTGAACTTTGGTTCTTCTCTCAGAAGTCTATAACTTTTTTTAAAAATCATATTGTAATAGCTGGGGTTGCAGATGAGGAACTGTTCTGATTTGTTTTTATTCTTCTTTACTAGTGAAATTTTTAACACCATTTAACCCATTTAATGGATAACTTTCGCCATTGAAAATGTAGATATTTGTCATTCTTCAGTTGAATGAAATTTCCTTCTATTAATTTTTACATTATTTTTTTCTCTTACAAATGTTTCCATTTTTATTCATGGAGCCCTATTTACACTTTATGTTTATTATTTACTATTATTTTGTTATATACTCTTTATTTTACTATTTACTATTTTATTCAGATTTTTTTAAAGTAATATCAATGACCAAAGTGGGGCTTGAACTCATGACACATGCTCTAACAACTGAGCCAGTCAGACACTCCTATTTTTATTCAGATTTTTTGCTCTTAAGTTTTCTCTATGTATTGAATTACTCCTGTCACTATTTTGGATCTCAACTTTAATCATATTTTAATCACCTACAGAATAATTTGCTACAAACATTCTACTTTTTAAACAAATGTTCTTGAGAACACTTTTTTCTATTTGTAACTACTGCTTGAAAGGAAAAAAAAAAAATTTCCCGCACTAACACACTCTTCTTTGCATAAGTTCTTACTTGCTACTTTAATTTTATTAAAGCTTCTTTTGGTTTTGGTTTTGGAGAGGAGGTGAGGGGTGGAGTGTTGCTTGACTTGTTTTCTGTTACCAGTAGTACAATTTCTCTGGAAGCCTATATTGTAATGGAAGGCATAGGAGGCCTCACTCCACTGTTCAGCTTCTCCCCAGGGTCTTATGGGCAGACTGACATGCTTTGTGATGGGTGTTAGTCTTAGCCCAAGCCTTGGGCCAGCTCTGTCTTTCAGAATTCTCGCAGGGCCCAAGGCTCAGGCAAGTCAGCTCCCTGCCATCTCCAGATGCTCTGAAGGAACAGATGGATTAATTATCAGAGTAGAAGGGATGTAGGAAATGCTCACATAGGGACACCGTCTTTACTTTTTGATTTGTTTTACTTTATTAGATTATTTATTATTTTGTTTTTCAAGTAAACAGCTTTTAAACATATTTATTATTTGTATTCTTTGTTTCTGCTTTCTCCTTTTATCTTTATTGGTTCTCTTCTTGCTATCCTTTTTTGGTTGTCTTTTTAAATGTTCTTCAGGTGTATTTATTTCAAATTGAGGCATTTCTTTTCATTCTTTCTTGTTTCTAATGCAATTATTATACTATGATTTGGGGGGACATACAAACTTCAGCCTTCCTAACTGAGTTACTTCAGTTGATCTCGTAGATCATAATATATCATTTTTCTTAATTGTTAAACTTTAGATCTTTTTACCATTTTGATAACAAAAATCATTATTTTCTGGATTTTTGTAGATCTATCATTATTAACTTTAATGTTATCATACTACGGCCAGAAAACTACACCATACTATTTATTAATGTTCTCATTCTACTGAGACTTGAATTGTGACCCAACATTTGATCAAATATGATATGTTCTATATCAAATTAGAGGAATCCTGTATCAGACAGAAATTGGTTGTTACTAATACCCTGCTGTGATCAGTCATTGCCTAAGAACAGTCTGGGGCTACCTGGCCTCAGATTCAGAGGGGTGGTAGTCCAAGCTACTGTCATTATGTTCCCACAGCAGCTTCTTGTAGGAGATCTGAACGGTGACTCTTCATGACCGTAATACACAGCCAAAGTTTACCTGAAATATAAATCTTAAGACCTTACCAATAGACATTCTAAGAGAAGAAATGTCTCTGAATAGGGTAAAAATATCAGCAATAAATGAGTTATTTAGTTATTTCCTTATAAAGTTTTGGTCCCCATTCCTTTATAGTTATAGGTGATTTTTTTAATTAAGTTGGACAAAACTTGGGAAATTATTCTTCTGCTGAACCTTATAAAGTCTTTGTAAAAATCTCTCTCAGGCTTGAGGTATGTTCAGAGTAGAATATTACTTGACTTTCAAGTACATAACATATGGCCAATAACATCATTTGGAATTCTGACAGGGGCAGTTAAAGAAGGGTTGATTGCTAAAGAAGATTTACAGGACCCAAAATGGCAATGCTTCAGATCTACAAGAAAACAATACAATGTAACAATAGCATAGAGAATGGATATGCATCTTTGAGTAAGGTATCCAAGGCAGGGGCTTTAATTGTCCTTCCTCTGTAAAGGCCATAACAGATACATCTTCACTCTCAGATCAGGCATCACTGATGTATGCATGTAATATCTCCAAACCAAGGAATCCAAAAGGGTATCTCAGCTTAGGTTTCATATATTTTGCTGGTTATATACGTATATTCTCATATAACCAGCCACAACAGCAGAGCCTTACAGTGTCTCAGTGAGACCAGATGCAAATCATCAGTTTCAAAGTAATCGATAAATAACGCTGACAAACTGATACAATTCCTCTCAGATTCAAGGTTACAAAGCAGTACTATAAATCCATATGCAGAGGTATGGTTCTTATTTGAGTAGAAATCTCAGGATCATTCCAAGCTGTTGGAATTAACTCTTACAGTGTAGTCCACTCTCCTGCCCTGTGGTCAAGGCCTTTTAATAAAACAAAACAATCACTTGAATCTGAGTCTTATTTAAATCCTATGGAGAATGTTGATATTTTGTCTTAACAGACAACTGACCTAATTAAGTTCCAGCCTACATTCTGTGGTCTGTGAGTCCAGTATCAGTTCCATTTTCAAAACCTTCATTGTGCTGTTAGAATTTATCCCACATGTATACCACCCAATGGACAGCATGGGACCTGGTCCATCGTCTGTTTGCTTAGTTCCCCAAATCTTTGGTATGCTCAAGATCTGTTCGTGCACTCAGGAGCATGTATACAACTTTACAGGATCACTTTCCCAAGCTCCTTCCTCTCCATGATCTCCTGAGTATTTTTCAGTTCCCTGGGGCTCTCCCTAAGCAGAAAGTTGGGTTGTTGGTTTTACCTGACTCAGCTGCACACTGCAACAATTGTGCCTATGTCCCCAGGGCCAATTGTTTAAGATTTGTCAAATAATCACAAGTTACACAACAGGAAAAGAATGTCAGTACTGAGTTGTGACATTAAAGCTATTAAAGTACATGATTGGTTACATTCTCCGGTTAAAGAGGACTAAAAGCAAATAAAGACAAACTGACTGCCAAATTTTGATCTTCTTTCCAATCTGTCAGCTGTAACCAGTATAGATGGTTCTCGACTTACAAATGTTCAATGTAATGATTTTTTTATTTTACATTGCAAAAGTGATACACATTCAGTAGAAACCATACTTCAAGTTTTGAATTTTGATCTTTTACCAGGCTAGTGATAAACAGCACGGTACCCATTCAGCCATGCAGTCATGAGGGGAAACAACTGATACACTTAAAACCATTCTGTACCCACACAAGCTTTCTGTTTTTTGCTTTCAGTACAGTATTCAATGAATTACATGAGATATGCAACACTTGTTTATAAAATAGGCTTTGTGTTAGATGGTTTTGCCCAACTGTAGGCTAATGTAAGTGTTCTGAGCACATTTAAGGTACATTTAAGCTATGATGTTTGGTAGGTTAGGTATATTAAATACATTTTCAACTCACAATATTTTCGACTTAAGATAAGTTTATCAGGACATAAGCGCATTATAAGTCAAGGAAGATCTGTATATAAATCACATTCTGCCTTCTGCCCAGATTTTAAAGCAGTGTTCAGTGAGAAAGGGCAAGTGTGCTTACTCCATCTTACCTGGAATTGAAAATCCAAATCTTTTCCTAAAGAAGTAAAACATTATGGGACACCTGGGTGGCTCAGCCGGTTAAATGTCTGAGTGCAGCTCAGGTCATGATCTCACAGATTGTGGGCTTGAGCCTCACCTCAAGGCTCTGTGCTGACAACTCAGAGCCTGGAGTCTGCTTCAAATCCTGTCTCTCCCTCTCTCTCTGCCCCTCCCCCCCACTCTCTCTCTCAAAAATAAACATTAAAAAAATTTTTTTAAAGAAGTAAAACATTACAGATACTTCTGAAATCCATTTCATACCATTCTCCTTGTTCTGACACAGGTAACCAGTATCTGAAATGAGGGTTTTTTAATTTTTATTTGAGAGAGAGAGACTGCACGTGTGCAAGCAGGAGAGGGACAGAGAGAAAGGGAGAGAGAAAGAGAATCCCAAGCAGGCTCCATACACTTTGTCAGCACAAAGCCCAACTCAGGACTCAATCTCATGACCCTGAGATTGTGAGATTCAGATGCTTAACCGAGACACCCAGGCACCTCACTATCTGAAATTAATATGTATCTTTTCTGACCACATTTTTATATTTTAATTGTATATGTATTTCATAAAAAACATATATAGTGTTATTTGCATTGTTTTATAACTTTACATAATTTTCATATATTGTATGGATCTTTGCCATTTGATTTTTTCTATAAATATGATTTTGAGATGTATTTATGCCGACATATATATCTGGTTAATTATTTTAAATATAAGGGCTAACCAAAGAAAGCCTGTGTCACTGTCTAAGCATCATGCTAAAGAAAAATAGTCCTAATTAAATACCAAGACAGTTAAATATTTACATGAAATCTCATAACTAAGGAACTACAATAGCAAATATATATAAAATCTTTTTAAAAAGTAAAACATACTTTGATGGGAGAAGGTATAAGGAATGACTTGAGGCCACTGTGTTATAAAACTGAGGGGAAAATGCACCAAGATTATGGGAGAATAAAAAGCATTTCCAAGACAAAGCATGTAACCAAGATGAAGAATCTGGGGTGAACAGGTATTGTATACAATACAGTCTAACATATTACAATATCACTCTTTCCTTTAATAAATGAAACAGAATTCTGATGCGTTAACATACTTTGCATTCAGTTGCTATAACTTGATGGCTAAAAATCAATATGATGGAAAAAAACTGCATTTGAAGCAGTGGAATTTCTTTTTATACTGAATCATTCCTGCATTTAAAATCACATATGAACTAATTTGCACTAAAAGTATACATTATATCAGGATAGACTAGACTATAATTTTATCTAAATCACAGTTCTTAAATACTAAATTATATGGCTCCCAATAATTTTTTAATTGTCAATTTTTTCAAGTAAAATTGTGAATGAGTATAACATTCAAATTAGTATTTGCACAGAAAACACTGATTTTTTTTTTAATTTTTTTTTCAACGTTTATTTATTTTTGGGACAGAGAGAGACAGAGCATGAACGGGGGTGGGGCAGAGAGAGAGGGAGACACAGAATCGGAAACAGGCTCCAGGCTCCGAGCCATCAGCCCAGAGCCTGACGCGGGGCTCGAACTCACGGACCGTGAGATCGTGACCTGGCTGAAGTCGGACGCTTAACCGACTGCGCCACCCAGGCGCCCCTGATTTTTTTTTTTGTCTGATGGTTGGCAGAGAGGAGAGTGGGTAAGGGTTTGGGCAAAATGGGTGAAAGGGAGAGGGAGATACAAACTTCCAGTTATGGAAAGAGTAAGTCATGGGAATAAAAGGCACCCATAAGGAATACAGTCAACGATACTGTAATAGTAATGTAACAGGATAGATGGTAGCTCTACTTGTGGTGAACATAGCATAATGTATAAAGTCGTCAAATCATTAAGTTTTTTACACCCAAAACTAACATAACATTATGTATCAACTACACGTGAATTAAAAATATTTTTAAAATAAAAATAAAAAATTGCTATTGGCTTATGATAGGGAACAGATATATAACTTTCAAATTAAACTGTGGTGACTATTCTTAGAATGATAATAGAGCAGAAGGTGTGAATTTCATGAATTTTTAGCAAGTCCTTTGATAAACTTAGCAGTAGAATATCAAAATCATAACCAGCATCTTACTGGCACATGGCTATCGACATAAATGTGTTTTGTGTCAAAATTACAAATGCCTAAAGAAATTTCCAAAGGTAAATCAAAGTAATAGATCTTTTACAAGGTTAACATCGGCATTTAATACAGGGCCCAACAAATATTTTTTGTAGAAAGAGTAAATCTTTTGGCTTTGTGGGCAATATGGTCTCTGTTGAAACTACTCAAATCTATGATTGTAGCATGAAAGCAGCCATAAGCAATATGTAAATAAATGAGCGTGGTTGTATTCCAATAAAGCTTTATTTACAAAAACAGGCAGCAGGCCAAGTTTAGCCCATCAGCTATAGTTTGCTGATGCCTGATTTAATAAGTCATAAATTGGTTTATTTAACTCTCCTATGCTCAGAAAAAGCACCATAATGATAAAACTCTTCTTGACTCGTGCCTATAGATTCAAGTAGTATCACATGCTGCTAATTTGGAAAGGGCCAATATTACTGTTATGATAGCAGTGTGACTGGAAGGCATGTTGCATTAAACACAAGCTAGTTTAAGTGATGTATACTATGTAACTGATAAACTATCAATTATATCCCCATCGAGCTTAGTAAAAGAATTGGTCATCCTAATTCTATGCAATCATTAACGTCTTATCAAATGAATTAACCCATAGTTCTAATACATAACAAATATTTCAGTTATTATAGTTATAAAATGATTTTTAAGAAGCTTATCAAATATTTCTCTCTCACTTTCTCTCTTTGGATATATACACATATACATCCCTAATTACATACAGATAAAGAATAGTCAAAACCATCCAGTCACACTCACTTCTATTAAAAGCCCCAAATTAACCAATTAATTCAGCTAAAACTGAAATTTAAATGATCATAGATGTTAATAACTAGAAGAAAAAAAATTCCTCTATTTAGAACATATTCCAACAACTATATTTTTCTAATGAGACTCTGGAAAAATTAAAGTGATGACAGAAAAGATAAATCAATCAATTCTACAAACATTAAAAATCATATTTTAGAAAAACCTTTGCCTATTTGGGAAAAGTTTGTGATATGAAAATACATGAGGAAATCTGTAGCTATAGCATTTTTTAATGATGTTATTAACTCAGGAATAATTTAAAAATTGAGAAGATAATTGCTTCTCACCATTCACACCCCAAAAATCTCAAGACTAAGAGGACCTGGAAAAAAAAACAACAACAACTAAAAGGATCTAGTCCATGCCTCAATGGAAATACCATTGCTTGCCACTCTAACCCCACTTCCCACTTTGTTTTTTACTACATGCTGGTCTGCTGATCTGACCTGCATGGGTATGAAAGAAATATACACTGACTAAAGAGTGAGAATAAAAGGTTTCTATTCTCTGCCCTTTGGCCGTAGAAACAAGTAGTTGTTGATGCAAGTGCTCAGTGCACACATGCACATGCCGTAATGCTTTGTTTGGCGATCGCGTCCTACACTGACAGCTCTCTCCGAATTAGCAAGCAATAAAACCAACTTTCTGTTTAAGATCCTCCATAGTGGCTTCTTCCTTCAAAAGGCAGTTTCTATTAAATTGGAAGAGGTGGGGGAAGAAAAACAGAGAGAGAAATAAAATCAAAGTAGTGAGAAGTATTAAGAAAACGATCTTACAGGTACAGTGGACTTTCTGGAACCAAAGTTGTGATTTCTGAAATTTAGAAGAAAACATAAATAGGAAAAAGAATGAATACAATGTAAAATAATGTAAACTAAAGTACTGGTGTGAGCAGATTGAATATGGAGATAGCTCACAAAACTAAGTGAACAAAGAAACTGAAATAAGAGTCTTGAAGGCCAATACTCTAGGTCTTATATTATCCTTTTCTGGAAGGAGTAAAAAAAATGGAAAGAAGAGAAACAATAATTAAAAGAATGAAAGAAGATTTTGGTTAGACATGGGAGAATGAACACATGTCTACTGCCTCCAAAATCCCTACTAAAGAGAAAATAAAGGATCTTTTTTTATATCAACCTGTAAAGACTAGGAGAACAAGAGAGCCAATAACAGGTAAGAATTAAACAAGATTTTGAATGTTGAATATCAAATGGATGAAGATAAATGATAAGAGAAACAGTTAAAACTAAGAGTCTAGGGGTGCCTGGGTGGCTCAGTCGGTGGAGTGTGCAACTCTTGATCTTGTTATGAATTTGAGCCCCAAGTTGGGTCTAAGAGATTACTTAAAAATAAAGCTTTAAAAAAAAAAAAAAAGAAAACAAGTGTCGGGAGAAAAGCAACCACAAAGCAACCTGATTCATACTTGAACTTGAACAATAAACACATATTTATAATTTAAAAATGTTTAAGTATTTTAAAAGCACACAACTACATTTCTTTAGAAATCAGAGTATGGATAGCTAGAAACATGGCTGTATCATCAGGGGTTACACTTGTACAACATCGTGGGAACCAGTCATTTTACATGTCTTAACTTCAGTATTTTATGTTTAATAAGCAATTAAAGATATTGTATCATTCCTTAGCATGAAGAGTTATGAGACAGAAGTCTAACATGAACCAACCCCAAAGTTGGTCTCATTTTCTTAGTTTCCATTCTTAATTTGCATACATTAGTGTACTGAAGTGTTTAACTTTTCATTGCACGTGTCTCCTTCTTAAGGAGGAGGTGCCTGGGTGCCTGGGTGGCTCAACTGGTTAAGTGTCAGACTCTCTCTCTCTCTCTCTCTCTCTCCCTCTCTCTCTGCCCCTCCCCCACTTGCTCATGTACACACATGCACGCTCTCTCTCTCTCTCTCTTTCTCTCCAAATAAGTAAATTAAAAAAAAAAAGAATTATAAAGATGGGGCGTCTGAGTGGCTCAGTTGGTTGAGCGTCCAACTCTTGATTTCACCTCAAGTCCTGATCCCAGGGTCATGGGATCAAGCCCCACATTGGGCTCCATGTGGAGCCTGCTTAAGATTCTCTTCCTCCCTCCCTCTGCCCCTCTCCACCACTCGTGCTCTCTGTCTCTAAAATAAAAAGATAAAAATAAATAAAAATTTTTTAAAAATTAAAAAATAAAAATTGTGAGGATGGTCTGCAGATCTTCTTTAACTATACAGTAGCTTGTAAATGCATTCTTTAAATACCATTTAAAGCTTTGTGCAGAGATTTATATGTAATTTTCATTGCAATGATATGTATGATAGCAAAATATTGAGAAAATATTCAATTAGAAGGTACTTTGGTTGTGATCATCTTTATTGTGGAATATCAAACAGTTATTTGAAATGACATGGTAGAAAAAAATGACATGGAGTATTTTTTCATGGTAGATGATTACAAAATAATATGACCCTAGTTTGGCTTTTTTTTAATGCATGTGCTATATATGTGTTTGTATGTTACAGAATTCATGTATATGTGTATATTCATATGTATGTCATTCATTTATAGAAAGAGAGAAAAAGAAAGAGGGAGACAGAGAAAGACTAATAGAATACAATAAAATGTTTAATTTTGAGGGTGAAGTAATGGGTAGAAACCAGAGCAAACTCATCAAAATTAGTACTTTAAAAAATATATATACCGTTGAGAGGCTATATAAAAAATTCTTTGTCACATGAGCATACTGATTGCTCCTTCTTACAGGATCAAGTAATTTTCAGAGGCTCCAGGATCCCATTGAAAGATACCTAGTAATCACTTTTGCCAACTCCAAAGTCTTAAATTTTTCATACATAAAGAACAATTCATTAGAACTCATATGAATAATAATGGGCAAAGGTAGGATTTAAACCCCAGCCTAAAGCATTTCTGTTATTATCCCTCTGTCTTTCTTCCTCTCTCGCCATGTATTATCTTCTAATTCAGTCCTCAAAACCAGTATTTCATACTCAATAAGTGAAATCATCTCGTCTGTATTTCTCCAGTTTCCTGTTAACGGCAAATGCAATCTCTATCTGTAGAGTTTCTGTAGACAGAAAACTCAAATATTTTTTGGCACTTCCCCCTCCCTACCCCTCTATATCATATCAATCTTCAAGTCCTATTGATTCTACTTCATAGTAATGTCTTAAATCAATACACTGCACCCCACTCCTATTCCCATCACAGGTATAAGTTAGAGTGATCTCTTTTTTTTTTTTTTTTTTTTTTTTTTTTTTTTTTTTTTGGGACAGAGAGAGACAGAGCATGAATGGGGGAGGGGCAGAGAGAGAGGGAGACACAGAATCGGAAACAGGCTCCAGGCTCCGAGCCATCAGCCCAGAGCCTGATGCGGGGCTCGAACTCACGGACCGCGAGATCGTGACCTGGCTGAAGTCGGACGCTTAACCGACTGCGCCACCCAGGCGCCCCTAGAGTGATCTCTTAAAACAAAATCTGCTCATGTTATGTGCTCAATTCAAATGCTTCCATAGAACCCCATTGCTCTTCAAATTAATTCTCAAATCCTTAAGATGATCCTCCAGGTTCCTTTTTTTCCTCTAAGGCTCCATTGCTCTTCTTTCAGTCCTTAAAATGGGTGATTCCATCTCTTTTGCCTGAAAGCTTCCCCACAGTCCATTTCTGCCTGTAACACTCTTTCCCCCAGTCTTGTAGTTGCAAATTCCTAGTCATCTTTCATGTCTCAGCTTAAGTTTTATTTTTCCAGGAAGGCTTTCCCTGAACTGAGAACCTACAATGAGTATTTCTGCTTTTTTCTGCATAGAATTCTGCATTTCTCCTTGTATTACTCATCAAATGTTTGATTATTTGTTCAAAGTTTATCTTCCAGGGACAATGTTCATATTGTATACTGAATTACTCCAGCAGTTCACATTCTTGGCACATAGTAGGGGCTTTACATTTATTGAATAGATGAGTGATGTTTATAAAGAACCTGCCTATAACACACACACACACACACACACACACACACACACACACACACACACACAAAAGAGCCAGAACTGGGGGAATGGTTCCTCTGGCAGAGCAATTAAAAATGTTGTGGGGCTGGCTAGTGTGGCCACATTTCTTTCCACTTCCCTAACTTTTACAATTAATGTCTCAATGATCTGGTAGTCTTTTGGAACACACACACACAGACACACACATACACACACACACACACACACACACACACACACACACACAAAACACTCCTACTAATATAGAATGTAATTTGCATGGTTTTGGAATCTTAAATTAGAAGTAGCCTAAATATACAATATACAAGTTGTATATAATAAATGTATTTATTACAATATTAAGGTTTATATACAATAAGCCTTACTAGTTAACTCTTCTGGAAAGACAGACAATGTAGCAAGTGTTCCACAGCTATGGTGATCATCTTTGGTAAAAACTCACCAAATTTCAAGTGATTGTAACATAATTGCCATATAAGTTTCCTTGGAGTATATTTTGCAACCAGTTTTATGTGTACACTTAAAATTAGCAATGCCTGAACTAAGTAACTGATAGGTGCTTTCTGTGGGTGCCTGGTATTACTGCCTTAATTTTTTAGGCTCTAATCTTAAGTTATAATAATCATAGTTTAGTTTAAGAAAAAGAACTTTGAGCCATTAATCATCCACTTGTCCATTAATGAGATTGGTAGCAACTTTCTGAAGAATATCTTGGTCTGCTCATAGATACTCCTTTGGTTCACCAAAGAAAAAATGCCATGGTCTTCTCTTCAGGCATATGTTCTTTCATAGAGTCCTCAGCTTCCACACAATGGGTTTATTGTACACTTTTCTATGCATATGCTGGGCTTCTGGACTTATCATAACTATGTCACACTGTATTATAACTTCCTATTATTTTTCTATTTTCCCCAGTAGTTAATAAATTTCTGTGAGGACAGAGTCCATTTCTGTCTTCTTTACAATTGTGTTTTAATTTTCTAGAACAGAAAAGAGACATAGTACATGTGCTAGGTAAAATCAGTTGAATGGATCTAGTGAATAAGATGATTATGTGAAAAATTGTGCAAAATGCAATGTGACAGAACTTCATGCATAAATATCAATTCAAATGACTAATTAAGTACATCTATACAATAACTACATGTATGTATGTAGTTAATACATGTCACGTCAGGAAAACACAAAAATGGTAGCAGATGAAAGAGATAGTTTTGATGATTTTGTGGCATGCTATATTAAAAAATGAGTATATTAATTAAATTATGGCTTTTTGCACAGTGGGCTATCAGATTTTAGACATATAATCAAATATACGGATGATAGATATTTTAAAATCTAAGCAAAAACTTAAAGCATTTCAGTCTTATTCCCTTTATTTTAATAAAAGAAATCATCTGTTTTCACTAGATGTTGGAATGCTATTTGATCATGCCAAGAATCTGGTCTTAAAGTTGACAAAAAGGAGCAAGTTTAAGGTTATAGCCTATAGGTCACAATAGCATTTATAATGAAAAATATCCTAATTTCAAACAGAGATGTATGACCACTTTTATAAAGATGGGCATTCTGAAACTGCCTCCTCCAGAGAGTTCATCCAACTAAATAATTCACCATGTAGTTTTCCAGAAACTTATTATAAGAAAGATTTTTGAGGGGCACCTGGGTGGCTCAGTCAGTTAAGTGCCCGACTTCGGGTCAGGTCATGATCTCACTGTTCATGGGTTCAAGCCCCGTGTTGGGCTCTGTGCTGACAGCTGGGAGCCTGGAGATTCAGATTCTGTGTCTCCCTCTTTCTCTGCCCCTCTCCTGTTTGCATGTGCCATCTGTCTGTCTCAAAAATAAACATTAAAAAAAAAACTTAAAAAAAAGATTTTTGAAATGTAAATAACCTAGCAAATATAACTATTAAAAATAAGAAATCTAACATTTATTTTATTAATCCTTTGAGGTAGAGGAAGTATCTTCTTGGCAATTATTATATTTTCAGAGGAGCTACATGGGGAATCTTGGTGCAGTTAGAATCAAAGATGTATTAACAGTTCTGCTATATTCTACGTGAATGAACCTTGAAAATACTATACTAATGAAATAAGTCAAACACAAAAGGTTAAATATTATGTGACTTCACTCATACAAGGTACCCAGAATAGTCAAATTCATATACAGAAAGTAGAATAAAGAATACCAGGGGCTGATGAGACAAAATAATGGGAGTTACTGTTTAATGGATATATGGTTTCGGTCTGGGATGATTTGAAAGTTCTGGAGAGGGGTGATAGTCGCACAACAATACGAATGTACTTAATACCATTGAAGTGTACACTTAAAAAATGGTAAATTTTATGTTATGTATATTTTACTACAATAAAAAATAATAAATTTTTAAAAATTCATTAACATATATTAAGAAATGAAAACTACTCAGTTTATAACTTGTCTATTCACAGCCAACATCAGATTCAGAATTTTCTGTGGGGATGATTAGAATGGGCAAGGGGAGCCACATGAAATCATTCTGGCTTATTAATGGAAGTCATTGGTACCACAATTTATTGATTGGTTGTTTGGCTGATTGACTCTCCTGAGCACTTGAACCTTTTGTCAGACCTTTCTTTTTTGAACCAGACACACAGCCCACTGGTTGATGAATCCTTTTGAAACCTTTAAGAATAGATACTAGAAAGAAATGATAAAGGTAAGGCAGGGAGGAAGAGAGCAACTCATAAATAAGCCAAGGAATCAGAGGGCAGACCAAGTTAATATGTGCCAAGGGTGCGTGATGTCCAATCACACAGATCAGAGAGAAGACAGAGTTTTGAGCTAGTTAGTCTGGAACTGACTAGCTGCACAGTAGAATGAGGATGATAATCAATTTTTCAACTTATTAAATACAAAATAAAAATAAATTATTTAGTCATGTTACAAACCTCTTACTTTTCTCTTCTAATTCAGCCTGCTCTCTGAAATTTTTCTCTTTTTCTGACTTGTGTTCCTCTGAGGCCAGAGACTCATTTAGCTTATCTTCAAAGACACAATCACTGAGAGTGGTCTATCATACTCTTGTGCTCTGAAAAACTGAATCTCCATGTGTTCATTAGTCCGGTCCCTTTGCTTGAATCAGATACTTAAAGTTCTCCAAAGCATCATAGGGCCTAATTATTTCTTTCTATCTTGAGAACATTTTTAAAATCTTAATGTAGGATATATAGTTGAGCTATTTTTCAATTTCTAAAAAATAAAAAGGTAGTATTTTTGACAGTAGTAAATTCTTCACAAGCATTAAGTCAATGATATCTGTATTCAAATTGAAGATCCATCACTTACCAGCAATATGATCACAGAAAAACTGTTTAAGATTTTTTAAAGTCTGTTTCATCTGTAAAATGGTAAGAATTATACCTACCTCATAGTCTATTGTGAGAAATAAATGAAGTTTCGCAAACAAAACATTTAGCACAGTGTCAGTTATACTATGAGCATTCAATTGATGTTAGCTACTAACTTTTAATGCGAGTTGGTTATATAGTTTCCCTTGTCTTTCATTACACATTGAATTGACAAGTCATTGTAGCCAAGGTGGTGAAACTGATATGGGCATGTAGTTAGAGTCAAGGGTTGCAGAGAGAGGCAGTATTGAACTTTGGGGGGCCAAGCAAACAAAGGACAGCTGAAGTCTAACCTTTGCTCACAAGGACCTCAGCTTCAGATTCCTATGTTTAAACTGAGAAACATCTTTGTCATCAGTATCCCCTGATGACCATATTATAAGCAAACAATTATTTTTCTCTTTCTGCAGAGAAATTGACATCAAAAGTCAAAGGAGATGTGTTAACCTAAGAAAATAATTTGAGAAAGCAATTCAGTGAGTGTAAAATCTTAATAGGTTTGGGGTTTCTGTTCTGCATTTAGTAATATTCAAAATTCCTTTTTAGGAAAATTATGAAATTTCACTAAAAAGTGGGTCGGCCACAGCTCTGACTGGTAATTAATAACAGTAATAGTCCCAAATATAAAAATAAGTTCTCACATTATCTGTAATAAACTTTAATAGGAATTGCAAGATGCAATCTAAGCCCAGATCTTCGTATTTTATCAAAGTTTTATCTTATTTTTATCAAATGGAAAGATCTCTCAACTACCAATGTACTCTTTTTACCTTTTATTATGGAAAATTTTTAAAACACACAAGAGTATAATGAAATATCATGTACACATTACTGATCCTTAACAACCACCAATTTAATGATGCTATCAGTAGTTTGCCCCCAAAATTAATAGTAATTTCTTACTGTTAGCAAATTTCTAAACAATGTTTAAGTTTTTCACTTGTCATATATGTACAGTTCATTTGAAATAGGATTCTAATAATATCAATACATTTTCATTGGTTAGTACGTCTCATCTATTTTTATCCACAGACTATCTCACTATCTGTCCCTTTTTTTCCTTGAAAGTTATTTAGTGAAGAAACGAGGCATTTCTTGTTGTAAAGATTTTCCAGTTAGATTTTGCATGCCCCTCATAATAATTTACTTTTATTTGAAACACCAGGAATAGTCTTCATTGCCTAATCTTCAAATACACATATTAAATGAAGATAAACTTTTATTTCAGTCAGGTATGTGGCCATGCATTTAAGTTTCTATGAGTTTCTTAATATATATTAATTGGCCAGAGAGCAAAAATATAAGGTCACCTACCCATATATTTCAAACTGTAATAAATTGGAGTGCCCACAGTCTAAATGCAATAATGTAAGCATCTTTACAATGTTTCCTAGATAGTTTTAGAGTCCTTGAAGATGCTTTCCCCTTGCACTTAAAAGCAGAAGCTATTCAGGCTCATTTGTCTCAGCCTTTTCTTAAGACATAAAGAACCACTGTTTCTTGTTTTTAACAGCTATGGTACCACTGACTTCCTTCAAGATGCTGCTACTTCTGGGGTGCCTGGGTGGCTCAGTCGGTTAAGTGTCTGACCTTGACTCAGGTCATGATCTCACGATTTAGGAGTTCAAGATCTGCATTGGGCTCTCTGCTGTCAGCACAGAGGCCACTTTAGACTATCTTCCCCTCTCTCTCTGCCCCTCCCCCATATGCGTGGGTGTGCCTGTGTGCGTGAACTTTCTCTCTCTCTCAAAAATAAATAAACATTAAAAAAAAAAAAAGCTGCTACTTCCACCATGCTGTTTTCCAAATATGTGAAACTTTGGATGATAAGGAGAAGATAATGCTCTCCTCTTTTCTGATCAATTCTCTAGTGTGCAACAGCAGTTCAGAGACCGAGTTGCAACTTTAACAAGATTTTACTGAAACTTCTGCTATAAAGGAAGCCAGACAACATAAAAAATAATTTAAATTGTTACCATGTATAATTATTCTTAGGAATTACAAGTCATGTTGTCAGGCTTTCTTTAAAGATATTCCCTGCCTGCTTTCAGTCTATTTTTAAGAGTTTGGCCCCTACCTCACACCGTATACAAGATTAATTTGATGTGGATCATACATCAAAACATAAAAGACAAATAATCATGAAGATTTTTAAAGAAAATATAAAATATTTTTGCAAACTTGGAATAGGCAAAGACTTCTAAAGAGAACATAAATAACTCAAACTATTGAAGAAAAAAGACAAACTGGATTTTATCAAAATTTAAAATGTCTACTCATCAGAAAATAATGCTACCAAGAAAATTGAAAATCTAGTTACCAACTGGGATAAAATATGTATGATGTAAATAGCTGGCAAAGGAATTTATCTAAGATATATAAATAACTTTTATAACTGAATGACAAAAAATCAAACCACACAATTTTTTAAATGGACAAACCCTAATAGACATTTTACATAGAAAGATATATGAATAAACAATAAGTACATGAAAAGTCACTCAGTATCATTAGTGGATAGGAAAGTATATATTAAAACCACAATTAGATAGATAATCATTTATGTCTTAAAGAATTGTTTAAAAGTTTTAAAATATAGGTTTGGAGGCACCTGGGTGGCACAGTTGGTTGGGCATCTGGCTCCTGATTTCGGCCTAGGTCATGACCCCAAGGTTGTGGGATCGAGCCCTGTGTCAAGGCTCCATGCTGAGTATGGAACCTGCTTAAGATTTTCTCTCTTTCCCTCTGCCCCTATCCCCCACTAATGCTCTCTCACTCTCTCTCTGTCTCTAAGAATTAATTAATTAATTAATTAGTTAATTAAAATACAGCTTTGGTAAGAATGTGAAGTGACTACAAGTTTTATTCATACATTGATGAATGATGGTGCAGAATTATCAACCACCTCAGGAAATGTTTGGAAGTATGTTACAAAGTTAAATGTACAACTACTCAAATTATCTAGCAATTTCATGACTAGATATTTACCCCAGAGAAATAGAAACATATTTTCTACAATAAGACTTGTAAATGTTTCTAGTAGATTTATTCATTATAGCCCCAAACTAGAAATATTCTATAGGTTCACGAACAAATGAATAGATTAAAAAATTGTGGTGGATTCATACGGTAATACCACTTGAAATGAAAAAAAAACCATACTATTATACAACAATAATGTGTGTGGCTCTCAAAAACATGGTGAATGAAGGGAGGTAATGACAGGAATACATACTTAATTGTTGTTATTACAGACCAAGTTAACTCAGGGTTGAAAGAGATCAGAAGAGTGATTGCTTGGATTGGGGTTGGGGGAGTATTGCCTGGAAAGAGACAGGAAGGTACTTTCTGGAGTGATGGAAATATTCTACACCTTGACTGGGGTAGTACCTACACAGATGTATAAATTTGTCAAACCCCATCAGACTGTACTCTCAAAATTTATATATTTTGGTATTGTGTAAATTATACCTCAATAAAAAAAGTTTTTGGAGGGAAAGCACATATTATGTGCCAGATAATATGGAAATCATTATAACAAACAATGGCAAATAAGACAGATGCAGTTCCTACTTTCATGCAGCAAGTTCAAGCTCAATCAGGAGATCAAACATAGCATTAATATGCCCATAACACGAGTTTCAGGCACAATACCCAAGTCTAAAAAAAAAATTCATAGCTTAAGTTCTCCCCCCCTTCTTTATTTTCCCAATTCAAAGTGAGCCACTTTTTATGATATTTAACAATTACAAAGTCTGCCTCCAAGAAAAAAGCAGAAGTCATTGGGTATGGCTTACCCCTCTCATCCAATAGGAAATTTACATCTAAACATAACAATCCAGCATTCAGCACATATAAATAATTTGGTTTTAAATAATAAATACTATTGACAAGTGAAAAGTAGTCCTGTAAACATGAAGACATGCCATGTCCAGTCCAAATCGATTTTTACAGTCTCTCTTAAAGCATGATGTCATTCTGCCTGACCTTCCCAGAGACTCCTGTCTCAACGCCTCTTCATTTTTGAACCACAGGCTGGGCATATTTAGAAATGCAGTGCTTTATTAAAGGATATGTGACTACCCAGCAGTGCAGTGTCTGAGTCCAAATTTAAGGACTTACCTGACACAAGCTATTTATCCTACCCCTAGAACAAGGATACCTCTAATAGCCATTCACTCAGTACTAAACAATCCACCTAGAATATCGAAATTGCTTGGGAATCCTGGGGTAAAACCTCAGCTGTGCATGGAGGGACAGTGCGTCCCCAGCTGCTCTGAGAAATTCCATAATCTTGTGTAGATGATTATATACCCATTTTTCTGTTTATATCTTACTTAATGTGTAGCCAATAGAGTAGAAGTGAATCTTCAATATATTAGCCATGAAATGGCTTTAGCAATGCATTATAAGTACTTTGTCTAAGCAATTTACAGAAGCAGATTAAAGGGGCAGTATAACCTGTTTATTCATACATACTGCATAATAGTTACAAAATTTCTATAAAGATCTCCAGTTATTCTAACCAAGACCAATTTTAGCCTACTCCTCAGACTCAACAAAAATAAAACATCACCACACACATACAGAAAAATTAACACCATACAAGGAAAGGAAATATTTTCCCAAAGAAGCAACAACTGTAGAGACCTGTGACATTGATGTAGATATAACTCAACACTTTATAGTGTCATCAGGACTTTTAGTTTTTCAGGCTAAAATATATATATTCAAGTTCAAACTTTTCCCACAGGCAATGGGATGTGTACTTCATGTGCATTTGTTTAACTGAAGGTGCTCAGGAGTGCTGTCCAGAAGTAAGCTACCTGAACGGTACATTCAAGCCTTCACATCCTCCATAGTTTGCAGCTTTGAAAAGCAGTTGAGTTGATTTGGGTTTGGGGTTTTTTGGGGTTTGTTTGTTTTCTGTTTTTGTTTTGTTTTGTTCTTTCAGCTTCACCCCATCAATGTTTGGCAGAAAAAAGAAAAAGAAACACAGAAAAAAATAAAGACCACATTTTGAGTTAGCACACCCTGTTAGAGAAAAATAAATAAATGAGATTCCCTTGAAGAACATTTGGTTCTCTGCTGAAGAGTTTTCTATTCAATGGAAACTTCATTTTTAGTTTTAACATCAAAACTTTACATCAGCTGACAAAACACAGAAAGAAAAGGAAAGAAATCTTTGTTGCATTTGTTTTGGCTTTTTTCTACTTATTAAACAACAGTCGCTCTCTGTATATCAAAACGGTGAGGAAGAATATTCTTTCATTTATAATATTGCCTCTGGAAGTCAGCAGGGTATTGGAAAAATAGAGCTTTGAAATGAGAAGTGAATTCAAACTCTGAGTTTTCCCTCAATTAACTGTATCTTTCAGTCATATTCTATCATTTTTCTAAGCTTCAGGCCTCTCATTTGTTAAATGGGGATAATTATACCTGACAATCGCTCTGGTAAAGAGACATAATTGAATACTGATTCTGAGTCAGATGGTAGCTAGCTTTCTGATATATTTTTTTTTATTTATGGTCTTCCTATGATGCCATTTTTTATCTATGAATTTTTAGAATTATTTAAACCTTCAGCTCTAACAATTCCAAATTATTATGAAGACAATCAATATTTTTATTAGCATCTTTAGGATTCCACTGAAGACTTACCCAGATAGCTAGCTATCTGACAGAATCATTCATCCTAACCCTGAATTAAGCAATATTCTTATTTGCAAGTTTTATACACCTTAGAATGAAACCTTAAGCTATAAAATTCTAGAGATAAGAGGTCTAAAATAAGAATTAAAACTCTTCTTCAGGGGGCGCCTGCGTGGCTCAGTTGGACGTCTGACTTTGGCTCAGGTCATGATCTCAAGGTTCGTGAGTTCGAGCCCCACATCAGGCTCTGTGCTGACAGTTCTGAACCTGGAGCTGCTTCTGATTCTGTGTCTCCCTCTCTCTCTGCCCCTCCCCCACTCACACTCTGTGTCTCTCTCAAAAAATAAATATGAAAAAAAGAAACAAATAACTCTTCTTCAGGAGTTTTCCTTCTTCAGGAAAGGCCAAGAAAGACCAAGTTTATTCTTCAAATGATTCTTTTTCCGTGTAATTATTATTTCAACTAACCACTGAAAAGTTGTGGCACTTTCCAACTTCCCCTGAACGACTTCTCCAGGCTAGATTGCAAGTAGATAGTTTGCAAAGAGCAAACGTTAATTGCATCTCAGGGATGCTTTTAACAAAAAAATTTTACTGAGTAAAACACTGAATGCAATAGAAGGCAAGGAAACATAGTCTAAAAAACACTAGGTTTTACAAATTCTGACAAAACCCTTTTCCAATAGAAGTCATATTGTATTTACATGTAATAATGATTATTGTGGTCCACTCTAACCAAATTCTTACAATGACACCATCTACATCCTCTGCTCTTCCTTCTACTGGCAGTGCTCACTAAGGCTATAGCTCACAGCACTCTCCCAGTTTCTGTAACTACTGTAATAATGATTCTGATGCACACAAAGTATGTTCCTCAGATCTACACCTCGAACTGGCATAATTTCCCCCTGGACAGCATCCTTATTTTTCCAGATAAAGAAAGAGACTTCTTTATATTCCAATTACATATAAATAAATAAATAAATAAATAAATAAATAAATAAATAAATGCTGAGGTCATAATCTAGCCAATTTAAACAATTCAGGGATTTTCAACCTGGGAGAAGGGATAAAGAGAAAGAGAGGGTGGCTATGGTATCTCTTTTCACACATGCATGTATCTACTCAGGAGGAATATGTCAGGAGTTTCAAAAGGCTATATTCAGTACTAATATTTGAAAAAATATGTCCAATATTAAACTTGAAAAAATTTAAAAAGGAATATTTAATACTAAATTTTGTTTATTTGGTGATGGTATTTAATACTCTTTTGATATTGCAAATAATATTAAAAGAAGAAAGGGGGGGTTTTAGTATGAGAATATTGAACGAATTTAATACCTAAAGTTGTATCTATTTTTAAAAATTGTTTTTGATGTTTTGTTTACTTTTGAGAGTGAGATAGAGCATGAGTGGGGAAGGGCAGAGAGAGAGGGAGACACAGACTCCAAAGCAGAGTCCAGTCTCTGAGATGTCAGCACAGAGCATGACTTGGGGCTCAAACTCAGGGACCACGTGATCATGACATGAGCCGAAGTCTGACGCTTAACTGACTGAGCCACCCAGACGCCTCAAGTCATATCGATTTTTAACGAATAAGGAAGGTAATAAATCAAGAGTCTAGGAGCCACGTTTTAGTACTCTAAAAGAAAAAAGCACTCGTAACAAATATCTACTTAATATACAGAATTTATGGTACAAGACATCATTATTCAGCATAGAATATACCTAGTCCATTTAAAAACAAGCATAAATATTTATATTTTCTGCTGAATAGATCCAATATACACTTAAATGTACTAGTGGTACAACATTGAGAACAAACCTAAGCATATGGTTTTTAATCAGATCAGTCTGTTTGCTTTGCAACATCATTTATAAAAGTGCTATGTCAAAATACATACAAATTACTAATGGAAAATTATATAACTTTTTGAAAAAACTAAATATTTGTGTATTTGGTACACTGGGAGCCAACTTTTAGTCCTGTAAAATGAACTATATCAGTATTGGTTTTATCAGCGCTTGTATAGATTGCAAAATAATTTGCATCAGATTGTTTTAATGCCAAGTGATGGCAAAGTCTAATTTTTTAGGTTCTGTAGAAATAGGCCACTTCAAACTAATGATTTTTATTAGGTTTATTTTCAAAATAAAGATAAATCCACATCGATTCAGAATTTTAGGGTGAATAGATAGCCCAACTATGTTATTTATTCCTTATGTGCAATGTGCAGGTATGAATGCATATAAAAAACTACTGTTGACCATGGCCATGATATGTGGTATTATGCTGGCTTTTGATTGGTGAAGACCAACAGTTGAGTGCCTAATATTTGGGAGGACTTATATGTAGAAAGCAAAACTTTAAACTGCCTGTGTTTTAACTTATTAAGATTAAAAATCTTTAACCTAAATGTTTCTTAGTCTTTACATCAATGCAAAAAAAATATTAAATCTATTTAAAATATTAATGTCAAGTTTTACTTTATCATTTTCAAAGTTTAGTATAGCTAATGTTCATCTCTTTAAGCTTCTGGTAAGTCAGACTTAAATGCTATTATGGATTTAATTGTGTCCCCTTTAAATTCATATGTTGAAGTTTTAACATCTAGTACCTTAGAATTCAACCTTATTTGGAAATAGTGTCACTGCTGTTGTAATTAGTTAAGATGAGGTCATACTGGAGTAAGAAGGGCCCTTAATCCAATATGACTAGAATCCTTATTGAAAGAGGAACTCTGGACACAGACATGCACACAGGGAGATCACTTTGTAAAGATGAAGGCAGAGAACATGGTGACACCTAAAAAGCCAAGGAACACCAAAGATTGTCTGAAAACCACCAGAAGCTAAAAGAGAGGCATGAACCTTCAAATTTTCGAAGGAACCAACTCTATTGACATCTTATTCTTGGACCTCTTGCCTCCAGACCTGTGAAACAATCAATGGTCTGCAGTTTAAGCCACCAGTCTGTGGTACTTTACTACAGCAGCCCTAGTAAGCTAATACAAATGCCTGAATTGCAAACTATTTCTAAGTATTTAACTAACTTTTGTAAATGTGATGAACCAAACATAAATGTAAATCTGGCTATTCTTAAAATATACAGATAAAATTCTCCTACACATTTCAAATTAAAATCTTGCCAATATGTCTGTTTCTTATGTGTAATTGTCTTTCAAGTGTATATTCACATTAATCAATGTATATTCACATTATCATGCTGATGTTAAAAATTAAATATCAAAATATTAATTTTATGGGATTCTTTTACTCCATTAAATATTTACTTATTTTTACATTTTTTCTAAGTTTCAGTGTTTAGCTTACCTGACCAAGGGTCATATTTATCATCTCAGACAGGCTAACTTTACCATCATCTTTTCATATCATTCGATGGTCTGCTTTGCATTCATGAGATTATGTACTCCCCCAACTCAGAATTACAAACACTTTACTGTTTTTTTAAGTTCTGAATCTTTATTTGTCCCTTAGCCATTATTCTATTCTTCAGCTTTTCCCACTATTCTGTTATCACTTTATTGGCAAAGGAGTCCTCCTATTTGCTAAGAAACGTGGTTTATGAAAATCAGCTTGATAACAAGCAGGTTTGGGAGGACACCCATGAGGGTATCTTGACACTACATGTCTCAGCTGTGGACAGTTGAACACCTACTCAGTTGGTAGACAAAATCCCAAGCTACTGAATGAGCTTGAACCTATTCAGCAATTGGGTAAAGTTACAGGAGTGACCAGGACTTGAATTGTCCCTTTCAAGAGGTACTTATCCTAAGCCAGACTTGGGCTCCCTTTCAATTCTCAATTTAAAACAATAATAACAAAAATACAGATTCAATATCTGCTACAAGAATAGAGTGATCAAGGGGGAGAAGAAGATGACCCAATACATGAAATGAAGTCATAGGAAGCCAACTGCATAGGGAGTGTAGGCCAGTGTGGGGAGTTGGACACAGGGGTAAAGTAGTGTGACTTAAAATTGTAAAAGATCATGTTTCTGGTCCATTGCTCTGGACAGTCTGCTAGAGACTGAGCATTCACCCTTTTCTCAATCCTGGTTTCTGATTAATGAAATTTCTTCCCAGCAAAGGAAGAAGATAAGAAAGTATGGATTTTGGGACACCTGGGTGGCTCAGTCAGTTAAGCGTCTGACTTCAGCTCAGGTCATGATCTCACCGTTTGTGAGTTCGAGCCTCGAGCCCCGTGCCTGGCTCTGTGCTGAGACCTTAGAGTCTGGAGTCTGTTTCCGATTCTGTGTCTCCTTCTCTCTCTCTGCCCCTCCCTCACTTGTGCTCTGTCTCTCAAAAATAAATAAATGTAAAAAAGAAAAATTAAAAAAAGAAAGTATGGATTTTAATTGTATAATTTACTAACATCATTCTCACCAGAGTCAGTGAGGTAGTAGGAAGCACCTGAAGTTCCCTAGAGCATTTCAGTTTTAACTCTACCTGATTAAACTTCCAATCTGCTTGTCGTTGCATCCCTCTTGTGATTAAAAACTAAATCCTTCATTCTGTTCTTGTTTTGACCCTCTGTTTCAGTAAGGTCTCTTTTCTCAGTATCTGATTTACTTGCATAGTTTTTCCTAAATGTATTGATACCAGTCTTTCTATTATATCTGGCTATCCTAACGCATGTTTTTCCCATCTATACCATGTATTCACAATTTGATTAGTACTTATCAATATGTCAAGATGGTATCTCCACCATTACCCAAGCAATTTCATAACAAATAGCCAGCTTGTTTAAAACTATATCCTGGCAAACAAATTAGAATATTCAAATCAATTATTTCTTTAAAATCAATCATTATGATAATAAAACTACATTTTATTGATTTGTTGTACTGTTTAAATAAGACTCTGCTGGGGCGCCTGGGTGGCGCAGTGGGTTAAGCGTCCGACTTCAGCCAGGTCACGATCTCGCGGTCCGTGAGTTCGAGCCCGCGTAGGGCTCTGGGCTGATGGCTCGGAGCCTGGAGCCTGTTTCCGATTCTGCGTCTCCCTCTCTCTCTGCCCCTCCCCCGTTCATGCTCTGTCTCTCTCTGCCCCAAAAATAAATAAAAAACGTTGAAAAATAAATAAATAAGACTCTGTTGAATGAATGAATGAATGAATAAATAAATAAATAAATAAATAAATAAATAAATAAATAAATAAATAAATATTGCCCATGTAGGAATTTGTTTCTGGTAAAGAACACAGGAAAATATATATTCTATAGTTTTTTTAAATTATGAATATAACTACATGTGCCAGCCCGTGAATATATGCTGGGGTACGCAGAGCTCATAGATCCCTTGTGTAACCCTACTACCTAGTGAGGAAGACAGAAGGGTAAACACAAAACTAAAACACAGTATTTTAAATAATATCATGTCATTCATCCATTCAGTAAATATTCATCAGGTCCATACTTTGCTCCTGGCCTTAAGCTAGGAATACAAGAAAATAAATTAACTGACCTCAAAAAGCCTATATGCAGGCAGAGGAGAGAAGAAGTCATCAAACCAAGAATTAGAATGCAATGTGTAGCATGCAAATTATTCGTTCATTCATTCAACACTTCTTGACAATTACTTTGTGCCAGATGACGTGGCAGTTGCTTGAGATATAAAGACATAGTAATTCATGATTATTTCCTGTAGAGGCAACCCATCACCTCTAACACATTTTGATGCAACAGTTTGTGCGAAACCATAGGAGTAAGAGAAAGCAAGGCATGTTCCAGAAACTATAAGAGGCAGATTAGGACTGTGCATGGAGTACCGATGGAGAAACAGTAAAAATGAGGCTAGACAGGTAGGAGCAGATTTTAAGAGGACTGACTCTAAAAGACTGTGTTTATATTCTCCAAACTCTATAAATGTTTCCAGAAACTTTTCCTCACTGCACTACACAAGTATTTTTTTTAATTTTTATTATTTTTATGCAAATATTTACTATGTAATATGTATAGATATTGTGGAGCGTCAAGAAATGGAGTTTACTTTCCCCCTGAAAGCAGAGCCCAAAACTAGGAGTTGTGCGCAGGTAGTTTACTTCGCAGACGATTCCACAAGGAGTAAGAAAGAGGGACTGGCTAGAGGAGGAAAGGAGGAAAAGCCAAATTGAGGGTGCTCTCCTGGGTTGACCACCACTGTAAGCAGCCAGGGCTCAGTACCACCTAGACTTTTTCTGAGGAGGATTTCACAAAATATTCCATGCAAGGATAGAGAAGTAAAAGGCATTCATCAAGCAGCTCCTCTCCCCCCATTATTGACAGGAGCCTTAATGTCACCCACCACGCATGTTCATGCACGTGCACGCACGCAGTCAGCGAGCGCGCAAACGCAGGGCTTCGCTTTGACATGCGCATGTCTGTGCGGCAAGCAGGCTCCCGCTGGCATTTCTCACCTCCGAGCGCTCATAGGACAGAAAGCAAAAGTTGCTTGCTGGACATGAGACATTGTCACTGCAAAGTCAACCGTGGAATCCTGTGAGGAACTAACTGTCCCCCAAGTAGAGACTAGAACCAGATCTGAGGCTGAGAAGGGTATGAGAAGGACCCGAAAAGTGTCTTGAGGTACTCATTTATATTATGATACACAATTGACTTTTAACAATGTGAGTTTGAACCTTGCAGGTCCACTTACACGTGAATTTTTATAGTACACTACTGTAAATGTATTTTCTCTTCCTTACGATTTTCTCAGTAACATTTTCCTTTCTCTAGCTTACTTATAGTACTTAATACAGATAACATACAAGATATGTGTTAATCGACTGTTTATGTTATTGGTAAGGCTCCCCGTCAACAGTAGTGATGTTTTGGGGGGGCTCAAAAACTAAATATGGATTTCTGACTGTGCATAGGTCAGTGACCCATGTTGTTCAAGGGTCAACTGTATTTCAAATGCCCCTATACATGTGATGGTGATTAAAGACTGACCTCTCACCCTAAGAATTAATATGTCTTAAGGTTAACCTGTTTAGGTACACACTTTAGGACGATCTCTTGAGTAGCGGTTTTCCACATGGAAAAGTTTGATGACAAGGAAACCAAAGTGATTAGGGCTTATACAAAGCAATGGAAGAACACAGAAAGGATTAAGGATCAGAAAGCTTCTTTAGGAGATAAGATCGGTAAGCTGGAGAACATAGGAGAGAGACAGCACCTCTTAGGATGGTGTTTCTCAGACTTTTTTTTTTTTTTAATTTTTTTTTCAATGTTTATTTATTTTTGGGACAGAGAGAGACAGAGCATGAACGGGGGAGGGGCAGAGAGAGGGAGACACAGAATCGGAAACAGGCTCCAGGCTCTGAGCCATCAGCCCAGAGCCCGACACGGGGCTCGAACTCACGGACCGCGAGATCGTGACCTGGCTGAAGTCGGACGCTTAACCGACTGCGCCACCCAGGCGCCCCTCAGACATTTTAAATTATAACCCACAGGAAGAAATACATTTCACGCCAGGAAGACGCACCCTCCCTAGGCCTTCCTATACACATACACTTTAATAATACAAAAGTTGTACAGATAATACCTACCTTTACTATGTGCAATGCTCTCTAATACTTTTTTATATTCTACTGCTTCTATTATAAAATATTGGCTTCATGTTGTTGAATCACTATATTGTACACCTATATATAACACTGTATGATAACTACATGAGAATTAAAATTTAAAAAAAAGAAAAAAAAACCAAATGAATAAATAGATACTGGCTGCTTAAATTGGTTATATTACCATAGTTTTAAAATACTGATTTAGGGTAATTCCCAGCTTTCTAGCTTGGCAACAGAGAAAAAACTGATAGCTATATCATCAAAATGGGAAGTACAGAAAGAAGGAGGAGAGAGTTTTGAAAAGAGTTTAGCATATGTTCAAGGTATGTTAGAAACTTTCACATGTAATCCTTCATTCAATTTTTATAATTACCTTAGTAGGAAGTTGGTATTCCAATTTTAAAGATAGAGAAATTAAGGCTTATGAAAGTAATGGTAGTTTTCAAAAATTGTATAGGTAGAAAATGGAGGAAAGTTATGAAGCAATTTTTTATTCTCCTATTAAAATTAGTTTGCAAGATTCCCCTTAAACTTAAATAATATGAACCTTGCTTTATATTTGAAAGCTAAAAATGTAAGTAATAATACCTTTAAACTTCTGACTGACCCTGTGGTCTATTAGGAGTAGTATTTTGTTAATTTATTTTTTTGAAATAAATGTTTTTCTGGTGTTTATTCATGTAACAACCACTCTTTGTAAGGAAAAAAACAAACCAAATTATAATTGTTTTATAAATGAAGGAGAACAAAAGGCCTGAACTAATTTTTTCTTTGCACTGTCCATTTAAATAGAATTTACATAGAAATTTTAAACTACAGATGATACTGTAAGGATCATCTAGAAGAGATATCCAATTCCTTTATTTCACAGATGAGAAAACTGATCTCATCTATTTATTGGCAGAATACAGTATGTAGGAAACCCTACTAAATCATGTGTTCGGCCATTTAAAGTTTACAATTATTATTCAACTTCCCTCTCGGCTCCCCTCTGCAAACACTCTAATTACTCTTTCCAGAAAAATAATTTCCCAAGTGTCCAGGTCACAAAATAGAACACAAAGAAAGATTCAAGCACAAGGAGGAGGAAAGGGTGGAGTTGTTAACATCCTCCTTTCTCCAGTGGGTTCAAAGCTTTTTTTTTTTCCACTTCTACTTTTGTACACACACACTGACCATGTGTGGAGGTTACACTTTCATCTGCAGGTCCTACAGAAACTGGAAATTTCTTCTCTTTCTTTCCTTTCTTTTTCTTTTCTTTTCTTTTCTTTTCTTTTCTTTTCTTTTCTTTTCTTTTCTTTTCTCCTTCCTCCCTTCCTTTTTTCTTTCTTCCTTTTCTTTCTTTCTTTCTTTCTTTCTTTCTTTCTTTCTTTCTTTCTTTCTTTCTTTCTTTTTCTTCCTTTCCTTCTTTCTGTGTTGAGGGTTGACAGCTGACATCCCCAAGTTCTACTTTCCCCTTCACTTTTCTCTTTTCCTTCTCTTTTCCTGCTCTATAAAATAGCTGTTAATAGACCACTGCATGTTCACGTATGTTACAGCTCTGGTTCCACCAGGATGGCCATTTGTCAAGAAGGGCCTGTTCTTCCCTTCCCCCTGTTCTTTTCATGTACATATCATAGAAGAGTGGAAAGCTACAGGGAAAGAGGCACATAGAGGGATTCAAGGTAGGCCCTGGGGAACTGTTTGTGCACTTCAAAACCCAAATGTGGGAAATTCTTTTCTAATACGTGCAGTAAGTAGAGTTAAATTATTTGGGGCATAAAAACTCTCCTGATTGCCCAGTATGGCTTAGGTGTTTGCAAAATTTTGTATGTATATTTAGGATATGTTAAAATGGTTGAAATACTTTGATATTGGTAATCACTTAATTCAACTGGCTAATAGCCAGCTATATTACTCTAGGTTCTCCTGAGAAGCAGAATGAGTAGGATGGAGAGAAAGAATGATTGAAAAAGAGATCAATTGATTTTAGGAAATTGAATTACATCATTTACAGAGGCTGGCAAGTCCAAAAGCCATGAAGCAGGCAGAAGGCTGGAAACTCAGGTAAGACTTGATGTTGCCCTCTGGAATCTAAATGTCACAGGACAGTATGCTGGAAACAGACAGGGTTTCTTTGTTGCAATTTGGAGGAGAATTCTTCTTAAGGATGCTCTTAAGGCCTCAGCTGACTGGATCAGGCCCAACCCACATCTGCTTTACCCAGTGTCTACTGATTTAAGTGCTAATTACATCTAAAAAATATCTTCACAACATCTAGACTGGATAGCTTAGCTTCTCACAGGCAGAATAAGTATTTAAAATTGTAATATAATGGTAGGGCACCTGAGTGGCTCAGTCGGTTAAGCATCCCACTCTTGACTTCATATCAGGTCATTATCTTGCAGTTGCTGGATTCAAGCCCTGGGTCAGGCTCTGTGCTGACAGCACAGAGCCTGCTTGGGAGTCTATTTCTCTCTCTCTGCCCCTTCCTCACTTGTGTGCATTCTCTTTATCTCAAAATAAATAAATAAATAAACTTAATTTAAAAATATGTTTAATTATAATATAATGGAATTATATTAAATTTGGAAAGCATCACTGTGGAGTAACATGCATAACCATTTTAACTATTTTAATTGATTTGAGTGCCTAATTAATTTTCTCAATAATCACTTAACTTTATTTAAAATAAAAGAATAATTTGCAGAAGTTTTTGTTTTGGACTTTGGTGTGTGTGTGTGTGTACGAGAGAGAGAGAGAGAGAGAGAGAGAGAGAGAGAGAGAGATGGCACTATTACCTGATAAAAACTAAAATTTTATTTTGTGTTAGTAGTCATTTCGATTTGGCATTTATATTTTGAAACTCTCTAAGTCAAACATATATAGAGAAACCAGATAATTTAAAGATTTAACTTCAACATCAATATATTTCCGAAGTTATATGCTTTAAATTATACCAAATAAACTAATTCTGGAAGAGAAAATAAAACTACCTCTATATGATTTTATATTAGCATGTGATTTTCTTAGAAACAAACAGCATTTTTCTTACATAAATATATTTTGCAAAAACTTTCCTTCTTTCCCAGAGGAGAAAAGTAAGTATAAAAAATAATAGCACAATGTGCCTAATTTCTATAACAGGTTCATAGTTATATGAGTTAGTGTGAGCAATCTTGCAGGTTCTTTTCTTTTCTTTTTAATAATTAGTAATAGCGGCAACCTCCCTCTTGGTTTTGACCTCTCTAGTTTATACATTCCCTCTGTGAGGTTCAGCCCAGGTTCACTTGTAAAGTCAGCGGAAATGTGAAACTCTTTGCTGGTTAATGCTATCGTTAATAGAGCTATTCATCACTCAGCACAGAATACATAGAAAGTGGCTATGGTTTTTTTGTTCATTGACTTTTACATTTCTCCCCTTTTAATGAATTATCTCAGAGATTTAGGAATCGGTTCATAGCCAACACCCAAATTTTATAAATGTCAAATTTTTTACTGTTTCAGAAACTTTGGGAAAGAAATGAAAAATGACAGATGCAGAGAAAGTCTCTTAACACCTTACTCAGTCCTATAGCCTGAATCACTCCTTGGACCCTCCTACCTGCCTCCTTCCCTTTTCAGAGAAAACCAATATATTATAGATTGTGTAACCTTCCTATTTTTGTTTTTATTACTTTTCCCATATATGTATAGCACCATCAAACTTATAGGTAACATTTTACATTATTTTAATTTTATATGATATATATTTACAACCTAATTTTTAATTTACCTTTGTGCTTTAAAAATGTACCAAAGTTAATACATGTAGATGTGCTTCATTTATTTTGACTGCTAGGTATATTCTATATTAAAAATACTGTAATTTAGCTAATCACTTCTTTATCAATAAATATTTAGATGGTTTCTTAATTTTTTTCTTTTATCAATAGTGATGCAAGAAATAGTCTTGTACATGTCTTCTCATGGGCATATACAAGTGTTTCTCTAGAGCATACTCCTAGCAGTGGAATTTCTGGAAAATGCGTTACACTTGTAGTCTATTTTGCTTGACTATCTAAGTGTTTTTTTCAAAGTGCTTGATCAATTTACATTACTGCCAGCCAGCAGGGTATTAGAATTTGTTTTCCCACTCCTCCAAAAGCTGGGTATTGTCAGAGGTCTCAGTTGTCAGGGGTCTGCCAAAGCTAAATGTGAAGCAATATTTCATTTTCAAACCGATGAGAATTCTCCCTCCACTGTTCAGATTTAAGAACTTTTCTCCATTTCTGCCATTCTAGCTTCTTCTTCCATAGGCATTTCAGTCATATTATTTGTCCACTTTTCTTTAAAAAAATTTTTTTAATGTTTTATTTATTTTTGAGACAGAGAGAGACAGAGCATGAGCAGGGGAGGGGCAGAGAGAGAGGAACACACAGAATCTGAAGTAGGCTCCAGATGAGAGCAAGAGCTGTCAGTACAGAGCCCGACGTGGGGCCCAAACTCACAAACCACAAGATCATGACCTGAGCCGAAGTCAGACACTCAACTGACTGAGCCACCCAGGTGCCCCTATTTGTCCACTTTTCAATTGGGTAATTTGTCTTACTCATTTTGAGACATTTTTACTATACTAAAATACCAGTTTTTCTGTTTATATGTGTTATAAACTGTTTCTCTCAAGATTATTACTTTCTATTAAATTTTTTCAGGGTATCTTACAGTACAGAACCTTGCATTTTAAACAAGATTATAGATGATTTCTTTTCATTTTGTGCTTATTATGTTTTTGTTTAAAAGTAAGGTATATTTCCTTCCAAAAGTTTTAAAGAATTTTTTTCTCACATTTGGGTCTTCAGTTCACCTGGACTTTATTTTTAATGTGGTACAAATTGAGAATTCCTTTAACAAAGAATTAATTTTACTTAGCACCATGTATTAAAAACTTTGCTCTTTCACAACTAATTAGTCTGCCTCCACTAGAGTTCTTAAATATGCATAAATCTTTCTCTGAGATTTTTATTCCTTTCCATTGGTTGGTTTGTTTAGCCCAATACAAATAGTAAGATTACTTAAAGATAAGTTAATAAAAGTTATTCATTCTAAATACTAGGGAGAAAAAGATTGAAAACAAAAATGACTAGCATCTGTTGTGCCTGAGGATAATACAATAGTAATATCAAAAGATCTATTATTTGGAGTATATGAAGTAGGGAGGTAGAGGTTGCTGCAGAAAAATATTTGCAGACATAGTGACTGAAAAAAATTCTGCATGTTTGATGAAAAAAAAATTGACAGAAAAAAAAATTTAAGAATTTCAGTAAATCTCAAACAGTCCAAGTTCAAATAAAAAAGAGAAATTATACCAGAGGGGAAACTTGTAACTTTGGGAATGAAAAGGAAAGCAAGAGCAATGATACATATCTGAATAAATATAATTTACTATTTTTCTTTTCTCAGCTCATTAAATTATACTACTTTTGAAAGTAAAATTTATAACATTTTCTGGGAAAGTTTAAGTGTATATACATGTTAATACATATGACAGAGCAAGGAGACAAAATCATCAAGGGCGTAGAAAACCTGAATAACACTATCAACCAACTTTACCTAATTGACATGTGTAGAACATTCCACCCAATAACAGAATATACATTCTTTTCAAGTACAACATAAAACATTCACCAAGATAGATCATAAAACAAACATTAACAAACTTGGAAGAGTTCAAATTAAACAAATTATGTTCTCTAAACATCAGTAACAGAAAAAGTTTGTGAAAATTGAATAACCCATGAGTTAAAGAAGAAATCTCAAGAAAACTTGGAAAATATTTTGAACTGAATGAAAACACAAATTAACAATATAAAGAATGTAAAAGATGATACTTCTACAGACTCCATAGATATTAAACGATAATGAAAGTATACTACAAAAATCTATGCCCATGATTTTGACAACTTAAATGAAATGGATCACTTCCTTCAAAAATACAAATTACCAAAACCTGCTCCATAGTAAATAGCCTATATCTGCCCCTATAAGGAAGTTGGATTTGTAGTTTAAAATCTTCCAAAAAAGAAAAACCTAGCACCAGATGGTTTTACTGGTGAATTCTACCAAGTATTCAACAAAGAAATAATACCAATTCTACAGAAAATCTTGCAGAAAATGGAACGGCTGGAGAGAGGGCAGGAGCACTTCCCAACTCTTTTTATGAAGTCAGCATTCCCTTGATTTCAAAAACAGCCAGAGATATTAAAAGAAAAAGAAAATTTAAAAAAACACTGTCTCGATGAACATAAATGTAAAAAATCCTCAGTGATATGGTCTGAATATTTGTGTGCTTCCAGAATGCTTATGTTGAATCTTAACTCCCAAAGATGATTACATGTTAGTAAATGGAAGTCTGGGGGAAGTGATTAGGTCATAATGATGGGACCCTCATGAATGTGATTAGCGCACTGTAAAAGCATTTCACAGAATCCCTAGCCCGTTCCACCACATGAGGGCACAGCAGGAAGGTACCTCTTATAACCAGGAATTGAGCCCTCACCAGCCACCATATAAAACCTACAAACACCATGATCTTGGACGTCCAGGCTCCAGAATTGTGAGAAATAAATTTATCTTGTTTATAAAATATAGCTAGCATTTTGTTATAGCAATCTGAATGGATTATGACACAACTTGAATCTTGAAGTATGTACAAAAGATAACATGAAAATAAAAATCATGGGGTGCCTGGGTGGCTCAGGTGGTTAAGTGTCCAACTTCAGCTAAGGTCATGAACTCGCGGTTCGCGACTTCGAGCCCCACGTCGGGCTCTGTGCTGACGGGTCAGAGCCTGGAGCCTACTTTGAATTCTGTGTCTCCCTTTCTCTCTGTTTCTCTCTCTCTCTCTCATCTCTCTCTCTCTCTCTCTCTCTCTCTCTCTCTTTCTTTCTCTCTCTCTCTTCTCTCTCTCTCAAAAATGAAAAAAGATTAAAAAAATTTTAAAAAAAGAGAAAAAATAAAAATCACAATGAGATACCCATACACATGTACTAGAATGCCTTTTTCTACAAAACTTGACAATACCAAGTACTAACAAGAACACAAAGCAACAGGAACTCTCACACATAGCTGGTGGGAATGCAAAAGGCACAGCCACTCTAGAAAATAACTCCTAAAAGTTGAACATACACTTACCACAACAATTACCTAGTAATATCACACACTGGCATTTGCCCAAGTAAAATGAAAACTACATTCATACAAATACTACAGTAATTTTAAAACAATTTTGTTAGTATCACCAGAAACCGAAAACACATAAATGTTATTGAACAGGAGAATAGATAAATAAATTGTGCTACCTCCATATAATGAAACAGTACTTTGCAATAAAAAGGATTGAACTACTGATACATGGGAGAAATTGATGAATCTCAAATGCGTTATACTAAAAAAAAGAAATTTTTCTCCAAAGGCTATATTCTGTATAATTCCATATATGTTACTGTCCAGAAAAGGCAAAATTACAGAGTTACAAGACCAGTCAGTGGTTGTCAGACATTAATACCAGGGGAAGTGTTTGACTACAAAGTGTTGTATGAGGTTATTTCTTCTGGAGTGATAGAACTGTTCTGTATCTTTATTATGGTGGTGTTTATACTACAGTATGCATGTGTCAAATGCATAGAACCCTATACCAAAAAAAGCAAATTGTCCTGTATGTAAATTTTTAACATATTTTTAAAATATTCGATAGGTGTTTGGAAATAATTTGTCTCCCTATTTGTTGAAGGTAGTGCTTTAGATGCATCCTAATTTTTGATATATGCAAAATCTGTCATTTTCCAGAAAAGTTGTATCAAAATCTCCCAATACAATGGATAATTATCAATTTCAACTTTAATACTATTAACATTTGCTCTATGCACTTTTCATGCAGGTTTTCCAGTATATATACATTCAGTGATGTATCTTTCTAGTGAATTACGGTGTTCTTTCACCTAAGTCCTTTTTTGGTTCAAAGTTTATTTTGCCTTTTATTAATATTGCAAAAACAAATTTAGTTGGGTTCATCTTTGCTTTGCTTGTATCTGTTTTTCCATTTCAGTATTTTCTGTATCATCATATGTAAGTGTATTTCCATCAACCCAGAATTTTAAAAATCTAATTTGAGGGGCGCCTGGGTGGCGCAGTCGGTTAAGCGTCCGACTTCAGCCAGGTCACGATCTCGCGGTCCGTGAGTTTGAGCCCCGCGTCAGGCTCTGGGCTGATGGCTCGGAGCCTGGAGCCCGCTTCAGATTCTGTGCCTCTCTCTCTCTCTCTGCCCCTCCCCCGTTCATGCTCTGTCTCTCTCTGTCCCAAAAATAAAGAAACGTTGAAAAAAAAATATTTATAAAAAATCTAATTTGAAACTACCTATCTTTTAAGAAGTAAATTTAGACTTAAATCTAAATGTATTTAAGTTTAGCTGGTAGTTTAGCATTTATTATTACTGCTTCATTTTAACTTACTTTAGTAGCTTATTTTTTAATTTTATTTCTCGTGATATTTATTTGCTTATATTCTTCCTCCTTCCTTTATTGAACAGCAGAAACTTTTATTGATTTGTTATTGTTTTACACTCTATTGCTCTACATACAGTGTTTATCCTTAATCAACATGCAATCTTGACCCAGCAGATAAAAATTTAGTCAGTATTACTAACTCCTCCAGAAAATCAAAGGATCTGAAAAAGCTTGAGCTCCAATGATTTATTTGATTTTCCATGCACTTTGAGCCCTGTTTTTAAGGCACTCAAAATTAATCATCATCATTATTTTTATTATTGTTTTTAGCATTCATTGCTTACTTAGATTCATCTATAGATTAATCAGTTTTTTACAAACATGCTCATCCACATGTTAATCACTTTCTTTGATTCTTGCATCCTGTTCTTCTTTGTTCTCTGTTCTTTGTAAAGTGCATCATTTGAGGGGTGCCTGAGTGGCTCAGTCGGTTAAGCATCCAACTTTGACTGAGGTCATGATCTTACAGCTAATAAGTTCGAGCCCTGAGTCTGTGCTGACAGCTCAGAGCCTGGAGCCTGCTTCAGATTCTGTGTCTCCCTCTCTCTGTGCTCCTTCCCCACTCACGCTCTGTCTCTCAAAAATAAATAAAAACATTAAAAAAAATTAAAGTGCATCATTTGATGTTCCCTTTAGTGGGTCTCAGTAATGATCCTCAGTCCTAAGTTTTCTCAGTACGTTTTTATTTTGTCCCTACTCTTCTACGTTTTTATTTTGTCCCTACTCTTCTACGTTTTTATTTTGTCCCTACTCTTCTATAACAAGATATTATTTGGTTCTGGATACCAGATATGGATTCTAAGCCTTACAGTTGAGGCAAAAGCCCTAACAAAGCACCTCGAGTCTAAAAACACTGGTTTTCCAGCTATTGATGTCACCCACGCATGAAAGGATTGTTCAAAGGCAATTTTTCTGCAAAATGAATACTCCAACCCCCACTTTTCATTCAATATAAGAGGAGGTTTAGGAAAATGGAATGTGAATTTTTGTGGGATACACAATTCATGAAGAAAGTTTTTATTTCTCCTCACATACCCCTCCGTGTAGAAGAAATGTGATGTTTTTCCTCCCTGAAGCCAGGAAAGGGAGAAACAGAATTACTAAAACAAATTGGGGTTATCCAAACTACTTATTTTCCTGTAAGTCAGTTAATCATGAGTATCTCTCATCTAAACTTATCCAAGCTATTCATTTGGCCGGAGAGAGCCTGATGTTTTTGTGATATGGAAACAGGGACCAGGAAAAATCATGCTAAAAGAAAAAAATGTTAGTGAAGCAGCCAGCACTTCCACCATTTGGCTTCACAGGGAGTGAGTTAGTTTCTCAGAATTTTCTAAAGCCCTTAGCTGTCTTATCAGTACACGGATTATAACTAGAGCTAAAAAGGAAAGCAAGGACTAAGAACCGAAGCCAGATTTCTACATCAGAAACAACACAAAGGAAAGACACTCACAGGACTCTCTGAAGAACCAATTAATGTGTTCCATAAAAATAGCACCCATTTGTATGGTTGCAACTGTAGAAACTGGAAGGCTGTCAGTCTGGATCTTCAGAAGCCAATGACAAGAAATTATTAAAAAATCAAATGTTAACATCCCAATGAGTTGTTGCTTCTCTACAAAACCAATAAAACCTAAATAACATTTTAGAAAGGGATAGAATTGAAAGTTTTTATTTTTGTTTCTGCTGAGGTCCCAGGTAATTTCTTAATTTAGGGTTGTGTCCCATATAGGATGTTAATGTCCAAGTCTGGTTTGGATTGGGTTCTCATTTTCTCTACCATAACTTTGTTTTTCTTCTTAACCCTAATTTTTAATAACACTACTCCTTACTACTTCCTTAGACTAGTGGCAAAGTTTGTGTAATCTCTGTTTCATAGATAGAGTAGACCTTAACAGGTTCTGTCTTCGTTGAAGCCCTACCTCCAAATCTCCATTTAGATGCTAAAATGCCAAACCTTCAGTCTTTAAGGTCCACATATATACTATTTCAGCCCCGTTGCCACATAGACAACTATGACTTCAGCTGTTCCTTATTACACTGGCTTAAAATTTTCCTCTCATTTCTGCCATTTGAATAATTATTTTCTTTGAGTTAAACACATATTGAAAAAAACAGTTTATATTTGTCCATCATTTCTATGTAGTTCAGATCAAAATGTCCAACATTAAAGTATAGCTTTTATCTGTTAAAGCCCTATATCCTTTTTATATAGGGTAAAATCAATGTATTTAAATAAATTCATATACCTGTATTTAACTTTTTATTAGTGATCTGAAAGCAATGACACTGTTGAGACACTTCCAAATTTTAGTCTCTGCTGTGGTCTGAATGTTTATGTCCCTCCAAAGTTCATATGTGGCAAATCCTAATGCCAATGTGATGGTATTAAGAGCTGGGCCCTTTGGGGGCACCTGGTGGCTGAGTTGGTTAAGCGTCTGACTTCGGCTCAGGTCATGACCTTGCAGTTCCTGAGTTCGAGCCCCACGTCGGGCTATGTGCTGACAGCTCAGAGGCTGTAGCCTGCTTCAGATTCTGTGTCTCCCTCTCTCTCTGTTCCTCCCTGCTCGCATTCTGTCTCTCTCTCAAAAATAAAGATTAAAAAAAAATTTTAAAAAGGAGAGAGATGGTGCCTTTGGGAGGTACTTAGGTTATGAGGGTGGAGCCCTCATGAATCAAATTAGTGCTCTTATAAAAGAAATGCAAACAGAGATCCCTCATCCCTTCCATCATGTGAGGATACAATGAGAAGTTGTGACTTGGAAGAAGGTTCTCACCAAACTACCTTGGCATCCTGATCTTGGACTTCCAGCCTCCAAAACTGTGAGAAATAATTTTCTATTATGTATAAGCCACCTCCAGTCTATGGTACTTTGCTATAGCAACCCAGACTGACTAACTCAGGTTCCATAATCAATCTTCTTTCTTTTTTTAAAGTTTATTTATTTATTTTGAGAGAGATAGAGAACCCCAAGCAGGCTCTGCACTGACATGAGGCTCAATCTCACAAACTGAAAGATCATGACCTGAGCCAAAATCAAGAGTTGGACACTTCACTAACTGAGTCACCCAGGCACCCCAGGTTCTGTAACTATCTTCTTAAATCACATATCTAAGATGGAAAATCACATTTTGGGGTGAAATGAGCTTTGTTAGTAAGAAAAATTAAAATATTACTTGTAATCTTATAAATACACATTTGCATGTACACACACACACACACACACACACACACACGCAAACTTATAACTAGTTTCTAGTAGGGTTGTCTCCAAGATTGGGTCCCTGCTCTCTTGCTAACTTTCACTGAATTTCTTAACTAAAGAAAATGAGAATATATCAATAGTAGCTAAAGCTATGTTCTAAACAAGCAGGTTTCAACTCCTGTTATTTCATCACTGGACTCCTCCCAAATAGAGTTTGGCAAGAGTCATTCTGAAATCAACACGGAAAGTCACAGAAGAACAAATTGGGGTCATCTGACTCATTCCACTTGTGACTTAAAATGCACTTGAGCCCACATTTCCAGAGGGGAAAGTTAGTTATAAAGTATCCCAAATCAACTAATGTCACGTGTTTCAGTTCCATTTAAACTTTGAGTCAGGAGGAAGACAAGGTGGAAAAAGAAGTAAAAGGAGAATGAGGATTTTTTAAGTAGAACATTTCCAAATTGCTGAAAATGATTGTTTTTATATCACAAATTTATAAATAATTCAAAGAAAAAGATTATATGATCCATAAACTTTACTGTCATTTTTAATAAAATATTTAAATCTAAATTCTAAAATAAAAAGTAATTATTTTTATTAAAGCCCATTTCTGACATTCCATTTCTGAGTTCAAAATATTTCACAATGCAGAAGCTCTAAAACTAAAGTATTATGCAGTCAAACTTACTTATCCTTCCTTTTTTTAGATAAAACCTCATGTTTTTAAGTTTTAGATAATTATATTCTTAGTAAACTATGGTTTTAATTATAATACACAAAAATATTGTAGTGAAAAGTAAAATGATTGTTGATACCAGCTTTTTGTTTCATAGGAGTTATTTGGGGACTTAAAAGAGAAAGAATGTCCTTCTCTATGTTCGCCTCACTACTAAACCACTGCGTATAAGAAGGAAGGATAAGCTTTTGTTACTGAATTGGCTGCCACTGTAAACATTAGAACAATCGATTCTATTTGTCCATCCTAGTCTTAAACTCTTTACTCTTGTTTCCTTTTTTCATCTTTAACCCTGCTGAGTTAATATTTATTTTCCTTCCTTTTGTTCTCTGTATCTTTTCCTATTCAATCAATTATTTTGAGTGCTAGCTTAAGACCAACACATCATGGTGTTGTACTAACCATCTCTTTTCTAACAGATTCTTCTTTTAAAGAAAAGCACTGTCTCTGAATGACTAATGGGTGTGAAAATGCCAATTCAGCTATGCTTGGAGTAAAGCTGATGAAATTCTTCACTTACGACGTATGTGTATCTTTTTTAAAAAAATGAAGCTATGTTTTATAGGTTCCTAAAAGTAAAGTGTTCCAAGGATGATCAAGGATTTTTTATAAAAATCTTGTTATATATTCTCCTAAGGAGATTATAGGTGCATATTAATAATGCACTTACCATTGCTTCATTATGATGTTCTCTGAAGAGACATTTTATTTTATTATTTTATTTTATTTTTATTTTTTATTTTTGAGAGAGAGAGAGGCAGAAAGAGAGGGAAAGAGGGAATGCCCAACAGGCTCTGTGCTGTCAGTGCAGAGCCTGATGCAAGGCTCGATCTCCTGAACCGTGACATCATGACCTGAGCACAGATCAAGAGTCAGATGGTTAACCAGCTGAGCCACCCAGGCACTTCTGAAGAGGCATTTTAAATAATCTTTATTAGTGGACTAATAAGCAACAACATGTAATGCTGGGAGAAGAGATGAACCAGTTGTGAGAATAGACATTTTTTTTTTGAGAGAAGTGCCATAAATGACAATCGTTGGGCCATTCATTGGCCCAATAATACTCACCATATTCTAGTCTCTTAGCTTAACATTACTGTACCTCATCCTTCCAACCAATCTTGCTTCTAGTCAATCTCCAACCCAAAATACTCTGGGTATTTCTATCAAGACTTAATAGATGATGAGATAGAGCCATAAATAGGTTATGTAAATTCTCCATGATCACATGAGCAATAAATGGAGATTCAAACACAGATCTGTCTTCAAAGATGATACTCTTGACTGTCAAGCAAAGCTGGGAAATGGAGAACTAAATCCATTTTATAAAAAGAGCTATGTGAATATAGATCATCCTGAAAATTGGAAAACCTGAAAAATAAACAAACCCCCCAAGAATGCTGTAGAAATAGGTATCATTAAATTCTTGACTGGTAGCAAAAATAATTTGTACATAAAACTAAAACATAAAAATCAGAATTCTTCATGAAGATGTATAGCTTTTATTTAAAATACCTATCCTATATAAAAAAATGATCACATCTTCCCTTTTCTAATTCAAGAGCAATTATTTACTGTTATAGTAAAGAAGAAAAATTGGAAGTTTCACTAAGTGCTCAGGACTTTAAATTTCAGTAAGTAATAGATTTCTGCGCATTCCTTACACAAGATTTCAAAATCAGGGGTTTTATATGTAAGTTTTGAAGCTCTAATTGTAAACAATATATAACTGCTAGTCAGATGTTACAGTAAATTTCACATTTTCCTATATTTCAATGTGCTTTTTGGGAAAAGTAATGTAGCAATAACTTCACTAAGACACAGTTGCAAAAATGCCCATGGGTGTTACTAACATATCAAAAAAGTACTGATTTATTATCATGTAAAATACACAAACTAATGAAAAGGAACATTTCCTATATATATTTATTTAAGCAGAATCTAAGGGAGTCTTTATTTGTACTTTCTTGAGATTGAAATCATCCAGAGAACCTCAGAGTAACAATAGAAAGAATGGGACTCTTCCTTTAAAGATAATGTTCTCCCATCAGGAAATTAAATGTTTCTCCTGGCAGCAAGTGAAGTACACAGAGGAATGCAGTCTCACACGTATACCTCTTTAAAGCTTATCACAGACCGGGTTACCCAAGGTTCAGACTAAAGGGGTGGGGGTGGGGGGCAGTCTCACCCCTAGATATTATTTGAACATATAAACCAGTTTAGAAGTGTTAATTAAAACACATTTGCTTTTCTAGTAGACTTTTATGAAAGAATTAAATGTAGTAAACTATAACACCTTTATATTACCAGAAGGGAAACAACTAGCATCTGCCTTAAAGATGCCCTAGTTTATGCTGTGTGTGTTCAAAGCTGTAATGTACTTGACCCATATATATAACAAAGAATCCTCTAAAAGTGCTCATCCAGGCAAAGGCAGTTTTATGGAGAGGAAAAAGCAAGTGGATTTGGAATCAGAGAATCAGTGAGTGAACATGGGGTCAGTGACTAGTTGCTATGTCAACTTATCAATGTTCTGTAACATTTGGGGTCTGTGTCTCCAACTGTAAAAATAGAGATAATAATAATACCTGGCTTACAAAACTGCTATGAAGAATAAAATAGTACATGTGAGAGGGTTTTTAAACTTTCTACTGCTATGCAAGTATAAAATAATATTATCAGTCAGATCTGTAAATCAGAGAGGGCCATGACTAAAATTTTGCCACATGAACATATGGAATCTGAAAGGATACACATTATAGAAAATGCCCCTGTCTCTTCAGGGCCAATAGTGGGTAAATAAATGTCTCCTTGCTGTGGAATCCAGTGTACTCTAGGCTGAACTAACACGTAGAAGTAGCAAAGTGAGACTGGCACTAGAGAGACATCTAGTGTTTGAAAGAACAGGAGAGTAGATTTGAGATTGAAGCAATTTTGTTTAAAAAAAGAATGAAATGGTCTGTGTCCACATAAAGGTATACAAAAATTAAATCAACATAATAATATTCCTACACCATTTTGAATCCTCCATAAATGTGAAACTTTTTTATTGAATTTTCAACTTATACACTGGCATTTTTAAGGAAAACCAGGAGTCAAGGAAGGTAACTCCTGGAACTTCCCTCTTAGGACATTTACCACCTCCCTGGGTAAAGTTTGGTTCAAATGGGAGAGAAGATAGGTCTGGGGAGAAGATAGATGAATAGCAGAGGGAGATTATGTTTGGAAAGAAATCAATGGGGGCACCTGGGTGGCTCAGTACATTAAGTGTCTGAATTCAGCTCAGGTCATGATCTCACAGTGGGTGGGTTTGAGCCCCATGTCTGGCTCTGTGCTGACAGCTCAGAGCCTGGCCAAATCCTATCTCTCCCTCTGTCTCTGCCCCTCTCCTACTCATGTTCTGTCTGTCTCTTCTCTTAAAAATAAATAAATGTTAATTAAAAAAAAAAGAAAGAAAGAAATCAGTGAAGGAAAAATAATTAGGGGCTCCTCTGTGGAAAAGGTGAGCACGGGCTATGGGAAAAGACCAGACAAGAAGATTCTACATTTTTAGTAATAATGCACCCTTCTAAATATATTGTTGACTATTATTTCATTAGCCCCACATATGTGGTGATGCATTGAAAGTAATTCAGTTTACAGGTTTTAATAACTAAACATCAACAAAAGAATTACTGCAGTTCAAATAGTTAATAGATATTTATTAAATGATTACAGTGTGTCAGAAATCTTCAAGATATTGGGAATGTACCAACTAACCAAACATAAAAATTCCTAGGCTTGGAGCTTACATTCTAGATAAGAAGAAAGACAGTAATTAACATGGAAAAATAAGTAAAATAGAGAGTGTCTGAAAGGAGGGAAGAGGGAATGAAATTTTTGCTCAAGTAACACTATACCTAATCTTCCTCACCGGAAAATCAAAAATGATTTTGGAGCCATTTTTAAGGCATATATTAGTTTTTTCCCCTTCCAATGTCAATAAAATTTGATAGCCACAGTTCTATGTTAGCTATTCAAGCTCTTGGTTGGAATAAAGTAAGTAGTTGAAGCAGCCATATTTATGTGAAATTACTTAGTTTTCCATATCTCAAAGTTCTCATCTAACATTTTACTTTTTTTTTTTAAGATTTTATGTTTAAGTAATCTCTACACCCAATATGGGTCCTGAATGCACAACCCTGAGGCCAAGAGTCACTTGCTCCACCGACTGAGCCAGCCAGATACCTCTCATCTAACATTTTTCTAATCACTTTTGTTTCAATTTGTAAACCTGCTAAAGTTCCCTGCCACCACTGAGATTTCATAAATGGCTTTAAATGATAATGGTAACAAGAAATACAGGGGCGCCTGGGTGGCTCAGTCGGTTGGGCGGCCGACTTCAGCTCAGGTCACGATCTCTCGATCCGTGGGTTCGAGCCCCGCGTCAGGCTCTGTGTTGACAGCTCAGAGCCTGGAGCCCGTTTCGGATTCTGTGTCTCCCTCTCTCTCTGCCCCTCCCTTGTTCATGCTCTGTCTCTCTCTGTTTCAAAAATAAATAAACGTTAAAAAAAATTTTTTTAAAGAAATACAGAACCTATTCTTCTTTTTATTTACATGCTTGGATAATGTCTATAGAAATATTTTTCTAAATATATGAAGAAACTATAATATTAGTTTTTTGTCCCTAAGTTCTAAGAATCACTAAACTGTAGTAATGTCAAGCTTCTGCTTGGGATAAAGTACTCTTGTCCCCAAGACTGAGATTTATTTTTTTAAAGAAATAAATGGTAAAATGCAATGCCAAGAAATTCAGGTGTTTAAAAACTCTTAGAAACCTTTGATGAAAGCATGTTATTTTCTTTTAGATCTAACTACCAAATGGGTTTGACATGATATATTTAAGGGACAGACGTAAGTACATCATTGTTATACATACCAAAATAGGCAAATATTCTCCAGGAATTTTCATGTTGGTAGCCTTTTTTCTGAAACTTTTAAAAAATGTTTATTTATTTTGGGGTGGGGGGTAGGGGGCAGAGAGAGAAGGAGAGACAGAATCCTGAGCAGGTTCTTCTGCACTGTCAGCACAAGCCCGACTTGAGGCTCAATCTCACCACCATGAGATCATGATCTGAGCTGAAATCAAGAATCAGGTGCGTAACCAACTGAACCACCCAGAAGCCCCATGTGCTACAATTTAACAGCTCTCTTAACTCTCAGAACCTAACAATACATATTACTATGTTTTGATACATAATTTGGTGTGAAATGACATGACTTGTTTATTTTTTAGTAACATTGTGCTATCATAATTCTTTAATAATTCTCAGGAGATTTAAAATCCAGTATGTAAATTTCTGTGTTCAAAATCTTTTGTAACTAAAATTTGCCAAAAGTGTTATTTTTCCTTTAATTATGATAACATTTACTAATATAACTTTAGTAAACTTTAGAGATTTCTCCCCAACATATCTATATGCATATTCTCTATGGAACCAAAAAAAAAACTATGGTATGCATAGAAGTTCATACAGCATCATATTCTTATTTTCCTTATCCAAGAAACCAGATTTCTTGATTCAAAATCCTTCACTATATACATTGCTTATGGTCTTATATTGATTATTTCCTTCTGGTCTGCTTATGTAATGGCCATATTTAAGCTTCAAAACCATAGTGAGAAACGCTTATTTATGTGATGACAGAAGAATTTAACTCCTTGCTCACTTTCCATTCTGTCATTAGTGACAATTATCATCAAACATTCTAAATTTTTCACTCAATAGAGAGTCCTACTTATAATTTCAAACCCTTTAGCTGAAACACATACACACATACACACATAGAGACAAAGACAGAAAGCTGGAAGGAAGCAAATTGTTGGAATAGAAAGATTATATGAAAGTCTTTTATTAATTCACATTATCTTCATTACTTAATCTGAAGGAGGAGGCTGATTTTGAATGTTACTTTATCTTTAGTTCCATTGAGTGGTGATGTCACTTATAGAAATTTGTATCTTGTTTAAAAGGACCACAAAAATATTGACCTTTCCATGCATCTTGCTACTATGAGACACTTTGTTATGATTACACTCATTTTGCCATGTAAGACTTTGAGATGTTGTAGAAAATGACTTATTTCCTGGGTGTTATCCACATAGAATCCATCCAATTATATGGCAATGTGGGATTTTAAAAAGGTAACAATCCTGAGATGTAACATTGAAAAACTCAATCCAGCACAGTGTGGTTTGGGAGCCATCCCTGTCTTCATAACAGAGTCTATCCAAATCCTTATATGAATTTTCTCTGGCTAGTTTGATGGTACTAGAATCCCACCGACTGGTATAGAGACTCTCTTAAAGCAGACTAAAGGACAGGAGACATCTGCCTGCTATCATGGAAGCCAGTAAGGCAAAAATGTAGCCCTCCTTTTGCAGTGTTATTCAGCCTTATGCCAATGAAAGGATCCCTTAAATAATCAGAGAGCTGTGGATCACCTAAAGTTGGAATTTCGCTAGACCAGGTATTTTTCACATAAAAGCCCATTAATAATAGTTGTATAGCCACTGTTTGCTTCATAGTTGGATACTTACAGATTTGGCCAAATTAGAAGATTAAAAAAAATTGAGGGGCGCCTGGGTGGCGCAGTCGGGTAGGCGTCCGACTTCAGCCAGGTCGCGATCTCGCGGTCCGGGAGTTCGAGCCCCGCGTCAGGCTCTGGGCTGGTGGCTCAGAGCCTGGAGCCTGTTTCCGATTCTGTGTCTCCCTCTCTCTCTGCCCCTCCCCCGTTCATGCTCTGTCTCTCTCTGTCCCCCCAAAAAATAAATAAACGTTGAAAAAAAAATTTTTTTTTAAAAATTGAAAAAAATTTTATTCATATGATTTTCTGGTTTCAAGTCTGTGATAAAACTGCATCATAGATACACTGGAGCACATTTTCATCTAACTATCATGTATAATTATAAAAACAATAGCCATAGCTATTAGCAAGTAGCATGAACCAGTCAGGATGTAAAGCCCTTTAAGTGAAATAATCTAACTTCAGTCCTTACAAGGTAAGGTATGATTCCTTGAGGTAGATATGATTCCTTTTATAACAGATGAGGAAACAAGTTTCCCAACTAGATAATGTTGGCTGGAATTCATTCTAAGCCTATTGTCTTCAAAGCCTATGCCCTTAAACACTATGCTTTACTGGTGTCTGGAAATGAAATCAACCTAAGTATTTAAAACTCAATATCTAAAAACTGGCACATGAAGTTTAACTTTGATCTTATGTCTATAAGAGGTACGAAAAGTTAGAAAACAGAGGTGCCTGGGTGGTTCAGTGGGTTCAGCAACTGACTCTTCATTTCAATTCGGGTCATGACCTCACAGCTTGTGAGATCAAGCCTCACATCAGGCTCTGTGCTGACAGTACGGAGCCTGCTTCAGATTCTGTGTTTCCCTCTCTCTCTGGCCCTCAGCTTGCTCATGCTCTTTCTTTCAAAATAAATAAATAAACATTAAAAAGAAAAGAAGCTACAACTGGGTGTTATATGTAAGTGATGAATCACTAAATTCTACTCCTGAAATCATTTTTACCATATAAGTTACTAACTAGAATTTAAATAAAAATTGGAAATAATTATTTTTAAAGAAGCTACAATGGTTTGCCCCTAGGTTAAGATGGTATCCACGGACACATATTTACAGTAAATGATAACTACCTGAAATATTCATTAAAGTTATGCATCAAACAGCAGATCTTACCCTTGTTCTCTGGGATACAGTGCACAGTGGAAAGAGCACCACATTTAAAGTCAGACAAGTCGTCTCTCAGCTCCAAACTTAGCAGCTGTGAGATCTTAGTCACGAAACTTAAACTATTTGCCTCCATTTCCTCAGGGAATAATAAAACCTATTTCCTATTTTGTAGTGAGCATTCAGTGACACAATGTACATAAAGTTGCTGACACTCACAAAGTGCTATGAGTGTTTTCTGAAACTGACTTTCAAAGTAAATGATGGGAAAATTTTATCCTAAAAATTAAACATTTAAAGCATTGAATTTTGAAAACATGCAAAGTGTTTTTTGAAGCCATACATATTTTTTAACTCTTGTATGTATATATGGACTAAAATTGGGTTAATCAATTTTTCCATCACATGTAATTAAAAAAAAATTTTTTTAACGTTTATTTATTTTTGAGACAGAGAGAGACAGAGCATGAACGGGGGAGGGGCAGAGAGAGAGGGAGACACAGAATCTGAAACAAGCTCCAGGCTCTGAGCAGTCAGCACAGAGCCCGACGCGGGGCTCGAACCCACCGCGAGATCGTGACCTGAGCCGAAGTCGGCCGCTTAACCGACTGAGCCTCCCAGGCGCCCCTATCACATGTAATTTTAATAATATATGGCAACAACCTTAACAGGCTACCTATGTTAGCAAACTACAAAGGGGAGCATAGCTTGATGAGGATATTTGAACATGTTTTCATCTATACAGAGAGCCACTATGGTAAAAGCTCCTAAATATTATTCACTGAATGACTATATATTTATAGTAATTTTTTTTCAAATATGTCTTACCTTTAGAAAATTATTTTATGAAAACTTTTGATTTGCTCAAAAATTGTTTTCTGAACCACAAAATTTTCACCAATTCTGCCTTTCAAATTAGAATCTCAAATATAAGCTAAAAGTACCCCCCAATCCTTTACTCCATTCACCACATTTTTACAAAGAATGAAACATCAACCTGAGGCAAAGTGACTTGTTCAAGGTCTTACTGTGTTTCTGATTTTTGACTTAGGGCCATTGTCATCAAATAGGCTCCCTCCTGTTTATTTTTTTTCTTTTTTTATTATTTTTTTTAAGTAATCTCTACACCTAGTGTGGGATTCAAACTCACAACCCTGAGACTGAAAGTCCCAAGCTCTTCTGACTGTGCCAGCCAGGCACCCCAGGGTCTCTCCCTCTTTAGATGGCTTAAAAAATTTTTTTTTTTATTTTGAAGTAATTACACATTCAGAGTAACTTGAAAAAAACAGTCTCGTGTAACCTCCACCCAGCTTCCCCCCAATGGTGCCTTTATAGAACTGTAGAACAATATCAAGACCAGGAAATCGACACTGGTATGATGCTGTTAACTAGACTAGAGGTTATTCAGTTTCACCATTTTTTACATGCACTCATCTCCATGTATATGTGCATGTGTGTATAGTTCTATGCAGTTTTATGCCACCTATGAAGATGCTTTTGCTACCGCAGTGCGGGGCAGGAAGCTCCTGTAGCTAGATGATGAGCAATGACAGAATGCCTCGACTGCTTGTTTTCTTATTATTAAGTTTTCATGTCTGCTAAATCAAGTTCTTCTGGATTTGACATAATTTCTTTTCGCCCCTGATTGGATAAGCCTGAGCAAATAACTAAAGATTTTGAATGTCAAGTTTCCATTCCATGAATAAAGAAATTAAAGCAAATGAGCTGAACTTAATAGTAGAAAATTGGTCACATTATTTAAGGCTATCATCTATATTATGCAAAGGAAAGCAATTAGATGACGACATTTTCACACATGCTTATACCTCCAGAAAGAGGTCTGCGCGTCAGGCTTTTGTGGAAAGCACACTGTGCCAGCTACTTATGACCTAAGATCAGTGTCTACTTCACTCAGCATAAGAGAACAGGTGGGTCTTTGATGGCCTTGCATGTCATGCTTAATACACTTGATAGTTTCCCTTGTGTTTCTTTCTACAGATGTGTCATAAGAAGATTGAGGCAATCTATGTTTGGCTCTTGCTATAAATATCTAAAATGATTTTACGAAGGCACATGTTGGTAATAAAATACTAACTGCCTCTTACAAGCACTAGAAAAAAGTTAAAGGATTATTTTAAGAAATGTATTTTTACAGATTTGATCAAATGTTTAAATTGCAATATGTTTTATTACTTAATAATTACTTACAGAAAGGATTTCTGAGATTTTCCTTTTCTAGACGTATCATCTAGATTCTAGATAAATTAAAAAATATTTGCAGTGTTGGTTGCTATAATGAATTAACAACCAAACTGAAGATTATGCATTTATATTATACATAAATATGTAAATATATGTTTTTATATATATTTACATATTTTAATGTAAAAATTGACCAGTTATTTTATGTCATCTCAAACATTTAAGAACTGCTTAAACACAATGCATGGAGTCTAGGGAATTGTGAAGCATTTCCAAGGCATTAATCTAAAAAACCACTTTTGAGACTTTATCTCACTGAAATACAATTACACAACCATCCTATTAAAATATAACTTTTTACTGCGTTTTCAGTAATGGTGACTTTTTTATTAATATTTAATTGTAATAAATTCAGGAAATACATGGAAAACAAGTTCAGAGAAATCCATACCCTCAAACAAAGAGAAGATCTGATAAATATAGATTTCTTTTTTCAAATAATTAATTTTCATCAATTAACAATAACTTTAACAAAATCAAAGATTTAGCATACCATTCAGTGAGAAAATGGCTTCATCATGAAGGGTATTTTCATCCAGATTTTGCAATTTAGAATGGAAAGCTATTACCAATTCTAATGTTTTTCTAAAACTTGCATTTTTTCCTTTACGCTTTAATTTAAAAAGTATTTATTGCATACCTACTACAAACCAGGCATTGGGCTGATTCAGAGGATACATGCTAAAGAAGAAGACAGAGCCCTTCCCTCAAAAAATTTTAATCTAGTAAGGCAAAAAGAAAAGAAAACATGGACCCATAGTATAGGGTTTGACAACATTAAAATAAACATTTATTTTCAGTTTGTCCTTAATTTTTTTTTGAGATTATTAACACAATTTTTTAAATTTCTTGGAAATCCTATATCTTTAAGAGCACAGTGCTTTTTTTGGGTGCCTAGGTGGCTTAGTCAGTTAAGGGTCCGACTTCAGCTCAGGTCATGATCCCACGGCTCTTGAGTTCAAGCCCTGCTTCGAACAGCTCAGAGCCTGGAGCCTGCTTCAGATTCTGTGTCTCCCTCTTTCTCTGCCCCTCCCTAACTCATGCCCTGTCTCTCTCTCAAAAATAAATAAACATTAAAAAAAAATAATGAAACAAAAGAGCACAGTACTTTTAAGCAAGTTTTTATTTCCTCTGTGATCTTGCAATGGCTATGAAATTTTCTATCAGTTATTTCTATTTGATTTATGATTATCAAATATAATTAATTGATATATAAGAATTTTAAATATTTTGGGGTGCCTAGGTGACTCAGTTGGTTAAGCATCTCGACTCTTGTTATGGGCTCAGGTCATGATCCCACAGTTTGTGAGATCAAACCCTGAGTAGGGCTCTGTGCTAAAAGAGTGGAGCCTGCTTGGGATTCTCTCTCTCCCTCTCTCTTTGCCCCTTCCCTGCTTGCTCTCTCTCTTTCTCTCTCTCTTAAAATAAATAAATAAGCATTTAAAAAATTTATTTTAATTTAAAAATTTTTACACTTTGTGCCAAAAATGGCTTTAAGATTAAAAGTCTATACATTTTTTTCTTATTTTCCAAAAACTGTATTTTCCCTGAACTTTATGTTAACATTCTATCTTAATAGTGATAAAGAAGAAAGTTTCTCTACAGAAAATTCTCCTCCATTTCACTTCTTCAACTCTTTCTCTTCCAAAACACTCACTTGAAAGTTTGATCTATGTGTGGAGAGGATATGAACCCTTAGTAGACATAATGAAATCTGAGGTCATGCACATTTAAAATGATATCAAAGACATAATAAAGCATATGTGTATGCGATGCACATCTAAATACTTCTTTTGATTGTAAAAGCATGCACTTTGTCTTAGATCAGAGCTTCCACTGATAGTACCTATGACTTCACATCAGATGGGGAAAGGTTGGTAAATGGAGAGAGTGATAAAGTTAAACAACTAAACACAGGAGAAATTTTCCAATCTGATGTAACTCATCTCTCTTGAGAATACTGACCCAGTGCTGAGTCATTCACCCAACTGGAAAGCACATCATTGCTTTCAGGCAGCCTTATTTATCATAAGGATGAATAGACTTGGTTGTTTCACTCAAAGGTGTTGTACATTGAAATTTAGGCTCTGATAAGATAAAGATTAAGAGGGCTTAATGGTCTGATACATTAACAAACCCCATAAGCCATCATATTTCTTCTGACCTCAGAAATTTTAGGCTACCTTTGTCCTGTCTTTTAATCCTGCCTTTAACCTAATTGATAATGACTACTCAGCCCTCTTTGCTACTTAATTTCTTGCTTTTGTTTCCTAACCAACCATTTAAGTATGGATTCTGACCTTGTTATTTATTTTTGGACCATTTCTCTCTATCCATTTAACATTAAATATTAGATTTCATTGTAAGCGTATCCTTTCTTATTTATGATATTTTAGACTCCATCTTGTGCCTAAGGATGTAAATATTGCTTGGCTGCCTTCTCTCTTATATCTTAATTATCAACCTATAAACGACATAGCTCTAAGTATGATGCAGGAAAATGTTATCATGTCTTGTCATCTGTGATTTCACAAAATACTAATAAACAGAATTACATCCTTAGCTACCTGCTAAGACATTTTTGAAAGAAAATGTATTTTAAAATATTATTTCTGATAACCTCAGTTCATCCTGGAGATTGTAATACTGAGCACATAATAAGAAAAAGAGAATTTATGATAAATCTTCACATATGTATACTACATAATATATACTACATAAATACTACCTTTATATGTCATTCATCCACTAATTAAAGTTTTGTTTTGTTTGGGTAGTTTGAACTTGGGTCCCTCTTCTGAGAAAATGTTTGTTGCTATCTCTAAACACCATTGCCAAAGGAAGGGAAGGAAAAGAAAGAAAAAAACCTTTTAGATCCAGGTCTTGTAGCCATTAAATTTTTTGTTTAAAATTTCTAGGATCTAAATTTTGCTTAAGGGCCATGCTGTTAACATTATTCTTTTCTGAAGAAGTGTCATTAATTGTGACACATATTAACCTTTCAACTCAGGTCTTTATAAGTAAGACATTTTGGGTCATTTTTATTTCTTGTTAGAACAAGTCATGTGCTTTATGGTTTTTCTACTTGGTCAGGATAATAAATATAAACACTGATTTTTTCTAAACTTTTTAATTTGTTTTCTGCAAAAGAGAACTTTGAAGCTTAAACTCATATTAATTTTCCAGTTCACTAATAAATAAAAGCATTTAGTCACAAGTTTTAGAAATCCGCATATTCAGCATTAGAGAAGAAAGAGAGGAGTGGAGGGTTGAGAGAGAGAGAGAGAGAATATGGATTCAAGTCAAGGTATTGAATGATTATGAGTTATCTGAACAACCATAGTATATAAAAAAGTAAACTGATAAAATTCAGCAATTGAGATGATATTATAATATGTGATATCTTTTTAATGAAACCAATTTTTTTCTTGAACATTTCCTTTCTCCTATATTTGTTTTACTCCAAGTGCTACTCTTCTTTCCCTCTTACTCTCTGTCCCTAACTACCCTTAACTTCCCTGTCCTCCAGCCTCACAAAAGCCAAAATGGCTATTAAGGATAGAGGTGAGGGTGGAGAAAAGCACTTAAGATAATGTACCCCCACTTAAATATCTTATTCATTGAAGTATTCTTATCAGCTTAATATTTTATAAGTATATAGATAAATATTACATCGATTTAGCTCAAATAATCTAACTGGAGATCTGCCCAGCTAGCCTTCCAAGAAAAGAAAGCACAATTTCCATCTATGCCTAGAAGTTTCTAGGACATTTGCTAAACTGTTAAGAAGTTAGAGAAGCCATGTAAAATATTTTCCTTCATGCAAAGAAAATAGAAAACTTAGAGTTCAGTCAGGCAAGGGGAGGTTTTCCTAGGCATGACACCAAGGCACAAACCATAAAGGTAAACAAAGATAGATGAGATGTCACAAACATTTAAAATTTCAGAACCAATGGGACACCTGAGTGGCTCAGTTGATTCAGTGTCCCACTTGGGCTCAGATCATGACCTCACGGGTGGTGGGTTCAAGCCCCTTGTTGAGCTCTGTGCGGACAGCTCAGAACCTGGAGCCTGCTTCAGATTCTATGTCTCTCTCTCTCTGCCCCTCCCTTGCTCAACATGCTCTGTCTGTCTCTCTGTCTCTCAAAATAAATAAACATTATTTTTTTTATTTCAGAGCTGAAAAAATAATTAATTAGGTCAAAAGGGAAATATCCACTGCTCTGTCATATAATATTGATGGGTATATAATTGTTATGATTTTCTTGAATCTGTAGTTACAGATTCAGGCATAGATTCAGAAAAAGATATTGATGATAATGGCACAGACATAGATTTTAAACTCAACTTACCCTGTGCCCCCAAAATTCCACTTCCAGGAGTTTATCTTAAAGATATGAGACTAACAAGGTTAAATGTATGTATTTTCATGGAAGAAAAATTTATATCAGGAAAATTAACCTAATATCCAAGTGGGGTGGATAAGTTAAAAAACATTTATAGCTGCACTGAGCAATAGGCAACTATAGAAAGTGTTTATGTAGTTCTGTGTTTTTATACATTTGTATTGTCTCATTTTTAAAAGCTCTAAAAGAATATATGTAAATTGTATCATTCCAGTTTTCTTTTTAAAAAGATATTTATGGGTTTATCTGAGTGCATGCATTGTGAAAATACTTTGAAATAATGAATATCAAAATTCAAATGATAGTTATGTCTGATTTGAAGGTTGAGTGATTATTTTCTTTCTTTTTATGCTTTTCTAAAACTCTGATTTCTTCAAAGAAAAAACATTTGAAATTCACACTGAGAAAAAAATCAAACAAATGCAAGCAAAGGCAGTGATTTAGAAAGCATATGTTCTCATTTTGGATTATGGATCTAAGTTCCTTTCTAATTTTTATTATTCTAAGATAATTAAAATATTTTACCACTCATTAATCATGAGTTGACTATAACATATAACTATAACATATGCATATCTAAAAGTCATACTTATAAAAAGGTAACTTACATAAATACTTATAAGTCCTTCTGATATTTGAATTTCTTAATAATGAGGCAAGTTCTCCAAATCATATCCTATAAAACACATCTAATTTTTTCTTCCCCTTCATTTGTATTCTTCCTCCTCTTTTCCCCCTTTTGTCTCTTTCTTGACTATTCTGCAAATCCCATAATTATCTATGATTTCATAAAGTCCTCAATGAATCTCTAAATTTATGGTATACAAAGACCCCTGGAATTATGCAATTTATATGCTATCAAATTGAGGATGATAAAATAATTAATAACTATACATCCTTAAGGAATGTGAAAATTCAATAATATTTAATATTAATATTTTACTTTTTCTTTAAATATTTAAATTATTGTATACTTTTTTTGATAATTATAATGCATTTCTCCAGAGTAATTTTCCAAAAGAACTTTTCATCCAGTAATTACACTCACAGAACATGGCATAATTCTTATTTAATGCAAGTTTCTTAATGAAAAATTATATCACTATTACCAGTTCTTAATTATAATAGCTAGATATTTGCTATATACCAAATAATTTGCATTCATCATCACATTTAATCTTCTCTCCCTTACCTTAAAAATAAGGAAACTAAGTCTCAGAAGAGTTGTATAATTTACTCAAATTGGATAGTTGAAAATAAAAAAGTCATATGTAATATTATTATGAGATTATTTTGGAACAAATATTATAACCCAGGTGTCTGTAACAAAAATTGTCAGAATTCCCTTCAGGATTCTATTTGAGAATAAAAGGAAATGTTAAATACTCATATTTTAAACTTTAAAGACATGTACAGGGGGAAGACCATTCTAAATAGCTTCTCCTCTCTATTTTTGAATAAAACCGTGACAGAAAGTAATTCTTACTCACAAAATAAGTTTGAGTAATTTTATGTCAATTTAACCCATATCTTAGAAGAGGAACAAAAAGTCTGGAATGCTTTCCTTTTCTCTTACCAGCGGTGCTCCCGAGGCTGCCACGTTTAGTGAAAAAAAAAAAAAGTGTGGAGTTGCTTGGAAATGTAAAGAGGAGGCAAGCGTGCCTATTAACTGTAATGCTCACAACAATGTCAATATCATGTCTTTTAATTTCTTTGGAAACTGAGTAGGACACAACTCGAGGGATGGGTCAACCATGTGAGATTAGGAAAGATGCACAGAAAGGTTTTTATACACAAAATCTCACATGGACGCAGTCTACAAATTAGAGTCTTATTTGGACTGGTAGGTTCCTCTTCTATAATAAAAGATTTTCCTGGCAGAATAATTCTACCAGTTATTCCCATCTTAATTTCAATTACTTAATGTATAGTTGAGATAAACAAATCTGGGAAATAGGAATATGATAATTAGGGGAAAGAGTGGTTATAATTGAGAATTATAGAATATAACTGAGGTAATAGAAAAATATTACCAGTGATTACCTTTAAAGAACTAAAGAACTCGATAATGGTGATGGAGGAGAAGGTCTGGGAATCAATGGGTAAGCTTGATAAGGCATGTCCAGAAGATAAATGGGATTTTACCAGTAACACTTTTCCAACATGCAGTCTTGCTTAGGGTTCTGGTGGTGGTTCCCTCATTTTATCCCAATCTCAAAAAACCTCCAAATGGGGCGCCTGGGTGGCGCAGTCAGTTGAGCATCCGACTTCAGCCAGGTCACGATCTCGCGGTCCGTGAGTTCGAGCCCCGCGTCAGGCTCTGGGCTGATGGCTCAGAGCCTGGAGCCTGTTTCCAATTCTGTGTCTCCCTCTCTGTGCCCCTCCCCCGTTCATGCTCTGTCTCTCTCTGTCCCAAAAATAAAGAAACATTGAAAAAAAAAATTAAAAAAAAAAAAACCTCCAACTATCTGTCCAGTTGTTTATTCTTTAAGAATTTTTCCCAACTGTATCTCTTTCTCCTCTAAATAATTAATATTTACTATTAATTTTTATTATTGGAAATACCACCATTTGATATTCTTGAATAGTTGCCTTGTACACAAGTGGGAGCCACAGCCCTAGAATATCAGGGTGGGAAAATTGGGATGCTGGTAAGGGATGAACACTCACTCCACTAAAAATCATAGGGCCCAAACCATGGTGACTAAGAGCAAAACCCTGGAGAGAAGCTGAGCAAAGGCCAAGCCGACTATCCAAAAGAGTCATTAATCCTGATGGCTTGGACAGAAAAAGAAACTTCCTAAGTCAGTGAAAAGGAAATAGCCTGGGCATCCAAGGAAATAAAAAAATTCATAACAGAGAGCGATCCAGGACAGAGCTTTGAGAGAGACCCTGAAATAAAGAGATTTGACACAGTAAAAAGAGATCACTTTGGTCTGACCACTTAGTTACTGTTACATCAGTTTTGCTCTGCTTCTTCTACTAGATTGCCAGAGAATATTCCCTGTGAGTCTTACTGAAAACTCCTGCTATTCTTTTCCTAAGTGTGAGGAAGCAGAAGCTGAGCAACATTCAGAAACCACTAACACCAGTGGTAAACCCAGAAAAGGAACAAACCAGGAATATAATCAGCGCCAAGTGTTCCTCTGACCTAGTCTTTTGATTTATAAGTTTCCTTGTTTTATAAATTGCTTCTTCCACCAGAACCACATGGTTGACCTTTTAATAATGAAAGAACTGGTAGAAATTCATTGCTATGTCCCTTTTCCTTCTCTGAGCCTCCCCATCTTCCCCACTGCCCACCCAGTAAGAGTTTTCACTACCCAATTGGATAAAAATTTCCACTACAAATAGATGATGTAGAGGTACAAAAGGAGGAACAACAGAATTAAGAGACTCAAGGCAAAACTAACATGAGAAATCTGGAGGAGCAATCAGTTAATGCAGTCCCCTTATTTTACATGAGAAGGGCTTGAGGGAAATTAAGGTGATATGATTAAATTAGATTCTATATAGTTTGGATCCGCCATTTAAAAAAATTGTCTCTAAGAAGTTGTTTTAAAATGTTGGTCATCAAAAACCATTTTCACTTGAAACAAATTAAGTCCATAATGCAAATAGATTGAAGACATTTTCTATAAAAGTGATGGCAGAACCATTGGTACATCTCAGGGACCAGTTATTGTTCATTATGTTGCCAGGCACACACACCACTTGTTTGGCCCCTTAGAATCTAACTCTTGCATAAAGGTGGGGGGGGGGGGGGTAATGGAGAATAGAATTACTTGAGATGAAGTAATTTGGTTCTGTTAGATGCATACCACGTAGATACACCATTAAAGAGATCTAGAAGTAAAGAGATCTCACAATTTCAGCTGAACAAACTATAAAAGCTAACGTCCACAAGCAACCTGCCTATGGGGAAGAAGGGAAGGGGAGAAAAAGGTCTAGATCAGCCCACCTCACACCTCAGATGACAGAATAGTCTTTCTTGTGAATTATTTTTTTGTCCCAGTTAGTTCACCATTTGCACCTTTTCCTTCTGAAGTGCTTGACGTCAAGAGTGAGTTTCAGCCCTGCACCACTGAGGAGAGGCTTAGTCTGCAGAATAATATGTGACTTCACTCTTCCTAGTGCTGAGTTTATCACACCCTTCCCCAAACGGCTGCCAAGTATTTGTGTCTTCCCGGCAGATCCTTGAGGACAGAAACAATGCCCATCTTGTTCAAGACTACTGTCACTATTATTTACTAATATTCATAGAGAAATTTACATCTCAGAATATGTACAGACACATAGAAACAACAATATAATGAAATGGGGAGGGATTTGTATCACCACCTGAGGAGCAGACCGATAGACTAATGTGTCCAAAGGGTGTGATGGCTACCCAGGACAGGAACCAGGATTAGAATACAGATAGCTCCCTCCTGATTCAGAGTTCTGCCTCTCCTCAGGCCAGTCATAGACGCCTGTACCAGGATAGAGAAATAAATGCTGTTCATATTACATAACACCACAGAAAACTAAAGGAATGTAAAAGGGAAAGGAAATCATTTGTTAAGAAAATCAATGGTGTTTCTTCGCTCTTTTTTTCTGAATGATTTCTAGGATTAAATTACTCAGCTAGGTAGAATAATTTAAAACTTGCAGGATATTGTCTAACACCAAGTAATTCTATACAAAATGGGGACCCATGGAGTGCTTTAACTCATGCTGTTTTCCCAGTTTTCTCACCCTTAATTCAGGAGCAGACAGAATGACTTATGTCAAACCATAATAAAGTACTTCTGAAATTTTATGAAGTATTCTGACAAATCACCTCACTCGCCCCAAACGGTAGCTGCCTCCAAATGCAAACGCCACATTTATCTTAAGGATCCAGATATCTGAAGAATAGTAAAGGTCTGCTCAGCATTTCTTTCACTGTAGGAAACTGTAAAATTCCACAGACCACCATACAATGCGGTCTTATTTAGAAAAGGAAGAAAAACCAAAGGCATGAGACAATATATTATTTGTTTTTAGTGTTTCTTCCACTCAAATTATTTGACTTCAGGCTACACGAAGCAAAGAGAGATAACCCCATATGAAGCTCCTCCTAAACTTCAAAACTCTGTGAAGGATTTGAAGACAGATGTAGGATGTCTGCTGGCTTTGATAAGAAACTGTACAAGTAAAGACAGAGCCTTAGGAAGTGGAAAGAAACACAAGTGTATTCATTACCCAACTTAGTAAGATTATGATAAAGAACAGTTGCACTGTTTGTGTTAGCTAAAACTCTGAAATGCAGAGCATATATCTTTGTTACAGCAGCAATCTAGGTTTTAATAACAGGACAAGTAGATGGGCTTTTTAAAAATGATTTTTATCAAATTAAAAAGCTATAATCCTAACTTGTAATGTTATTAGTATTTAATCATTGAAAGAATAAATTGTGTGTAGGGCAAGCTATAAAAAATGTCATTTGAGGCTTTCTTTTATCAAAAAGAGACATTTGTAAAAATAAACTTCTCACAAGGGATTATGCAAAACATGCACTTCAAAGCCTGTTTCTCTTTGATGACAGCCAGAGACAACTCATAATCTAATTGTCAAGGGTTCTTGGAATTCATTCCTAACCCATTCATTAATTTACTAGAAATATTTATTGAATGACTACTATGTGCCAGGAGCAGTGATTGTTATATAAAGACCAAAAATATGTGTCCATGTTACAGTTCTGATCTCTAAAGCTTTCTCTGTCAACTTTTGCTGTAACTCTGAATTCCTGCCACTCTTCACTCTACATTGATAAGCAAGTGGGGAAGAAAGCAGCAGGATTTATCTATCCAGAGAACTTGTGTAAATTACCTAAAGTTGTGGCAGCTCTCTTTCATATTTCCAAATTACTTAAGGCAACAACTTAGAACAAGGTCAAGGTTTTGCTGCTCCCTGTGTGTTTGATTTGCCTAGACAGTAAATAATTCTCACTTCTAAAACCAATTAAACTATATGACTTTGGGAATTTTCTACTTTACCTGAGCATGTTAGAATTGCACATGGCTTTTCTTATTATTACAGAGCAATTTATTTGCTTCATTGCTTTCATATTTTGATTACTTCTTTGAACTTTATAAAAATTACAGTTTTTATGAACATGAGATTTATGTGCCTTATTGCCTTTAAAGAGAAAAACATGTCATTAAATATAAATAGATCTAAAATTTAAATTTAACTTTTAAAAAAATGTTAATGTTTATTTATTTTTTAGAGAGAAAGAGGCAGAGCACAAGTGGAAGAGGAGCAGAGAGAGAGGGAGAAACAGAATCCAAAGCAGGCTCCAGGCTCCAAGCTGACAGCACAGAGCCTGACGTGGAGCTTGTACCCAGGAACTGCGAGATCATGACCAAAGTCAGATGCTTAACCGACTGAGTCACCCAGATGCCTCTAAATTTAAATATAATTTTAATGCATACTTTTATAATATAATTTAAAGTATAGCTTTTAAATTACATTAAACTTTTAAGGGCAAGTTATCTACATAGCTTAAGTTACTTGACTTTCTAGAATTTGAACTAACTTTTTGCTTTAACTTAAATATTAAATCAGTGGCTCTACTAAAAATGGTATAAAATCACATTTCAAATTAAACATCTTAAATCATTGACTTAGCAGTGACCTAGCAATCAGGTTAGTAATTCATTAACTTGGAAATGCTTTTAATATTAATTATTCTAATCACATGTGTTTAGTTTAAAAGCTTTAGGTTCATAGACTTATAAGACAATTGCAATAGATCTGAGTGCTACAATATACTTTAATTTCATTTTTGAAAAGCGTAAAATGGAAATATAGAAATAATAGACTTCTTAAAGACCCTTCTGGATTAGTGAGACTAAATGTGTAAGCTTCACCGTTTTTACTTACATTTTCCTTGACATGGGTTCTTTTTTAAAAAAACCCTCCAAAGAGAGATATAAGATATTTGGTTTGGAATAGCAAAAAGCAGAGTTCCAGAGTCATCAATGCATGGTTCTGGAAGGGACAGACCAGAACTAATTATGGCCATAAATTTGGTTTCAGAAAGGAAAAAAAACTTTTGTAATGAAGACTTATGTTTAAGAGAAGAATTCTTTGAGAGAAATTATGAAGAGGAGAAACTCTGTAGGTAGAGCCTGTGTTTTCTAGGAAGCCAGAATCTATTCACCCAGACTTGTGCCAAAATAGAACCTCTGGTTTCTAACCTGTCTTATGACAGCTCCAGTTCTTCCAAAGAATTTAGGCATCTCACTTGCAGAAAATGCTTCCGTTATGGAGTCTAAATTAGAGACGTGTCTATGATCTTTGATTTTCCTTGCATGGAAAAAAAGTAATTGTTAAAGAAATTCTCTACTATTCATATAAATTTAATCTTCTCAGAGTATCAACTGGCCCTTTTTCTCTCCCATGACCACCTAGAATGGGGACAGAAGCCTGAGGCCAGAAGGACCTAACATAATAAATCAGACTTCTTGACAAACACATCAACTGTCACGAACCTTGACTCTCTTTGTGCAGTTGATTTAATTAGTGGACACTTTAACTCACGTCAGTAGAAAAACTTAACAGTCTCAGCCCATATGGTTCATGTATACATGTTCACAGAGAAGTTAGTTTGGAACAGTGAAGGAATAAGGAATAGAAATGTAGCTTTTTGTGTTAGTTTTGTAACAAGAGCTCCAAATTCTAATACCATCTTCCACTGAGATACCTCAGGGAGGCACTTACCAAGAAACAAAAATATTAGACAGACGTTTTCACAAAAATTTTAATTTTGTTTGTTGTTCAAGTTATCAAAGCTAAAAGTTTCTCTCTGAAGCATCTCTGTGTTAGTCCCTAGATAAACAGAAAAAGGCACGTGGCTAACATAATGCGAAAATAAAGGAAACTAATGTTAAATCATGAATAAACAAGTACTATTTTAGAAATTGTAGCAAGAATATAATCCCAACTTTCATAACAGTATTATGATTATCAGGGACAGTAATAGGTAAATTATTTACATATTTACACATCTCAGGTGTACTTATGTTCCATCAGATCAAAAAAAGCATCCAATCTAAATAATCAGAAAGATTATTGCCAATGGCATGCTAGAGAGTCATTTGAATAGCTCATCTCAGTAAGGAACTAACCATATCTCAGTTTTTTTAATATGAAACTCAAAAATTGCCGTTATTTTAAATTAGGTGTTGAAATCCATTGGAAATTCTTTCGAAGTGTGAATGCCTAAAGGTACTCTAATCCAGACAAGCAAACTTAACGTGCTTCAGTAGTTTAAACACAAGTTAAAACACTGAAGTTTTCCTATGCACAACTATAAAGTATTTTGTTACATAGAGAAAAATTAAACATCTGCTTTAAAAAATAAAGTCCTAAAACACCTATAACTGAACTGTATATTTTAAAAACATATTTTGAAGTATATAAATGAGTGACTACATTTATAAATAGAATTTGAATAAATGTTATTTCATATGCAAAGTAATTGAAAGCATATCATTATGAGAAGATTATTTTCTATGATTTTTTATTTGTTTAGTTAGTTAATTAACTAGTTAATTAGCTATGTTTCTTCATTTAAAAAAATTATGTGCAAGGTCTTAAAGATATCAAACCCCTCCCAATTGTGAAATCAGATAGACCTGGGTTTGAAAGTTTCTCCATAATATATTATGTAACTTTTTAAAACTACTTAGATTCTTGGGGTGCCTGGGTGGCTCAGTTGGTTGAGTGTCTGACTTCGGCTCAGGTCATGATCTCACAGTTCGTGGGTTGAAGCCCTGTGTCGGGCTCTGTGCTGACAGCTCAGAGCCTGGAGGCTGTTTTGTATTCTGTGTCTCACTCTCTCTCTGTCCCTCCCCTGCTCATGGTCTGTCTCCACCTCAAAAATAATAAATAAACATTTAAAAAATTTAAAAAAACTATTTATATTCTTTTAAATTTTTTGTCAACTGTTAAATGGAAATAATATCTACCTCACAGAGTGGATTATGTAAGATAGGATATGAAGCACTTAACACAATACCTAGCCTATGGTGAACTGAATATTAGTTAATATTAGTAACTGTCATTATCAACCATGCTATGCCAAATACACATGGGGTTGGCAGACATGAAAAATTACCTAGAGGAGGTAGAAATTTAGCTAGACCTTTAAATGCAGAAATATTATAATAGCTGTTTAAGTTTATGCACATAAAATATGCTAAATCAACATTTTCTTAAATGGCTGGGTTAACCTGGTGCTTTGTGGAATAATAAAAACTGTCCCCCAAAAGAAGCCAGTCACAAAAGACCACGTATTTTATGATTCCAATTGTATGAAATGTCCAGAATAGGCAAGTGTAGAGAGGCAGAAGTAGATTAGTGATTGCTTAGAGCTGGAGGAGGGAGTTTAAAGGACAATAGCTAAAGGGCATGAACCTTCTTTTCAAGGTAATGAAAACACTCTAAAATTGATTGTGGAGATGGTTGCACAACGTTGTGAATATACTAAAAACCATTAAATTATACACCTTAAATGGATGAGTTGTACTATATATGAATTACATATCTTTAAAATAAAGTTGCTCCAAAGGAAAAAACCTGTTTACCAAAGGCTCTTACTTTACTGTTCTTCCACAATATGGACAGTTTGTCAGTATAGGCTCTCCACCTATGCTGAGTGGAGTTCCTATTCCTATGGTGTGGCTCAATGAGGAGGAAAGAAGGAGCCTCACAGGGACCATAGCTGTCATCCTTCTGCCCTGGAATTCCTTCTTCAATAGGCCCAAGAGTTTTTCTGAGCATCTGCAGTTGAAATGCATCAGCTATTAACAAGATATCTTAAAATGGTAGAAGGTATTGGCATAAAAGAAAAACAAGTTCTTTCTAGGAGAGGTGATGTGTTAAAGGCCTTTGAAGCATGCATGTCATTTAAGAGTGACCAAAAGGTTTAGAGCCTAAGGAGAAAAACTACACTAAGATTAACAGAAACTGTGAGCTTGAAAATAAGAACCAGAATAAAAAAAATTTAACTCAAAGACTTGTTCAGTAGCTCTTAGGACTTAAACTGCTTTCAAATGCATTAAATCTAAACTATTAAAATTCATTGAGTGGCAAACTGGTAAGCTAATACAAAATGTGCCTATTTGTAGGCTGTGAGGAAGGTCACCTTTCACTTTTTCCTATCTTAACTGTGACCCTTCTCCTATCTTAACTGTGACCTTTCTGTCATCTACTTACATATGTAAACCATTTGACGTATTACTAGAGACATGATCAATTCATTTCTCATTCCACAGCCAATAATTTATTCCTTTTAATGATTTTCTTATTTAGATTATATAATGTTGTATTTACATCCTAATGGTACATATTAATAACACAGACATACACAGAGACATACCCAGATGTTTATATATTGTCAATATAAAATAAGAGGAAAATTTATGGGAAGCTTTGTGTTCTTATTCCATAGAATAACTCATGAAATACTCCCAATGGATAAAGCATTATGCAGAACACTTTCCAGTCCACTACCATAGAATTAAGAATTTACTCTGATTCTTAGGCAGCTAGACTGTGGTCAATATCTGGCCAGATGGTTAAAAAAAATGGTGACATTGAAAAATTGGAGAAAAGGATACTTGGAATGGTATGTGTGAATGGAATACTTGGGAAAGGCCCAGATCATGAAAATGTTTGTACCCCATATGGAGTCTAACAGTCCCATTCCTCATAAATAGATCTTTAATAACTCAGATGTATAAGCTGAATATGGATGTGAGTCATTCTCCTGGTTGACCCAGGACCACAGGCTTTTAAAGTTGTTATGGGGGCAAGGATGGAAGTTACACATGAGTTCAGCCAGCTGATGCTATTACTGAATGTCCAGTCTGCCAGCAATAGTGGCCAAACATGGTGCCTTAAGGGAACTGGCAGCCATCTGGAAACTGCTCAGTTGAATTGTGGCCTTTTCATTGCCAAGGAAGCAATCCATAAAATACTACCTTCAATCAAGATACCAGTTTCAAATTTTAAAGCAGCAAACTAATGCTCAAAAGCAATAATCCTTATGGAATAATCAGATTCCTTATTGAAAACTTTCCTATACTACCAATTTGCAAACAAGACTGTAACACTGAGGTGCTAATTTGCAGGATGTGATATTTGTTCTGAACAAATGACTAACACACATATATGGTTTTGTTTCTCCAAAAATGTGCAAATCCTAGTATAATGGGAGAGAAGTGCAGATGAGTCTTCTAAAATAATATTCAATAATCTTGATAAATGTCTTGCTTTTTAGACCAAGAATTCGCTTTTGTATAAGTATTGGTACCCAAGAAAGATATGTGTATACCATTGACACAATAATAGTTTCTCTGAATTAAAAACAGAAGAAGCTGCATCCTGATTATTTTGGTTTTATCCTGTCTTTAGGTAAAGACTTAAAAATTGCAGCTATGCTGTCGTTTGACATTGGTTATCAACAGTAAATAAGATTTCTGCCCTACAATGGGACTAGGAAGAGTTAGGATAGAACCTAAAGGAATGCTGTGTGATAAAGAAAAATCAGTATGCTTCAAGCCTTTATAGAAAGGACCACTAAGTCCTACAAAAAATGAAGGATTAGATCACATCACTAAGAAAACAGCACCAACAAGCTAGGATTCTGTCCAACCACAAGGGAAATATGGAATCAGTAGTGGAGAAAGGAAGTGAAAATTACCAGATATGCTATCTGCAGAAATGAGAACTCTAGTCTATACATATATTCTTCACTTTCTGAGTATATACCTTGAAACGTGCATGTATGTGTGTGTGTATCTGTGTGTATGCGAGCATGTACGTAAGTGTACACACAGTTTCATCCTCTTAACTTTCTTTTCTTTTATAGTATTATATGGAGAATATATTTGCACTGGTTGAATTTGACACTTATACCACAGGTTGAGAAACATTAATCTCTTCCATTGGTTCTGTGAGTAATGATTTATCCTTTCAAACATGTCTTTTTTTTATTTTTTATTTTTTTTTCAACGTTTATTTATTTTTGGGACAAAGAGAGACAGAGCATGAACGGGCGAGGGGCAGAGAGAGAGGGAGACGCAGAATCGGAAACAGGCTCCAGGCTCTGAGCCATCAGCCCAGAGCCCGACACGGGGCTTGAACTCATGGACCGCGAGATCGTGACCTGGCTGAAGTCGGACGCTTAACTGACTGTGCCACCCAGGCGCCCCTGAACATGTCTTTTTAAAGTTAAGGTCATAAGTCAGTTTTGACTACTTATACCAAAGAAGTCAAATAGCAATTATATATATTAATTTCAACCATGGATTTATAGCCCATGTGGAATAAAGACAAAAGCAGGAAAGTCCAGAAATAAAATCACTGTTCAGATTTTTTGAATATTAAAAATTTTTAAATCTAGCCAATTCTTTGCCAACAAAATTTCATGGACTCCATTCCAATTTACTTTTAGTATAAGGGTGAAGTATAAGATAATGTTATTAACTATCATGTACTGAGTATCTACTATGTATCAGGCTATGATACATTCATTTAACACTCATGAGTTATGTATTTTAATTATACAAATATTGCTAATGGGAAACATATTAAATTATCCAAATATCATACCATTAGTAAGTAGCAGTGTTATGTTCTTAACTATCGTATTATATTACCTCCTTAAAAATCAGTCTGTTCAAGGTATTTGTGAAGAAGCCTTGGCAAATGCCTTCTGGAAGAGGGGCATAAAATAATCTATGGGTAGTAATCAAAAAACTCCCAGCAGTCAAAAATCCAGGACCAGATAGCTTCACAGGTAAATTCTTCCAAAGACTTAAAGAAGAGTTAACACCTATACTTCTCAAATTATTCCAAACAATGGAAGAGGAAGGAAAGCTTCCAAATGTATTCTACAAGTCTAGCATTACCCTGATATCAAAACCAGATAAAGAAACTACAAAAAAAGAGAAGTATAGGCCAATCTCTCTGATGATTGTAGATGCAAAGTCTCATCAAAATATTAGCAAACCAAATCCAACAATATATTTTTAAAAAACTCATTCACCACAATCAAGTGAGATTTATTCCTTAGATGAAACAGTGTTTCAATATTCACAAATCAATGTGACACATCACATCAATAAGAGAGAAGATAAAAACCATGTGATCCAGGAAGCCAAGATGGCAGAAGAACATGGAAGTTATTTTGCATCTCACATCCATAAAATACAGCCATATCAACACTAAACCATCCTGGACACCTAGAAAACTGATTTAAGGATTAACAACAATCTGCACAACCTGATCCACAGAACTCAGCAGGTACATGATGCAGAGAGGTGAACTGAGGCAGAGAGAAGCCATGGAGGGCAGGGAGCTGTTTTTGCTTGTGGAGAGAAGACAGAGACAGAGGGAGGGTACAGGAAAAGCACCCACACACACACACACAAAAGCAGCTGGAAAGTGAGAAAGTGGAAACAGCCACAGGGACTGAACTAAAAAGGGGAGAAAGGAGAAAGGAGAGGGTTTAAATTCCATTAAGACTCTATAAACAGGAGGAGCACAGAGTCTGAAACTCCACAGCTTGATACCTGGAGGTGCTCTTGTGGGCAGAATGTATCCCCAGGAGCAGAGTGAAGTCCAGGGGGTCCTTAGGCGACATGGAGAGAGGCAGTTCTCCTGCTGGGGGGACATTTGGTAGAGGCTGTGAGGCCACCCCACAGGCAAAGGTCCCAGTAGACCCAAGAGAACAACTACCTTCACTGGTGCCGTAACAAGGATGTTAAGGGTGAAGACTGGTGCCAGATGTGTGTTATGATTTTCCATAATCCCTGTAATGCTGTTGCTACACAATCTCATGAACTTTTTCTGGGGCGGGCTGGCACCCAGTTACAGTCTCTGGGCATTGGGAACAGCGTGGTCCCATGAACATTCCTGGGTGCAGCTGTCACCCAGCCATTGCTTGGTGAGACCCTCCCACAGAGGGTCAGAATGGGTAAAGCCTCAGTCCCTCAGAAATGAGCGATCAGGAAACACAGCCCCATCTGAGATAAAACTCAGGAGGGAGGTACCACCTGGCAACCTGATGGCTTGCTCATAGACAGAGTAAAAGCAGGGTGTGGACAGAAGCCAGAGGCAAAGGCCAGGTACACTATTGCCGATCAGGGAGATCTTGAGTTCTGAAACCAGACATTGGGTAGCGGGGGGATGCCATTTTACACCCCTCCCATGCATGTGCATACACACCTACAAGTGCCACAACAATCCACCCCAGTAAGGTAAGCAGGGCCATCTAGTGGAGAATGGAGCTGTTATACTAAGCCCCACCCAACTGGGCCAACCTTGTTCTTCAGGAACACCATAAGTCTATCTTCCTGCTTAGTTTACAGACTATAAAGTGCTTCATAGTTCCACTTCTAGGGAAAAATGATGTAATTTCAAATATATTTCAGTCTGTTCGCTGGTCCATCTATTTGATTTATTTCTTTTTTTTCTTTTTCATTTATTTTCTTTTTCTTAAAGAAAAATTTATTTTCAATTTTTATTAAAAATATTTTCCTTTCTGGCAGCGGGTCTAACTCCCTCCTGGTGCCGCAGGGCCCCTCCTGAAGCAGATCACAGAAGGAAAAGCAAGCTGAGCCTGCCCCTCCCACCCCCATGCACCTTGCTGATCCACCCCAGCTAATACGCCAGATCCCCAGCACCACAAGCCTGGCAGTGTGCAAGTAGCCCAGACAGGAGCCACACCACCCCACAGTAAATCCCGCCCCTAGGAGAGGGGAAGAGAAGGTACACACCAGTCTGTGGCCTCAGCGGCGGGCTGGGGGCAGACATCAGGTCTGACTGCGGCCCCACCCACCAACGCAAGTTATTCAAGACAGCACAGGGGCCTGCAGTTCCGCACCTCTCCAGGGACTATCCAAAATGACGAAACAGAAGAATTCCCCTCAAGAGAAACTCCAGGAAGTAGCGACAGCTAACGAACTGATCAAAAACGATTTAAACAATGTAACAGAAAGTGAATTTAAAATAATAGTCATAAAATTAATCACTGGGCTTGAAAACAGTATAGAGGACAGCAGAGAATCTATTGCTACAGAGATCAAGGGGCTAAGAAACAGCCAGGAGGAGCTTAAAAAATGCTATAAATGAGCTGCAAAATAAAATGGAGGTGACCACAGCTCGAATTGACGAGGTAGAGGAGAGAATAGGTGAACTAGAAGACAAAATTATGGAACAAGAGGAAGCTGACAAAAAGAGACATAAAAAAATCCAGGAGTATGAGTGGAAAATTAGAGAACTAAGTGATGGACTAAAGAGAAATAATATATGCATAATTGGTATTCCAGAGGAGGAAGAGAGAGGGAAAGGTGCTGAAGCGGTACTTGAAGAAATAATAGCTGAGAACTTCCTGGATCTGGGGAAGGAAAAAGGCATTGAAATCCAAGAGGCACAGAGAACTCCCTTCAGACGTAACTTGAATCGATCTTCTGCACGACATTTCATAGTGAAACTGGCAAAATACAAGGATAAAGAGATAATTCTGAAAACAGCTAGGGATAAACGTGCTCTAACATATAAAGGGAGACTGATAAGACTTGTGACATATCTCTCTACTGAAACTTGGCAGGCCAGAAAGGAATGGCAGGAAATCTTCAATGTGATGAACAGAAAAAATATGCAGCCGAGAATCCTTTATCCAGCAAGTCCGTCATTTTGGATAGAAGGAGAGATAAAGGTCTTCCCAAACAAACAAAAACTGAAGGAATTTGTCACCACTAAACCAGCCCTACAAGAGATCCTAAGGGGGATCCTGTGAGACAAAGTACCAGAGACATTGCTACAAGCATGAAACATATAGACATCACAATGACTCTAAACACATATCTTTCTATAACACTGAATGTAAATGGACTAAAATGCGCGAACCAAAAGACATAGGGTATCAGAATGGATAAAAAAACAAGACCCATCTATTTGCTGTCTACAAGAGACTCATTTTAGACCTGAGGACACCTTCAGATTGAGAGTGAGGGGATGGAGAACTATCTATCATGCGACTGGAAGTCAAAAGAAAGCTGGAGTAGCCATACTTATATCAGACAAACTAGACTTTAAATTAAAGGCTGTAACAAGAGATGAAGAAGGGCATTATATAATAATCACAGGATCTATCCGTCAGGAAGAGCTAACAATTATAAATGTCTTTGCGCCGAATACCGGAGCCCCCTAATATATAAAACAATTACTCACAAACATAAGAAACCTTATTGATAAGAATGTGGTAATTGCAGGGGACTTTAATACTCCACTTACAACAATGGATAGATCACCTAGACACACGGTCAATAAAGAAACAAGGACCCTGAATGATACATTGGATCAGATGTACTTGACAGATATATATAGAACTCTGCATCCCAAAGCAACAGAATATACTTTCTTCTCGAGTGCACATGGAACATTCTCCAAGATAGATCACATACTGGGTCACAAAACAGCCCTTCATAAGTATACAAGAATTGAGATCATACCATGCATACTTTCAGACCACAATGCTATGAAGCTTGAAATCAACCACAGGAAAAAGTCTAGAAAACCTCCAAAAGCATGGAGGTTAAAGAACACCCTAGTAAAGAATGAATGGGTCAACCCGGCATTAGAGAAGAAGCTAAAAAATATATGGAAACAAACGAAAATGAAAATACAACAATCCAAACGCTTTGGGATGCAGCAAAGGCAGTCCTGAGAGGGAAATACATTGCAATCCAGGCCTATCTCAATAAATAAGAAAAATCCCAAATACAAAAATATTTTCCTTTATTTTTTTCTACTGTATTTTTTATTTTTGTAAATTTTTCCTTTTTTAAAAAAAAATTTTAATGTTTATTTTTGAGAGGAAGAAAGAGCATGAGCAGGAGAGGGGTAGAGAGAGAGAGGGAGACACAGAATCTGAAGCAGGCTTCAGGCTCTGACAGGTCAGCACAGAGTATGATGTGGGGTTCAAACCCACAAACTGCAAGTCGTATCCTGAACCAAAGTCAGATACTTAACCAACTGAGCCACCCAGCAGCCCCTGTAAATTTTTCCAATTCTATTTTGCTTCCATTATTTCATTTTATTCTATTTCATTCTATTCATTTTTTCAAATTTTCAAACATTTTCCTTCTTTTTCCATTTTTTTCTCTAATATATCAAGATCCTTTTCAACACCCAGACCAAAGCACACCTAGGATCTAGCATTGTTAATTTGATTTGTGTGTCTGTGTGTGTGTGTTGTTTTTAATTTTAATTTTTTTTTACATAATTCCTTTTCTTCCTTCAAAATGATGAAACAAAGGAATTCACCCCAAAAGAAAGAGCAGGAAGAAACGACAGCCAGGGACTTAATCAACACAGATACAAGCAAAATGTCTGAACCACAATTTAGAATCACAATGATAAGAATACTAGCTGGGGTCAAAAATAGATTAGAATCCCTTTCTGTGGAGATATAAGAAGTAAAACCTAGTCAGAATGAAATAAAAAATGCTATAAGTGAGCTGCAGTCTCAAATGGATGCCACAGCAGCAAGGATGGATGAGGCAGAGCAGCGAATCAGCGATACAGAGGACAAATTTATGGAGAATAATGAAGGAGAAAATAAGAGGGACACTAAGCAAAAGAGCAAGATTTAAGAATTAGAGAAATCAGTGACTTATTAAAAAGGAACAACATCAGAATCATAGGGATCCCATAAGATGAAGAGAGAGAAAAGGAGGTAGAATGGTATGTGAGCAAATCATAGGAGAAAACTTTTCTAATCTAGGGAAAGACACAGTCATCAAAATCTAAGAAGCACAGAAGACTCCCAGTAGATTCAACAAAAACCAACCATCAAGAAGGCATATCATAGTCAAATTCACAAAATACTCAGGCAAGGAAAGATTCATGAAAGAAACAAGGGAAAAAATGTCCTTAACCTACAAAGGAAGACAGATCAGGTTTGAAACAGACCTATCCACAGAAACTTGGCAGGCCAGAAAGAAGTGGCAGGATATATTCAATTTGCTGTATCGAAAAAATTTATAGCCAAGAATTCTTTATCCAGCAAGACTGTCTTTCAAAATAGAAGGAGAGATGAAAAGTTTCCCAGAAAAACAAAAATTAAAGGAGTTCATGACCACTAAGCCAGCCCTACAAGAAATTTTAAGAGGGACTCTCTGAGGGGAGAAAAGGTGAAAAAGAAAGAAAGAAAAAGACCAAAGGCAACAATGACTAGAAAGGACCAGAGAATACCACCAGAAACTCCAACTATATAAGCAACATAGTGGCAATAAATTCATATCTTTCAGTACTCACTCTAAATATCAATGGTCTAAATGCTCCAATCAAAAACTTAGGGTAACAGAATGGATAAGGAAACAAGATCCATCTATATACTCTTTACAAGAGACCCACTTTAGACCTAAAGACACCTTCATATTAAAATTAAGGGAATGGAGAACCATCTATCATGCTAATGGTTGACAAAAGAAAGCTGGAGTAACCATACTTATATCAGACAAACTAGACTTTAAAATAAAGACTGTAACAAGAGATGAAAAGGATATTATATCATAATTAAGGGGTCTATCAACCAAGAAGACCTAACAATTGAAACCTTTTATGCGCCAAATGTGGAGCACCCAAATATCTAAATCAATTAATCATAAACATGAAGAAACTCATTGATAATAATACCATTATAGTGGGGGGCTCCAACACCCCACTTACAACAATGGACAGATCATTTAATCAAAAAATCAACAAGGAAACAATGGCTTTGAAGGACACAATGCACCAGATGGCCTTAACAGATATATTCATAACATTTCATCCTTAAGCAGCAGAGTATACACTCTTCTCCAGTGCACATGGAACATTCTCCAGAATAGATCACACACTGGGACACAAATCAGTCCTCAACAAGTACAAAAAGATTGAGATCATACCGTTGATATTTTCAGAACACAAGGTTATGAAACTAGAAATCAAGCACAAGAAAAAGTTTGGAAAGATAAAAAAATACTTGGAGACTAAAGAACATCTTACTAATGAATGAATAGGCTAACAAAGAAATTAAGAAGTACATCAAAGCCAATGAAAATGATAACACCACAGCCCAAAACCTCTGGGGCGCAGCAAAGGTAGTCTTCAGAGGAAAGTATATAGAAATCCAGGCCTTCTAAAGAAGGAAGAAAGGTCTAAGATGCACAACCTAACCTTGTGCCTTAAAGAGCTGGAAAAAGAACAGCAAATAAAACCCCAAACCAGCAGAAGACAGGAAATAATAAAGATTAGAGTGGAAATCAATGCTATTGAAACCAAATAAACAGTACAACAGATCAATGAAACCAGAAGCAGGTTCTTTGAAAGAATTAACAAAATTAATAAACCCCTAGCCAGTTTGATCAAAAAGAAAAAGGAAAGGACTCAAATAAACAAAATCAAGAATGAAAGAGGAGAGATCACAACCAACACTGCAGAAATACAAACAATAATAAGAGAATATTATGAGCAATTACATGCCAATAAATGGGCAATCTGAAAGAAATGGACAAGTTCCTAGAAACATATACACTACCAAAACTGAAACAGGAAGAAATAGAAAATTTGAACAGACCCATAACCAGTAAAGAAATCAAATTAGTAATCAAAAATCTCCCAAAAAACAAAAAGTCCAGGACCAGATGGCTTTCCAGGGAAATTCTACCAAACATTTAAGAAAGAGTTAACACCTATTGTCTTGAAGCTATTCCAAACAGAGTAATAGAAGGAAAACTTCCAAACTCTTTCTACAAAACCAGCATTACCTTGATTCCAAAACCAGACAAAGACCCCACTAAAAAGAAGAACTACAGACTAATTTCCCTGATGAACATGGATGCAAAAATCCTCAACAAGATATTAGCCAACCAGATCTAACAATACATTAAAAAAAATTATTCACCACAACCAAGCGGGATTTATACTTGGGATGCAAGGCTGGTTCAATATCTGCAAAACAATTAACGTGATTCATCATATCAATAAAAGAAAGGACAAGAACCATATGATCCTCTCAATAGATGCAGAAAAAACATTTGCCAAAATACAGCATCCTTTCTTGATAAAAACCCTCAAGAAAGTAGGGATAGAAGGAGCATACCTCAAGATCATAAAAGCCATATATGAACGACCCAATGCTAATATCATCCTCAATGGGGAAAAACTGAGAGCTTCCCCCTAAGGTCAGGAACAAGACAGGGATGTCCATTCTCACCACTGTTATTCAACATAGTATTGGAAGTCTTAGCCTCTGCAATCAGACAAAACAAAGAAATAAAAGGCATCCAAATCAGCCAGGAGGAGGTCAAACTTTCAGTCTTTGCAGATGACATGATACTGTATATCGAAAACCCTAAAGATTCCATCAAAAAACTGCTAGAATTGATTCATGAATTCAGCAAAGTTGCAGGATATAAAATCAATGCACAGAAATAGGTTGCATTCCTATACACCAACAATGAAGCAACAGAAGAGAAATCAAGGAATTGATCCCATTTACAGTTGCACAAAAAACCATAAAGTACCTAGGAATAAATCTAACCAAAGAGGTGAAAAGTCTATACACTGAAACCTATAGAAATCTCATGAAAGAATTTGAAGAAGACACAAACAAATGAAAAAGATTCCATGCACCTAGATAGGAAGAAAAAATATTGTTAAAATGTTGATACTACCCAAAGCAATCTACATATTCAATGCAATCCCTATCAAAGTAACACCAGCAATCTTCACAGAGCTAGAACAAATAATCCTAAAATTTGTATGGAACTGGAAAAGACCCCGAATAGCCAAAGCGATCTTGAAAAAGAAAACCAAAGCAGGAGGCATCACAATCCCAAACTTCAAGCTATACTACAAAGCTGTAATCATCAAGACAGTATGGTATTGGCACAAGAACAGACACTCAGATCAGTGGAACAGAATAGAGAACCCAGAAATGGACCCACAAACCTATGGCCAACTAATCTTTGACAAAGCAGGAAAGAATATCCAATGGAATAAAGACAGTCTCTTCAGCAAGTGGTGCTGGGAAAACTGGACAGCGACATGCAGAAGAATGAACCTGGACTGTTTTCTTACACCATACACAAAAATAAACTCAAAATGGATGAAAGACCTAAAGGTAAGACAGGAAGCCATCAAAATCCTCGAGGAGAAAGCAGGCAGAAACCTCTTTGATCTTGGCCACAGCAACTTCTTACTCAACACGTCTCTGGAGGCAAGGGAAAACAAAGCAAAAAGGAACTTTTGGGACCTCGTCAAAATAAAAAGTTTCTGCACAGTGAAGGAAACAATCAGCAAAACTAAAAGGTAACCGATGGAATAGAAGAAGATATTTACAAACGACATATCAGATAAAGGGTTAGTATCCAAAATCTATAAAGAACTCACCAAACTCAACACCCAAAAAACAAATAATCCAATGAAGAAATAGGCAAAAGACATGAATAGACCCTTCTCCAAAGAAGACATCCAGATGGCCAACCAACACATGAAAAAATGTTCAACATGACTCATCATCAGGGAAATACAAATCAAAATCGCAATGAGATACCACCTCACACTTGTCAGAATGGCTTAACATTAACAACTCAGGCAACAACAGATGTTGGCGAGGATGTCAAGAAAGAGGATCTCTTTTGCACTGCTGGTGGGAATACCGACTGGTGCAGCCACTCTGGAAAACAGTATGAAGGTTCCTCAAAAATTAAAAATAGAACTACCCTACAACCCAGCAACTGCACTACTAGGTATATATCCAAGGGATACATACCTTTCGAAGGGACACATGCACCCCCATGTTTATAGCAGCACTATCAACAATAGCCCAAGTATGGAAGGAGCCCAAATGTCCATCGATGGTTGAATGGATAAAGGAGAGGTGGTATATACATACAATGGAGTATTACTCGGCAATCAAAAATAATGAGATCTTGCCATTTGCAACTACGTGGATGGAACTAGAGGGTATTATGCTAAGCAAAATTAGTCAGTCAGAGAAAGACAAATATATGACTTTACTCATATGAGGACTTTAAGATACAAAACAGATGAACATAAGGGACAGGAAGCAAAAATAATATAAAAACAGTGAGGGGGACAAAACATAAGAGACTCTTAAATATGGAGAACCAACAGAGGGTTACTGGAGGGGTTGTGGGAGAGGGGATGGGCTAAATGGGTAAAGGGCATTAAGGGAATTTACTCCTGAAATCATTGTTGTACTATATGCTAACTAATTTGGATGTACATTTAAAAAATAAATTTAAAAATATGTGATCATTTTAATAGATGCAGAAAAAGCATTTGGCAAAATACAACATTCATTCCTAGTGGAAACTCTCAACAAAGTAGGCTTAGAAGGAACGTACTTCAACATAATAAAGGCCATATATGAAAAATCCACAGCTAACATCATATTCAATCGTGAAAAACTGAGAGTTTTTCTTCTAAGATCAGGAATAAGACAAGGATGTCAACTCACACCACTTTTATTCAGCAAAGTACTGGAAGTCCTAGCCACAGCAATCAGAAAATAAAATAAAAGGCATCCGAATTGGTAAGGAAGAAGTAAACCTTTCACTATTGCAGATGACATGATACTCTATATAGAAAACCTGAAAGGCTCCACTGATAAACTACTAGAACTGATAAATGATCATTAAGGTAGCAGGATACAAAATCAGTGTGCAGAAATCTATTGAATTTCTATACACTAATAATAAAGGCAAAAGAAATTAAGAAAATAATCCCATTTACATGTGCACCAAAAATAATTAAACACATAAGAATAAACTTAATCGAAAAGGTGAAAGATGTGCCCTAAGAAAATTATAAAACATTGATGAAAGAAAGTGAAAATGATACAAATGGAAACATATTCTACTCTAATAATTGGGAGAACCAATAGTATTAAAGTGTTCACATTACCCAAAGCAATCCTTATAATACCAACAGCATTTTTCACAGAACTAGAACAAATAATACTAAAATTTGTATGGAACCAGGAAAGACTGGTTCCGTAGGAAAGACTAGGAAAGACTAGCCAAAGCAATCTTGAAAAATAACAACAAAACTGGATGTATCATAATTCCAGCTTTCAATATGTACTGCAAGGCTGTAGTAATAATTATAAGGGTATGGTAGAACACAAAAACAGACGTATAAATCAATAGAACAGAATAGAGAGCCCAGAAACAAACCCATGATTTACAGCAGGGAAAAGACAGTCTCTTCAACAAATGGTGCTGGGAAAATGGGACAGCTAGATGTAAAGGAATGAAACTGGACCACTCTTTTATACCATACACAAAAATAAACTCCAACTGGGTTAAAGACCTAAATGTGAAACTTGAAACCAAAAAAATCATAGAAGAGAGCACAGGCAGTATTTTCTCTGACATCAGTCATAGAAACATTTTTCTAGACGTCTCCTGAGACCAGAGAAACAAAAGCAAAAATAAACTATTGAGACTACATCAAAATAAAATGCTTCTGCACAACAGCAACAACAAAAAACAATGAATAAAACTAAAAAAAAAGGCAACCTATGGAATGGGAGAAGATATTTGCACATCACATATCCAGTAAGGGTTTGGTATCCAAAATATGTAAAGAACTTATACAATTCAACACCAGAAAAGCCCAAATAATCCAATTTAAAAATGGACATAAGACATGAACAGACATTTCTCCAAAGGAAACTTACAGATGGCCAACAGATACATGAAAACATGCTCAGCATCACTGATCATCAGGGAAATACAAATCAAAACCACAGTGAGATATCACCTCACACCTGTCAGAATGGCTAAGATAAAAAACACAAGAAACAAGTGTTGGCAAGGATGTGGAGAAAAAAGAATCCTCTTGCACTGTTGATGGGAATGCAAACTGATGCAGCCACTGTGGAAAACAGTATGGAGTTTCCTCAAAAAATTAAAAATATAACCACCTATGATCCAGTAATCCCCCTACTGAGTATTTACCTAATAAATATAAAAACACAAATCCAAAGGGATACATGCACCCCTATGTTTATTGCAGCATTATTTACAATAGGCAAACTATGGAAGTAGCCCGTGTCCATGTATAGATGAATGGATAAAGAAAAAGTGGTATATATATATATATATATATATATATATATATATATATACACACACACACACAGACACACATACACACATACACACACACACTGGAATATTATTCAGTCATGTAAAAAGAGTGAAATCTTGCCATTTGCAGTGACATGAATAGAGCTAGGGAGTATAATACTAAGAGAAATAAGTCAGACAGAGAAAGGCAAATTCCATATGATTTCACTCATTTGTGAAATTTAAGTAACAAAGCAAATGAACAAAGGGGAAAAAAAGCCAGAGAGAGACAAACCAAGAAACAGACTCTTAACTATAGAGAACAAACTGATGGTTACCAGGGGAGAGGTGGGTGGGGGAATAGGTAAAATAGGTGATGGAGATTAGAGTATACTTATCATAATGTATGAAATGAAATGAAATGATAAAAAAATAAATTTAAACACTTAAAAATGTTTAAGAAGGTTAAATTTAAAAAATCAATAACCAATTGAGAAAATGAAACCCAAGAACAAGAGGTACTCTCCCAAAATGTGGAGATTACAGAAAAAGTAAGAATAAAACATGCAGAATAGTACTTTAAAATATGTATTTTATATCCTCAGAAAAATATGAAACAATACTGCTTTCATTAAAAAAGTATCACCTAAAGAACTTAAATATTAAAAAAGTAAATTCAACAGAGAAGCTTCAGAGAAAAAAAGCTAGCAAACACTACCTTGTCCAGTTAATCACCTCACATAATGAGAAGTCATGTTGATAGTCAGCATCGTCTGATAAGATGATGAGAAGGGTATTTCACCTCTATCACATTCTTTACAAAAAACTATAATTCTAATAATGAGAAAAAATCATACAAAGTGAAGACATTATATAACATCCTTAATCAGTATTCCTCAAAATTCTCAAGGTCAAGAAAAACAAGGCTGAGAAATTATCACAGAGTTGAAGACGCTAAGGAAGCATGACAGCTAAACACAATGTGGTACCATGGATGAGATACTGGGATAGAAAAAGAACACTAGTGGAAAAAAGTGTGAAATCTGAATATAATCTGGAGCTTAGTTAATAATGATGACCAAAGCTGGTTTCTTAGTTTTACCATGGTTATGTAAGATGTTGGCAATAGGGGCACCTGGGTGACTCAGCTGGTTAAGCATCCAACTTTTGATTTTGGCTCAGGTCATGATTTAACCATTTGTGAGACTAACCCCATGACAGGCTCTGTGCTGACAATGCAGAGCCTGCTTGGGATTCTCTGTCTCCCTTTCTCTCTGCTTCTCCCCTACTCATGCATGCATACTCTCCCCCACCCCCATCTCTCTCTCTCTCTCTCTCTCTCTCAAAATAAACAAATAAAACTTAAAAAAAAAGATGTTGGCAATGGAGAGAATTGTATGAAGGTAGACAAGAATTCTCCACTATCATTGAAACATTTCTGTTAACCTAAAATTATTCCAAAGTTAAAGTTTTATTTTAAACACACTCAAATCAACTGAGTAGCAGGAAAGCTAAGCAGAAGGACAAGGGAAATAATGGTATAACATTCTGATTTCATCAATATGATTAAGGCTAAAAATTCTAAAAGGCCTTCTGCTAAAAAACACCCAGATGCTGTATCAATTACTATAAACAAGCTTTTAAATACTTTTAAATAAACTGAACTCTTATGAGTTCATAAAAATTTAAGAGAAATTTTCCTGAGGGCAAAAATAGAAACAAATATTTTCAGTCTTCAAATATTAAGCTAAAACTATAGTGGTAAATTTTACCACTCAATATTGCCGTAGGTGATTAAAAGCTAAAAAAAAATAGTCCTTTCTGAGAATTTGTAGCAATATACTGCTTTCACATGAGTTTATGATTTGAATTTATATTACCATCCCAATCAGGGAATCCCCAGACAGGATTAGGTAAACTTACAGGCTGATATCAACCGTTGGCCCCCAGTAAAAGTAAAATAAAATCCTACCATGAGATAAAGATTTTTTCTCAATCAAGCACGTTAAGTGTTTCCACAGATTAATTCTAGGCAAATATGGTTCATATCTAAAAAAGAAACTACGTCATTATCATCATCATCATCATCATCATCACCATCATCATATAACACACTACAAAACAAGCTGCCATCAGCAAGAGTGAGTAAGAACAGGTTAGCATTCATCATAGATTACAGCCCAAAAACTTCAGATACAGGAATCATCAAATAAAGATTATAACAATTATGTGTGAAATGTTGAAAGAAAAGTAGGAATAAATAAAAGTATGAATCAGAAGATTCTCAAAAATGATCAGAGAAGATTTGACAGTAATGAAATATAATTTATCAATCTGAAAAGCATGATTTTTTTAAATGAAAAACTCAATGGGTAGGTTAAACAGCAAATCGAAGAATGGTAAAGAAAGAATTATAGAACCTACATATAGATGTATTTGAAGAAATTATTCAAAATGTGAGGAAAAGGAGATAGAAAATATGAAAGAGAGGTTAAAGTTATTGAAGGATAGACTTAAAGCCTAACATGTGTCTAACTGGAGTTTCAAATAAGGGTATTAGAAAAAATTCTGAAGACATAAACTACACGTCTTAGAAATAATAGAAAAAGGTAATGACTAAGAATATTCTAAGACTATACATACATATGAAGCCACAGTTCAAAGCAAATGCTAACCAAAAAAAATCCTTAAAAAATGAAAAACAGGAGAGTTTTTCAGAATCCCATTCCTACTATTGTGGTTTTTTAAGTAGATAAAAGCATTCAGAATAAACAACAGGTCAAATTGTCAGTTTCATTTCTCTGGCCTAGACATTATCTTGTGTGCAGTTGTGGCCCACAAAGCCACAGTTGTATTGGGTTTAGCATGGTGCATTGTGTAATCGCATGTCACCAAACAAGTTGTATGAAGGAATATCTGGAATGAGTATGCGATTTACTCTGTAGAAGGGAGAAACTCTTCCGTCCTTATTATACCATAATGTGCTCATTTTGTGTACAGGGAGGGAGATTGCAGTGCAGGCTGTGAGTGTACATTAGATACATCATTGAACCCAAACCATTGCCTGCCAGCTTATGGAAGCTCTGGCACTGACAACAGGAGTCATTAACTCTGAGTCATATGTCAGAGATTACATAAATGATATCTTGCATTTGGATTATACCTTACTCTTCTTTGTTTCAAAAAGTAAGAGTAACCAAGAGCAGTTTTTCATGGTTTAGGAGGGAAGCTGCCTGTCCCACTCAAAGCAGAGAAATACGGAGCTAACTGCCCTTCCATCCGAATCTGTTCTTCTGGCTGAAACATTTCTAGAAACATCGACCTTTTCAAGTGCATGACTCTAAGACTTAAGTGTTGATATGTCTGATTGGATATCCTGAATAAAATCTTGAAATCTGATTACACAAACTAAAGCTGCCAACCAGAAAACATAATTTTATCCCCTAAGCATGAAGCCCATCAGCTAGCGAGTGTCAGGCAAATACATGAAATCAGAGGAATGATTAGTTAATCACTCTGACAATTAGTTAACATAGTATTTCTGATCCTAAAAAACAGCTGATAATTGCATGGAAAATTCTTATGAAGACCACAAAAATCTCATGTAAAAGACCAAGTAAACAGCCACACGATGCACAAGATAAGATAAAGGGAGATAATTCGTTTCAGTTCATTTCTATCTTCATTTTAGACTTTTCTTTAAACCACTTTTCCCACACCTTCATTTGTCCTCCCTGTGGCCCTAACATACAAGATTGCTCTAATCATTGTAATAATAACACTTGCATATTAGACAAAATATTTATTATTAAGCTCTTACAACTTCCAGAAGCTTTTGAATTTTCTTTAGATAAGCATCTGGGGAGTGAAAACAGTGGGAAAGTAGTGATAATCCCAATTCCGTATTTGGAGACTTAGTGAGAGCTGGAATTTATCAAGGGATGTTAAAGGATGCCACATAAATGGATAACTTCTGGGGCACCTGGGTGTTTCAGTTGGTTGAGTGTCTGACTTTGGCTCAGGTCATGATCTCATGGTTTGTGAGTTTGAGCCCCATGTCAGGCTCTGTGCTGACAGCTCAGAGCCTGGAGTCTGCTTCAAATTCTGTGTCTCCCTCTCTCTCTTTCTGTCCCTCCCCCCCCCCCCCCCGGTCTCTCTCTGTCTCCCTCTCTCTCTCTCAGAAATAAATATATAAATAAATAAATAAGTGACTCGTGCATACATTGTTCCTGGAAGGAAGGCAATGGTATAGCAGTCAACTTTCTGAATCTCAACTATATTTTCTATTCAAATAAGGACCTGTCTTGTTCTTAAATTTAATAATTGCTTTAAAAGTATCTTATTTATTTCACTATGATATAATTAAAGTAAGTATATGAAAGTACTTTTAAACTGAATAAAAACTATTTTAACAAATTTAAAAATATTTTCTTATTAAAAACAGTAACAATACTAATGAACTATAAAGACCTCTTTTCATATTTGTCATTATTAAAATCAAATCTAAGAATGTGGATCTGGAATATGAAATCTATTTATATTGTACTTAAACCAAAAAAAAGGAGTTTATAAAAGGTCACAAAATAACATTATTTATGCAGGAAGAGTTTCTGAACAGAAAAGTAGAAGTCTATTGTGTACTTAGCTTCCAACTCCTAGAAATTCATAACATTCATCCAAACAATAAATCCTTAAAGCTATAAAATGATGTGTGTGTTTTTTTAAATATGAAATTTATTGTCAAATTGGTTTCCATACAACACCTAGTGCTCATCCCAACAGGTGCCCTCCTCAATACCCATCACCCACCCTCCCCTCCTTCCCACCCCCCCCCATCAACCCTCAGTTTGTTCTCAGTTTTTAAGACTCTCTTATGTTTCAGCTCTCTCCCTCTATAACCTCTTCTTTTTTTCCTTCTGTGTGTGTGTGTTTTAACAACATATCTTATTTGGATACAAACAATATTTAATATCCTCTTGTATCACTAGATACAGAATAAACATGTGATATAGTTTAATACATTTCTAAAAGAATTTTAATAAATTCCTAATAAAATTAGGACTCAAACTTTATAACTTGTAAAATCTAAAATCATCTTGACCTTTCAACAGAATCTAATCACAGTTGATTCAATTTATTTAATCCTTGCCAAGATGTAACACTCTACTGGAGGAAAAGATTTTCCAGAGGAAGGAACAAGTTTCTAAAGGTTATAAAGCAACAGAGTAATTTTTCTAAACTTATTTCTGAGATGTTTAATTAAATCAAAACACAGTTTTAATTTTCCTCATGTTATATTTAATTCTAGTTCTGTGAAAAATGTTGGTATTTTTATAGGGGTTGCATTAAATCTGTAGGTTGTTTTAGGTAGGTAATGTGGACATTTTAATAATATTCATTCTTCCAACCCATGAGTATGGAGTATACTTCTTTCCATTTTTGGTGTCATCTTCAATTTTTTCATCAATGTTTTATAATTATCAGAGTACAGGTCTTTCACCTCCTTGATTAAGTTTATTCCTAGGAATTGTTTTCTTTTTGGTGCAATTGCAAATAAGATTGTTTTCCTAATTTCTCTTTCTGCTGCTTCATTATGTGTATAGAAATGCAAAAGATTTCTGTATATTAATTTTGTATCTTGCAACTTTAATGAATTCATTTATCAGTTCTAGTAGTTTTTTGGTGGAGTATTTAACATTTATTTTTGAGAAGGGGGGGAGTGCAGAGACAGAGGATTCCCAAGCAGGCTCTGTGCTGACAGCAAGCCAGATGTAGGGCTCAAACTCACAAACATGAGATGATGACCTGAGCCAAAGTGGGATGCTTAACCAACTGAGCCACCCAGGTGGCCCTTGGTGGAGTCTTTACGGTGTTCTATAGATAGTATCATGTCATTTGCAAATAGTGAAAGTTTTACTTCTTCCCTACCAATTTGGATGCTATTTCTTTATTTTGCTTTCCTAAATCCCAAGATTATGACTTTTAGTATGTTGTTGAATAAAAGTTGTGAGAATGCATATCCTTCCTGATATTAGAGGAAAAGCTCTTTTTCCACCATTGAATATTCTGTTAGCTGTAGGGTTTTAATATATGGCCTTTATTATGTGGAGAAATATTCCCTCTAAACCTAATTGTTGGGAGCTTTTATCATGAATGGATATTGTGCTTTGTCAGATGCTTTTTCTGCATCTATTGAAAAGATCATGTGGTTTTTATCCTTTCTCTTGTTAATGTAATATATCACATTGATTAATTTGTGAATATTAAACCATTCTTGCATCCCTGGGGAAAGTCTCACTTGATTATGATGGATTTTGTTGTTGATGCTTTGCTTTTTTTAATCTTTATTTATTTGATTTCTAGAGAGAGAGAGCACAAGTGGGAGGAGGGGCACAGGGAGAGAGAGAGAGAGAGAGAGAGAGAGAGAGAGAGAGAATCGCAAGCAGGAGCTTGATCCCATGAAACATGAGATAGATCATGACCTCAGCCAAAATCAAGAGTTGGATACTTAACTGAGCCACCCAGGCACTCCTGTGGTGAGTATTTTTTAATATATTGTTGGATTTGGTTTGCTAATATTTTGATGAGAATTGTTGCATTTATGTTCATCAGAGAAATTGGCCTGTCCTCTTTTTTTGTAGAGTCTTTCTCTGGGTTTTATATCAGGGTAATGCTGGCCTTGTAGAATGAATTTGGAAGCTTTCTTCCCTCCTCTATTTTTTGGAATAGTTTGAGAAAAACAGGTATTAACTCTTCTTTGAATGTTTGGTATAATTCACCAGTGAAGACATCTGGTCCTAGACTTGTTTTTTGGGAGTTTTTTTATTACTGATTCAATTTCATTACTAGCAGTTGGTCTGTTCAAATTTCCTATTTCTTATTGGAAATAGATTCAGTTTGGGAAGGCGATATGTTTCTATGCCAATTTTTAGGCATATATTTTTTTCATAATACTCTCTTCCTTTGTATTTCTGTGGTATTGGTTGTTATTTCTACTCCTTTGTTTCTGATTTTTTTTAATCCTCTCCCTTTATCTTGATGAGTCTGGTTGATGGTTTATCAGTTTTATTGATCTTTGCAGAGAACCAGCTCTTGGTTTCATTGATCTGTTCTATTAGGTTTTTTTAGTCCATATTTCATTAATTTTTTCTTTAATCTTTAATTATTTCCTTTCTTCTACTGTCTTTGGGCTTTGTTTGTTCTTTACTTGCTCTGTTAGGCATAAGTTAGGTTGTTTGTTTGAGATCTTGCTTGCGTGTAGAGATAGGCCTATAGTGCAATGCACTCTTTGATCAGATTTTTTGCATCCCAAAGATTTTGGACCATTATACATTCATTTTCATTTGTCTCCATGTATTTGTTTATTTCTTCTTTGATTTCTTAGTTGACCCATTCGTTGTTTAGTAGCATGTTATTTAGACTCCATATATTCATGCTGTTTCCAGTTTTCTTGTAATTGAATGCTAGTTTCATATTTCTGTGGTAGAAAAGAAGCGTGATATGATTTCAATATTCTTAAATGTATTGAGATTTGTTTTGTGGCCTAATATGTGATCTATCCTGGAGAACATTCCATGTGCACTTGAAAAAAATGTGTATTTGGCTGCTTTTGAATGGGCTATTCTGAATATATCTGTTAGGTCCATCTGGTCTAATGTGTCATTCAGAGTCAGTTTTCTTGTTGATCTTCTATCTGGATGATCTATACATTGACATAAGTGGAGTGTTAAAGTCCCCCACTATTATTGTATTACTGTCAATTTCTTCCTTCATGTCTGTTAATAGTTTCTTTTATGTTTTAGATGTGTCCTTGTTGGGTACATAGGTATTTATAATTGTCATATCCATTTGTTGCATTGTTCTCTTTATCATTACATAGTGTCCTTCATTGTTGTTTGTTACAGTTTTTGTTTTAAAGTCTGGTCTGTCCAAAATAAGTACTGCTATACTAGTTTTCTTTTCATTTCCATTTACATGGTAAATTATTGTTCATCCTTTCACTTTTAATCTGCATGTGTCTTTAGGTTTGAGCTAAGTCCCTTACAGACAGCATACAGATAGGTCTTGCTTTTTGTTTTTTTATCAATTCAGTCACCCTATGTCTTTTTATTGGAGCATTTAGTCCTTTTACATTTAAAGTAATTATCAACACTTATATGCTTACTGTCATTTTGTTACTTGCTTTATGTTTGTTTTTGTAGTTCTTCTCTGTTCCATTCTTCTTTTGCTGTCTTCCCTTGTGGTTTGATGACTTTCTTTAGTTTTATGTTTGGGTACCTTTCTTTTTATTTTTTGTGTATCTCTTAATAGGTTTTGATTTGGGATTACCAGTAGGTTTGTATACAACATCTTATGAGTAGAGCAGTCCATATTATGTTGAGGTTCACTTGAGTTTCAACCCTTCTTAAACCACTAAACTTTTATTCCCTTGTACATTTTATGTATGTGATGTCATACTTTACATCCTTTTATTTTGTGAATCTCTTGACTGATTTTTGTAGACATAATTGATTTTACTGCTTTTGTGCTTTAATTTCCATTAGCTATTAATCTTTTGTCATTTTTTTTCATTTACCTGTGAAATTTTTTCCTTTCACAATTTTCTTATTCTTGAGTATGTCCTTTTCTTTCCACTCAAAGAATTCCCTTTAATGTTTCTTGTAAGGCTGGTTTAATAGTAATTAACTCTTTTAACTTTTGTTTGTCTGAGAAACTCTTTATCTTTCCTTCTGTGCTGAATGATAACCTTGCAAGATAGAGTACTCTTGGTTGCAGTTTTTTTTTTCTTTTCAGTACTTTGAATATATCATGCCACTCACTTTTGATCAGAAGTTTCTGCTGAAAAACTAGGTAATTGCCTTATGGGGTTGCCCTAGTATATGACTTTTTTCTTTTCTCTTGCTGATTTTAATATTTCTCTTTATCATTACTTTTTGCCATTTTATTTATTATGTGTATTGGTGTGGGCCTCACTTAGTTAACTTTGTTGGAAGTTCTCTGGATCTAGATGTTTGTTTTCTTCCCCAAATTAGGGACATTTTCAGCTGTTATTTTTTCAAATAAATGTTCTTCCCCCTTCTCTCTCTCTTCTTCTGGTATCCTTATAATGAAAATGTTATTATACTTGTAACGTCACTAAGTTCCCTTAACCTATTATCATTTTTTATTATTTTTTTTTCTTTTTGCCATTCACCTTGATTACTTTCCATTACCCTGTCTTCTAGGTCACTTATACATTCTTCTACTTCCTCTAATCTGATATTGGTTGCCTCTAGTGTATTTTTTTTATCTCAGTTATTGAGTTCTTCATCTCTTGACTGGTTGTTTTTTTAATATTTTCTATGTCTTTTAAAGGTCTCACTGAGGTTTCTCACTCTTTTCTCAAGACCAATGAGTATCTTTATGACCAATACTCTGAATTCTTAATCAAGCATATTGCTTATCTCTACTTTATTTAGCTTTTTTGCTGTAGTTCTATCCTGTTATATCATTTGGAACATATTCCTCTGTCTCCTCATTTTGTCTAATTCTCTGCATTTGTTTCTACATATTAGAAAAGTCAGCTATATCTCCTGATCTTGAAAGTAGTGGCCTTGTGAAGAAGAGGTCCTGAGGTTCCCTGCAACACAATGTCCCTAGTTCATCAGAACCGGGTGCTTCAGAGGTACTTCTCCTATGTGGGCTGCATGCACCCTACTGTTATGGCTAAGCCACATTTGCCTTCAGTCCAGTCAGCTGCAATAGTCCACTTTGCCTGTTGTGGGCACACCAAGTATCATTTGGTTTCTGTGATGTTAAGTGGCTAGTCTGGGGCCACCACAGGCTTGTAGTTGATTGAGACTGGCAGACAGAGCAGGTCCTTATGCCCAGCCTATTCTCTGGGGCTACAGTCACACTCATCAGCAGGGCACTCTCTTTATATTGCTAGCTATAAGGTTCAAATGCTGGGACTGTAGTCACACTAGTATGTGTGGTTATCTTACCCTCTTCCTAGGGCAAGAGTTACTTGGGGTACCATCAGTCCCTGCTAGGGTTGCTTTCAGGGTGTGTCAGGGCAGAAGCTTCTTTGGAAGGACACATGCTAAGTGGGGCAAGTTTAATGGGGCAGATCCACAGGAGAATGTAAAGGCAGGGCAGGTGGTGCTACAAATTAGATGGGGAGTGTTTGTGCTTATTCCCTCAAGTGTCCTGCTCTGTAGGCTAGAGGGGTGAAGAGAAATGGCAACCACCAGCACTTTTGTTCTTAGTGAAGTTCCCTAAAGATCCCCTGCCCTCCAGTGCATGTTCTGAGATTAATAAGTAAATCTCCTTCACATATACCCCAGGTGCTTTTCAAACTGGTGCTTCTATGCTGTATCTTAGATGGTTTACTTATTATGTGGCTCTTTAAGTGTGAAGACTCGGTTTCTTATCCCTCCTGGTGCTCCCAGAGCTAAGCCAGCTATAAAGTACCTGGAATTAAGCCCCACTGATTGTAAAAATTTGTAAAATTAAGCCCCACTGGTTTTTATAGCCAAACGTTATGGATACTCATCTTCCCAGGGCAGGTCCCCTGTGCCTGGGGTGCCTGGGGTGAGGTCTGATCCCCTTACTTCTCCATGCTTGTGGTGTCCTTCCTGTCTGTGGTTAGTCTTGCTGGGAGTTTGACTCCTGACCTGGTCTCTGCCCTTCCTACCCTTTTAGATGTGGCCTCCTCTCTATAATTAACTGTGTAAAAATTTTCTGGAATCTTCAGGTCATTTTCAAATTTAGTTGCACTAGTATAATTGCCACTTTAGTGTGTCTGTGGGACAAGGTAAGCTTGTGATCCTTCTACTTTCCCAGCTTTCCCAGAGTTCCAAAACAAACAAAACACTTTAAAAGAAAAATTTGGCAGGAATAAAATAAGCCCAAGTTGACATGATAAAATAGCCAAATAGAAAAAAAATGGATATTAGAAATGAAAACACTGTAAAAGTTCCAATGACAGAATAAACTCCAGATTGAACTCAAAGAGATCATCAGTAGATTATAAGATAATTACTAGGTCATGCCATTGGTCATGTTATCTAATTTTGCTGCTATTTAAACTACTGCTTCTATTTGAGCTGCTTTACCCAAATTTGCTATTATTTAGTCCAAGACAAAGCAAATCTGGCCAATCTATTTATATCCAGTCCTTCCTATGAAAACTGAATAGCATTAGATATGAATAAATATATTCCAATAAATTAAATATGCCATCTTCCTGTTTACCTAAAACTTACCCCACTAAGCAATTATGCTGACTTATAACCAAATTCATGAAATAAAAATAAGGGAGAACTGAATTGAAGAAGAAAATTTGAAGTGAAATAAAAAGAGACTTGACTTTATGATGATATGCAATCTCCTTGGTTTCTGTACTGAATTATTGGTATATTAAAGACAGAAACCACACAGAAGATTTTTAAGCCAGTGAAAATACTCTATATGATATTATAATGATGAATATATGTCAGTATACCTTTTTCCAAATCCATAGAATGTACAACACCAAGAATGAACCCTAGGGTAAACAAGGAACTTTGAGTAATTAAGAAGTGTGAATGTAGGTTCATCCCTGGTTTAAAAAAAAAAAGTACCATTCTGATCAGTGATGAGGAGTTGATGAGGAGGAAGCTGTTTATATGTGGGAATAAGAGATATATTTGAAATTTCTATACCTTCCTTTTCATTTTGTTGTAAACTTAAAACAGCTCTAAAAACTTTGTCTTAAAAAATAAGAAATTAAGACTGTAAACTACTTGGTGATGAAAAAGAATGAAATCTTGCTATTTCCAACAATGTGGATGGAACTGGAGGGTATTATGCTAAGCAAAATCAGTCAAAGAAAGACAGATGTCATATGATTTCACTCATATGTGGAATTTGAAAGACTTAACAGATGAACATAGGGGAGGGGAAGGAAAAATAAGATAAAATCAGAGAGGGAGGTAAACCATAAGAGACTCCTAAATACAGAGAACAAACTGAGAGTTTATGGGGGGTGGGTTAAATGGGTGATGGGCATTAAGGAGGACACTCTTTGAATCACTAAGTTCTACTCTGAAGACAAGACTACACCGGGTGTTAATTAACTTGAGAATAAATGAATAAATAAATAAACAAACAAACAGACTGTAAAAAAGTCTTTTAATATGACTGGAAATGTTTACTGTTTTGTTTAAAGCAATAAAATGCTTTCTATATTTTGAATGTGACTTAACCTAGAAAACGTTTAAATGTAATGGCTGCAGGCTCAAGTTCATTTATGAACAGGGGAAATCATCAAATTGTGTTACATCTCTGAATAGTAAAAAAAGATTAGACAGAAACCACGTGTTATTCTTTGTGGCCCACAATCATTAACACTGACACAAAACAAAATCCATTGATAAAACAAGCAAACCATTTATCTAGGAATTTCTTCTGCATTATATCCCAGGTTTAGTTTGCACCTGCAGTTGCCTTTTCCAAGATCTATTCCTACTATTTGATAACTCTCATCACAGTAAAAACCTGACATGACTACATGGCATACAAAACTTTTTGACCTGGTACTTGCCGGCTTTGTCTGACTTTGTCTCTTGCCATTTCCCATACTCCATATCCTTCCCCAGAACACACTCCACTCTCCAACAGTTCTAAACAATTCTAAGGATGTTCCCAACATGCCAGCCTCTCTTCCCATTCCTCACCTTCACACATATTCTTCCAGCTCCTAGAATCCTTTCATCATTCACTGCACCTGACAATCCCCTACTTGACCTTCAAATCCCGCTCAAATGCTGACTTCCCATGACGCATGGGTTGCTGTTTCTCCTTTGTTCCCCCTGAATACTGAAGCAGTCCACCCATTGTATAAATCACTGTACTGAATTACAGTAATTTCTTGATCTTTGTCTATAGACAACGATACTAAGACCCTAAGATCCTCAAAGGCAGGAGACTTGCCTTTGTTTCTTTGTGTTCCCAAGACCCAACCAAGGGCTTTGCACATCATGGCACACAAAAATGTCTATTGCACTAAGACAGCTCTTAGTGGGAAAAATTCAATCTATTCTTTCACCTTGTTGCATCTCTTAATTTTATACTTGAAGGCTCTCTGAAAACTTTGCCAGTATTCTTTAATTCTTACATAACAATGCCTAGTGGTCAAGTCCACTGTCTGTGAAGCCCAAGAGCTCAGATTTCCTATTCTAATGCCAACCTTTATAAAATATATAACCTGAAATAAGGTATCTAAACTATTTAGTCAGTGGAATAGGGAGAATAATAATTGCCAACACTTGAGCATTTACTATGTTTTTGGCATTGTTCACACAATAACTCATTTATCCTCCCCAAAATTCTGTGGAATATAATTTACCCTTATTTACATGTAAGGAAACTAAAGCACAGAGAGGTTAGGGAACTTGATCAAAGTCACAGAGCTAATAAGTGGTAGAGTCAGAATTCAAACTCAAGTCACTGGGCTCCAGAACCCATCACTTACTTATGACCTTTAACTGCCTCTACTATAATATTGCCATATGTGAGGATTAAAGAAGATGATGGAGGTACATAGATTAGCACATACTAAAACTTCTGCAGATGGCAGTTATGCTTACTGTCATAATAACAATTCACCTTTGCTTCTTAGCTCCAATACCAGGTATTGATAATTCTGCATTTTTATACAATGCCAAAAATGATGAATTAGAAAATGCTTATTATAAAGTTGACCTTAAAAGGCTTGATACTCACACATGCACAGCATTATAACTATGTTCAATTAATATGGTTCAATTAAACCTTAATTTAAATTAAAAAAAGCATAAGTCAAAGTATGGGTTGGTTCTGTGTTAGACTTTTCTTCTTTTCTATAAGGTAACAAGGTCAAAAAGTAGTTTCTCATAGTATCTATTAACAATTTAAATTTTGAGGCTTAGAAGTATTTCAACTGACTGGCAGTGTTGAATCCATAACTTCCTCTCTAAGATTATTATTATAAAGTTTTTCCAGAGTTAATTTTAATGATGGGTCAAACTTAGAAGGTTCATGTTATTCAAGGTTAGAGGTGAGATAATTATCTAGGATGGCGCATTGAAAAACAAGTGTGGCTGGAAGTGCAGCGAGATGGGGAGTGCTCTTTAGCTACATTACCAAAGTCCCTGGAGAAATCAAGCAATCCAATAGCCTCATCTAATATAATTGCAGCTCTGAAGTGTCTGCCCAGAAGAGTTTTATTCCCACACTCACAGGGTGTGCCCTCTTGGAACTGAATATATGAAAGCAAATGGTAGAAATAGCACCAGGAATCCCTTTCACAAAAATTTTTATGGTAAGAAGGAAGATATGAAAGATAGAAGTGTTACTACAATCTCAGATTTAAACTCCTGACTGCAATCAGATTATCAGTACTATTTCATAGATTAAAAGCAAAACATTTCAAATATTTTATGTAATAGAAGATACGCAGATAATTAGTTATTGTGTGAGCAATGTATAAATGAATTCTCATATGAAAACAAGTTACTTGTAGATAAAAAGAGTAAGCTACTAGAAGAGCTGTATAAAGGTTTCAAGATTTTCTGGGGCGCCTGGGTGGCTCAGTCAGTTGGGCATCCGACTTCAGCTCAGGTCATGATCTCGCGGTCCGTGAGTTCGAGCCCCGCATCAGGCTCTGTGCTGACAGCTCAGCCTGGAGCCTGTTTCGGATTCTGTGTCTCCCTCTCTCTGACCCTCCCCCGTTCATGCTCTGTCTCTCTCTGCCTCAAAAATAAATAAACGTTAAAAAAAAAAATTTAAAGGTTTCAAGTTTTTCTAGACGAAAGTCATTAAAAACAAGATTGAACTTTTAAACAGTTCCATGTGACTTATCAAAAAAATAATAGCCAACATTTATTGAGCATTTACAAAAATCCCAGGTTGGTTATATAGTTTCAATAAAAATATATAAAGCAAGTGAAGACACATAGTTTATAAAAGAGCAAAGCAGGAAATTTCCATTGGAAAAGTCTGTGAAGTAAGAGCCACTTACATTCTGATCCCAGCTATGTCACTTAAAAGTCTACCTCCCAACTTAGGCTACAAAGCATATTTTTCTCTCCACTTTTTGCCATTTAAAATGAACTAAATATTATTGTACAATTTTAATGCAAAATTCACATTCAATAAACAAATTACAATGCCCTAGTAGATACTTGTTTTGAAACCCCAGCTAAATAATGTTCAAACTAATAAATGGATCATTTATGGATGGTGATAGGAGGTCTGAGCTCTCATTTTATCACTCCCACTTGTTATCATCCCATTTTTGCCATTTTATTCCACATAGCTTAAAGTACTTAGACAAGAAAAGCAAAGAATATGCTAAAACTATTCAGTTGTTTGAAAATTATAAGTCTCATAAAGATTTAAGAATATCTTTTTGAATTTCATAGGTTTACTATCAGGAAGAAATATTTATTTTCTAAACTGGGTTCTTCTATCTTATCTTAGCTGGTGGTGCCATCATTAAACCCACTTAATCAAACAAACTAGTATCACAAAGGAATCATCAACTCCTCCCTCTCCATTATACCTCACAACCAAGCGGTCATCACCTTGTCATTTTTTTATTCTAATTCTTAAATAGGTTATTATTCTTGTTATTCCCACTGCCTTAGTTAATGTCTTTACCATATCTCAATTGTATTACAGCAGCAGCAGCCCCACAGTGAATTCTCTTTCTCTGAGTAGATCTGCCTTACACAGCTACCACAATCATTCATCTAAAACACAAGTCTGACCCACTCAAATCCCTGATTAAACTAATGTGGATAACTTCCCATTGTCGACAGGATAAATTACAACCTCTTGAGTATGCCACTAAGGCCTTCATGACCTTATTCCAGACTGACTCTCCATGACGAATGATGGAATCCACAGCACCCAGAAAAATTTCTGACAAATGATAAACATCACTTAATATTAAGCAAATAATAATCATCGGTTAATTAATAGTGCCGACTAAATAGATACATAAATGAATAACTGTTGGTCTCATTTTCACTAGCCCCTATTTAGCAATTTGTCCTCCTTTGATAGCAACATGAAAGGGCATCTAATTCCCCATGCAATCCAGGCTGTTCTACCCTGTGGTTTCTTCTCCTTTGTCTGGTTACTTCCCAATCCTCCTTTAACATGCCACTGGAACACTGGCTGCTCCTAGAAACTTTCCCCAAATCTTCCTCCCTTCATATGGCCTCCCAAGATATAGTGTGAGAAACCTTTAGAATTGAACTGCAGAGTACAAGATGTTATATATAAATTGCGTCCTATTATTAGCACTTGCCTCATACCGAGCACACAAAAGATGCCTAGCAGATGTTAGGTAATAAATGAATGAGTAAATCTAATCCAATATGTGCCTAATCTAATATACATATATATACATATATATGAATATAACTTCTTCAGTGTTGGAAAGTAGCTAAAATGCAAAAAAAAAAAATCTGTTTCTTTATAAAGTTGCAGCATTTAGGGGCGCCTGGGTGGCTCAGTCAGCTGAGCGTCTGACTTCGGCACAGGTCATGATCTTGCGGTTCGTGAGTTCGAGACCTGTTTCGGGCTCTGTGCTGACAGCTCAGAGCCTGGAGCCTGCTTCAGATTCTGTGTCTCCCTCTCTCTGCCCCTTCCCTGCTCATGCCCTGTCTCTCCCTGTCTCTCAAAAATAAATAAACATAAAAAATTTTTTTTATAAAGTTGCAGCATTCCACAAAATATAATCAAATACATAAACTCTGATTTAACATCTTCAAATACAGTTCTCAAGGCTTTGATTTATCACAATAGATGTGAATCAAAAGTTCACCATCTCCATTTTGGTCAGTATTCTCTGAACAATCTATCTACAAGGTACTTATATCAATTAAAAAGAGAAAATTATTTTTAAAATGCTATAAAATAAAGGCAATACATTAAATTATTATTGCTATTAGATCTTTCATATGTATTTCATGTATTAAATATGTGAACGTGGGGGGGCCTGGGTGGTTCAGTCGGTTAAGTGTCCAACTTCGGCTCAGGTCATGATTTCGTGGTTCGTGGGTTCAAGCCCCACGTGGGGCTCTGTGCTGACAGCTTGGAGCCTGGAGCCTGCTTGGGATTCTGTGTCTCCTTCTCTCTCTCCCTCTCCCCTGCTCGCTCTATCTCTCAAAAATAAATAAACATTAAAAAAAATTTAAAAATAAAAAAAGTATGTGAATGTGATCTTTATTTGGCCACTC